>NW_027526407.1:201865113-202465113 GCF_048455015.1 Haemaphysalis longicornis | reverse complement strand
GGTGTGTGGCCAGGGGAGGGAACCTCCGCCGATTTTCTGTCCCATTATTGCCGCGATCCTACCGTTTTCGGGCTGTACTACATACGAGGATAAATGAACGTTGTTGTTGCATTTTATATTTATTACCAGGTTACTTATTAATTACGGAGTTTTTAATATGCAAGTGAACTTAAAAGGTGCAGTTTGAGATTGCAAAAATACGAGTGCCACCCGGAGTGGAAAACTTGAACCGCGCCTTTCAACTTCGCACCGCTGAAAAGGGGCGTTTCTTGTCACGCCCACAGGTATGCTACGATCCTAGGGTTATGGGTTTTTCTATTTCTAACAAGTTTTCTATTTCTATAACCTAGTGCCGTTTTTACTACCGGAAAGTTTGTTTCATTGAACCAGACGCATGAATGGATTCGCGCCGTCATCACAGATCGTGCTGTGCTGAGTGGTGTCAAAATTCTTCACGCCAGGCCGCATAAAATTCTTTTGGATGCTGGTGGACAAAATGTACGATCGGCATGCTGCTCGTTTTGCTTTTCTACGCCTGCACGAGATAGCAGGGTGCGGTTGCAGCAGTAGCTTTATAATTTAAGTTGGCTACACGTGCACTATTTGTTTATTACATTCTGATCGTCTTCTTTGACCTTTTAATTACGCATGAAATGCGTGACAGAGCATCTGACAACCAATTCAGTGTCTACATTAACTACACACGTTTGTTTATACGTGCGTGGTTGATTTGATGTGTTTCGATCGTGTGTTTTGCATTTTAGCGCAAGTATGCACGGTATGCAGAAAAATGTATACCAGGCAACATATACAATAACTAATGGAACAGTGTGATCCTATCTGCAATTTTATTAGGTTTTGATTGCCTGCGTTGTTGTTATTATAGTGTGAAGATTATAAATATTACCAGTAATATTGTTATCGTTATTATTATCAGCCTATGTATGTCTACAGCCGGGTGACGGCATCTTCCTACACTTTTGGCTGAAAGGGTGGGTCCATAGGTTTACATCGTCTTCTTAGCACTATGTTAACTCAGTAATGACTACATACACTATTTTAATATGGTTCAATTGTGTGTTCTGCATATTCTCTTCACGTGAATCAGCGGAACATAGAAGAATGAATTTGTAGCAATAAATATACAAACTAAGCAATTACTGTATATGTTTATATAATACAATCATAACTATAATTCCACCACTTATAATTTATAATTTACGCTTCAGATCCGTGCATCGAGTTTCAGCTTTAAGTACAAGAACAATATATTCACAAGAACGCAGTTACAGCTATAAGGCGATAAATAATTAGACAATGCAGGCTTAACCTTTGCTGGCAATTTATTAGAGGCTCTTAAATAAGGTTTTTATATCCGGTTTACTCCAGGGCCCGAGAAATACTTGAAGAATACACAGTGCGCGAAAGAATATATGCATGAATAATTTCCCAGCGATTTTAGTGTGGGATGGCTGCTTTTGTTTGCAGAAATGTATTTTGGATTAGGAGGAAAGGTGGGTCGTTGCCCCCGAACATTATGATAGCACGAATAGAAAAACGTATCCGCGTCTCTCAGTAATAAAGGCTGATTTTAATTTAAAATGTGCCTTTACGATTGGTGTTGTCACAAGTCGTCTTTGTAGCCAAAATTATTTTAACAAAGAAAGATTCCAAACATATCAGATCACGTTTATTTCGCACACAGATGCCAGTTTTCACTCAAAACTATGTGCGCCTGAAAGCAGCATTAAAGCTAGTATTCATTCTAACCCAAATACACAAACGTGCTTCTTGACGTTCCAGATCTCGCGTTTGGCTGCAGTGTGAGAGGAGGCAGGACCCGGCTCCTTTACCACCATGACAGATCTACAGCAGCTACCGGCTGTCCTGCCGATTTTACCAGCAGAGACTATGTGGACCTTGGACAAACAAGGCACTGGACACATATGCGCTGGCTGGATACCTAGTTAATAACATGCGGCCAAGTGCCATACACTTTTTTTTGCGACTAAAAGCGCAAAATATCCAAGTTGTGTTTTTACTGTATGAATGGTACATTTAGGCAATAAAAATGAAAATACCTGTACTCTTTATTCTTGTCTAGATTGTGTGTACTAACAAACCAAAACAAAGTCGTACTTAGAATAAGTGGTGCAAAAAGAAGTGGACGCGCAAAACTTCATCAATCAGAACAAAACAATTGCCCTTTAGATAATGTGGCGGGTTGCGCAACAGGAACGAGGTCGTGCGCTGGCCATCTGAATATAGTTTACTCGCTCAATTTACCTTGCATGTGCATCCCAATTGAATTTGGCGCTAAATTGCCCCCCCCCCCTCTCGGCTTTTCAGTCCTCATTAAAATGGCGTTTCCCAGTGCATGTCTGCAACACGCCGCCATGTTTCTAGTACCGCCCCCAAACACCAGTGGTTTGTCCGGCGCTGAGAGCGAATATCGCGTCCCATGCAAGGTATAGGAAGTTTCACTCCCCTGGCGTGGCCACCGGATCTTGATTGCTTCACTTGCAGCGGTGAACGCGACACACGGGAAATTCCCAAAGACCTTGCAGTTAGCGAAAGTTTCCGTAATTTATAAGAGTGGTGATATCTATGACATGTCTAACTATAGACCTATATCAGTACTGCCAATATTTTCTAAATTAATCGAAAAGTTGATTCATAAAAGAATGTCAGCTTTTATAAAAAAACCTACGATCATTACCCATTTGCAATTCGGCTTTATGAAAAATCGATCTACTAAAATGGCAATAATATTACAGAAGGAGATAATACTAGAATCTTCGGAGAAAGCAACTTATACTTTGGGAGTATTATTTGACTACTCGAAAGCATTCGCTCAAATGAATAACAACACTGTTGTCTAAAAACTTGACAATTATGGTTTTCCAGATACGTTTCTTTCCCTTATAAAGAGTTATTTGTGTGAGCGGAAACAACAAGTAATCATAAAACATTATACATCAAATTTTAAGACTTTGCTAGGTGGTGTACCACAAGGTCGCATCCTCGGGCCACTGCTATTTAATTAATACATAAATAATATCGTAAACATTGACAAATGCTGTAAAATAATTGTATATGCTGACGACACCATTCTATATTTCCAAGAACCAACATTACATGAACTTGAAATAAAGGCTTTTAAATACGTATAGTATAATTAATTCCTTAAGCATAAACGTTTTTAACACGAAATCGGTGCTTTTTCGAGCCAGAAACAAAAGAATTGACTCTGATCTTCGTTTAACAATTGGGCCATGTAATGTGGAGCTGGTTAAACGGTAAAAAATCGTTGGGTTGTCTTTCACGAACACGTGTTCTGGAATGCTCACGTTGGCGCCATCTATTGTTGGCGTGTTGTGCCGCTTACGTTTCTTGTGACCCCAATATATAAAATTACCCACTATATAATTCTCTTTTCTGGTCAACATTACGCAATTCTCTTCTTGTGTGGGGTACCACAACCGTTACAAATCTGGATAACATCCGTTGACTACACATAAGGCCGCTAGGGCAATTGAAACTGTAGCATGTGACAAGCACACAGGCCCCATTTTCCAGGAACTAAACATCATTTATGTACATGATTTGTACAATTTGGTATTGCTCGCGCGATACACACTATATATCAAAAACAACGACCTATACTTAACGCAGCTCGCTGGATTAACAAACCGTCCTCGTGCCTACGATACTCGTTGCACGCACACATGGAGTATTCCCTACACACGCAACAAATACGGTCGACAAATGCTTAAACATATCCTACCGACCACATTAAATTCCTTTTGAGCTTTAAAACCCCAGATTTATCATATAGTCCGGTTTAGTATGATGATGATTACTGTTATTTCTAGAGACACTAAGAAATTTTGTTCGACTTTTTGTTACCCTGTCACTGGCTGTTTTTTTTTAAATGTACTTAAGCCTCTTTGGGTTTATAGATTTTATAGGACTAAGCGTGCCAGGAAATTGCTTTTAAATTGTTTTAAATGGTTTTTATCTCGAAGACAATATGAGTTTTAGTTCAATGTATGTATTATGGCTAAGTGTACCAGAAAATTGTTTTTTCTCCCAACGTACTTATGCCTGTTTCTTTCAAGTATACTGTGAGCCGGCGCACCGACTACTAGCGACACCTGCCCGACACATTAGAAGCCAGCGCCGCAAGCGCACAGACTACGGCGACACCTGCCGGCCACATCGAAAGGGAGCACGAAGCCGAGCAGAGCGAGTGTGCGGCGCGCGGCCGGCGGTAGTAGCTTGAGAGGCTCCTCGAGGCGTCTTGCCTCGCTAATAAAGTTAGTTTTCTGCCTTCGAGTGCCTTGGTCGCGTCTCGGGCCCTCGCTGGCCCGCGTCGCCCCTCACAACTGGCGCAGTCGACCCCGAACCGTGCCTGGAGCATCGCCCCGTGAAGTTTCGTCGCCCAGCGCTCCCTCCGTGTGCAGGTGCTACCGCCCACTTCGCCGGAGCCATTTCGCGCTTCGCCCTGTGTTTCGCCGACTGTCGTGTTGGCGCCTGCCCGCCCGATGAAGTAACCTGCCTTCAGTGCCCAAACCGTTCGCCCTACTCGCCCTCTCGTCTCGTAGCCAGTTTGCTGCCGTGTACCGCCATGCCGCTCGTGAATTGGAACGAGTCTACGCCAGAGGACCTCGCAGGCTTTACAGCAGATTATCTCCGTGAAGAGTTGGCTCGCCGAAACCTGGACGCTACCGGGCCGAAGGAAGAAGTAATAAACCGCCTTATCACCGACATCGCTCAAAACCGCTCAGCCACGCCCACTTCCCCAGACTCCGCGGCGTCCACCCAGCGCCCTGACACAGCACCGCCTCCGCCGAGCTCCGATGCAGCACAAACTACCGAGTTGCTGACAGGTTTACTTCAGCAGCTCCTTCATGTGTCGCAACGCGCTGCAGTCCCTGTTCAAGTCACCACTCTTCCAGACCTGTCCGCATCGCTTCCTACTTACAGTGGGGACGGCGGCATTTCAGCGTCCCACTGGATTGAAGAGTTGGAGCGAACTTAAAACCTTGCTTCGTGGCAGCCTTCAACACTACTCGCCGTCACCAATGGTAAAACTTCGTGGAGCGGCCGCTGATTGGAAAGTCGTGATTGGCCGTCAATGCCCGACGTGGGAAACGTTCAAGCAAGCGTTCCTAGAACAATTCAGCGCCAAGCAGACCTTGCTGCAGTGGCAACAAGCAGTTACTTGTCGCGTGCAAGCACACGAAGAGAATCTTGTCAACTACTCTCTGGAAAAGCTGAAGCTCATCTCTGGATGCCCAGTCACTCTCGCGGACACTCAGCGCATAGAGTGTGCCCTTCAAGGCATTGCCGACTCGAACCTGGCCACTACTATAGCAGCACAACGCCCAGCGACCGTCGCAGAATATGGACATTGTCACTCAGCTTGATCAAACACTGAACCATTCGGCCATTTTCACGCCCAGGGTATCTAAACGCCACACCACCCACTCCAAGCCTACAGTCGCCTTCCCGCAACTCAGTGTACATGAATCCTCAGGCTGTGTCAGACAGAACGAGCCGGCCACAGCGAATTTCAGCCCTGCCACCAGACCAACAAGAGTTCCGATACCACACCATCTCCGCTTAACATGGTGCTCCTGCCTACCGTCCTGGACAGAACTTGGCCGAAGCTGTGTGCTTCCAATGCCTCCAAAAAGGACATCTCGCATCCAAGTGTCCATCTAGAGCTACCGCTCCAACGTCTAGTACACATTCTTCCCCAGCTCTCCACAGTACCCCTTCGGAAACCCTCGATGGATCACTGGTCCAGTGTGCCCTTGTTACCACCACAATTGCTGGGATTGGTCAAGTGGATGCATTTCCCGACAGTGGATCGAAAGTGACGCTTGTTTCCCGCTGCCTGGTCAGCTCTTTGCCCCTCTTGCCCTGGACTAGACCCCCTCTAGTCGTCGTCGGTGGAGAAACAGTAGCTCCAGCTGGTGCCGTATGTTTGAAGGTTTCTGTCGGACCTATCACCGCCTTGGTTGAAGCAGCCGCCCTCCATAATAATGCTGTGCCACTTATATTAGGTGAAGACTGGTTTTCTGCAAGCCATGCACAATTGGTGTTTCAGCCACCCATGCCAACTGAAATTCGCCACGCACCCACATGAACGATTGTTCGGTGCCATGAACGACTGTTGCCCAGGATGTCGAACGCTGTTATGATCCAGGGGCCCTCTTTCAATCACCATATGCCTGGACATCACAGATCAGCAGGCCTCCAGCGTTTGCCACTCCCGGGACCAGAAGAGCAGCCGTGGTTACCACTATCTTGCCAAGATAATGTTCCAAACACCTACAGCCCCTCTCCGGCATGCAAGCAAGCTGCTTCTCCAATAGTTGAGCAGAAACGCAGCCAATCCAAAAGCAAGTTGAGCAAAAGTCGCAGCAGCAACAGCACAAGTGGCAGTTCCCGCAAGCCCTCATCCTCATCGAGCAGTAAAGCGCACAAGAGCAGTTCAAGAAACAAGGAGCGGCACAAAGATCCACCCCAGGAGAAAAACAAGTCATGTGACGCCAAACCTTAATCTGCAGGAGATGTTGAGCACAATGCAGAGCACAAGCCACCCGACCTAAAGCAGTTGGAAGCCAAAATTACAGAGCCAAAATTATCTGAGGCCAAAAGTTCATCGTCAGAAACTGATTCAAGGCGAGCAGACAAGTCATCGCAAAAGCACCGAGACAAGTCGAAGGACAAAAGCTACAAAAAGCGTTCCTCCAAGGGGCACAGTTCTCAAAAAGAAGCAGCATTGAAAGTCTCTTCGCTTCCACCGCCAGCACACGCAGAACCCGCCTCCGCAAAGCCTTCAATGAGCAGCTCCGTTCTACGTCGTCCACCATCGTCGCCGCCTCCCCCTTCCAACAAACCGCGGAAGCAGAAGTCAGAACGGAAGAAAAAGGAGTCTTCCAAATTGCATCAGCCCAAGAATTCGGCCAAAAAGCCCCGGTGTCGGCAAAGCAGAAGCCACCACCAGAACCCTCGGAACGGAAGTTACGACCAGAGCCTCTGGAGTGGAAGCTGCCAGCGGAGCCCCTGGAGCGGAAGCCGCATGAACCCCCAGCGCCAAAGGCGCCTACCCGAGCGCTTGAAGGATTATTCCCTCTCACAATGAAGGCAGCAAGCAGTGCCACTTCCGTGGCCAAAGGGACTTGGTCCAACAGAGAGGAGCCGGATGTGAGCCAGCGCACCGACTACTAGCGACACCTGCCCGACACATCAGAAGCCAGCGCCGCAAGCGCACAGACTACGGCGACACTTGCCGGCCACATCGAAAGGGAGCACGAAGCCGAGCAAAGCGAGTGTGCGGCGCGCGGCCGGCGGTAGTAGCTTGAGAGGCTCCTCGAGGCGTCTTGCCTCGCTAATAAAGCTAGTTTTCTGCCTTCGAGTGCCTTGGTCGCGTCTCGGGCCCTCGCTGGCCCGCGTCGCCCCTCACAATACTTATGGCTAATTCTACCAAAAAACCGCCGCTGTATAAAAACGTTCTCTTTTATCTTCTTTGAATTAACCTGCCAAGTTGTATGTTCACTGTACAAGAATATTCATTGCAACTGCTGTTTGAACTGTATAAGGAACGCAAGCCTCGTCAAGCCCAAGATGCCTTTTTTGCCTGTGCCCTTAGCAAGTCAGCATATACAATGTTGAAATAAACACTGACCTTGACTTTGACCTTGACTTCAAATTTTACATGTATTTCAAGTATGCAGCCCTTTCGGGGCCCGGCTTGTCGTCGTAGCTCACTCTGGATCATGCTGTCTAGCCATGAGAGAAACGCGCCACGCGGCCTCACGCACCCAAACAGAGGCTTCAAAAAGATCACCGCTTCCCCTGGTCGGGATCGCAGCTAGGCCCCGCGAGTTACGAAGCCGGATTCATTCTCATTGCGCAACAGCGGCACCAGTTACTTATATGCAAAATGTTGGGAATAATCTTCGTGCTGCGCCATTTCGATGGCGTCTGCTGGTGCTAGGCCGCAAGTAAGTATACAGTGATATAAAATAATCCCAAAATCCTGAATAAATGCATTAATTACCACAAATTAATTACATCTCCATCCAGTGTATGTCTATAAGACTGCCCGCACGGGGCACCTTGAGTATTTATGGTGACGGTGAGCAGCGACACCTCGGACCCCAAGCTCCCATACATAAGCGGTGTCCAACCGTGGCGAGCTGTTGAAAGGTGAAGGATAGAATCCGCAAACGGTGCCCGTCGGAGCCCTGGCCAAGCTCCGGACGAATGGCTCCCTGTCGTTCTACCAGGCAGGCAGCTCCGGGACATCATAGACTACCAGGGTAAGGTCAATGAAGAATGAACCACCGTTCCATGCTTTATACTACGGCGCATGGTATTTTCAAAACCCCACTCTTCAAATGATCGGGCCCGAAAAAGTGCCCGCACCGAAGCTATTTTCAAGCCTATTTTAAACCTGCTTTTTACCAATCGCGACAACTTTCCACGCTTCCGGATAATGCAGGCAGCTGATAAGGCAACGCCGATTACCAGCAGGTCTGTGCTCTTAGTATCAAAGTTAATTGAAAGTCTCGTAGGCAAAAACTACCGAGCGAAAAAAACTAAACTCTGGAGACCTGCTTATCGAAGTGAACAACACGGAGCAATCGAAGACGCTCCTGAAGCAAACGAAGTTAGCCGATTTTGATATCACTGTAACTCCCCACCGCACCCTCAACAGCTGCCAAGGTGTCATTTCTGAGGCAAAACTGATAAATGAAACTGACTCGGACCTCCTTGAAGGTTTGCGCGAGCAGGGGGTTACCGCTGTTCGATACATCACAATGAGACGTGACGGAAAGGAAATAAAGACAAGGCATATCATATTAACCTTTGATCGTTGCACGTTGCCAGAGTCCGTCAACGCTGGCTTTATTCACTGCAAGACCTTAGTGTATATACCCAACCCACGCCGTTGCTTAAGTGCCAACGGAATGGGCATGACACCAATGGGTGCCAAGTTAAACAAACGTGTGCTAAGTGCGCAGGACACGACCATCTGCCTGACGAGTGCAAGTCAACACAATTCAAGTACAGCAACTGTGATGGACCCCACGCAGCATATTCTTGATCTTGCCAGAAATTCAAGCAAGAAAAAGAGATCATCAACCTCAAAGTCACCCAAACTCTGTTATTCCCAGAAGCGCGTAAACGGCATGCACTGCTCCCTTGAGGGAGCTACGCCGACGCAGCCCGCCGGGCGGTAGGGCGGGGTCCGCTTTCCGCGGGTACTCAGGTCAGCGAAGCTGACTTGGCCCCGCTTCCGCCACCCGATGCGCTACATTTGATAGCCCAAAACACTGTTGCAACTCCTGCTGCGGTTGCAGGTGTTGCCCAAGAAAAAAAAAAACATTAAAACTGGCGTTTCCGTTGCCGCCACCGAAGCACCAGTGGCAATGGATGTGGAAGCGCGAGGCCACTCTTCCGCAGCCATCTCCAACATAACAAAAAAGGTGGCGGCGGGATCTCCTGCCCTTCCATTAAACATGTAGCGGGGTGGGCGTCGTAAGATGTCAATCTCGTCAACGCCTCAAAACTCCGAAGACGACATAGAGACTACGCCATCTCGGCCTGCATCCCCGTCGTCAAAAGAGCATCGCGGCAGTTTTGGTCGCGGGAATAAACCCTGAGCTCCCCGAGTCACGGGCCCTGATTCAGGCTCAGTTACGTAGGTAGCATCACTCAGAAAACCCCATACACAGCAACGTAATACTCCTCGGCTTTTATTGTAACCCAAAGTATATTGCAATAAAACTGTAGGGGCCTAATGAAAAATCTTGATGACATCTAGGAAATCCTCCACAAGCACCAGCAAAATATTATGTGCGTACAAGCAAAACACCTAAACCCCACACAAACCAACTTCCTCACTCAAAAAACAGTATTCAGGAAAGACAAATGACAGGTGCACTCACTCCTCTGGTGGTGTAGCGATTGTCGTGCAAAAATCTATCGCCTGGCAATTCCTTCAGTTACTTACTCCTCTCGAAGTAGTGGCTTTCCAGGCAATAATTTTAATAGGGTATTACAGCCTGCTGCTTGTCATTCCTCCTGACTACTGCCTATCAAGTTCAGCTTTCGAGACGAGCTTCCACCAACTTTTTTGTTAGTACTCGATCCTAATGCTCATTGTGAACTCTGCGGATCTGAACGTACAGATACCCGGGGCCGCTTGCTGGAAAGGTTTCTTTCATCATCTGGTGCTTGCCTATTCAACAAACAATAGCCGACATACTACTGTCAAATACACCAGACATATTCTCACATCAATCTGGCAATTGGGTCTTCCAATCTTTTTCGGTCGGTTGAATGGGAGTTCGACACTAACCCCTATGGAAGTGACCACTTCCCAGCTACCCTCAGATGTATAGAAACAGGCTCCGGCAGTTCCATCTCACATAAAAAGTTCAGAGAATCCGGTGCCGACTGGGAAAAGTTTAATGAAAAATCAAAACTCTCTTACGCAACCTTCAGTCACTTAAGCATCGATGAATCTTGTAGTTTTCTTACTTGTCATATCCTTGAGACTGCCCGAAGTTCCATTTCCCAGGCATCTTGTGGTACTTCTAATCTGAGGAGTCCTTGGTGGAATGAAGAATGCAGGCTTGCAGGACAAACACAAAATAATGCCTGGGGTGTTCTTCGTAGATTCCTCACTCCCCAGAACCTCATAGATTTTAGGCACGCCAAAGCCATGGGAAAGGGCATCTGCAAAGAAGCCAAAACCAACAGTTACAGGTCTTTTATATCATCTATTAATTGTTACACTGACACAGCCAAGGTTTAGAATCGAATAACGAACCCCAAAAGACACAAGACAATCAATTTATCCGTTGTCAGCACCAGAGGTAACACGCTTGAGCACCAGGCAAACACGCTTGCAAAACACTTTGAACACGTATCAAGTTCGTCACAATACACGAGCACATTTATGCAGTATAAAAAGTCCGCTGAGCACAAACCCATACGGGACAACAAGCAATCGAAGGGCTGTTACCACTCCCTATTCTCGCTCCAGGAGTTTTATGCTGCCCTGGCCACATGTAAAAAATCAGCACCTGGCCCAGACCAAATCTCCTACAAAATGATATGAAACCTCGACGCGGAAACAATTGATGCTCCTCTTTACCTCTTTAATAAAATTTGGTCTCTTGGACTCTTTCCACGGGCGTGGATAGAGTCAATAGTGATACCAGTTCTGAAAGAAGGCGAGGATCCTTCCTCCCCATCTAGTTATCGTCCCATTGCCCTTACCAGCTGCCTAAGCAAGTTGTGGAAAAGAATAATACAGCACGACTTATGTACTTAAAATATCACAGAATCCACGATAGCTGCCAGGCACGATTTCGGTCAGGCAGATGCACGACTAACCAGTTGGTGGCCTTGGAGTCGTACATGAAGGATGCATTCGTTCACAGGCACCACTGCATGTCTATTTTCTTCGATTTAAAAACGCGTATGACACTGCCTCGCAATGCGGTATCCGGCATGACCTGAAGTCATAGTCTGTATAAGGAAACACGCTGAACACACTAGAAAGCTACTTGTCTGAGCGTATGCATCTTCTGAGTAAGAGTTGGCGCAGCACTTTCGGAAATACACACACAAGAAAACGGAGTTCCACATGGCGGGGTACTTAGCTGTACACTATTTATCATTAAGACGAACACTCTTCGATAGGCACTGCCGCCAACTATTTATTACTCCGTGTATGTGGATTATATACATATTAGTTTTAAATCATGTTTGAGCGGCAGGTCCAACTGGGTGTGAACAGGCTTGCCAAGTGGGCTGATGAGAATGGCTTTAAGGTAACACCCGTAAAGAGTACCTGTGTTTTGTTGTCGAGGCAGCGTGGTATGAGGCCTGACCCTGATATTATACTCAATGGGGCGGCCATTCCGTCAAAAAAGAAACATACATTCCTTGATGTTGTGCTAAACGACAAGCTTACGTTTATTCCGCACATTAAACAACTAAAAAATAAATGCATCAGGCCAATGAGCATACAGAAAATCTTGCCCCACCAGTCCTATGGAGCAGATAAAACGTGCCTTCTGCGCCTCTTCAACAGTTTGGTGAGGTCGCTCCTGGGCTATGGCAGTGTACTATATGAATCCACCACTAAAACAGCCTTAAAAATGTTGGATCCAGTCCTCCACCTAGGGCTCCGGCTTGCGTCGGATGCCTTTCGGACAAGTCCCATCCAAAGCTTATATGTTGAGTGTGACCAACGGTGCTTAGAGCACCCGCGGACGTATATAGCAATAACGCATGCTCTCAAGATTGCATCGTTGACTAATCCTCCATGTAATATTATAATCACTGACGCGACGGCTCGCAATCTCTTTTTTAACCATCCATCAATCACCATGCCATTCCTCTTCCGAACGAGAATGCCGGCACGGGAACTTGGGGTCTCATTTATTGACTTATACAGGACTGCTCCCACCGACCTCGTAGCTCCTTGGGACCTGCGCTGCGTCCAGTGTCCTGTGATGTATCTTTTAGATAAATCAGCAAAAGAGATGCGCAAAGAGAAGCTATTTTACAGCACTTTTTACACTTACAACACACGTACCCTTACACTACTTTTTACACACATGCTTCGAAGTCTGCTTCTGCTGTCTCATGCGCTGCACATGGCCCTACCTTCACTACTACAAAGACACTGAACGCATACTGCAGCAGTTTTACAGCAGAAGCATACGAAATTTTCAATACGGTAGAGTACATCACCGAAACAAATGTGGAAGTCAGTTATCTTTACAGATTCTCTCAGTGTCGTGATGGCATTACATTTGGCAAAACCAAGTAAAAGCCGTGTATTAAACCATCTCATTAGGAACATAATGTCGGCTCATGTTTCAGATATGAGGATAGTAGTTTGCTGGGTGCCGTATGGGGAACAAAATCGCCGACTGGTATGCTGCGGCAGCTGCTTTTCGCACTCACGTGGATGAAGCTGTGGTTCCATATTTGGACATGAAACCAGCTATACGACGGAGACTTCGTGAAATGTGGCAGCAGGAATGGACCAGAGAATCCAACAACAAATTACAAACAGTTAAACCTTACATAGCTAAATATCTCACAGCGAAACAAGGCAGATTCACAGAGGTATTCATTTGTAGACTGCGAATACGCCACACACACGCCTCACACGCACTCCCACAGTTTGTGAGAAGTGTGGGAAACGGCGCTCCGATCTCTACGTGTTCACTCAGTGTACGTCCACGAATGATGCCAGAAAACAACACTTCCCTAAACCCTACACACACAATATTCAACAACACCCTTCACTATTCTTAGGAGACGAGCCGATGTTCTCTTACAATTGTCTTTTTCTTATCTTGCAGATGTTAATTTCCTAAAACTGATTTCATACAGGCCGTGACTTTACACCTAAGACTCTCTCCGATTTCAGGGAGGTTCTGAAGAATGTTTTGGGCGCACAGGGAGCCTGGCTACGCAGCATGCTCTGACGCTCCAGGCGTCGTCATGTATCAACCATTGTTCCTCTCCTCCACCATTATAAGCATTTTTATGTTTTACTCTACGGGCCCTCAACACCCATATATACATTTTTTAACCAGGGCCATATCCATGCTCATTTCCTACACATTTTATGCACAAACGTGACATAGGCGGATCATTTGACATAGTCTTGGCGCTCGTTGATCGCAGATACCCTTGCGCACTTTAAGACAAATATAATGAAATCTTTATAAGCCTTTCGGTTGCTGCGTCGCCGACTCTGCACTAGTTTCGGCATCAGCACCAGCGTGATACTGAAAAATTACTCCTACCTCCCCTCGCAGGAACCCCTGTGTAAATGCGACGCATAGGGGGTTCCGTTGTTGTTTTCGTGAGGTTGATTCTCCCATCGCGTGAAACGTGCCGTGAACCCCCTCCGCGGCTATGAAGCAACGTGGCACGGCTATGTCGCAACACAATCCAACACAATCCACTTTAATTCAATCCAATCCAAATCCAACCCAATCCAATCCAAGCCAAGCCAACCCAAGCCAATCCAATCAAATCCAATCCAATGTCCCTCGTGAGAGAGTGGTCGCTATCGGAGAGGAGAGGGGGTGAGCGGCGGAGAGCGCAGCTCGCGCGGCGAGGAGAATGGGGGAGGGGTGTGAATGGACAACAACAACGCCGTATGGAGGGACAAGGCGAGTGAATGAGATGCAGTCGCATCTAAAATAGTCAAAATAGGGCGCCCCGGCCGTTTTCGCCGTTTTGGTAGGCCACTGCTCCACACTTGACAGCTTTCACGTTGACTAAAACTGCTTTAATGCTCTTATTTAAACTGTACGTAGTGTTTGATTTAGCGCCATTTACGTACGGCACACCGGCATAAGCCGGCAGCCCTATCTGTGTGTGCTTCTTCTTAACTTGTACTTTGTGCTGACGCCAGTCCACGCGTCGAATAAAGCAGTAAGCCACTGCTGCCGTGTCGTCGTGCTCCCGTCATTTCCAAACCCTACAGTGTACATCTAAACCATTACAGAAACGGATTGCGTTAGCACCTACAAGTGTGCATTTTCAAGTAAACACAAGGTTTTGTAAAAATTCTTTGCTACTATTTACCTCTATTTAGGCTACTGTAACGACTAATTATATTAGATCAGCGAGTTGTGAATTTCTGTCCACATGCACGGCTTTGCACAGTTGGCGTACTGCGGGTGCGCGCCAAAGACTTCTGTGCTTAAAAAACTCATTAGCTGAGATTGACTTTGCATACTCTTTACAATAGTCATCAGGTTCTGAATGTATTTTTTTTGGTCTTCTAAAGTTTTAACGGTGATATTCCTTTGGTAGTTTTTTTTGGGCTACGTGAATACTAACATTCCGATGTACTGTGAACGGGGCGAGTTGATACTGCTTCATTATATGCCGCGTCCTTTATTATGTGCTTCTTTCTTCGTACCGGCTTTATCCCGCAGTTATATAAAGGCTGCATAACAACATTCCTACGACCATGAAAGTTTCTTGCATTGATTTGTTCGTTGGAAGGTGGAAAAGAAAGTTTTTAAGGTACTTTTGAAATGCAGACAAGCACTAAAGTTTTTTTGTTATTTGAAAACAAAAAATAAATAAATTTTGCAGAGAATTTTGGTTGTTCTTTTATCGGCGAGTACAAGGACAATTGTGCTTTTTGGGCTTACGCCTCCTCTCCCCTGCATTTCACGAAGACAATAAACTTGTCTTTCATTCAAGCCAACTGGGTTATCGTTGACTTTGTGACAATATGCAGTAGGTTTTAGACGCCTTCAGGCGCACTCTCAACCAGGTTAGTTAGGTTTTTGCGGTTTCTAACTTTTTCTAGATACCAAAAAAGAACCATTGAAGGTTACTAAGTAAATGGTTATTCGCTGTGTGCTTTTTGCCAGAGAAGCCATATGAATTTTATTCGCCATTTAAAGTTACAGGATTGGGAGACCGGTGCATAATCAAAAATTTATTTCGTGGCCTTTAAATGTACGCCTTCCAGCGAGACATATCTAGGTCCCACTCAACAGTCAATATTATTTGATTGAATTAAACGCAAAATATTACTCGTATTTGTGGACAATAAACAACGAGGGCGACAGTATATTTTGGTAAGTATGACGGCTTATGCACCCGGGAGACAGTGACGACAATATATTAACGTAGAGTGTTAGGTTGAGGGTTGATTGTTTCCCCTAGAAGTGGTTATTTGCATTGTACCTTTTTCTACGACAGAAAGTTTCTTTGGACACGTCGAACCAAAGTGTGACGTAATTTCTTCAGGTCGGTTGAAAAATTAGTCAACTAATTGCGAATATGGTTCATGCGAAACAATTCCAGATTGTATGTATTTTTATCTCAAAAAATGACGACAAAAAACGCGTAAATGGTTACGCCATTGATATGACTGAAAATCGTAATTAGCTTTTTAAAGCGACAGCTGTGAAAATTCTGGCAGGCAGTGATTTGCATGCGGGAAAAGGCCTAGTTCGCCTCAGTAACGTAAGTCAGATTTCTCATTATTTCTACTGAAATGAGGGAATGAAATTTCGTACATTTTTTACCTCAGTGTTTTGGTCTGCTATGGATCCATTGTTTTTTGTAAATATCTCCTTCTCTGCCACTCCCTCTCTTGTAAGAGTCCTGTTCATAGTGGCGCTGCGTTCAAAGCTTTCTTATGAACCTACTGGAAAAAATCAAGATAGTGAATTCAATTGAATTTCTCGGCGAGTCGTTCGAAACCGTGGGCACATTCGAAATTAACATTCTGTAAATATAAAAACAGCTATAATGGGCTGCAAGCATAACGCAAGTGTGTACTGACTGCGACTAAGGCTTTTACATTTAAATAATGCCAATTGCATCCTTGTGTCCCCGAACTGGCCGTTACAACCATTAAAGCAAGCGCTTGCAGCAATAACTATAGCCACTGCCCTCGTTTGCAGCATTGAAAAACAGTTATAGTCCGCTTTTGGCAGAGCATGTAGACGCTTTGTGGGTGTAAAGTCATCGTACACAGGAACGATGCTTATGTGCAGGAAGAAAGCGTTCGAACAGTATAGACTAATACCAGAACCGTGCTTCACAAAAACGGCGATTTATGATTTTCGCATCTCTACGCGTAGACGTGTCAGCAATATTACAGTGGCCATGACATAACAACCATAAAAACTTCATATCACTTTCACAGGTGGGCCAAATAAAATGCGCTTTCAATGTGATATGAGCCCAAGGGCTCTCATATGACCTGGGCTAAGGTGAAGTAGAGGGCGGCTGTTTCAGAAATGCCGGATGTGTTGTAGTCAGCCTCGCCTAGAGAGTTGCAGGCTCAGCGATGCTGCGATTCCATTGTGGTTACATTTCAGCCAAAAACTAGGCATTTACTATTTTGTTTTTGAAAATCTCTACACTGCTAAGACTTGATGAACTATTAAAGTCTACGATAAAATCTATTAAAAGCCTATGTTTGCATTTTCTTCCTTGGTGACTCAGCTTGTTACTCACGCTGGTACTTGTTTAGCAAAATGTTTTGTGCAAGCACTACGCGGTATGCGACGCTTTTTTTACGTAAACGGCAAGTTGCCCCAAATACGCTCATGCTCCAATTCAGTGTTTGGGGTTGTTGCTTACGGGTGCGATATTTATTGATTTGAAAATTGGTACCCGTGAACTGCTTGTGTTCTAGTTTTAATAAGACCGCAGTCCGAGTTAGTTGGTACATGATCCTCAACCAGCTACAACCGCGGCAATCCAAACTGGACAAATGACTGTAGAAGCCTGTAGAAGCTGGCGGTGACTTTCGTGTAAATAATTTTTTCTGAGTTGGAGTAATTTTTCGCACTAAACGTAACAAGGAATTTTAGGTACGCAAAAAGCGGTTGATATTGGTCACAGTTCAGAGTTACTAGTTAAAAACACGAGAAGAAATTTATCTCACTTCATAATTGTGGCAGCAACTAATCACTGATACAATTTTCGTTCGCTGTGCGTAATTGGCTCCGACAATATCTCTGTAATTCTTAATAGAGTCCCGTCTAAAACCACACTCAAGTGAAAATGTCAACCGTATAGTTTTTTGAATTTCCTAGAGGGGCTCAAATAAATATTCTTTTCACTGATTATCCGTTCGGTAAAGCCTTGCTTTATTTTAAAGGCCGAAAGAAGAAAGATACCATGCGATGTTTTGGGCGGCCACAACATCTACATCAGTGACGCTAAATGAAACGGACCCTTCGTGGGATGTGATTGAAGAATGTTGACGACATAGAGTTGAATTCATACGTACTTACGGCTGCGTCGATGTTATTTTTTTAAGAAAAATGGAAGTACTATCGGGAACAGGCACATTTGTCCGAATATAGTTCTTGTGGTTTATGTTTGGCTAGTTGTTCAAGCTAGTTTCGGTCGCGGTCTGGGCTCTTCTTGGATGGGTTCGAACGTTATTTCAGATCGTGCATAAGCCGTAGCCTTGGAATATCCACCACCCACTAATATATTGTTGTCTATCAGATATAGGCTCGAAAAACCTACTAGGACAGATTCGAGCGAGCACGTTTAACTCCATGCAGGGATGAAGGACGAGCCCAGCAATCCGCCGAACCGAGCATCCTCCGAGCAACCAGAGATGCTCACGCGGGGAGGCCTTTCTCTTGCACCTTCGGAGCTCCCCTGTCTCACCTCTCTTGTACATGCCGGGTCAAGAATTGCGAGTGGACACAAGACGAACTGTTGTCTAATTAGAGAAAAACTGGCCGCGTAGCTGCTCGCTTCGCTGTAGTTGTCGTCGAAAGGCGATAGTCTTCTACTTCCCTTGCCACGGAACCACCTATCCTTCCTCGCCGCCCATCTCTCACTCTCTCCTCCTTCAATTTCGGTCCTCCAACGATAAACAACGTGGAGATTTCCTCAAGCCAATTCAATTTTCCCACGTTCCAGTGCTCACGTGCCATCTACTGGAACCTCCCGTTACTGTTGAACTTCTCAGAACGCTACCACCGGGTCAAGATTCAGGCGTGGTTCCCTTTTGTATTTTTACGTCAAAATATCTTATTCAACTCGTATTTTCAATTATCTCAAACGAGAAGTGTACAATTAGTTTAAATTACAGGACACGGCTTAGAACCAGTTACGTAGTGAAGTTTTGTCTCGAATATTCGTAATGTTTTAGTTTTGCTCAACTGTGTTTACAAGTAAAAAGTATGACACCGGATTGTTTGCTCTGTTCGACCCTAAAGCACCCCCTTATCAATCACGAACTATCGTAACGCGCTCCCTGCCACTGCGGAAGAGGCGGCTTTGCGCTCACTCACCAGGCCACGCCAACAATTTTTATTTCTGATTCGAAAACGCCCATTCGATATTTAGCCCGTGGAAACATTTCCCGGCAGGCTCTCACAATTCTTCTTTTAAATCCTCCCACTTCCCACGCGGAGCTGATTTGGACTCCAGCCCATGTGGGGCTACAAGGAAATGAAGCGGCTAACCTAGCAGCTCGAGAGCTAACCGTCCGAGCTGGGCCAAGTCGCACCCCTTCCCAGGCCAATGCTACTTTTTCTAGTGTCGGTTCTATTATTGCGCGCCTAGAGGCGGTGGCACTGGGGAAACATTCCTCCTCTCATTTTTTTTATCTCCGCTTCTCTCCGGGGCGCTGGGGGCGCGCATGCGCGATAATGGTCACCGCAGTTGCTGCTTCCGCACGGCGAGCAGCGAGGCCGACGCCGAGTGATGCCGACGCGCGTCTCATGTAGTGGGCGATTTCTCGTATGTGCTCCCTCGGACCACGGCCGCTCGATGGAAACTAGTTTCCATCGAGCGGCCGTGTTCGGACATTACGGTGCTACAAAAGGGACGCCAAGAACACCAGGATGAATTGTAACGCGAAGATTCTGAGTGCTGTTAACAAAAGGTGAGAACGTCGTTCGTATGCCGTACGTGAAGCTGAGCTGAAGGATAGGACTTGTGTTGTGCGTGTTCTGTGCTTGAAGACGGACAACGTTGTCTGTGTTGTATTGGTCATCGGTGTCTCTCGCCGCACGCCGCGTTCGCGCACGTAACGCGAATAAAGTGTTCAAGTGATATTCGAGCTGGCGTTGTTACTGCTCAAGCGGCGTGGCTTCGTGCCGGCGGAGCGAGGCTGGCGAGGCTTGCCCGTTGGAGGCAGCGGGGTAGCGGCGGCGGTTGCCGGGTGGGAATGGGGGGGGGGGAGGAGAACATGGGGAGGGGGGAAGGAATTTAACCGGCATGAGAGGGGAGAGCGTTACCTCCCCCACGCAAGCTGCGCGCCCTCGCATTGTAGCCATGCCAATTATAACTCCTTCGAGGCCAACATCGCGGTGGTGTTGCTAGGGCAACAACAACGCAGTAATGTTCCCCCGGCTCACCAGCGGAGAATATGCCGCATGAGTCACGATTAGCACGGACGCTGGGTTGAAGGCTAAGAGTCCGCCTCCTGCCCTTCCCATGGAGCCCAATCAGCCCGTGATACCCTGTTAACTTTCCAGGAACTTACCTGACACTAGCGCCTCTCTCGCAGGGGCTACCCTCCACCCCACTGGTCGCCTTCTATCGCCAAGTAACGATACTGGGGCCTTATCCAAACCAATACCCTCCATTGTCGCACCAGACTACATGCAATTTATCCCTCAATATTTTCTTCTCCCCAATTCCACGACTTCGGAGCGCCCGAAACAGTCTCTAATATCATTTGGCAATGCCCCCACAACTCATTCCCTTTGATCTCTTCTGCAGAGCACTGCGAGGCGGCGTTTCGCAGCTCTGAGTCTCAAGTCCAGCAAGGACTTGCTGAACGAGCAGCTCAGGTCACCGGCACCTTTCAAGCGCTGGTCACCACTCGTCGTTAGACCAAATAGTGCTCAAATAAAGCGTTTTCTCTCTTGTCGTTTTGGAACGTTTTCGCCACTGTAAACTTCTTGCTTCAAAATTATATTAGCTTTTGGCCAGATGGCTGCATTGTGTGCCAGGCAGATATACAGACAGGCGGACACACGGACACACCAAAGTGTCTGGGTTTTAGAAGGCGAAGAAAGACTGTTGTGTTTAAAATGAACCCCGGGAGAATATTCAAAGACGCACTTTCACATATCACGCATCTGGGTGTTGTGTAATTTAGCCTCAAACAAACTGACGCAGACACGCTTACATGCTGTCCTACGAACACCGAGAGCATTGCGACATGCGTAGACAGCAGTCTGGAACACCTATCCTTTGAAGACATGCCTGGTGAGCAGAGCGATATACCTGGCTCAGTTAAATCGCAGACGTTCTAAGGAAGCGTAATATGACTCCAGTCCCTTGCAATTTGCGACGACAAGCAACTCATTTCGACAAGCAACAGGTACCCCTCCGTGCCTTACAAAATGACTGTGATTTAGGACACACTATGCTGCATGTCAGTATGTACCATGTATAAATGTCGCGACATGCGCATGTTGATATGCAACGAAGGGGTTTTTTGATGGAGAACACAATGTGGCAGCACAGAGCGTACTGAGAGCGCGAGACGGGCTCCGAGCACTCGCAGCCCCTTGTCAAGCGTCGTTGGTTCTACTCGGCTTCAACAGTGCACGACTCCTGCCTTTTGCGAGCTGACCGGCACCATAAAAAACATCTCTGCAATATATATACTGCTTGAAGGTGTACCCGACATAGACATTGCTGTCACTTTGTGAATTGTAGCACTCCCTAAATTTAAGGTTACATAACACTTGCGTACTAAATTTTATCAGAGAAGCACAAATATCTGATAACCACGGACTGAGTTCTTCCAGGCAGAAAATGACCGCCTTCGCGCGGCGTTGTGCAGTAAGTTCTGCCAGTTTGCGCTGCCAAAAAGTGCATTTCTTACCTTTGTTTTAACACCCTACAACACTTTTCAGTCGATTTTAGTTCCTCCTAGCATAGACTAACTACGCTGTCTCTTCTCCTGCCTTTAATTTGTTTTAGATACTCTACAAGCGTAGCAGCCGCACATACATGCACAAAGTGAGGACTTGGGCAAGTTGGTGATGCATCTTGAACCGTGCATCGTCTCCCATAAAGCACAGAACGCCCTTCGTTGATTGCGTTGAAGGCGTCATTTACGATCTGCCTTTAAATTGTGGAATGAGGTATATTGGTCACGCCGCAAGGTGCCTCAATGACCGCCTGCGGAAGCACCATAATAACCTTAAAAAAGTTGCAGACACACCCACTTTTGAATCCTAAGTTGAAAAACGCGATAGCGATACTTCGACTCCCAGGGATCGTGTCCGTACGCCGCTGCTGCATTTCCGATGTATGCTTCACGAGCACGAAAGGTTATCGAAAACAGAAAGACTAGCACCCTGGGTTTTAAGTGCGAATGCTCTTCTTAAGCGAGCCTGAAGCGTCCGCCGCCGTCCGCATAGCAACAGCTGCGGGTGCGCGCGCTCCTCGTCTTCCTTGGCAACGGGGCGAGATGGGCGCGCGCTGCCTGTCCGCTGACATGGCCCATACCCACGTGGGGGATTGGCCAGGAATCTCCTCGTCTTCCTTGGCAACGGGGGAAGATGGGCGCGTGCTGCCTCGCCGCTGACATGGCACGTACCCACGTGGGGGATTGGCCAGGAATCTTTTCGTCTTCCTTGGCAACGGGGGGAGATGGGCGCGCACTGCCTAGCCGCTGACATGGCACATACCCACGTGGGGGATTGGCCAGGAATCGGGCGTGAGAAGGGCTAATGCACCCGCTTAAAGGAGTACTGACACGAAATTTCAAAGCTGAGATCCGCTCTAGCAATCAAATACAACGACAACACAAATAGGAGTCTGTGAATAAATGCATCTTTCTTTCTTTGTAGTTGTGTGTGTGTGTGTGATCTCTCTTTCGCGAACATTACCGAACCGCGCAAATTCAACTCGTGCATTCGCACTTTCACATTCTTCCCCTCGGGGAAATGCGGGGAATTTTTTATTCGCTTTGTCCAAGCAGACAAAAATGATCTCTGAGAGTCTGTAGCTTAATATGTGAGCGTAAAAGGTCGCAAATGTGAGGGGTTGGATAGTTTGAGCAAGGTCAGTGTAAGTGCATCAAAAGTTCTATTCTATGATGTACAAGCCGGGCCGAACAATTTTGCTTTTTTGAGAGTGAGAGAGAGAGAGGAAGAAAGAGAGAAGTTCATTCTTCAGGAACAAATAGTCGTGGTTTAGGAGAATTGGGTAAAGAAATGGCCGGGAACTCAAAGGTGGAACCTAATTTTTCGTCACCAGATGCAGCTGCTTTTTCTCTTGCCCTCTCACTCCGCTCGCGTTGCTCTTGAGGTTAACGAGCTGTTCAAATTTGCCTCCCATTCCTCGAAAAAGTGAAATATGTTACGTTTGAGTTATTCCCCCGCAGCCATACCGTTGAACGTGGCTGTGCAGTGCGCAAGCGGGTGTATGTTTTCCTCATTTTAGCAGATGTCTAAGTTAATGTCTGATGTTCCCACCGAAATCCTTAACGCACATGAATTTTGTGATAACTACTTTGGCTTTTGTCCACAGAGTTTGTGATTCTTCGGCAGTGAGACCTCGTTGTAGAAACGGAAAATATTGTGTTTTTAGGCACATTATAAGGATTCATTCTTAACGTTTCCCGAAGAAGGCATTGTGGTAGTCCTGGTCACAAGGATCACGGTATGTGCTCGTGTGCTTCGTGCATAGTGTGTCGTTGGTCCGGCTGTCCAGGCAACGTTGTTAACTTCGTCCGTTATGGATGGGAATATCTTAACGAAACGCTTCGTATTCTGACTCGGGAGAACTGTATAGTGTGCTTTATGAGTTTGTAATGATGTTATGCTTTTAGTTAGTACTTCCGCTATTCGGATGGCGACGAGGTTTGCTTGATTGTAGGGTCTAACGCGCCGACGCAACGCAGGTGATGAGGCGCACCGTAGTGGAGGGCTCCGGATTAATTTTGACCACCTGGGGATCTTACGTGCGCCGAAATCTCGTTCACACGGGCGTTTTTGTTTTTCGCCTCCATCAGAAAATGGCCGCCGCGGCCGGGAATCGAGCCCGCGACCTCGCGCTCATCAGCGCAACGCCTTAGCCACTGAGCCACCGCGGCGGGTGGGAGGATGGCTTGAACTTTCACTTCTTTGTTCATGTGTGTTGGAAGGTCATGCAGTCACAGAGATTGCGAGAGTTGTCAACTATGACCATTGGGACTCCGTGCTTTCGTGCATACTGGACTTGGTGTATACTACGTGGTCTCATGATACTGAAACTTTCCTCCAACAAGCTTAAGCCGGCCCTACCGCGTTTTCTGGTGTAGGATTATAGCCATATTTCTGGCACTGGAGAGTTTTTATTCGGGGTCGCCTGATTGGTGCCATGTCTAACGTGGTTTGCAGTGGTTTCTTTTCAGGGGGGGGGTTCCTGTGTTTTCTTGTATGTTAAGGGATGCCTGCTTTTTTATAGGAGGTATGATGGCCCCTCCCGATTTCGCTTGTACATAAGCTTTCTTTGTGCTAGGAGAGTGGTTTCTCCAATTTCTTTAAATGCGTTAGGAAGACACATGTTGAGGACGTATTCATCGTCATCATCCTATTTATTAGTGATTCAGCGTCGAGGCCTCTCTCATTGAAGATCTTCACCGCTGTTGTCCTGCGCTTGTCGAGTCAATTTTTTGCTCCGAATATTGTTATTTCTTCCCTCCACCGAGTTTGTGTGCCATCCCCTTCTTCTATACCCGCCTACGCATGTTCATTCTATTACTCTGGTGCTGCTTTGTTAGTTCGTCTCACGGTCAAAATTGCAAGGTGTAGAACTGCCTTGTATACGGTCCTGAATATGGTTTTCCAGTCAGTTTCTCTGGTGCGTGTAAATTTGTAGTAACGCCGGCAGGCTCTGCAAGGCTCTCGTCATGATCAGTGGTTGCACGAGTCTTACCGTTTATTTCCGCTTTTTCTTGGTCTTCCCGTGGTTGGACGTTTTGCATGTGGGCTATACCTGGTTAAAGGTTTTCTGTTTTTGGTGATTGTAAGTTGGGGACGACCCCCTTGTCCAGAACCCCCGCCAAGCATCCTTACTTGGGTGTTCTCTGGAAGGGAATACGTACCTAGTTTAGGGTGATTTTTGAATTGGTAGCGAGGCGTCATCTGTCGCTTACTAAACCAAGCTTGCAGCGGAGACATAACCTTGGGAATATTGAAAGTATTCTGAAATGTTCGGTGATTAGGTGGCATAAAGTGTGCTTTATTTTACCTCTTTTAGGCCTATGTTCTATGCCTTCTTTGATTTCTGAGCGACCTGCGTTAAAACCCTTTGGTCCCTGTTCTTGTTAGGTCACTCACGGTTGGGTCCGGCATAAGTCCCGGTGGAAAACACAGCGTGGTGGCTCAGTGGCTATGGCGTTGCGCTGCTGAGCCTAAGGACGATGGTTGAATTCCCAGCCCTGGCGTCCGTTTTTCTGGTGGAAGCAGAAAACAAAAATGCAGTGTGCCGACATTTCGACGCACGTAAAGATCCTAAAGTGGTCAGAATTTTCCGGAAGCTTCCACTGCAACATTACTCGTAGCCCACGGGTAGCCTCGGAGCATGAATTTCTGGAGATTTTTATTTTTGATCTTCTGGTGCAAACAGGCTCCGGTGTCATGAAGTAAGTTGCGGCCACGGCAGGAGACCGTGTCTGCGAGCTTGCTACCACCGGGTGGGCATAGAACAAATTTCACCACTCAGGCGCCGCACCTGGTGAAAACGCATGTCCTTTTTTTTTGTATCCGACCTTCTATCATTGTCCTTCTTTCCTAACTTCTGTTGCCGTAGCGCCGCATTAGAAGTTCAACAGAGCCCTCGGAAATTGCTGCTTCAGCTGTAGCTTCCGGGTGGCGGTGGTGACGTATTTCCGTGGGCGCCTAATGAGCACAGGTGATACCAGACGGCAAGAAGCCACGGGGGAATCGGAAAAGTAGCCTAAGTATTCTAAGTAATACGTTTGAAATACGTACGAGTACGCTGGAAGTGCACTTGAAATATGCTTTGTATTTGTAAGTGTATTTTAAGTGCATTAAAAAGTGCATTTTCTCAATTTTTAGTAAATAACGAAAATACGTTATTAAAAATGCGGGAAAAATACAGTGCTTTTAAGTACCCTCCGAATAGATTACAAATGCACTGATCCTCACGTATGTGCACTTAAGGATTTCACAATATATTGAAAATGTATTTCTTCCCGCCAAACGATCATGCTGTAAATGCACTGTAAATATTACAAAAATACACTTAACTAACTACATTTAGAGCATCACTCTGAGTATGCTTTAAAAGTGTGCTGAAGCATGGAAATATAGTCCGAATATATTCGAAATACATTTCAAATGCCTTTTACGTTTGTGGAACGAACATGGTAGAAATACACTCTCAATGCATCAAAAATACTTATTGAAAATACATTTTAAATGTATTCATAAAGCTTTGCCGAAATAGATTTCGAGTACACTACAGGCAATGCTTCAGTTGCAGAATTGTAGGATTCACGTAAAGCATATCTGAAGTGCCGGATAAAAAACATCTCAAATGACTAAACTTACTGAGAATTTCTCCGCGATGTTTACTTATAATAAAAGAAACTGAGGGAGGTAGTTTAACTTACTGCGCTGTTTAAAGCAGACATAACTCTGCGTATTAGAGAGAAACTCGGCGTACAAATATGTAAGCAATCGGCAAAGCAAAAACATCGAATTCAACGAGTATATATATGTACGAAAACACTTGCAATTTGCCAGCGTTGTTACGACGGCATCGCTGTGGAGGCTTTGAAAATTTTCTTTTTCTGAAAAATATTGGCCTTAGATGGACAACCCTGGCTATGCTTGCGAGGGCGAGCAGCTGGGCGCCTCTCACTGCCACTCACTACCTCCTCCTCTGTGCCCGGCACCTGCGGCCCGAGTTTATGGCGCACCCCTCCTACACGTTTTGTCTGCCTTCGCTGCGTTTCTTTTGCCTGTCCTCTGGTTTTTAGGCTCCTCAACGCGCTGCCATCGGGTGGACGCAGTCTCTGCTTGGACGGCGCGTTGCAGTGACGTTGGCCATCTAGCCAAGGTAAGCACGATATACCGGCTATTTGCGTGTATGGTGTCGCACTACAATTAATGGACGTATGTTTGCCTTGCAATCAAAGTGTGTTAATGCCTTTTTTGAAATCCGCACGTGGTTGTTAAGCTTACATCCACCTGCGAGCACGATTTCCTACCGTAACTACGCCGTGCAAGGGAATGTACTCACAAATCAACGACAGCAAGAAGACGTAAAAAATGAATTTTAGTGCTTTCCTTTTTCCGCCTAATTTTTAGCTCGGGCCCTGCTGAGTGGACGGGGGACTGTTGCTACGAGTTTCCTTGTAGATCGAGTACTCATTGAGGACTAACACTTGCATTAAACACATAACAGCCAGGAACGTTTTTAGCACAGCCTGTTCACAGAAAGTCCGCCGTCCAAGTTTACGCACTTGAGAAATTTGCGAAGTGTATCCAGGGACGCAGCTTTCTTTTGTTTTCTGTTCGCAGCAGCCGCTCACAGCTGCGTATGTTCACAGCAACCGCCTTACGGGGAAGGAACCCAGTTTGTGGCATACATGAATCCGACTAATGCGCATGGCCGGGCCATTCGGCGAGAATACGAGCAGCCTTCGCGATTTTTGTCGGTCGCATGTCGCCATTCAGTCAACTAAAGCCATGAAAGAGTTGATGCCGTCTGTTTCGAAGTGACCAAAGGTGTTAAAAGCGATCCACGCAATCTTCGGTGCAAGTGGCAGTAGCGAAAGTGGTTCATGCCCAGGGACTACAAATGATTTGTCCATCTAAGGCAAACTCTATGAGAATAGCCGCTAAGTTACAATCAGTTTCTGTTCCTACCGCCACCCAGAACCAAGAACCAGCAAGAAAGGAAGGAGAAGGAAGGCGGGTGAGGAGGGGGACTTCGAGGGAGGCAACCAGTTCCCCGCACAAGACCCCTCGGTTCCCGGAACGGGTCCCCCGGGCGGGTTCTTCTCTTTTTGTTCCTTGGATTGCTCCCCCAAGACTTCGCGAAACTTCAAGACGTTGGACCCTTCCTCTTTTGTGTTTCCTAGCAACTTTTTCCCTCCTTGCTGTATTCATTTTGTAGCGCATTCACGAACACGTGTGGGCGTTCCGAGAGACCCCTCGGCCGCTCGTGGTCGAGTGACAGACACGCGGAACCCGACGCGCTACCACTGGACCACGCCACCGGAGAATTTCAAAAATGTGCCCAAAGGCACCGAAAACAGCAGTGGGCTGCTTGGCGGTTTTGTGTGTTTAGATGCCGCAATTTCCCATTTGCGTCTAAAGGGTGTACTTAAACGAGTTTCTTTTATGTGTCAGGAGTATTGATGAATATAGAAAAACAGCGCTAAAACGGGACAAAAGAACGTGACAAGACTGGGCGCTGCCCAGTCTTGTCACGTTCTTTTGTCCCGTTTTAGCGCTGTTTTTCTATATTCAGTTATGTACCAACAAGCCCGCACCAACACACTTTTTCAGTATTTATGAAGCAACTACTTTTTACTTGATGGTCCCTGATGCTAACAGGTGTTTATCTTTTTTTTTATGTTAAAGACGCGAGCATTTACAAATATTTTCCGCGTTGCTCCCTAATTAAATGATGACTTTGCCTGTGTACAGCAAAAAGTACAAAGTACCTGCCGGTGATGTGCGGCAGAGAGCAAAAAAATTACATGTGTGTGCAAGCACAAATACACGTTTTCTGGCGTTGCTTGTTTTAATCGCTTCGGTTAGGTGCCTACGATATAAGAGCTTGTTATTTCAAGGAATGGCGTGAAATTTTTCTTATTTTTCGAAATAACCTTAGTTTGCCGTTCCTTTGAAAGCATTGTTGAGTGCACACGCCAATCTAATGACTTTTATGTAAGCTTTCTACGGCAATCCTGCCCATGCATTTTCAAATTGTTTCGCTGCGCCTTATTTTTTAGAACGCAATCTCCGAAGAAGGTGACGCCGAAATATGGAACACATAATACAATAATTGTAGTTAATACGATTACTGCTTATCTTATTTTATTTGCGTCCTGTGAGCTCACAGACCAGTTTTGTCCAAGTTAGTGGAAAAAATAGAATTGCCACCATTTCAACTTAACTCAAGCGCCTAAGAAAGAGAAGTAGCATAACTCTAAGAACTATGTTGCATGTTTGGTAACGTTGTTATCTTAGCTCTGTCTTTTTTTCCCTAATTTTCGCTAATTTTTATCCCTAGACAATCTCCAAACATAAGCCTCCCACCCACCATTGTTTTTTAAAAATGGTATTGAAGATCCGTTGCCGCATGACAATATAAACTATGCTTACCATTACATAAATTGTCTTACGTCCTTCAAAGGGGCATTGTTTTCACGGCGGGTTTTTTGTTCTCTGAAGGGGAAACTAAAAAATCCTTGCTCGCGAGGGACGTTGGCACGGCTAGAGAAAAGGCCTGATTGATTTGACATTTATTTGCCTCTAAAAACAGTGTTTCACGAATATTTTCCCGTTTTCTTTTCACTGCAGGTGCTGGTGAAATTTCCCGCATGGAGAATCCGAAGTACGAAGACTCTGATGCACAACGCTTCATCTGCGCTGGCTACCGAGGTGGCTGAAGGGCATTCATTCCTGCTGCTTAGTAATGGCAAAATTGGCCACTCGACTGAGGTTTTATTTAGTATACACTAGTAACACATTTTGAGTATATTTGAAGCAGTATTTTCTGTGCATTTAAAATGCATTACTAATACATTTTGCACGTATTTAAAATTACATTCCCTGAGCATTTTTATTGCATTTAAAATGCATTAAATATATTTTTCGTGCACTGCTTATGTATTTTTGAGGTACATTTTAAATACATTGTAAATGTATTAGAAATGCATTTGGAATGTGGACAATATAATGCCGAATAAATACAAAGTTCATATATGTATTAAATGCGTTCAAAATACATTAAAAATACGGACTATTTTCGCTAAGGGAATGCTATCGTGTAAATAAAGTGGTTGGTCATTTCGCCAGTCACAGCCACACATGGGGCTGCGAGCTGCTGTTTTAAGATTGCCGCGTAATCGACAGAAACGTGAGTATGGTAAATCGGCAAATTATAGAGGCCAGTGAGATTGACGCATGGGTGAGAATTGCGCCAGTATAGCCTTAATTTCACTCACGAAGAAGGTGATAGACTATCTTAACAGGACACAAGCCGATAATTGTTAGTTGTGTATGCTGCTCGGTGTTTTTTCATGCGAGGTTTTTATAGATATTTTGCTTGTTTTGTTTACCTTCTATTTCGTCTACATTTAAGGACGTTGAAAAAAATAAAATCCATTCACAAGTCAGCGCTTCGTGTGTCCTCTTGCTATCGCCCTGTGTCTTGTCGTTTGCGCTGTGGTTCAACATATGTATACCGCTTACAGCTGAAGTGACGCGAAATCTGCGCAGAGTCCTACCGCCAATAAACGGAGTCCATAAGTGCTAATGTTGCGATATTTTGATTTATTCACCTTTAGTAGGCTCAATTGCCCTGGAAAATTAATACAAGATGTCACTGCATTTCTCAGGGCACAAATCTTGGTGATCGGCTTCTGAGTACACGTTGGCGGTGCGGCGCGTCCCGACGCACCAGTCAAGCCAATACGCACACGAGTATGCCTGCTAGGAAACGTTACGGGTGATCGGCAAGAAACATCTAGAAGAAAAACGGTGCTTTGAATTTTTTTGTACTAATTAAATTCACGTAAGCGCATCCAGGGTGTCAAAACATGGTCTGTGAACTTTATGTGCACAATTAATCTGACAACGTTTACAAATTGCTTCCGTGTCCATGTCACCACCTTTTTCAAAATTTTTTTTTAAATTTTAACACTAAAACTTTTATTTTACATTGACCTTATAAAAGACCGTTATAAGTGGTACTTAAAATCAAAAAAGAGTGAAAAAAAGTATATTGGCACTTGTTAGTGACGAAAAATTGCTCAACCTTAGCTCTTACGCGAACATTCATAACTAACGAAAGCTGTGTAGAAATTGTAAACTATTCGGCACAGGGGTACCCAACTATCAAGGCTGTGCAACTAACTAGGATCTTTGCGATCCGATATATGGGAATCAAGTCACAGCAAAAATTTCGAAGAAAGCAAAAGAATTCGGCTTTTTTTACGGGATTCTGTAAAATAAAACTTGATTACATAAAAACTTACCATTAGTTTTCAATTATCCTAGTTCATTGCATACGGTGGTAATAAAGAAATGAGTAGGAAAATTTCCATTGAAAATGCGGCATTTATTTAGAAGTTACGACTGTTTGCGTAGCAAGAAAGTACAAAAAATAACGTTTTGAGAAAAACAAGAATAAAGTTTTCCAGTCCATGAACAAACAAGAGAATCACATCGTAGAAAGTTAAAATCCACCAGGTTCATAGCTAGTGCCCTCTTTAGTTGCCACACACTCTCGTTTAGTTTTTGTAGCAGCGCGTCTTTTTTTGCGGAGTTGTTTTTCCTCATCCGTTGAGTGACCCTGGGCCTTCTTCACACGGTACCGGTCACTATTGCGACATGCTAAGAGAGTATGGTGGCCCGGTTCGATGCCTGCTTCTCTCAAAATATCAGCTTTGCTTCTGCTGCCAATATTGAAGTGGCACACAGCGTCATATAAACCAAATAGTAGGACAGGCAAGCCCACGTGGACGTCTTTGGGTACCCGTTGCCAAATCATACTGTTGAAACTCTCATTGGCATTTTGGGTTTTTCCGTGCAGGCACTTGCTTAGGAGCTCCTCCTTAGAAAGGTCACCATACACTGGCTTCACTTGGTTGAGTACCTCGTCGGGAAGGCCTCCCTTGTGGTTGTAGCGTCCACCACCGAGTGGTTTCTGTCGATTAAACCCGCACCAACTCTCGGGACCCAGGGCACACAGACCATGGAACAGGCTTGGTAATGTTGCTTGCTTCATTGCGTGCAGGTCTCCCACATTCGCTCTGATGGCAATACCATAGTAGTTCTGCAGCCGGTGGATGAGAACGTCGGTTACCTTTCCTTTGCCTCCTAGTCCACGAACAGTTTTTTTTTTCAACTTTCGTAGGCGGCACCCTGTAACAAATATATGCAATGTAAAACGCGCAACACTTAAGAAAGGCGGGTGCAGTAAGCGAAGCAGCAACATAAAAAAAAGAACGAAGCCGGAAAAGTCGAAAAAAGTGGCTGGACGGGAAGGCGGGAGGGTAACTGCCGCAAAATTAGAATAGGTAATATTTCAAACACTGGTGGGCGGTCTCCTGTTTGAACGTAAGGGTCACAAGGTTTGTATTTAGGTACAACCGCGCGAAACGGGCGTGTGGTTACGTTCAGTTACAGGAGGGTAAGGGTGGGGGTAGCCTTGGAGGAAATTTCCGCATTTTGTTGGACCACCAGCCGCATCGTGAACATTGGTTTCAGTTAGAGTTTCAACTGCGACTCACCGTTGCGCCATCAAATGCGTCACGAACACGGCTAGAGGTTTTCTTTCTCTTCCCCAACAAAAAAAAGTATGGACGTCCGCATGCGGAAGTTTATCTTCTTTGCTCGTGGAAAGATTGCCGAGCAAGTAAAATAAATAAACATTTGTCATACCTTTCACCTGAATTCTGTAACCTCTGTGTTTAGAGCTAAAAAGTGTCACTGACCATTCCGCTCCATACAGTGGAATGCCTAATGATACTTATACGGAGAAAAAGCACCTATCCCCTTATCCCCCGTCTTCTACCCCTCGTCTTCTCTCAGTTACATTCAGCCCGACGTTTGAGCCGACAGTACACTTTCACTTCTCGGCCTAAGTTTTTAAACAAGCATATAGTCCCGCACAGAGCCGATGTTTCTTATTTCTATCTTCCGATTGAGAAAAAATCTACAGAAGTAGCTCAAAAGCGTTTTAGAAACCACGAAGGTCTGCCAGGCCGAAATGTTTGTGATAAAATAAGAAGTGGCTGGTGCAAGAGTAGACCGCATGTGGCAGATACTGGATTGGGGTGACGGAGGCGTAGGGGCAAACATTTTTGTGTTTAAGCAAGACGCGACCTGATGCCAGATCTTCCTTCAGCAGTGTCGCCCATAACCTTCATTGGTGTGTCGTTCAGTGGTGTGTCGTTCAGATGGCTTGTCACTGATGATATCGAATATACTATTCAAGTAATTGGTCAACTGATGGCCTCACAAGGAAATTGTACGCAAGTAATTATTCGTAATGCTCTCGTAGTAATTCATTTTGAGGACAGCATGATCACCTCGGCTGCGTAAAAATGGCGGCATCAAAATTGTGAAGACAGCGTCCCGATGCGCTGGATTCGCTACTTTAAAAAAAAAGGCGTGATACATACGTTGCCTGGGTGAGAATATTTTTGTGGTAACGAGATTGACCAGATAATAAACCGATAATTGAAAGCATGCTATGACGTTGCAGGGAAACATGGCATAAGGGGCCTTTAAATCTCCATGTTATAACACGCATACGCGTCTCATCACACCCAAGGAATACATTATTTCCGACTTCAGAACGCACACAGCAGGTGATTTCTTACTATGAGGGTATTCACAATCGTCGTAAGTATAGCTTAGATTCAACAACCTGCAAGCAACCTCGTAACGCTTGTATTATCCTATGTTGATGTCAGGAGAGTTCTTATGCCCTGGGTGCCAGAAATATATGGATTCGCAAATTCTGTGATTCCCGGCATTTTTATGAATAACTCAAGTCGTTCCAGGGGGTTCGCGTGTCATATAAATATACATTGAAGCGTAAAACCTTAGCATGGCCTGTAGCTATCGTAAAATACATATTTGGAATCCTCGAAAGGTTTTTTTTGTCTATGTACTGAATTCGGCAGGAAATATAATCGAAATGAAGCGTCAAGGTTGTTCCACTCACCAATTACGCAACATCGTGTTTTCGGCAAAGCAGCTGGGTCACAAGACATTGTGGTACAGCGAAGTATGCCGTCATGCATAGCAGGGCTAATGGAAATATTGTTTTTACGACGCAAATTTATTTTTATTTATGACACAGCACACGTCTCAAATAAAAGGCTGATGTGAATCAGTAGCGGCACGTGTATCACAGGCACTTAGCTGCATGCTAAGGGCATATGCATGTGCGTGGTAGGCTGGGAACATGAAAATTAAATGACCGGTCTACATGCTCATTGCCTGTTTTTGCTTTTATTCATGGGTATCACGCCTAAAGTAACCAGAGTGCCGCGGTGCTCCCAAACACAACACGAATGCTAGTTACATTCATTGCAACAGCTGCCATTTTTTTTCGTTTTAGAAAAAAAAGAATGCCCTTACGTCGCATTAGCGGCGCTAACTTAACATCCTTGTATGATGTAAATGTAGCATTGAGGTGTACCTTTTTGTTTAAGCCAGCTTGGGCGCGAAAAAATTTTTTTGAAATTTTAGTTCGCATCCCACACACTAGTATTTCAATTAAAGCAAGTCTTATGTCAGCAGCCCTGCCTGCTTTACCAGAGCTTATCACCTAAAGGAGAAACCTTTATGCCTATAATGGCGATCATTACCTGACTCACAGAAAGGGAGACTCGCGGTACAGGTCAGTGCCACCGCCAGGCGCTCGCGAAGCTACATACCATACATACAAGCCGCTCGCTCCCCCGCACCATTGCATTTCCCGCCCACGGCGACCCCTCCTTCCAGAGGTGGTCACGTACACAGCCGCAATTTTCTGTCCGGAGATCTCTAGATGGGCGGCCGCAGAGAAAACGGGTATTCCGCGGCCAGATGCTTGTCGTTCGTCTTCGGACCTTTGTTGGCCAAACAGGAAAGAAGTAATTCCTGGCCAAACTGTTGCCGTTCATGTTCCGCCTTCCGCTGGCCAATTCGGAAACGATTACTGCGTGGCCAGACGCTCTTTGTTCGTCATCACACGTATGGCGGCCAAGGAAAAAGTGTTTACTTCGTGTACAGATGCTTGCCGTTCATCTAGGGACCTAGACTGACAAAACAGACAACGCGGCCCCCGTTGCCAGACACTTGCATTTCTTCTTCTGCCCTCACCTGGCCAAAAAGGAAACAAGTAATCTGTGCCATGATTTCAAGCGCAACAAGCGGTTCATTTTGTTTTGCGCTCGAGTACTGCAGACATTGACCGACCTGCTGCGGCGAGACGAGCAAAAGGCACCAGAATTTTGTTGGTCTGACGAACACCAGAACGCGTTCCACAATGCTAAGGACGAGCTGGCCGCGGCTACTCTTCTAATTCATCCACTGCATGAAGCTCCTACACGCCTAATGGTGGACGCCTCCGCCACATCGGTCGGAGCAGTGCTGCAGTAACAGGAGGGCGCATAGAAAAAGCCATTGGGCTTCTTTTCTCTTTTCGAAACGTCGAAGCCTGCAGAAGTACGGTACAGCACTTTTGAAAGTGAGATGCTCCCAATCTATTGTTCCGCTAGGCATTTCCGCTACTTCTTCGAAGGTCGTGAGTTCTACATCTTCAGAGACCACAAGCCCCTCACCTACGTATTTTACAACAGTTCCTCCTACTCAGAACGGGAGATTCGTCAACTCTCATTCATCTCTAAGTTTTTTACAGACATCGGCCACCTTCCCGGGGTCGAAAGCAAAGCAGCCGACTCCATGTCTCGCGCCAACGCTTTGGGCACAAAAGTCCTGGACTTCGAGGCGATGGCCGCAGATCAGCGGCAAGGCACTGAGTTGATAAGACTGAACGGTGGGGGATCTTCATTCGTGCTCTTGGAGGTTACACTTCTCTACATCCAGGGCACGATAACCTGCGATACCTCCCAGACAACCCCGCGACCTTTCGTCCCACTGAATTTTCGCCGAGTGGTATTCAACACTTTCCACTAAATCAGCCACCCAGGTGTCCGCACCACCCAGCGGATGATAAGTGAACGCTTCGTTTGGCCCGGAGTCAACGCGGACGTGCGATGATGGGCTCGGACATGTGAAACGCGTCAGCACTCGCCACACTCGTGCTCCACTACAGGAATTTCGGACTCCTGAGTCGCGGTTTGACCACGTTCACCTCGACCTGGTGGGTCCGCTACCGCCCTGCCAAGGTTTCAGGTACCTGCTCACATGCATCGACAGGTACAGCCGGTGGCCCGAAGCTATACTAATTGCGGACATATCAGCTGAGACCGCCGCGCAGGGCTTTATTCAAACATGGCCGTCCCGCTTTGGCTGCCCCGCCCGCACAACAACTGACCGGGGATGGCAATCCCAGACCAACCTTTTTTTCCACACTTTCAACCCTCCTCGGCACGAGGCTGCAGCATACAACCACCTACCACCCCGCCAGCAACGGAAGGGTTGAGCGCTGGCGCAGGCAACTCAAAGCTGCACTTGCAGCGAAACTGGATCGCCAGCACTGGGTGGAGAAGATCCCGCTCGTTCTTATTGGCCTACGCTCAACGGTGAAAGAAGACATCGGCTTCAGCGCAGCGGAAATGGTGTACGGCTCGACAGTGCGCCTCCCGGGAGAATTCTTGTCCGACCAGACAAATTCAGCCCCAGCAGCCTCCGACCACACCGAGAAGCTGCGCGAATGGCTTGCGCAACTCAGGCCAACAGCACCTAGCATCGGCCGCAACAGGAAGGTTTTCACTGTTCGCGACATGGACTCAGCTACACTTGTTTGTGTGACACAACGCAACGAAGCCGCCCCTCACTCCGCCGTACTATGGCCCGATCAAAATTTTGGGATGTACTACCAAGACCATCACAATCGACGTGCGGGGCAAACAAGAAGTCGTCGCCGTTGACCGCGCCAACCCTGCTCATATTGAGATTTCTGTTCATGCAGCCTCTCACGTACGTTTTCAGTGATAACCAGTGGACTCTGACCTTTCGCCATTCAGCCGGTAACTGCTGCCTTTCTTTAAAAGATCCGCAATCTAGTGGGGGGTGGGCTCTGTAGCGGAAGCTGCTTAGCGCCGCCGCATTCCTTTCTCTCCCGTCTGCAGCCGGCCTGCCGACAGCGCGCCTTTGTGAAAGACTGGTATTGGTGACGCCGGCGCCTCCTGCCTACACTCTTCGGGGAACAACTTGTACGGCCGACTCCTAGGATTAGCCCTTGCAGCTTTGCCGTTTGCTCACTCGGGGGGCCCTTCCTCTCTCTTTTAGAAGGACGCGGGGGTTCCCCTTCTGTCCCTCGTCAGGGTGAACTCTCGGCACTCGCATCTTTGGAAAATAAACGGAGTGTCTTGAAACTGCAAACCAGCTCCACGTCTGCTTTCTCGCTTCCTTCGGCAGCCGACATTCCCGGCTGCTACACGGAAAACATAGCTGCTGGGCTAAGCGCCACCACGTTTCGATTGTGACCAGGTACACTGAACAACACACAAGTGAAGTTGCGGAGGCGTTCAAAATCATCAAAATTAAGGACTCGTGAGTACGCATGCCATCAATCGCACTGCATGCAAAAAAGCTTAGTTGTTTGGGCGTCGTGGCTGCGTTGGGTGACGCACCTGTAAAATCATTGTGTTGTAACCTTTGTTTGCCTTTCTTGTTTTGCTTGTGCTTTTGCTTTTTCTTATATATTTCGCTGTTTCCTTCAACATAATTTAGTCGTCAGCCAGCGCCCGTCCTTGTCACCTTTCTCTACCTGTCCCGTGCGCTGCTTTAGGTGCGGATCACCTTAGGACAACACAATGTCCATCCGCGTCCGTGAGCATAGCATTTAAAATCGCAAAAAATCACACAGGCGCCAGCAGGATTACATCGTGTTTTGGTAGACCAGACAGAGTTAGTGGCAGTCATCTTTCCCATTGGCCTACGGCCTTTGTTTCTTCTTTATTGCCATACTTTGACAGAAAACAAGCACAAAAAACAAGGAAAACAGGTACACAAAATGTACGTACACTGATAAAACTCTTACAGTCTTTCGCTATCCGAACATGGCTAAAACTGCTTAAGGTTTGTCAGCGACTACATTACTGGAAGCCGTTCCCGGGGGTGAGGCTGAGTCTTCCAAACCTCTACAATCAAACGAACAGTTTCTCCCAAGTATTCCTTGGAACCCTTAGCATCAACATCGCGGTGGTGTATAGCCATGCCAGATTGCCAAATGCCGTGCAGAGACAGACGCATCACCAGATTGTACGGCAACCCTCCGTCATTCTCGATGGGTATAAACCTGATTCCATGGCGTCTAGAGGGAAATCTTTCTTTAAAGTCCACTGACGCACACCCCAAAAAAGACCTCGTCCCAACATTCTATAAACACGTGTTCTACTGTCTCTGGCTTTTTGCGCGTATAACAGTCGACCCCCATGGAACGTACAGTAATTTCTCTTTTTGCCATGTTTTGACTGGTAAGACACAAGCGTGGAGTTTAAAAAAGAATATTTTAACCATGACGGTAGCGCCATAGACTTCACGCATATAGCACATCCTGGCCTTCCTGGCCCTGCATGGCACATTGCCCGATACAGTGGAACTGGAAATAAAGAGTCGGTAAGATCATTATGCAATATTTTCCCCGTAACACTGGATAGGTATTCAAGCGTGAAGACGGCACGCAAAAACTAGGTGGCTTGAACAACTTCGCTTAAGTATCCTTTCATTGTCAGGACAGGGAAACGTGCCGACGCTATAACAAAATCGGGTAACACCACAGACAACTTCATCTGGAAAACAGTACGCAAAAGGGGTCTTGTACATCCAGCAGGAAAGGAAACCAATTGACAACCTGTCGCAAAAACAAATGAGGCAAAGAAAGGCCCCTACTACGCACGCACCGAAACAAGTTCGTTCGACTCATTTTTTCTCATGTGGACTCCCAAATCAACACTGCGAAAACTAGGTGCAACGCCTGCACATCCGCACGCGAACAGTGCAACCCTTGGAGCACATACCATATTTTGCTTATCAAGAACACATTGCAGACTGAGGCTCTAGTAAAAATGAATAGCCCACTGCCTTGCCATTTTCCTGCTTTATCAAGCAATGCAGCTGTCTGTCTGTGCCAATACGAATCGCTGTCCTCATAGTTTTCGAGACGCACCCCTAAGTATCTGGTTGGCGTCGTCTGCCAGCCTATATTTTCAAACACATCCGGTGCTTCATCCCATTGGCCGTGCCAGAACCCTAGGCATTTTTGCCAGTTTACGCTGCTGGCACTGTATTTACTAAAGGAATTTAGTGTCTTTACAGCACTGTTTATGCTGCTTTTATCAAGAAAGAAAAGTGCAATGTTATCAGCATATGCCAGCACGCGCCCCTAGCACGAATGTAGTCTAAACCCGTTTATGGCATTGCTTCCAATAACACTCAAACAAAACGCTTCTGCATAGACACAGGAAAGCAGTGGGCACAACGGGCAACCTTGACGCACGCCGCGTTGTACCTGCACTGCTTTGCTTAGAAACTTGCTCACACCAAGGGTAGTTGAACACCCGCTATAGGCCATGCGCACTCCCGCAAGGATAACAGCCCCTACATTTATGTGCTCTAACATAGCTATAAGAAGCTCGTGTGGCACCTGATCGAACGCCTTCTGCAGGTATACCAGCAGCATTGCTAGAGAACCATGAGTACTCTCGCAACACTCAAGAACGCTTCAGGCAGTATGAATATTCGTTACTATCGACCGCCCCTTTATGAAGCAGGTTTCATGTGGCCCAATGATGTGTTTAATGACAGACTGCAAACGACTAGCCAGAATTTTGATTCAAATCTTGTAGTCCACGTTGGTGAGACTGATGGGGCGATACCCAGATACAGCCTGGAGTTTAGCGTCATCTCACTTAGAAGTAAAAATGGTGTGCGACTTAAGAAAAGATGGCGGTAGCACACCATTCTGAGAAGCCTCAGCGTATTCCCTATACAATACTGGACTTAGGCACTCTTTAAACTTTTGTGGCACTTTAATCGAACGCGGCGCTGAGCCCATCGCGCCAAGCATCTTTCCTACGCTCCAATCCTCTATCGCTGTTCTTGATTGATTGTAGGATTTAACGCGCCGACGCAACGCAGGCGATGAGGCGCGCCGTAGTGGAGGGCTCCGGATTAATTTTGACCACCTGGGGATCTTTAACGTGCGCCCAAATCTCGTACACACGGGCGTTTTTGCTTTTCGCCTCCATCAGAAAAGCGGCCGCCGCGGCCGGGAATCGAACCCGCGACCTCGTGCTCAGCAGCGCAACGCCTTAGCCACTGAGCCACCGCGGCGGGTACTATCGCTGTTCTTACTTTGTTCTCCGTAATGTCTGTTTCGCGCAGTGCTGATATCTATTTTTCTAGGCATGGCAATCAGCTCATAAATTCACCTTTAAATGCGACGATATCTATAGCCTGTGGTGCAAACAGCTTATCGTAAAAGTTACAAAATAGCGTTCTATGCTGGCTTGGTCCTTGCACGAGGGAGGCGCCTTCGCTTACTATTTCCGCTGTCGCATTTCTGCGAGCGTACTTTTTCTCGGAGCATAGAGCTCGTCTCGTCAGTGCCTCCCCCAGCAGCATCCTTTCTGCTCTTGCGCCGACAAGCGCGCTATGATACTTGCCCTTATCTGATTGCTCGAGCTGTGCTTTAACAGTATGTATGTCGACTGTGCACGTCACCGGCGATATACATTCTTCTTTAATAAGAGCGTCGAGATTGCTGCGTAGGGTGGTTTCTTTCAGTTTAAAGCAAGTCTTTTTACCTCTACCCCCCCAAGCGTTCTTTCGCGGCCGTTGGTGTCACCAGAAAACTCCAGCGAACAAATAAAGGAGTTTACTGGCACCGCCGGGAATCGAACCTGCAACTACTAGACTAACAAAGCGAGAGCCCGTTGTCTTACCGATTTAGCTACGAGCCCTCGCGAAGACTGGGAACACAGGTGGTGTACTCACCAAGCACATCTACGGGTTTACCCCCTGCGTTGTCTCTGAATGCCACGTGAAAGCGTAACGCGACCACTCACGCCCATCTAGCGGCCCTGTGAGCACCTTCTGCGTGTGCTAAGGGTTACAAAAGAAAGGAAGCTCACACCAATGCATGGCATCCCACTTATAGCAAGCCAATTTGCTAAAGCGTGTGGCCTCCAGTGTTCACGTAAAAAATCCGAGCTCCTTGTCGTCCGCCCTCACGCCAAATCAAGGAATACATTCAAATACTCCTTGATGGCCAGGCCATCACTCAAAGCCCCAGCATAAAGAGTCTGGGCCTACATCTCGTGGCTAACACCAAGAGTGACGTCTCCTTGCAGCGCTTCAAAAACAGCATTGATCAAATCATACACATGATCAGGCGAGTTGCCACCAAGAAGCGAGGCCTAAAGTAATTTGGTACCTTTCGATTAATTGAAGCTTTTGTCCTCTCTAGAGTCACTTACGTCTACCCCATGTCTTCTCGACAAGGAAGACATAGAGATGCTTTATATAATTATTAGAAAGGCGGTGGAGCAGGCCATTGGTCTTCTCATGAGTGCGTACACAGAGAGGCTGCTGTGGATGGGGCTCCATAACACGGTGGAAGAGCTGAGAGAGGGCCATCTCTCAAACCAGAAGGTCCGACTCAGAACTGTGGTGGGTAACCGCATGCTTCAACAGATTGGCTGGGCAGCCCAGAATGTCACTCCGCTTGACGTACTCCCAGACTCTTGGTGACTAAAACTAAGGATGCTCCCTTTGCTTAGAAATATGAACCCCTCACATGACGAGGGTCACCGAAAAGCACGGGCTCAAGCGCTAAACATGGCCCTCGGTGGGGTTCGTGCAGTTATCTACACAGGCGCTCCAAATATCGAGGGCAGCAATACGCCATCATCGTGGCTACCTCCAGAACCAACCTCCTTGCGTGTAGTTCGCTTAGGACCCAAGAAATGACGGCAGCAGAAGAAGCAGCCATCACTTTGGCTCTCACTCAACCAGGGGTTCGGAGGGTAGTCACCGATTTCCAGCAAGCCTACTGGAAATAACAGTCGGGTTGGGTGTCCTGACCTGCAGTGCGCGTGCTAAAAAACCACTCCCCATACGGTTCCATTCAGCTCATCTGGACACCCCCTCACGCTTCAATGGAGGGAAACAAATACGCCCACCCAACAAGCCTGCGCTTTTACCTCCCGTGCTATGGATCTGCACGAGGACAGACACCCGCTTGTCACGTTCAGGGAGATAACCCAGCATTATCGCCTTCACAGACAGACCGTACCTTTGCCTTACCCTGACCTTTCCAGAGAACAACAAACTACCCTATGACTCATACCATACTGGCTCCTTCCTACAGCCTACGCGTCTTCACTTCATGCATCCGAATCGCTACGACGCTGAGTGTAAATTTCGCTCAGAAGTAGGAACACTCCGCCCCGTAATCGGGGTGTGCGACTTTAGCCCTGAGCACCATCCTCTCTTTCCGTCAACTACCCAACAAGAGCCATGGGAGATGCTTCTGACCAGGCCCTCTCTATCTACCCAGCTTCAGCGGGTGGACGGAACACAGGCCGCTCGGACTGCATATGGGCCCCCCAGAACAAGGAATCACTCCCCGGGGCTGCACTCTGGGCCGTTCAGAAATTTGAACAGAAGTATTTCTTCTCCTTTTCTGCCGCAAATCTCGTCGCCTCCGTCGGCGGCCCAGAGACGGAGAAGTCAGATCGTCTAACACCGGGTTGGAGCTTACTTTAATTTTATAAAAAATGATTCCACTCTTGTGCTACACCAATACAACTCAACCAAACACCGTTTATGTATCATGCATTGATTTAACCTTACCAAGAATATCTCTTTGAAGTAATAAATGGCGTGGTTAAGTGCATTTCACTTCTCTCTGGTTTTACTATTCGTAGGGCGATGTGAGTGAATTAAACTGGTGTCGCATGGGTAATGGTTATGGGTGCCGTTTACAGCTTTGCTTTCCAACCAGATTCACGGGGTGGATTGGCGCGATTTTTTTTTGGCATTCTTTATTGTGTAAGAAGGTTCAAGGGCTTTTAGTTTAACCTCCTGTCTGACCAACTCCCAATTCCGAATAAAGTTTGTCACGTATCCACTACTAAATCAGGTCCGTGCGCATGCGTCAATGACGTCGACTAATCGATCATCTTGTAGAAGTTTGTTGTTCATTTTCCACAAACCCCAGGAGAACGCGTTTCTACGTTTAGCAGTCCTGCCTAGCGTTACTTCCACCACACAATGGTTGCGAAGTGAAACGGGAGTCACTTCGTAATTGTCACATTCAGGTACGAATTCTACGGAAAGATACACTCTGTCCTGCCACGCATGACTATTGCCCTGAAAACGGGCGTAGCGAACAGGGCCCGCATTTCTCATGCTATCACCTACATCTTCCAGGGCGCAGCCGCAACTATCTCATTCAGTACTGCCGTACTGGCGTCTCTGATATTTGTCGTGCTGCTTTTGTCGCCCGCTGAGCTAACGCAATTGTAATCCCCCATTAAAATTAAGAACCGTTCTGTCTCACACCATGTAGTCCGTATTTTTCAAAGGAAGCTTTCCTCTCGGCTGGATTGGTGGGCCCGTAGGCACATATTGCGCGCCATTCGTAGGAACAAAACTCAAAGTCGCATACAACATACCGCCCCTCTTCCGAGGGGGTGACGGTCATTAAAGCGGCCCCTAAACTTCTGCGAACCGGACCGAAGCCGACACGCAGACATCACAGCGGGCAATAAAGGGCAGCACCATACGATCCGTCTGGTCCTTCCTCCCAACCTTGGTCCCTTGCAAGGCCAGGATGTCCAAATCCTAATTTTGACATGTCATTTTCACATGACTTTGTCGTCTCCAATCCGAAAATTTCTTGACATTAGGCGTGCCGATGCGCATTGGTTTGCTCAAGTAAACCATGTTTAGGAGGTTGCCAGACTTATCGCACAACACCTAAACTCATGCAACAGGAAAAAAGAAGAAGCTTCGTCGCCTGCAAACATCTTATGCACACTCCGAAAACCCGAACATATAAAAACGTCATGTGGTCTTCGGCAGGGCCGTAGCCAGAAATTTTTTTCTTGGGGGGGTTCGGTTACAACCCGCCTCCGGGTAACCTACCTGAATTCCACAACCCTTCCCAGTTATAACTCAGTCTCTCCACGGAATGCTTCGTTCCCATTTTGGTACAAAGAAAGGGAGAGGGAGATGTGGATGGCCCCAGGCAAAGTAAAAAGCGCACAACACAATTTCAAATTACACGTCTCCCAATCGTGCAGTGAACAATAAAGTTTAAGTATATTGAACAAATGTTTATTCATTAAAATTTGACACTGATTACTGGTAAGGTAAGGGTAATAAAGGTAAAGGTAATTGAGGGATAACGAAAACTACACATTTCCAGAGGTCTTTACAAACACATTCGCCACAAACACATTCGTCCGAGAATTGGTGTCCTTATTTTCGCGAAATTTGTGTCACACCTCGAAATTCTTCCTTCTTGGAAGCTTGAGAAATTCGGCAAGAACTTGTGCTGGGGTCACTTCGACTTCCCTATGTACACTCAGGAGCGCCAGTCCGGTCAACCGCTCTTGTTGAACCCGATTCCTTTGGTAGCTTTTCAGCCTCCGCAGAGTTGAAAATGTGCGTTCTGGAGTTGATGTGGAGACATGAAGCGTAGCTAAGATGTCAAGTAGGCGGTGAATGGTGGAAAAAATTCAGCCTTGCACATACTTAGGCCACCCAAAGCGCCTGCTGGGAGATCCGCTTCGTGGTCTTTCGACCATTTTTTCCTCCACAGCATCAATTCCACTCGGTGAACACAGACGCATGTTCACCGAGGTAAAATTGCGCTGCATCATTGATCCGAGAAATGTTTGCTGATGCACAATATTTTGGTAGGATAATTTGAAGACCCACCACAACACTTCTCTGGTTCTCAAAACGCTCTTTGAGCTGGTTTTCCAGGTCGGCCAAGAAAGGCAAATACACATTTCGCCTATAGTACTCTCTGGATTGGCAGCACACGTCTCACATCTTTGGTTTTGCCTCAAAATCGTTCGTGGCAGTGCCATCTCTACATTCACATCGCTTAAAACATGACAGGCCTCCCCAAAAATCTTCGTGAATTCCTTGGCTACGTCTGATCTGAATCATTTTCAATGACTACGCTGACAATGTCTTCGACGTGGTCACACGCCTGCGACAAGTCACAGTCGAACTTTCGCAAGAAATTGCAAAGTGGCAATGTCAGGGAAAACAGCCGGCTGATTATGTGTAGGCAAACCAGAAATTCGGGATTTGTGATCGCACTTAGCAGCTGGCATGCTTTGGACGATATATCTGACGACACAGCCCCCTCTAAGTTTTCGGCATGTAAAGTTCCAAAAAGTGTTTGAGAGTATCGTGGCTTTCAAACCACCTTGTCTGGCAGAAAGATAAGAGGGACATTCTTCCTTGTCGTTGTGTTTCAACTTGACTTTGTAGCTGGTTGCATCTCTTTGGGGACGCCTTGAAAAATGCAAACACGGAAGAAACAGTCCCTAAGCAGTTTAGAATGCTAGCCAGCTTGCACGAATGAAGCAATGTCAGGTTTAAGGAGTGAGCGCCACAATGAACGTACAAGGCTTTTGGAAATGTCTCTCGAATGACAGCTTGAACACCGTTTAGGTACCCACTCATGGAAGCCGCGCCACCGTAGCCCTGCCACAGGGTAAAGTTAAATCAACGTCGTGGCTCCGTAGAGTGCCCAAAATGCTGTGTGCTAGGGCCTTGCCGGTGAGGTCATACACAGGAACAAAATCAAGAAAATCTTCTCGAAGAACACAATGCTCTGTCGTGTGCTTGTCGATGTATCGGACACAAAGAGAGAGCTGCGCAGTGCAGGAAATATCTGTCGAGTCGTCAGCGAGGATTGAAAAACAACCAGAAGCGTTGACTCGGTTCACAATTTTGCTCTGGATGATTTTGCCACACAACGCAATTATCTCATTTTGAATTTGTAGGCTTGTGTACATGGCATTGCCGGGAGACGTTTCAATATGCTTCTTTAAGGGAGCATCTCCACATGCGGCCCTAATTCTACGAAGTGCGCAAAAATTCTCATCGTTCTTGATGGGAAAGCCTTCCGCCAAATCGATAGGACCGCAGTCATTCGTTCCGCGAAGTGCCACTTCTTGACGTCCGCCAAACATTACGGTTTCATTTATCGGCACCAAATTTTTCCGGTTCTCCTCGGCTTGCTTTTTCACTGCGGTGCCCAATTGACTTATTATGTCAGACTGAAGTCCTCAGTGAACTGAAAAAAAACCCTCCGAATGCGATGCGGACTTTACATGGTAGCTGCTGACTGCATGACTTTTGAAGGCGTCTATGGCTTTCTTGTAGTTCGTGAAGGCTTTCGTCACGAAGCAACCAAAGCGCCGATGTTCCCCTTTCCAGCACATTTTTTCACGAAGAGTACGCAATATTTACAGAGTGCTCCTCCCAAAAACTCTGATACACAAGCTACGGGTAGCTAGTCACCCAGTGAAGTTGGAACCGCAGGTTTCGAGTAGTTGTGGTTGGAAAATTGTAGTTATCCGAAGGATTCCAGGGGCTTCGCAGGGGTTTTTTTAAGGTGGGGTCGACCACAGCGTTTGTGTCGTAATGTCCCCAGTCAAGAGGCTTTACATCCGCATTGCACATGGTGTCACAATCGGAAGAACATGCGAAGGCTACGCCACCCACCGCACTCGTGTTCGCGCCTGTGTTCCGCGTTACCGGCGCAGTATTGCTGGCTGCTGAAGCACGCTGTCCCGAAGAGGGGTGTATTTCGCTCCAGTTGAGTATATCCCGGGAGGGAAGAATGTCACTTGTGCGAACTTCTGCGCCGCACTGAAAGCTTGTCGCCGAAGCAGAGCCTCCTGGTTGTCAGTCCACGTGGCTGTTTCGTCCTCGAACATGCTCATCCGTAGTAACTCGAGCCTTTTTTGTGAAGTAGCACGCAAGCCTCGCTTGCTTGGAATTCGAACCGTGCCTTTTCGTGGTGTCACTGCATCGCAAGGGCTACGATCGAACTAGCACGCTTCACGAACGTCCCTCTAGGAAGGAGAGGCGAAAGATTGCTATGGGACAGCAGCACCGATATTCATCACTGGAGCCTCTTTTGGGTGCATCCCCGAGCGTCCGAGTGATGCTGGCGGCGTCTGGTACGTATCAGGGGTTTGAAACGCCCAGCAGTAAGTTTGAATTTAGCCCCGCAATGGGCAGGACAGCGAACAAGGTTGAAACGAAGGGGACGGGGGGGACCAAGATGCCAGTTAAGTGCTCGATGTTTCGAAATGCACTGAGAGGGGAGTCAAGGCACAACATTAGGAGGGGAGCCAAGGACGAACAGAGACAAGTGATTTAGACCGCCCTCTGTGGGTCCGGTCGCTGAAATACGAACACGTGTGCGCCCCCACGAAATCGGGGGGCGAGCGGGTCGCGGCTGCAGCGGAGACCGAAAGCCGGCTTCTCGGAACTGTGCGGCCGTGGCGGTGCGGACGACTCGAGACCTCCGGTGGAAAGTGAAACGGGGAGTCGTCTTTGTAGCGTCCGCACGACGCTCGTCCGCACGACGAAAGGCCTGGGGCCTAATTCGTTAAGATGTAGCAAAGAATAAACGTCCCTTTTCATCGTCACCGGTCTGCAGTCTGGCCTCCCTGACAACAGGGTTTTTTACTAGATGGCGGGCCCCCATAATGCTACTGAGAGCAAATTGTCGGTGCCCTTCATTTGAGAAAGGGGTAAATGGAGAAGAGAGAGTTTTTTTCCGCAAACGCTCTCTAAAATTTGACCCAGAAAAATATTTCGGGGGGCAGGGGAGGTTTAAGACCCAACCCCCTTCCCCCTCTGGCTACGTCGCTGGTCTGCGGGATTCATGGCCGTTGCAATACACACTACTTCCTACCTCCAGCCGAACCTAAAGATCAAACCATAAACAACGAGAACGCAATACCCACTCCAAAAATACTGCAAATACTGCATATTGTTTATTGGCGGTTCAAAAAAGCAGCGCAACGCCAAACACTGAGCAAAAGGATGACGACTACCTTTCGCATCGACGTGCTGTCTAAGTGGGCGGAGCCGGAGTTTTCGTTCGCTCTTGGGGGACGTGGGGCTTCGGTTTGAAGCTCGGACGTCTCCCTGAAACCGCCTTAGCCGGGGGCTCCTCGCTGCTGGTGAGTCCGTCACCTTGCCTTGTGTCGTTGCTTTCGCGCTGTCGCTTTGCGGCGGCAGCTCTAAGTTCCATTTGCGCGGCTTCCGCTGCGGGAGCCGACGCTTCCGTCGTTAACTGACTTGACGCTCCGGTGCCGTGGGCCTAATTTGACGTGAAGGGAGAGGGAGGCGTCTTTGGCTGGAACGGCTTCTCCTTTTAAGGAACGCGCTGGCCAGCCTTGGCCTTGAACCGCCCAGCCGACATCGGCTCCTTCACCGCCTTGTCGGTGACCCCTGCAGCTGTCTCCTCCGCTTCAGCCTCGTCATGGTCGTCGTTCCCCGCTGGACCGGGTACGCTGGCGTACAACTTAACGCAGGCGCTTGCCTCATGCCCGAAGCGACGGCACGAAGAACACTTGGGCACCTTGCCTTCACGCCTGACGTGCCCCTTGAGGTTTCAACGTAAGCATTCCGGAGCCCTTCCCCCCACGACGACGAGGGCCTTGTCACCCGCCACACCAAGTTCGTGCGGCAGGGCGTCGATGGAAACGCCCGCCTTCAACTTGAGTGTTCCCGAACGAAGCGTCGAGCCATGGTCCTGGATGCCTTCGACGCGACACCGCTCCCTGCACACCTCGCCGACACGCCCGTATGGCGCCAGCGCAGCGCGAACAGCGTCGTCCGCCACATTCTACAGCACATCGAGTTTCTTAGTAAGTATACTAGAGAGGAAACTGAATCTGGTATGCCATGTCGTCGTGGGAGTTCATGGGAAGACCCCCTTTTTGGCTTGGGCTTGGCATGACAATTGGATTCGCAAACGGTTTTGGGAATTTTCTTCCTTAACGAGGGGAGAAGGCGAGCCAGGGCCCGAACCATCTTACAGCTCGAAAATACAGGATCGGCCAAAGCTCTGTTCGTGGATGTCGCCCAGTACGGCCGCTCGGGCAGGTTTGGCATGGCAGCGGTGGATGTCAAAGGAAACCTCGTCACCTCGGCGTCCTTCTATGCACCAAAGGCCACTACGGCCGAACAAATCGCCTTATCTATCGCCATGACGGAAACCCGGTTTAAGCAAATCTACACGGACTCCCGCTCGGCGGCAAGAGCCTTCCTCAAAGGAACTATTGCCAAAGAGGCAGCCAGGATTCTACAGGGAAGAAAACAAGAGACGTTCCATAACATCACATGGTTCCCGGCCCACATGGGCCACGGAGTCCACGACACCCTCCCCAACGCCAACGAGTTCGCTCACGATCGCGCGCGAGAAACCGTCTGCCGCGGCGATCGAACAGGCCGAGCTCCCGAGGGCCCCAGAGAGTTCCGAGACGCATTACTCACGTTCAACGAGGTAGTCACACACTACCAACTTACGCGAAGAACACTCCCGCTGGCCCACCCTGCTCTCACACACCCACAGTCAGCAGCCTTTAGAATGCTTCAGACCGGTGTCTTCCCAACCAGGAGCCGGTTTAGCTTATTTCACCCGGAAATTGACCCTCACTGTCCTCTCTGCGACGCAGCTTACTGTAACTTAGACCATATGCTATGGCAGTGCCCGGCGTTACAAGAGGACGCCGACCTCATCACAGAGCCATGGCGCTCCACAGCGAAGATTACTACACACAACTCCGGGCTGTCCAGAAGACCTGCGTTAGGGCAGAGGTCCTAAACCTCCCGCCACCCGCGCAGGTGCGGCCCGCGTCTTCTCTAGACGGTCCTCTGGGCCGCTAGGTTTGACCTTCCGGACCTAATAAAGTTCAATGTCTGTCTGTCTGCCTTCACAATGCATTGATACTTTTACGAGCTACAAGAAAGCCGAAATCCTGCCTTTTCTGCGGCAGCCGTGTTCGGTGAAACAGCAGGCAATACGTGATCGCACCTAACGTTGCTGACGCCGCAGTCGAAGGACGTATGACTGGGCGGGTAATATGCTCCCGCGAAATTTGTACCCGACGAAAAGAAGAAACAGAACGTACTTCGACGAAGACAAGGTACGACAGATACGGGTGTACGTATGCGTCCTATCTTGTCATCGTCCACGACTGTTTAACGCCACGTTTTCTTTTGTCCAGTTAAACTAGTTGGCGGTAGGTGCACCGGCTCACCACGAAGGCAACGTTTTAATAGGCACGCTCAAAAAACTTTCTGAACTCTTCAAGCAACTTATTATTTGCAATAATGGTAAAATAACAAAATCAGATTCCTTAATGAGTTCTCTCCCCCCCCCCCCCCAAAAAAACTATTAACCTTGTTCGTAACTACAACTCTGGCCTGCGGATTAGCAGGCACAACTGTTCCGGCAAAATACGTTTTACTTTCTTTTTCCTTAGTTTTAAAACTGCCTGTTTTTATTTTCCGCATACATAATTGCGCACTATTCTTATTGTTTTTGTGTCACTTTGTTTAAATTTACGGTCACTAAAGCGTTTTAATGCAAGCCAATGATGAAACTAAGGGGAGCGCAATGTATAATGGCGGTCCATGACGACACAGACGGCATTGACGTGAGCTGCATAGACGCTAGCGCCACATTTTTAAGTGCGAATGCACTTCTTAAGCGACCCTGAATCACGCGTCCACCGCCGTCCGTCCATCCGCACCACATACCCACTTAGGGCGATTGGCCAAGAAGAGTTCCTAATTTCTTTAGCACATACCCAGTTAGGGCGATTGGCCAAGAAGAATTCTTTCGCATCACCCGTGCATTCCCACTTCCCCATCGACGACTGCTGCTTCGCCAGGAACGGAAGTCGGGGCGAGTACTGCGGCGTCTACCTCGTCGGTCACGTCTACGCGAACCTCGTGTCGGGCGACGGAATCGTGGTCGTCACCATCTACCTCGCGCCAAACATCTCGCGCGACGACGTCGTCGAATACGTGGACGCGGCGATGGAGAGTGTGGCCAGGCGCGTAAAGCCATCGGACCCGGTCGTGGTTGTTGGGGACTTTAACGTGGACGTGCGAAAGGGCGGCGAGTGGTTGATGGAATACATGCTCGCCAACCACTCCATGACGTGCCTACCGCTAGAGGCTCCCACCACCATCAACGGCAGCTACATCGACCTGGCCTTTGCGAGGAACTGTCTGATACGCGCGGTCTTGCAACAACTCTTGACCGTACATTTCAGTGACCACAAGGCGGTCATAATGACCGTCAACTACAACGACAACACCAACAAGTGCTGAATAAAGAATACTGTCGTTTCACTTTACTTGCGTGTGTGTGTGATCTCCTCGAACATACACTTAAATTCACCAAGATTTCCAGAGAACGACTAACGGGGTGTGTGAATCCCCACTTGATCACGCGGGGGTGTTAAATGCAACTCACGGGCGAATGCCAACACAGTTCAACATAACTCCCCCTCATAGCATCACCCGTGCATTCGCACTTCCCCATGCTCCCCTTCGGGGAAATGCGGGTGAATTTTTTCTCTAGTGTATATTGTAATAAACACTATGCTGCAGCAGCCAGTGTAGTTTCAGGATTAGGAGGGTCGATAACATTTTACCGACGACCTTTCACCTTGATATCAGTGGGCGCCGAAACCTTTTTCACATCATTCGCCGACTTGAACGTCACTGCCCAGACGTGACTCATCTGGTACTCCCGCGACTCCACGACGTCGGGGAGCAGTTCCAGACGAGCCAAAACGTCCCGAAAGTCCTCAACACGGCAAGGCCGGGCACCCACGCCGGCATGAAGAAAAACCGTGTTTAAAACCGACTGACCTGAAGGAAACTGTGGAAAAAGTACTTGATAATCATCCTCAACTTGGGCAAAAAACCTGTTACCATGGGTGAAAAGGCCCACTGAAGCTGATCCTTGGGCGAAGCTTCATATTCTGCGAACGCACGCTGGCGCAACTGGAAGCAGAATCATTGGGCTACTACCGTGAGATAGCACGCAAGAGTCAAATGGCTTAGTCCCTCGCACGCAACGGTGCGGAGTACCTTAGGGCATGCCAATGTCCGTCCGCGTCCATCCATGCGCACACCACCTTTCATTCAAAATCAAGCGAAATTCGTTTTGAGCCGTCAGTGTCAGTTTCATTTCGGGAACAGTCAATGTGCAACTCAGTGCTCAAATCAAATTACCGTCGGGGTGCAAATCGGATGTCCCTCGGGGGGAACTTGGATATCATTTCGAGTCCCCGTACACCGCACCCTCGTCATCACCCATGCATTGAACATGCTGCCATTTTAATCTTGCAAAGCAGTTTGAGTGCTAGCACCGAGCGACCAGTTTTCTCTATTCGGCTACGTCACAGTGCCGCAGCGTAGAACGGTGGTTACGGAGCCTCATGCTGCCACCACCTCCATAGATATCGCTATGGTGTGCAGCGTTGAAGTTCGCGATCAGCGTCTGTGGAATAACAACGTGTCTACAAGGATGCCTTGTGGGGTGTAAGCCTGTAGCCTTGGCCGTAGTTGAAGAATTTCAAAAAGAGGCTTTAAATGCCTCACCAATGGCATCGGGCGCCGGTAAAAGCCCGTTACACGAAAAACTAACTTTATTTAAGGGCCTCAAGAAAAAAATCGCTTCCCGCGGTCAGAGTGGAACCTGGATTCCTGGTGTTATGAAGACGCTGAAATTGCTATTAGTGAGCCGTTCGGCGGGAAACGTATATCCCACAATGCCTCCGTTGTTCCCGGTGCGGTGCGACTGGGCGCTGTTGGTCTACTTGTAGGCGCCGCCTCATGTTGGTCAACCACCCACAGGCGCAGTGACTTCGCTGCGACTTCCGAGAAAGAAAGCCGTTTGCCTGACGCTGACGTCACAGAAACTGAGTTCCCTACCCTCTGTTCACGCCAAGTAAACGGGGCCTATAAAGCCAAAACTGAGATTGATGTTTTGCACTTTGCCCTTTATTCTGGATGTACTGATTGAATATGCACCAAGGGATAACCTATTAGAAATGGCATACCGTGTGGCCTATTTGGTCGCGTGAAAGATGATGATGACAGAGTTAAGGATTTAGTGCGCCGAGTTTTCAGATATCGTGGGAACCCAGCTTTGTCGGGCGACGGACATTGCTCCAAACGACCTCAAGTCGGAGCGCAAGCTTATGTTTGAAAATCTTTCACAGACAGCTTAGGCCGTTCGAACAAGCTTATTACCAAAACGCGAACGCATTGCATTTGGCACGCGAAATATGCAACCCAAGTTTTTTAGCAATAAAACTGCACCGTCATTTGAAGGAATTCCTTTATTTTGCAACGTGGAAACCAAAAATAGAAGTAAGAATTGTTTTTGGTGAAGTGATCCGTAATTTCTTCAATACCAACTATGATGAGTTTCATCGCTTCTTCTTCTGAGTCTCTCATGGCATTGACTTCACTATACGTGTACAATTACCAGCCGGTACAGATACTTCAATAGTTGCCTTTGGTATGGCAGTGGACTAGGTTCAGACGGTAATACCCGCTGCAGACTTCTAAATCGATTTTACAGCCAGTAGATTGAAGAAGTCTTTTTCCACAGGATATTGGGTAGCAGCGCTGAATAAGTCTGTTTCACAAGATATTTAGTTGGAGCGCCCAAAGTGTGAGTAAACCGAATTTCACAATATAAGATAAAGACATTGCAGACACGTTTTTTTTTCACGTTGTGATAGCCCGATCCTTTAGAGGCACTTAGTCAGGAATGTAGAAGCGTCATTTTTGGTGGCACAGTCGCAGATATCCGATATATTAACCTACTAGTGGACCTTACGGAGGTACAAACACGTTACATTTTAAGACGTCGTTTAAACCAGCTTCACCTGTGTACTAAATATGCAACGAAAGAAGGTTTATTCAATTACAGTAACAAATTATTGTTACTTTTATGGCCATGAAGTATAGTTGACGCATGGCGTCGCCACCTATGTGACCATTGTTTTGTTCACCCTCAAAACTACACCACATGTGCTCGAGCGCCCACTTCAGTAAGTCACCTTTTTGCATATATAGAACCAATCCTTGTCTTGTATGCATACCAGGTCGTTGTCTTTAAGCCCTTGGATACATTTACTGCCTACAAAAGGTTTAGGTAGTGCGAACAAAATCAGTTCCGGCAGAAACGTACATGACAGGAACCCGGTGTTTAGAACTGTTTGTGAGCTTATGCGCATCACTTTGCTCGGTATATGTGCCACAGCGTAGTGTATAACTAAATAACCAAAGGCTCCTGGATTTGAAACAAAATGGTGCACATATGTAATTTCGATACAATATCGTACTCTTCTGAAATAGCCGAAAAGAGCAATTCTGCACAAAATTAAGAAACCGAGAGTTCGCATAGTCTGTCTATAAAGAAAGAGCTGCGCCCTCAGAAAAAGTAAATACAACCACGATAATATCTTTATTTCTTCGGAAAACGCTACAATATTTAATGCGGCATTGCCCTTCTTGAAGAATCGGTTGTGAACTTTTTTCGGGGCGTATTTTGTATTGCTGAATTGCTCAAGCAGAAACAAGCTTCTTTTTCTTTTTCGTCTTACAGCAAACATCTGTCAAATACATTTTTGCGGTCACTTAACCCTCCACGGCCATATCAATCAAGATATACATACTTTGAAAGAATTACAATGTTGGGGAAGAAGTTATATTCCGCCGCACACATGATCTGTCTGTCAGGGAATGTTAACGTCTTTCCACAAATTCATGACGTCACTTCCACATGTCTTCAGCGTTATGTACTTTCGCATGTTGGTCACTTGTTCCATGGAGAAGTGGTTCTTCCAATCACCCACGATGCCTTTGCGTGTGTGATTTTGTTTAACTTTTTTAAGGATGTCTTCATTCTTTCCCGTACCTGTCGACGTTGAGGCTTCATCATGGCAAACGTTGGTCCCTACAGTGTTGTCGGTAGAAGTGTCATCTCTAGTATAAAGGATTTTTGACTGTTCAAAAGAGCTTAGTTCGAACACCTTCTCCAGAGCTACAGGGTCTTCCTTCAGCGGACGCCCATACTCTTCGATTCCAAGAAAGTCGGCTATTTTTAAAATCCACCCACGGGTGTCCCTCTTCAGCTCCTCGTACGTTACAAACATCACGTTGTCGTCATCCCGGTGTCGGTACCAGGAGAGCAGGTGATCAAAGTAATCACCATATGTGACTTTCCCGCGAACGAACATGTCGACAAACTCATCGAAGGTACCGTTCTCGAAAAAGTAAAAAGGAACGACCTTTTTGTGATAGTAGTTAGACACACACACGTCGTATGGGTTTCGGGCGACATAGATGTACTTGGCCTTTGCAGAGAACGGCAGCAACTGCAACGGCAAGTGGCTTTTTATAATTCTCGGTCGCGCCGTAGCACTAACAACGTCAGCTCCTACCCATTCTAGGAAAGGCATTGTTTTTCTTCGCTCGTCTAACGTTGGCAAGTTCTTGCTTCCGTGGGTGATAATTCCATACACGATGTGCTGCATCCACATGGTGCCACACTTGGGGTAGGTAACAATGAACACATCGTCATCAGCAGGATTGTAGGAGAGAACCGAGCGCACGTTTGTCTCTTTCACGACTCGGCATAACGGAATGCCGTCGATATCCCAGTAGACTTTTTGGTAATACTGTTCCTGCAATAACAGAAGGAAAAGGACAGGTTTTTAGTTTTGGGGCGCACTCCGCGCTTAACAACATTTCAATTTTTAATTATGGTTTTTTACATTTCGAATAATTACCTGAATAAAGGTGGTATGTATGACGAGAATATGAAAGCTTGCGCTTTCGACATAACACCAAAACTCACACTATGTTCAAAAGAAGTTTTGTATTATGAGTAAAAAGAAGCAAACACTCGCTAAAAAAGCTGCATTTTTGGTAAGACTTTACTCGGTGTGCACTTTCCCTTCAACTCAAAACGACAATTATGCATGGCCGAAAAATAAAATCTGAGCTTTCTTTGATGCTGGGAGATTTCTCTACAGCTGTCGGTGCTCTTCTCTAAAGGACCCTTGCTGCTTGTATTACTGTCAACCATCGTTTCAATTATAATACGAATACGTACACTACAGTTATTCTCACAGGTTTTTTCGCTATTGGGGTGGAAGAGAGGCCATGGACTGCATGTTGACTAACCTTATACCAACCTTCACCTACGGCGTGTTAAAGGAGTTAATATTTTTTGAAACTTCACTGAGACCATTAGTACGCGTTTTTGCGACTTCTGCCGAATGGTGGTATTCCCCAAAAGCATTGAAACTGACATATCAACGGTAAAAATTAGTTTCAGCTCCAAAATGTACACCAGCATCTGCACACAGCACGTCCATGACAGAATATAATGCGCATAAAAATACGAAGCCATTTCGAAATGTGTTGGCGTACTGATGCCCCGACCAGATTTCTGTGAACGCTGTAGCATAAAAAGCTGAGCATCAAATAAATGTGCGTTGGTGCATTATACACGCATGGTCTGCAACAGTGAACAACACAGAAAATTACGCCCATCTTCCCGCGAGGGAACCATGGTGTGACACGACGCATCGGGGGGTTACATTGGTGTTTCCGTTGGGTTGATTCTCTAACTCGGGTTAAACGTGTTGTGAACGCGTATGACGCATTTCCATCACATGCGAGTGTTCCGATACGCGGGAAGATGGGCGTAAAAGCAAGGTCACGTCAGTATGACTGCGAGCGCTTATCTGAACCGCCGCGGCGCGATACCCGCTTTATATTCACAGGGATTGAAGGAGAGGAGACAACCGAGGAGGGTCGCGCATGCGCGCACTTGCGCGCGCCGGAGCAGTTTTTAACGCAGTGAAGCGCGCCCAAACAAGCGCGCCAGCTGTAGTATGCTAATGAGCCGGACTGACAGTGTTGCACACAGCTGTGGGAGAGAAGAACGGAGGAGGGCTGCGGACGGACGGCACGGCGACGCAGCAGGAGGGACAAGCCGGAGAGCAAGAGATGCGTCGCATCTAAAAACGCAGAACCATCCTTGTACTTGTCACATCAGTTTGCCATCAAGTCATGAAGTCGGGCTTTCTTATTGCTCCGTATTCCATATTCGCCAAGCGTCATATTTCCCATCTACCAGAAGTGCTATTACAGGCACCTTACACCGTGCCTCATCGCGTGATTATTCAATAAGCAAATGAACTATCCATCACATTACGTTAATGCTCGGGAATCTCAATGTTTTTCTACGAGCAACCCGCTTTCGCCGGGCTGGTCTTCTGCCGTAAAAGTCCTGCCCCGCAGCGTCTGTCCACTACTTACACCAAGCGATTAATAATCCCTGTATATTAGCAGTCGCAAAACCAATTCGCAGGCCACAATACTTGGTTGGTATTATTGGCGGGTATCGTAGGTTACACAGCAGATATTGCTAACTAAAGCAATTTATGACGACATAGGTCACAATACTTAACCAGATGCTCGGCAGTTAGAATGTGTCACCTTAGAATGTTTGCATATATGGAGTAGCAGTACAAGTGCAATTCTTGCCACAAGGCCAATGCTGCATCAGGTGGGAATATAAGAGGTTCGTCCCTCCATTTAATAGAAACAAATTGCGCATATACGTACAGATAAATAATTGCTTGAAACATATGTATTTAAGCATTTTAGCGAGGAGTTGTTTATGTGTCACTGATTGCGTATGTTGCATCAAAAATGCACTCCAGAAAACTCACTGCCTGTGAAGATGACAACAATCTTGACTGGAGCGGAAGAAAAAAAAGTTTCCCGTGGTCGGAATCGAACCCGGGTCTCTTAAGGTACAAAGCGCGTGCCTATCCGACTACGTCATTCCAACATGTTCAAAGCAGTTTTAATTTGGAGGAAGGTGCATGAACGTCCAACATTAGACTGATGTTTTTTATTTTCATTTTTACAACCCTAAGGGCTCTCGCGGGCATTACATAGGGGGGGGGGGGGGGACAACAGATTTGCACGATGCACTCTAAGCAACAGAAAGTACATTCACTAAAGTTGCTAAAACATTCAGAAGAAAATCATTAAACAGGTAAAGCCACATACAAAACATGTGGAAACACAAAAACAAGCGGTAGTGTTGCAACTCTGATTAAAAGAACTAATGCCAAACTGTGTATACTGCGTAGGTCCGGTCAAAAATAGGACATAGGCAACAAACGGGAATGATCTATTGCTAATCCACCCAATAATACAGTTGAACAACTTCCTCGGTACATCTTTCGTGGTTAGTAATTGTGGCAATACGCTCTGGGAGAGCTTTCCATTCAGAAATGGATAAGGGGACGAAAGAAAGGCGGTGCGCGTCGGCAGGCGAAAATTCGGTCTGCACTTTTTTGTGGGGTGCTGAACACACTAAACAAGCGCTGAAATATGTTGCGCTGGTTTTATTCTTGAGGCAGTGATATCGTTAGGGTGATGGTAGACCTGATGAAAAAATGAAATACGGGAAATTTTGCGTCTTGTATCCAGTGATTGAAGACGGACATTCCTATTTATCAATGCAATGCTTGAATGGGGTGAGTAGTGTCCTGTTATGAACCGAGCGCTCTTGTTTTGCAACGATTTTATTTTTGCGGCCAACTGTGCTTGATAAGGATTCCAGAATATTCCAGCATATTCAACTTTTGATCTTATAGGGAAGGTTAAAAATTATTCTCCCTATTGTGTAAAAAACACGGTGGTGGCAAAGGAAGATTTTATTTAGTGCGAAATCAAATGGCGAGCGGTGAAAGTGAAAATGAAAGTTCATAGGTCGAACCTGTGTGAGGGCTAAAGCCCAGACTCGGACCACAACGAAGAAATCCCCAACCATTGTCGTCGTTAGACGGAGTGGTGAATAATTTTTGGGCTTCCAACACTTTTCATGCCGTTTCGTGAGGGATATGTGTGAAAAAAGAAGAATAGGCACGTGACCCGCAGCGGTGGCTCAGTGGCTAAGGCGTTCTGCTGCTGAGCACAAGTGTGCGGGTTTGATTCCCGGCCATGGCGGCCGCTTTTCTGAAGGAGGCGAACCGCAAAAATGCCCGTGTGTACCACATTTCGGCACACGGTAAAGATCCCCAGGTGGTCGAACTTAATCTGGAGCCTCCCACTACGGCGCGTCTCAACGCCTGCGTTGCGTCGGTGCGTTAAACCGCAAGATCAATCAATCAAGAACAGACACATGCCTGAACAGTGAGAACAGCAACCGTCACGGCAAACTTGGCAAACATCAAGCAAACACAGGCCAGGGAGCTGAATTGGAATCTTTACTGCTGCGAATGCAATCTGAATACCCGTTAGATGGGGCGACAGTGGAATAGAATGGCATTTGATGACAGAGGGTACATTCGGGTCATAGCTCCCTGGGATGCTGAATACTATTTTTTACTTCGTTGCACCACCCACAGCAATATTTTGAGGAACTAAGACTACATTTTGACCCACTCATTTTGAATTGAGTGGGCGCAAGGCAGCGGCCCAGAAGTTAATTACGTAAATCAGGGGAGCTTTCCATGCACAATTTACGATTTCTCTACTGGTGCTCTGGCGGCCGCACCCACTACATCTTACCACATGCCTAGGACAGTATCAATGACGGAAAACTCAAGAAGAGCTGACATGAGAATGCGGCAGCCGTTACTGGTGTATTACAGAGTGGCGGCTTGATTTCAGGCTGCGTATCATGGTTCCTTTCTTGGAGTATATTAGGCAGACGAAAGAAACACGAATAAGTAGAACACCATACCAGCGGGGAGTAGTAATTGAACACACCATCTTCCGCGTTAGGTTAAGTGCTTCGCGTGTTTCTGTGGCTTGTAGTAAGACTGCGGCGTTTAGAGCTTTTATCTTCGTTTTGGAATAAAAGTTCGCTTTGACTGTAAAAACTGGTCCTGTTTCTTCTCTCATTCGCTTCTCATACGCGCTTTATTACAAACTGAGATTTTTTTCACACTGGAACTGTATTTGGTTAGGTTTCCATACATTTTTTGACACCGCAATGTCAAACTAGCTGAGGCAAAGCCAAACTAATCTGCGTGTCTTTGAAGCAGGGGGCGCTCTACGGATCCAGATGTTTATGTTTGAGCGCGCATAAGTTTTTAAAGCAAAGCTTTGTATTCTGGTTGAGTGGTTTCGCCGTCACGGTAAATGTGGCTTTCATTACACCGCAGCTGCGCCGCACCTTGGCAACGCGTCACGTAACTCCCCGGGTGGACCTGCGCCGACTGCCGCGTTCGCCGCTGTCAATGCCGCTGACGGCCTGCCGCATGCGCTATCACCAGTTGTTTTGTGCCTGAGCACGTGCCTTGCCGCGTGCATACGAGCTTGGACATGGATGAGAGCGAATCCGTACCATCTCCTGTGAGCACTGCGCGGCATCTGGAGGCTTTATTCCATCGTCGGCAAGTGGCACCTGACCACTCCGCGGGATCTGGAGGCTTTAATCCATCGTCGGCTAGTGTCACCTGACCACTCCTCGGACATAGCGCGGCGAGCCGTTCGGCTCGAAAATCATCGGAAGTGGGACGGCAACCGGACACAAAGGCAGGCTTTAGACAAATAGTATAATAGTGACAGCTAAATATAAAGGGTAACCAAGTGAAATTGAGACTAACCATGCTAAGCCAAGCTTTCGTGTGGCGTATCCAGGGTTAGCTCAGCTAAGCCGCAGCTAGTTTCTTGTTTATATCCTTGCGTGCTTGCTTACAGAGAACTACTGCTGAAGGAGGTGTCCGCTTAGGCAGAAACTTTATCGGAGCCGTCGGAAGACGCGACAAAACCATGGCGCCGTTTGCACTAGTGTTGCAGGGCTGCAGAAACGGCAGAGCTAGCTTCCCCCTCTCCCATTGTTGGAGGCCCGGGTGTTGCACCTTACAAGGATTTCCGAACTTGCCGGTGAAAGGTATCCATGACTGCCAGGTTCGGATCATTTTTTTCCACAGCCTTTAACATCTCTCTCAATGTGGACCGTGTTAGCATAGCACGCTCCAGAACCCGCGGCAACCGGCTCCGAAAATTCGGCGACTATAGCACGAACTCGGCGTCTGTGGTCCTCACTTCAGGTGTGAACGCACGTGACCTGGCGAGGAGACGAGCACGCGAGAGATCAGGCCATGAATAATGAAAAGGGTGTTCTCAAAGGTCGGGGTGGCCGCCGCAGGGCGTTTCTCATGCGGAGTACGCTCACTTCCGCTCGGTATTGTTGCTTGGTATTTTTTTGCGAACTCCGCAGGTTGCGGGAGCCAACGCGCAAGCCTGGACGACGCCTGGTGCTCCTTACGACACGGGCGCTCTCGTTCGCTGGGTATTTTTTTTGTATTATTTCTCGTAAGGCTGGATGACGGAACGGAAAGCTTCAGCAGCTCTGCTAGTAATCCCGTAAGACGTCGCTTTTCTCTTTGTATTTCGCTTATTTATGCCGGGGGGCACAGGCCGGGGCGTATGCCAAACATTCCATGTACGGAGCACTTGAGGGGCCCGGCTTTTCGTCGTAGCTCGTCCGGAGTCACAGTAAATAGCGACCGTAGTCACGCGGTGCCAGCCACCTAAACGGAGGCTCCGAAAAGATCACCGGTTCCACTGGATGTGATAAAAGCTGGGTCAATAGTGGTAGAAAGCCGATGTGAATATTACTGCGTCACTAATACACACGTTTCTTGCATGAACAGAAGTCGACTGGACCAGTTTTGAGTGAAAAAATGACGCGCAAGAAAGTGTGGCGTGCACTTTTTACCAGTTTCAGAATACCAGAATTACTACCTCACGTTGATAACATCACGTCGTGGCACAATTTACATGTATTTTGAAATTTGTTCTTTCACTTACCTTAGCTTACAGTATAGTATGCATTCTACCAATCGCTTCGCATGCTAGACAGTGATCATTCAAAGTCAAACTACTTTATACACGAATCATAAAGAATTCTCTCAAAACATAGGTCTTTTTACATGCTTTAAAACTGGAAACCTGTGTACAAATGCGATAGGTGGGTCTCTTTTGTGGTCCGCCCGCCTACATCGCGGCCGCGCTTTTTTTTTTGCTGTCCGTATTTTATAATAATCGGTGGAATTTTCTGCTTTAAAGTAGTTCAATCTTCATGAATCTATCATTATTCACATTAATACACCCTAATTCATGCTAATGTACATTTAATAACAAATCATTGTTTTCATTTATTTATTTATTCATTTATTTATTTATTTATTTAGTTGTATACATTTATTTATTTATTTTGTAGGGCAAAAGATGCGCCCGTTTAGAGTATGCTTTTAGACACTGCGAAGGACGCACTATGCTCCGTGTGGGTATCCTCTCATACGGTGGCCATGGGCAATAATGGGTGTGTAGTGAATGGGGACAGTGAACACGACGAGGAGATAGCACCGGCCTCGTGGAGAACGCGCCAAGATCTCTGATAGCTCGCTGCATTGTGATCATCGCTCCGGCTAATCCTGTCGGTAACTGGAAGGCTACCATTCCATGCCAATAAACACCTTTTACAATTTATTTATTTATTTTTTTATTTATTTATATTATTTTCATTTATTTATTCTGTCAGGCCAATTAGGGCTATAACAGAAGTGGAAGGATATACTATGATTTCAGGTGGAAAAATCAAATACAATTCTCGAAATGCGTACGCAAAGTATAGTCGAAAAATGCCACATCAAGTCAACTGCAACATTTCACACAAACACAGGTGATGACGCTGTCGACATTTGACCGGATGATTTGGTGCCCACATATGTTCTCTTGATAGCTTCAACAAATTCTTTCATAGATGACGTGTGTATTGTGGCATCTGATAACATATTTCATTGTTTTATTGCTCTCGGAAAGAAGCTGTATATAAAACAGTCATTTTCCATCCTAATTCACTTGAAATCAGTCTAATCCCTCCGGACTTATCCTATCAGTTCCTCACTTATGTTAATCCAGTTAATTTTTACCATAGTAGGCATAACTATCAAATAACCGTTGATCATTCATTTGCTTGTCCTTAGCTGCTGTTAGGTGTCGTTTAGTGTATTACTGTGATCCTACAAAGCTGTATACAAAACAGTCATTTTCCATCCTAATTCACTTGAAATCAGTCTAATCCCTCCGGACTTATCCTATCAGTTCCTCACTTATGTTAATCCAGTTCATTTTTACCATAGTAGGCATAACTATCCAATAACCGTTGATCATTCATTTGCTTGTCCTTAGCTGCTGTTAGGTGTCGTTTAGTGTATTACTGTGATCCTACAAAGCTGTATACAAAACAGTCATTTTCCATCCTAATTCACTTGAAATCAGTCTAATCCCTGCGGACTTATCCTATCAGTTCCTCACTTATGTTAATCCAGTCCATTTTTACCATAGTAGGCATAACTATCCAATAACCGTTGATCATTCATTTGCTTGTCCTTAGCTGCTGTTAGGTGTCGTTTAGTGTATTACTGTGATCCTACAAAGCTGTATACAAAACAGTCATTTTCCATCCTAATTCACTTGAAATCAGTCTAACCCCTCCGGACTTATCCTATCAGTTCCTCACTTATGTTAATCGAGTTCATTTTTACCACAGTAGGCATAACTATCAAATAACCGTTGATCATTCATTTGCTTGTCCTTAGCTGCTGTTAGGTGTCGTTTAGTGTATTACTGTGATCCTACAAAGCTGTATACAAAACAGTCATTTTCCATCCTAATTCACTTGAAATCAGTCTAATCCCTCCGGACTCATCCTATCAGTTCCTCACTTATGTTAATCCAGTTCATTTTTACCATAGTAGGCATAACTATCAAATAACCGTTGATCATTCATTTGCTTGTCCTTAGCTGCTGTTAGGTGTCGTTTAGTGTATTATTGTGATCCTACAAAGCTGTATACAAAACAGTCATTTTCCATCCTAATTCACTTGAAATCAGTCTAATCCCTCCAGACTTATCCTATCAGTTCCTCACTTATGTTAATCCAGTTCATTTTTACCATAGTAGGCACAACTATCCAATAACCGTTGATCATTCATTTGCTTGTCCTTAGCTTCTGTTAGGTGTCGTTTAGTGTATTACTGTGATCCTACAAAGCTGTATACAAAACAGTCATTTTCCATCCTAATTCACTTGAAATCAGTCTAATCCCTCCGGACTTATCCTATCAGTTCCTCACTTATGTTAATCCAGTTCATTTTTACCATAGTAGGCATAACTATCCAAAAACCGTTGATCATTCATTTGCTTGTCCTTAGCTGCTGTTAGGTGTCGTTTAGTGTATTACTGTGATCCTACAAAGCTGTATACAAAACAGTCATTTTCCATCCTAATTCACTTGAAATCAGTCTAATCCCTCCGGACTTATCCTATCAGTTCCTCACTTATGTTAATCCAGTTCATTTTTACCATAGTAGGCATAACTATCCAATAACCGTTGATCATTCATTTGCTTGTCCTTAGCTGCTGTTAGGTGTCGTTTAGTGTATTGCTGTGATCCTACAAAGCTGTATACAAAACAGTCATTTTCCATCCTAATTCACTTGAAATCAGTCTAATCCCTCCGGACTTATCCTATCAGTTCCTCACTTATGTTAATCCAGTTCATTTTTACCATAGTAGGCATAACTATCCAATAACCGCTGATCATTCATTTGCTTGTCCTTAGCTGCTGTTAGGTGTCGTTTAGTGTATTACTGTGATCCTACAAAGCTGTATACAAACCAGTCATTTTCCATCCTAATTCACTTGAAATCAGTCTAATCCCTGCGGACTTATCCTATCAGTTCCTCACTTATGTTAATCCAGTTCATTTTTACCATAGTAGGCAGAACTATCAAATAACTGTTGATCATTCATTTGCTTGTCCTTAGCTGCTGTTAGGTGTCGTTTAGTGTATTACTGTGACCCTACAAATATTCATCAATCGACACACCACGTTAACCCTTGCTCCCCGTCTTCCAGGGGGTCGAGTAGGTGCAGTGGCACAGCCCTCGGTTCCGTCTCCGTAAGCCCAAGTTTTAATCGCGCATGAACCAAAATGTGCTTTCATTTTCTTTTTTAGCGGCGGCTATTTTCGTGCCACTAGTGGTGACGACGACAAACGTCAAGTTTCGCGCTTAAGAGATATTATTTCTTTCGGATCTACATTATATTGCCGAGAACCATGCATTGGATTTGTTTATTTGCTTTTGCTTTTACCGCATGGCTGTGGCGGCCTGTGTTATCTGTGTCCCGAGTAAAGCGCATGTTTCATTATCTTTCTTATGCAGCACAGATTATCTCATTTGATAGGGAGAATGTTTCACCCTAACCCCACTAGTCTAGAATAGTCTTTTTTATGTATAGTGCTCTCGATGTAATTCTACAGTATAAGAAACAATCGCGCCGGAAGATAAATGACCGCAGAGCAGATGCCGCGGCATTCGATCCACCGACACTCGCCTGCGCAAGTTACTTTGTTTACTGCTGCATCGCCACCTGTGTATTTGTTTAGTTGTTAGGGGAGCACAAGTTCCCTACAGTGAATTGTTTTTGCTTCAAACAACTGCTCTTTGGCTTCGGAATATCTGGTACAGGTGCGGCGTACATGCAATCTAATCCCTCTGCTAGTCGCCAAGCAAGCCCAACTCATACCAGTTACCGACAGGCTAGCACCCGAGCTCGGTCTAGCACCGAAAAAGTGAAGACGGTAGACGTGGCGACGAGCACCGTGGTTGACCAAGCCAACCCTCCCGTCGTTCTGCAGCAACCTCGTTAGCCTCCATCGTTCCGAGGATCCGCTAGTGAAGACCCAGAAGAGTGGCTGGAGAAGCTAGAGCGCGTTCGAAATTTCAACCTGATGAAACCTGAGAGCCTCTACTGAAGTGTCGTTCGAAAATCACGAGAGCTCGCTAACATCATGGGAGCATGTTCAAAACTATTTTTCAAAACGTCCACAACTGTCATGCATAAGGAACGGGATCAGCTGCTGTTGCAGACGCGACTTCAGCGCCCTAACAAAGGTATTGTAGTGTTCGTTAAGGAGATGAAGATGCTGTTCCGACGAGCAGACCCTGGTATGGCAGATGAGAAGATGAGCTTTCCGATGCGGGGAGTTCAACAAGATTTCTATGCTGGACTCAATTGCAACCCCCCAAAAAACCTTCTCTGAGTTCGTGACCGAGGATTCCATGATTGAGAGGACCCTGGACATGCGTTCAAGGAAGTACGATGGACCACTCAACGCGTTTTTGCAAACCTTGTCAACGCCCCAGGTTTCGTTACGGAAGACTTACGGGAAACAATCCGCGCTGTCGTTCGCGAAGAGCTGAGGAAACTTTCCCCAACAACGCCGCAACCCAAAGTCGCCTCCCTGACTGACGTGATCCGAAAAGTTGAGCACGGACTGGGAACTTGTACGAGGTCGGAAGCACCCCGTGAGCCACAAGCTATGGCCTACGCCTAAGCTGTTCATCGACCCCGCCCAGCTCCAACCAGTCGTCAAGAGACCCCGCCGTACCGCCGCTCACTGTCGCCTGGCCGACCCCGTCTAGTCAAAAACAAGACGCCGAGGAAGACGGGCGTATGGCGAACCTTTGACACCCATCCTGTCTGCTACCACTGCAGAGACGCCGACCACATCTATCGCCGCTTTCCGTACAAAAGACTCGGACTTCGTGTTTTATACGTCGTCGCCTGTGGCCCTCTGTCTGGCTAACCACCACGTGCGATCGACGAATATCTACCTCAAACCAGCTGTGGTCCAGCTCGTTTCAACCATTCGTCTTCACCCTACCCATGCCAGTCGCCGAACCGCCGTAGCAATGCTGATTTCGCACGTGGAAGCTCCCCCAGCCGACGCAGTGGAAACTAAAAGCAGCAACTTCGGGTAAAGTTACACACCGGCGGAAAAATGAAAACCCTCAAACGACGCAGAGAATCGCTGACGACCATAATTCACGACAGCCCGACGACCCGATCTAACCCTGACGTGACTCCCAAACACAAAGTCGGCCACGCTGTGCGACGCGTACCCGACATTTCCGAGCCTGCCGCTGAGAAGACGATAACGACGACGCATTGCCCGACCGTCTACACGCTCAAGCAGAGACACGACGCCCCGACGCACCCAAAACTCGAGGAAAGCGGCTTCTGTGGTCCAGTTGTCAATCGACGGCTTTGATGCAGTCACCCTCATAGATACGGGAGCCGACTACTCAGTAAGAAGCGGGTAATTCGCGTCCACGCTGAATACATTTCTTACGAACAAATGGGACGGTCGGCACATACGCACAGCAGGATCCCATCTCGTAACGCCCAGTAGAACATGCACATCGCGCGTCGCCATAGACGGCACGGCGTACCCTGATGCGTTCGTTATTTTGCCTAACTGCTCCCGCGACAAAATTCTCGGGATGGAATGTTAACGAAAACAAAACTCCTACCTCCCCTCGCGGGAACTCCTGTGTAGATGCGACGCATAGGCGGAGCGGGGAAGGGACCGCGTTTTATAGCGCGAATAATGTTGAGGGGACTGCGTAAGCCTTTCCCAGTCGATGACGACGTTGGCGTATACTTGTAAAGCTGCGTGGACTCTAGGTGTTTGAGCCAAGCATGGATGTTGCTTCGCCGGAGAACGGCACACCGGTTATATGCGCAGCGAGCCCGAAGGAGAGAAACCGCGGAAGAGAGAGTACTGCACATGCGCCGGCCCCAGCGCGTCTGCCGCGGCTATGACGCAACGTGCCTCGGCTATGACGCAACACAATCCAACACAATCCACTTTAATCCAATCCAATCCAAATCCAATCCAATCCAAGCCAAGCCAATCCAATCCGATCCAATCCAATCCAATCCAATCCAATCGAATCCAATCCAATGACCCTCGCGAGAGAGTGTTCGCTATCGGAGAGGAGAGGGGGTGAGCGGCGGAGAGCGCAGCTGGCACTGCGAGGAGAATGGGGGAGGGGTGGACAACGCCGACAACAACGACGACGACGCCGGAGGGACAAGGCGAGTGAATCAGATGCTCTGCATCTAAAAACAGTGCAATAACTTCTGTATAGAACAAACCGATATTTTTTCTTCCGTTCTCTGCATGACGCTGGAACCGAACCCCGAAAAACGTGCTGCTGTAAGGATCGCCGATGATCACGTCACCCTGCCACACCGCGCAAGATTACCAATTACGGTATACTTTGAAGATGCTGCTCCTGACGTCGACGCTATCGTAGAGAGTGACGAAAGGTTGCTTCTCGACGGCGTTGTATCTGTCGCAAGAGGCATTGAGCGCTTTGGGCAAAACCCATCTCACGTTTTGGTCACTAATTTCACCGAGGAGTGCCAGTATTTACACCAGGGCGCATCAATTGCGTTCCTCGAAGAAACGCAAGAAGCAAGTGAATTGATCGCGGTTGCCGAATTTGAACGAGCACCCAAAGATACCTCCGAGCCTCTGCACCCGTTCGACGTGAATGCTGTGGACGAGCGCAAAAAACGAAAAAAAATAGTTGCTTTGCTGCACCGCTATAGCGTGCGTTTTTCGTCGATCTCCTAATTACGTCAGACACCTCTATTCGAAGCACCGAATAATACCCGAAGATGGAGCACGACCTCCCCGATAGTCACCGTGCTACGTGTCTTCACACGATCGGGTAGCCATCCGGACACACGAGGAAGACATGCCCAGCGACGACATTATACAGCCATCGAAAGGCTTTTGGGCTGCACCGGTCGTATCGTGAAGGAAAAAGACGGCAGACAAAGGTTTTGCGTTGACAACCGGCGACAAAACAAAATCGCCAAAACCACCTCCCGCGAATCTACGACGCCCTCGACCACCTCTGCCACGTGTAGTACAAATGAAAGTAAATGAGAGAGATTGAGAGAAGGCAGCTTTAATAACCCCAGACGGCCTCTCCTAGTTTAAGGTGATGTCGTTCGGGCTGTCACGGCACCAGCAACGTTGGAAAGAGTCATGGACAGCGTACTGGCTCGTCTGAAGCGACACACCCACCTCGTATGCCTCGACGACGTTGTGGTATTCGCCTGAACTTTCCACGAACGTTTTGCAAGGGTGGAGTGATTACTTCAGGCTTTTTGCTTGTCGGGGTTAACGCTGAAAAGTGAAAAGTGCCGCTTCGCCTACGAGGAACTCAAGATGATGGGTCATGTCGTCAACGCCGCGGGAGTCCGGCCTGACGCAGCGAAAACTTCAGCCTTAGGTAACTTCGCAAGACCGCAACACAAGAAGGGCGTGCGGAGATTTCTCGGACTGTGCGCATACTACCGGCGCTCCGTCGCAAAGTTCGCCCGCATTGCTGACCCAATCACAGCTTGACGAAAAATAACACCTCTTTTTAACACGAAAGTGTTTTACTCCCGGGTACACAAAAATCCGAATGACGTCGCATTCCTCACGGAAGCCACGTCGCCAGAAAAAGGGCACTTGACGCGGCGGTGCCCGGATTCAAGTGCAGGAGTCTCTCGCCACAACGGGAGGTACGTGGCACTCTGCCACTGCGCTATGAATAGGGACGAGGCTGACCTGTGCGAACACGCCTTATATCCCTAACTACGAGTAATTCAGATGGTTCAGCTGCCTAGGAGAAGCGAAGGGAAGTAGCGCATCATGACGCTTATGATCGCCTACAGTTGGCGCCTCGATGCCAGCACCTTCGTGTACGGGTGACGGCGTGAATTGAGCCACCCTCCGCAGTCGCGTTGTTCGTTTGACCGTTGTGTGTTTCAAACTGCTGTTTCTGTGCATGTCATTTTTGGTTTTAGTTATTTATTTGAAATGCTCACCAACAGCCCAATGGCCTTCTCGGGTGATGCATAGAATACAGACAAATAAGGCATACAAAAGACAGAAATGAAAAGGGAAGTAACAGTGCAATTATATGGGTATATATACAAGAAGAAGGAGAGTTATCAAGAGACAGAGACATTTTCTGCGCAACAAGAGCACGGAGATTGTGTGTACACTAAACGACAAATACAAGCACAATCGTGATGATCTCTTCGCTCCGACACACAAGAACAGAAGGAGAAGTGCATGTGCGGTTGTTTTTTGTTTTCAGTTGTATTTTGTTTCTCTCGTGTCGGTCTTACTTCGCTTGGCGGGGTCAGGCTCGCGAACCCTGCGCGCATGAAGGACGTTCCTTGAAGATTTACCTGCTCCTGTGAAGGCACCTTTAACTTTCGTGTTTTGCCGATTCCTATGAAGGAGGCATCAGTCACACATTTATTAGCTGAAAAACGCCCAAGAAAAAGAAGTGTGCGAGCTGCAACAACGCCTTCAATATCTGCCCGTGCTGTCTTATTTCCCAGAAATCCACGAAACAGAAATGCAAACGGACGCCAGTGATATGGCTTGGGTGCCATCTTCGTCCAAAGGCCAAGCGGTTGCGAAAATGTAATTGCCTTCAATAGCCATGGTATGTCAAAGAACAAAAACTACTTTACTCTTAGAGGGGGGTAATGCCGCGAGGTATGCATTGGATTCGTTTATTGATGTTTTTGCTTTTACCACCCTGCTTCGCGGGGCTGTTTCATCTGTGTCCTGATTGGTATGCATTTTATTCTTTCTTTCTTATGCCCCACGGATTGTGTCACTTGCTAAGGAGAATGTTTCGCCCTCACGCCACAAACCTAGAATAGTCTTCGTTTATCTACAGTGTTCTCGATGTAATTCGGCGGTTCGAGAAACACCCGCACCAAAAGATAAATGCCGTGGTCTTCGAGCCACCGTGGTCTAGCGAGCACTCCTTTTGGTACTTCCAGACGACGGCCATGCCACCGGTTGGTGCTCGGCTCCGCGACAGCCACAAGAGCCAAGCGGCCTCCATTTAGCGGCCTCTTAAACGTCGGATAATAAAACGGAGGCCGACCTAACCTTTCCCTCTCCTCTAAGACCATCTAGCTTTTCACAACATTGCCTTCGGACCAATAGAATGTGGAATAAACGCAGTTTTACCCATTAATTAGGCCAACACTAGGCTGCGCACGTCCCTTTGTTGGCGGCTTTATTCCGTGTTATTGATTGAACCTTAAATAGATCACGGTTTTTAATATTTGTAAAGAGCTCCATAGATTGTTGCAATTCATTTACGTTTTCAGAAAGGATGATGCGGAATGTGGGACCGTATTGATAAATGGTGATAAATGGTGAAAACAAATATGGTTATACATTTTATGAAAGACGTAAATTCATGAGTGTTTTCGGCGAGTCGACAGGTTCGGAAGGCCTAAAGCCTTTTCACATTTGAGTGACGCTGGCTGTGCTGTGATGATTCGATAGAATAAAACGCGCTGCGCGATTTTGTACCACCTCGACTGAATGCATTAATTTCATGTGAGCCGGATTCAAAATGGAAGAAGCATACTCTAATTTAGGGCGAACGTAGGTAGTGTATAAAAGTAACTTTTACGACAAAGATGCGAGAGAAAAATTTCTAGGTATGTAGCCTAGAGATTGGTTAGTCTTGGATATTATGCTGTCTATATGTAGGTTCAATGAAAGGCTGTTAGTAATAATATTGCCAAGATACTACTTGGAGAAGAGCGCGGTCTGAAAGGGTAATCCTTAAGAGTGTAAGCCGGCGGTGTCTGATTATTAGGGGAAATTTGCATTGACCTGCATTTTGAGACGTTTACCTGCATATGCCATGTTGCTTAATGCCAGTCGGCACATCAGACTCCTTTGTAGCTAGTTCCTCGCAGGCACATGTGCTTCCTTGACCCTAAACCTACGTATTTCATACTCGTTTTCTACCATCCCCGAGTCATCTTTCCGCAAGTAACCATACGATTGAATCCCAAGAAAGTCGGCTATTTATAGTATCCAATCACGCGTATGCTTTTTGAGGTCCTCGCAAGTTAAAAATGACTCATTTTCATTATTTTGGTGATTTTAGTCCGGCAGTGTAGTGGTAAAGTAGTCGCCATAGGCGACTCCTGCTCTGACAAACATCTCAAAAAGCCGATCACCGGGGCCGCTTTCAAAGTAATAGAAAGGGACTGTCTTCGTATGGTAGTAAATAAACACGCAACAGACCTATCGATTCGGGGCGACGTTTATGCTCTTTGCCTTCGCTGGGAAGTTGAGCAAGTTCAGCGGTAGATGCGTTGTAGTCCCTCTCGGCCTCACTATTGCCCTGACAGCATCAGCCCCAACACATTACATTATCGGCCATTCTTCGTTCTCAGCAAGTTGCCGTTTCCTTTTGTGAGGATGCTGTACACAATTTGCTGCATTCAAATGGGCCCGCATTTTGGATAAGTAGTAATGAACAAGTCGCCATTCTCAGGTTAGAATGAGGAAGCGGAGCGACCATTTTGCTATTGGCAGTTAGATGTCTAGGTAATGCCCTCTGGCTATGACGTCGGCTTAGGGACTCGCGCCGCTGTCGTCTGCTACACTCCGCTTATGAGGGGCAGCAGGGCCTGTGCTATAAATTGCCCGCTTTGATAGTTTATGCATTAAAAAGCGTGTCTCTAGTAATTTAGTTATTTTTACCAGCTTCCGACACATCTGAATAATTTAAAGCTGTGTCCCCCACAAGTTTGGAACACACGAGTAGAGAGAGAAAAACTTTCTTCAGAGCATCGGTCAGAAGAACGTGTGAAACTCATAATTTCTAGCTTATTCGCGAGGTTTAGCGCTGAAATCTCCTCGATAAGTATTCAAACTGCGTAGGCCCCCTTCAGTGATTGTGAGATGTTCTTATGAAGACTCAACAGTCTAATGCTTCGTACCTAGCAGCGGGCCCCTACACGCGTATCGCACAGCAGGAAATAAAGCGGCTGTCTTCTATTTCTTTCGATGATGTTGACTTCTATCAGATGAATGTTTCTGTTGTGTGTGTGTGCCCAATGCATTAATTATTCTGCATTGTCTCAAATGTCTTATTCAAAGGTGTGCCGATGTTTGGGAGGCTCATAAAAATCATGTGGGTATTTTGCTGTATGGCGTATACATTCCCTTCGTCACAAATTGGCTTTCGTTATGGCTGCGTGGAAGAGGGTACATATTCGCAGCGTGCCTTGTTTATTCACAAGCGAATAGAATCAGAAGGTTTGTGCTACTCCAGCGCGATCGCACCCCAAAAAGCGTTGTCAAGAGTACTCGACAGTGGCTTTTGTGCTCCGAATTCCTATCGTAACCATCGTTCTTCTAACGAAGTGACTCAACCCGAACAATTATGACATGATTACGGTGTAAAGGCATGATATACTCGCTAACGGTCGCAGTAAATAACATACGTGCATTTATTGCAATAATGGAAACCGATGAGTATTTCCAAGCAGCTCTTTATTGTTTTCCAACCCTTCCAGGCCTAAAGAACAATACCTGGTCTACTCGGGATGGTGTTCTAAGATTTGAAGAAAATCACTGCTACTGCCTTGTCCTGGACTGAGGACCCGGCCCACTAATCAGCTCGATTTTACTGTTAAATAAAGTTTTCTCTTCCTCTTGAGTGCAGTTTTCTTGCAACAAAAATTTGAATATTGTGAAGATATGACTGTGGGAAATGAACCAAATATCCCTTCAGGTCTGAACAAACATAGTGTTACTGTATCTATATGTACAAGTGACTCGTTTTGCTCAATATATCTCCATACCGGTTAAAAGCTTGGTATAAAACCAGCACGTGTCTAGACACACAGCGGGTTATTTGGTACTTAACCTACAGTTTTTGAAGCCCATAGTGCATGTCAGCATAGGTTTGTGCCATAACAACGTAAAGTTATGGGATACAGTACTTTCGAGCGTTCGGCAAGGTTGCAAAAACCATTTTACCTTACATAATTTTACGGGGAATAGTAATGCCTTCGTCCAGAGTCGACTGCACCGAAGGCGTGGAATTTGTATTGGGCTTTTATTTTTACTGTTGTCGATTACTAGCAGATGGTTGTTCCCTTTGTTCTAAAGATTTCTCAAAAGAGAAGCGGACGCCTAGCTACGGCTCTTCGTGCTCCGCACAGGACCGGCTTCGCAAGGAATGGGGTGACGCGGCAAGATTAGTTCCGTAGCGGTATCTAAAAATATATTTTTGCTCATGCCTTGAGCTAATGCATGCGATTATATTCCTATTGTTATGAAAAAGTTTCGCACACGCAAAATGTGGTGCAAACAAGAAACAGCAGGTAGATGGAATACGAGTGAAGCAGACGACAAATGCGAGAATCCCTAAGCCGACGTCACGGAGGGGCGCGTCGCAGCGCCGCCCGTGGTCGCGCTCACCGCCACTAGAATACTCGGCACAGAGCAACCCATCGCTTACGTGGTCGACGTCTTAAATCCGTAAGCCCTGCAGGAATGAATGTTAAACTACATCGCCTACTAACGCCTGCAAACAGTGCCCTTTCGCTTTTTTTTAGAAAAGAAAACGAACTTGTAAAATAACAAGACAATGATTTTAGCCTTGTTTTTTTTGTCGTCAAAGAAACTAAGCGTTTTGTTGATTTGCGTGATTTTGCAAGGAATACTATCGTCATGGACATCGATCGGCGTTTTTGGTGCCTACGTGAAAAGTCATGAAATAACTCATTTCGTCGTCTAGCTTACACCCTCACCTCGACTTTTTCTCTTTTAGAACAAATGACCACCATTGCCTCCAGTAGTTGGCCAGCGGGCCGAGTTGTAGGTCTACGTCCGTACTTCGATGACCAGTTGTGGATGTTTACCGCGGGCCAAAATGTCAGACACAGGCGTTCTTTTTTGCTTGGGAAAACTCCGGGGAGAACAAGTCAAAGCTCTCAATGGAATTGTGATACGCCAATGTTCTGAAGTCCCACATTGGTGCTAATATTTCAAGTAAATGATGCATGCCTCGAATAAATGGACTTGGTAGACACTGAAACGCTTACAATATTTCAACGCGAAAATGTTTTTAAACAATTTACGTATATTCTTCTGTTTATCTTACAAATGTAAATCAGAGTTAAAGGCCAAATGTTTTGGGCTTTCGCTCACCGGTTCAATTCGTTGCTGCTCCATGATGTCATAAAACTCGCGTGCGATGCTGGAGAAAATCTGCGAAAATATCACAGGAACTTTATAAAAATGGAATGAGCAAACAGAACTATTATGTGGTGGGCTCTACACACAGTGCTAATACTTTCGCTGGACTCGTTCTTCATTTTAAGCTGATGGACTATGGAAATACAGACAAAGCTCAATTAAGGAACAAAAGGTAAAATAGGTTCATGTTTGAGCTATGTTATTCCAGCTGAAGCATAAGGTGAAGAACTGGCGTTCGCAGCAACAAATGGCCCCAAAATGTATACGTACACAGTAATACGTGCGCTAACCGAAAAACATTCAGATTTAAGTTTAAAAGGCGGCAGAACCAACCCCAAAAGACGAAAGTATCGCAAGGACGTCCTGCTTCCCTGCTATCACACGACTTGTGGTTCCATTCCACAAGTGAAGCTGTCAGTTCACCTGGTGTTCATTGAAAGCATCGGAGGGAGTGGCACCGTTCCCGATATAAAAGCTGATTCAACGTCCCGTTTCCGCGTCTTGTAGGCGTGGTCGCACTCCCAAGTACGAACTGTAAACCGCGTAGTTGCATCCCACGTACCTTGCTGACCCGCACGGGAAATATCTCGGCAGCCGTTACCAACGTGTTCACGCATAGTACCGGGCTGCAGAGAAACCAACATTCAGCACCACATCCTCTAGACTACCTCAATTGTAGTATGAACTCCAGCCGATATATTTTCGTCGTTCCTGTCGTGCGTTTTCCAGTTCCTTCGTATTCGTTATATTTTTTAAAGCCGGTTCCAATATAGTCCACAAATATAAACATTGCATTATATAGGCGACAGCGACCACCCACTCAAAACACTTCTGATTTCAATTTATTAGAACTACTTCTCTCCTATTTTTCTGTTAAAGAGTCAAACCACTTTTCATTTATTTTCGACTCGATACCGTAGCAGAGTGGACAAAGCATTATCATTAGAGCCAGATTTGGAGGCAGAGGACGGTGATGAATTTATCGTGTGCGTGCCATGTATATTGAAATTGTTTCAGACAGTCACGTTATCACTGCAAAAATGTTTCGTGTTTTCGATTATGTCTTAAAAGTCTATTAATAATTTCCCAGGCTCAAACTTTTTTTCTTCCTTCGGGGGTACACATCATACCCTCTGTCCAACACCTCCCTCCCCTCATCTGTCCTCTTTCTCTCTCGTCTTCTTCTAAGCCGGCCACTCGTGTGAAACGTTACGAAAGGTTGCTCAACTAAAAAGCCACACATTGCAGATTCGCAAGCTCGAAAATGCGATTTCAAGAACAACGGATGAAGGGTAACACATGGATGTGGACGTTGTGCAACTTGTACCGGAATTTCAAACACATTTCGTGCTTTTGCTGCCATTTGATTAATTCCAGAAAGGCGTGGTAGATCTCGCCGTATTCAATCTTCCGTGCCTTACACAATTAGTTCGTTTTTGATGAACGACAAATTTTTTTTTTGTGACTAACTAGAGCTATATTTTACGTTCACCGTTTAGTTAGGTTTCCCTTGCATAAAAAGTATACCCTAGCAACGTTTAATAATTTCTACTTGAGCACCAGTAGTGAGTAAAATATTTTCTGCCCGCCACCCAGAGATAGAGGAATGTGCTGGGAACAAAATACATCTAAGGGAATCTTGCAGTGAGTCACCAATTGTGTACCAAGGAAGAGCACCATATTCATTTACCTATTGAATATAGAGAGTCAAAATTAGGTTCCGCTAAACTCGTGGTGAAGCTACACACATGTTGCAGAATACCACTCAGTTTGCGCAGTTTGCTTTGATATTTAAATAGAACAACAGCAGGAATGTGTATGCTTACCAAAAGTGTGAAGAAAGCCTAAAAATGCTTCGTGTAGCTCTCTTATTGGGCCAAGCTCGCGGTCACCTGTGTGGCGTTGTACGCAGTACTTTCGTGATCCTCGTAGTAACAGCTGTTGTAAACGTCCATGTAGAGACAGCTGGAGTGAATCCGCCGAGGGCACCTGAGGTGAAGGTTGAAAGTATGCGGTGCCAACAGCTGTTATATTCCAGTTCGTGCACATGCAGGATGTGGAACTAGCGCTCGAGCTTTGCGGCAACTGCCGGAGGTAATATAACGGGGATATTAGCGTTATTCACCTCTATAGAAGTTACAGGTTTCCGTTATTAAAACATATCGATTCTACTAGCGCAAAGTGAGGTTAAAAACATCGCCTTTTTACGGTTCACATAAACTTGGCGGAAATTGTAGCATATTCAGTACGCGAGAACATTTGCTTTTGTGCAACATCCCAGATACCGCAAATGTATTGCCAATCAAGTGTTTTTGAAGTTAAATAAAGCAAAGGAAGAATCCCACATTTGCTTGAGAAAACCATCGTTGAGGCTGTAAGGCCAGTCACAAAAAAATGGAGTGAGCTCACGCAGGAGCCATTATACTCACTTCTGAAAAATATAAACTTCTCCCAAAAGTTACGCCTTTCAAGGTTCAACAGTATACTCGCCAGATATTTTTATGACGCCTTTTGCTGCTCCACATTGCTGAGCGCCTCGGCGCCAAAATAAGAATTAAAAAGCTTATCAAAGTTGAAGTTTGCGCCGATGTTTGCGCGATCGTTTTTGTACTCTCTTACCTTGTGAAATCTTAATGTCAAGCCAAATATTCAAGCCAATCTGGCTCCTAACAAGCGGAGTCATAGTGTTGTTCACTAGTGAGACGAAGCGGAAAAAGAAAGAGGACGTGTACAATGACTTTAAACACGGCATGGTTCAAGTAATGTGCTGTTTTAAACCCTTTCTTGTGGTGACCGCAATACGGGCAGCAGCAAAAAATAAAATAAAAGACCGAAAGTCTGACATAAATGGCCTGAATGTTCGAGGGACCAATAAGCATAGCACCACGCGGCAGAGAAGCCTACTACCTAAAAATTCACCACTTCCGCAGAATAGGAGCTCCTACAATTTGTGAGTTGAGGAAGAAAATTTTTTTCGACATAGCGTAGAACCACTCTACACTTTGGTGCTTTTTTTTGCGAGATGAAAGCAAAGCCATTCGACTCGAATGACACCTGATGGAATATTTGCCTATGCAGGCACGTGGTATGGCTTGTTGAAGGGTCAAGTTTGTGTCCTTTGATTATCTTTTCATGGCTGAGAAAAAGTGCATCACTCAGTCTTCTCTCGTCTATAATACGCCATAATGCGTAACGTGTGCCTTTAACTGGTGGCCCCGTGTGCTGCCACCATGCTTTCTTTAATTTTGAAAGCCTAATTCCACATTAGCCATAAACATGGTGCGTGCTGTGATATGCACCGTGTACACGGTCTAGTTACACAGTGCTTCAGTTTGGAGTCCTTGAACCATGGCAATGGAGCTTGGCTTACAATTCAACCGCACGCTTGCATTTTTCTCTTGTTATCTTCCCTCTACAACAACACCCTACCACCCGTATGTTAACAACTCAAACTTCCAGATTGCCAATTCCTGTCCTTCCAGTTCTGCCATAGAACGGCAGCGCTGACCGCTAGCAAATTATAAGTTTTGACAGCCCGAAGCCGAAGGCAAGCAGAAAAATTACGTCGCATTGACAAAAGTAGGGACAACAAAATCATTTTTTTGGCAAAGCCAGCGTTTTTGAAATGTTCTGTACACTACAATTTAAAGTACTGATCTTGAAATGAAATAGTGAAATTGACCGCTGGAATGATTCCATCATCACATCGATTTTCTACAAGGTGCTTGTTTTGGGCAATTGCTTGTCGCCCCCAGCTCCGTCGGTAATCCTTCTTCACGGAATGGAAGGGAACTAAATTTTTGTACGACCATGTAGGGTCGAGGTGCAGCTAATATTCCCTAGTACGAATAGTATGCCATGTGAAATCGACGATAATCATCCGCTGTTAAGTTATACTTGTTTCCGGGCATTGCAGGTTTATTGAATGCACTGGTGGAAATAAGTGTTCGTAAAGAAGGGGATCATTTTATTTGAACGGTTAAAAATATTGCGCCAGTTAAAGAGACACAAATGGTTGATTGAGTGGCGTATTGGAACAGCGAGCTTGAAATTATAGCGGGAAAATACGGGAGCAAAGTACAAACTGCCAAAGAATGCTTTTGGCATGTGGGTGCTAGAGGCACCACCACATAAAATCATTATTGTTGTTCTGCCGTATCGTGTGAACGTGTCAATAAGCCAGGATTGCTATCTGTGAAAGATGGAGCGTACGCATTCAGGGCAATTGGCCAGGACTAAATAATTTTGTTTAAGCAGTAAAATGATTGACGAAGGGCAATCTCTGTGCGTAACAGTAGCTCCAAACTGCCCAAAAGAACCATAAAGACGTAATATTCAGTCCGATGCCCACACGAATGAAAACACATAAAAATACATTTTCGGCACCGTTAAATACATACACCGATAAATATGTACACCGATAAATACACCGATACGCCCAAATACACCGATAAATACATACATTTCGGCACCGATAAACCAAAAGCGGTGTGCTTGGGCAACTGGAACACATGGTTCCCCAGACGGTCCCCTACGTCATTATGAGATAGTTAGATGCTTACTTCGTAAAATCAGCTCCATATTCTGAAATATAACGTAGCTCTCGTAAGGGAGAACGCATTATTCGACTGATGTGCGCTGTCACCTCATGCTCTTTAGGCCTCGAATAAGATAACCTCATTCAGCTACGCCATGTTCTTATCATCACGAGCATGTGATGTCAATTGCCGAACGTCGTCCTCCCGCGTATTTCGAAGAGGAAGCGTGGCGCTGTTATCCGAAATGTAATATATTACAAGCATAATCAATCAATCAATCAATCAATCAATCAATCAATCAATCAATCAATCAATCAATCAATCAATCAATCAATCAATCAATCGTTTAATAACGTGCCCAGGAACAGCCGCATTGCCTTCGTACTGGCGCACAAAAAAAGAAAAAACAGGCAATGTAAGATGCCCACACCTCACAGGTAATGCAATTAAAGGACAGGGATACTGACACACGCGAACAAAAATTACACACTTTCGCACGCCAGAATATACTCTCACCCACAGAAAACACAAACACACACATACACACAAAAAGAAGTACAGTGCCTTGCAGTAAGGCATGTGACATCACACCACTGGTCGTCATACACAGATAATTTCCAAATATATATAAATGTTAGCAAAGTTTAGTTGCACGGAAACGGAGTGAATCAAGATAACTTATATGTAAGAAAAGGAGCATGGAAGGAATGAACATGTAAAGAAAACCAGACATGGAATAAGGGGAATATACAAAAAAGAAAGTCTTGTGTTGTCATCACTTTATGCTCAACTGACGCCGTGTGAACAGGGGATAAAAAGGCGCACTTACATGGCATGCTCACAGACGTGTTTGCGGAACTGCGTGGAGGAATAATTAAATATGTCTACATATTCGTTGTACTGATTGTAGGTACACTGGAGGCGAAACATGGGGCACAATCCTAGCAAACAGCTCGGATTTAGAAATGTGTCGTGTCTTTTGGTGGATTTTTGCGGCACATGGAGTGTAACATGTTGCAGCACTTCACCGCAAGACACTGTGCCGTGAATTATTTTGAACAGGAAAAGATCAGCCTTAATACGTCTGGAGTTTAAGCACTCTAGCATCGGTACAGAGAATGACCCAAAACGGTTATGGCTTTCAATATGCATCAACACTTTCAACACTTTCAATATGCATACCGACTGTTTTGCATGCGCTATTCCATACCAAAGAAGCATACTCGAGCTGCGGACGACAAATAGTCGTGTATAGCTTGAGAAAACACCCTGGCTCCTTGAACCCTTTTGATAGGCGACATAAAACGCCAAGAGATCGGAGGGCCCGCCTACTGACTTCCCGGATGTGCAGGAGAAGCTCAATTTACTCTCGAAATTAACACCAAGATGCTTAACCTCCCCAACACGTGGTAGGGCTTTACCGTTAATTATATAGGAGAACAATATGCTGTCAGTTTTTCTAATGTAGGTCACTACCTTAGTTTTTGATGTAATAATAGGCAGCTTGTTGCGTGAGCACCAATCTGAAAAAGACGTCATCGCTAGCTGGAGAGCGGAACAGCTTGCGGTGTTTGAAACAGCCTTAAACATTTTGACATCATCAGCATACAAGAGAAAGTGACAATCATGAATTACTGAAGAAACATAATTAATGAAAATTTGAAAAAGAAGTGGCCCCAGATCAGCTCCCTCAGGGACACCACTTGTGGCATCGTAGGAGAGGGAAGACTGCCCGTTTGCATGCACGAAGCATGACCTATCCGATAAATAGGTACGTAAAAGGGATGTGATGTATGGTTGTAAATGCAGTTGAAACAGCTTTCTAAATATTATATCATTGCAGACGACATCAAAAGACTTGCTCAAATCGAAATACACGACATCGAGTTGTCCTCTTCCCAGCACAGCTTCCGAAGCTAGCAGCATAAAATTTACAAGATTAGTGGGGGTTGATCTCACAGCGAGAAAGCCGTGTTGCTGAGGTAATAATATAGTTTTTACGATGAAAGAGAGTAGTGTATGAAGTACAATCTTGAAGAGTTTTGAAGCAGCGCAGAGAATAAAAATCGGGCGTGAGAGTCTTTATGGATGCCCGTTCTACGTCAACTCAGGTCCTCGATGCCAGCAACACGCCAAGTCTCTACAAAGAATCACCACACTGAAGGTAATGTTTTTCTACCAGAATATGTCAAAGAGACTCTTATTATATGTCCGAAGTACGCTGTGAAACCTAGAATGTCGGCGTCAGAACTCTTAAATATGGTACAAACTGTTGCTGGGAGAGCTGCTGATGAAAGTTCTCGTTGTATCTCAGCGGGTGTCGATGTTTTGTTACGAAATAAGCAAGTACCGAGCAGTGTGCCTGTAAAGAGGGTTGCTAGCTTTATAAAATAAACCAACTTGTGTCTCTTACCGGCAGATAAATAGGGACGTTTTATGGTCCTTCGGGCTGACAGTTTCGAACAAAAAGCCCAGGAAGCCGTAAAAAGCGTGTTCACTTGCCGTAACGATGTATCGCTTTCCAAGGTGAGATCTGAAGCCAAGAAACTGTGCAAGAAGCTCAACCTAGAGAACCTGACTAAGCCGGTTGAAAAGAGTAGAGGTTGCAGTTTACAAATGTTTTTTTGGGCCAAAACTCACAAAGTGGGCAGGCCTCTCCGTATAATAGTCTCTGAGGAGGGAACCTGCAGAAATAGATTGCGCGCTTTCTCCAAAAGAAGCTCGCAATGCTCGATGTAAACTACCCGTTTTAGACGAAGAGATCAGCGGAAGTAGTCGACGTCTAAAAGGACAACTATGAGCAGACATTTACAGTTTTTCAGTAGACATTAAGGACTTATATTACAGCTTACATCATTACCAATTGTTAGAATGTATAGAAGAAAGCATCGATCAGTACGGGGTTGTCAAGTTCCAAAATGCTGCTGGTCTGACCGCGAAGGGGTTCATTAAACTGCATTCACTCTAGTTGCAGTCCACCTTCGTGAACTGGAATGACAGTGTCTATCGGTGAACGAGTGGTGCGTGCATCGGGTCCTGTGTGGCCCCACTTCTCAGTGATTTATTTCTTGGACCGTTTGGACCGAATACTGGCGCCGTTACAGCAAAGCCTGAACATTGTTGGAATTTGTCGCTTTGTTGATGATTAGCTTGTTGTATTTATTGGCGCCGTTCCCTATCAACCCAGTGTTTCTGCCACACTAACTGCTTTCACTGAACACTTGCGGCCTCCAGGATTAACCCATGAAAATTTGGAGGATAATGCGATAAAATTCCTTGACCTACAGTTCTCTCATATCCCCACCTGTTGGCAATACAAGCCCCGGACATGCAAGCCATTGCTTCCTTTCCCGTCAGGACACTCCAAGGTGAAGTGAAGTGAAGTGAAGTGAAGTTAATTTCTTTTCATAGAAAAGAAGGGACCGAGGCTAAAGGCGGTTAAGCCTGACGAGGCCTCGGTACCGGTACCCTAAGTAGTACAGATGCAAACGCAAAAACACTTAATTCATAGAAGGGGCCACAATCAAAATACAAAAGTAATATATAAGCAGTAACACTTACTAGAATACAAAACATGTGCACAATCACGGGCAAATACAAATTGATACTTGTACGAGTACAATTTTGTACATACGGATGAAGAAAAGTAAATCATTCGACTTAATTACTTGTGTGAAAAAGATAGAATTATAGAGCGAATCAGAAAATTGGGAAAGGAGGGTGTCCGTGAAATAAGACAGAAAATAAGGTTTGGCAGTCAAGAAAACCTCGGAAAGCAAAGGGGAGGTTGTGGTGGGTCATAGAAAGAGATGAAGAATTTTTTGAGTCGAAAAGAAAGTGGTGAAAAAATGCCCGCCGGGTGGGATCCGAACCCAGGACCTCCAGAATACCGGTCTGGTGCGATAACCACTACGCTACCGGCGGGGTTGTTTCCCCAGCACTTTCTCGGGTATTTATGTTAAGGTATTTTTTGTTTCCTGCACTTGGGGGTGGTAGCCAGCGCCACTCGGACTACTCGGGGTAAAGGGGACCTTCTTTTTAACCCCCGGGCCGTGACTCGAGTGTCTACGACATGTCGAGAGTGGTCGACCAGCGTTGAACCCTCTTAAGCTCCCTTTGGCACCAAGGCTGCCAGAACAGAGGCCCTCGCTAAGCATGTAGCGAATCAGAAAATTGGGAAATGAGCACTTTCCCAGCCCCCGAGAAAGTGCTGGGGAAACAACCCCGCCGGTAGCGTAGTGGTTATCGCACCAGACCGGTATTCTGGAGGTCGTGGGTTCGGATCCCACCCGGCGGGCATTTTTTCACTACTTTCTTTTCGACTCAAAAAATTCTTCATCTCTTTCTATGACCCATCACAACCTCCCCTTTGCTTTCCGAGGTTTTCTTGACTGCCAAACCTTATAGAAATATGGATATATACACTTACATCCATGTACACACATACATACACATACGCATATACATCGAAGACGGTAAGCTGCATTTTTACATTAAAATTTCACCTTCAATCAGATGTTGTTTGGTCTTTTTTTTTTTGAACATGTTTTCAGATAGAAAAAACTCATCGGGAAAGGGGAATTTGTTTAGCGCGTTGGGTACTTGACAACTCAGTTTTTGTTCACCATAATTTTTTCGCGTTCGCGGAACTCTTAGTTTTACCACGCGAAGATTGTAACCTATGTTGCTATCAGGAACAGAGTACAAGCGATTCTGGTGAATGTATTGAAGAAGCCGCAGATAATACACTTGGTCGGCTTTTAATATGGAGTGTTTTACAAACAATGGTTGCGTACGTAAGCTTCGTGGTGCACCATAATACCCCTCAATAGCCCGCAAGGCTCTTTTTTGCAGGACAAGTAATTTTTGGTAATTGGAAGACGTTGTCGTACCCCAAACAAGATTACAATAAGAAAGTCTTGAAAAAAAAACAGGGCATTACACATAGACACTTTTAACCAAACAGGCAGTAGATTAGAAATCCTATAAAATAGGCCAACAATTTTACTTAGTTCAGGAGCAAGTTTGGAAATATGAACAAACCACGAAAGATTTTCATTAAACCACACACCAAGAAATTTTTGGGAAGAAACTTGATTGATTGTTATACTGTCATAATGAATATGTATACAATTAGTTTCCACGGTGTTGATGGGCTTGAAAATAATATATTTCGTTTTACTGATATTTAAACTAAGCTTATTCTTGTGTAACCTATCACGAAGGTTGATTAAATAAGAATTGACCATATTTTGGAGCGCCGGTAATGAACAGGAAGAGAAGAAAAGATTAGTGTCATCAGCGTACATCACCAGATCGGGAGAGTTATGTATGCCGGCTAGGTCATTGATATATGTAATGAATAATAACGGCCCTAGTACTGATCCCTGTGGGACACAATGCTTAACCACCTGTATATCAGAGGATATGTTATTTGTTCGAACATATTGGGACCTATTGCTCAGATAATTCCGCAACAGGTTCAACGCAATACCTCGAACCCCACAGTTACAAAGTTTCTTAGGAAGGGTCTCATGGTGTACGCAATCAAATGCCTTGCGAAAATCAAAAAATAGGCCAAGGCTACATTTTTTGTTTTCAATATTATCAATTATTTTGTCTTTAACAACTAACAGTGCTTGCTCTGTGGTCTTTTTTTTCGTGAACCCATATTGTGAATCGCCAATCACATCATATTTGTGCAGAAAATCGGCTATCCTAGAATTGATAATACCTTCAAAAATTTTTGACAACAGAGGCAGACAAGAAATTGGTCGGTAATTCGACAGTTTATTTATATTGCCTCCCTTATGTACTGGAACGACTCGGGCCAATTTGAGATTATCAGGAAAAACACCAGTTGACAGCATTAGATTTGCAATGTGTGACAAGACATGGCATATAACGGCGCAAACGAGTTTTAACGGAACCACTTTTATATCATCGTACCCCGCCGATATGTCATTTTTTAAAGAAAGGATCAATGTAGCTACTTCCTGAGGAGTTGTGGGCGCGAGTACTATAGAATTGAGTATGGGAGTGGTGAGGCTCAGTGAGCTATTTTCAGGAGTTTGCGTAACAGAATTTGGAGAAGCAACATTAATAAAGTAGCCATTTAGGGCATTTGATAGCTCGTGACCAGTTAATTTACCATTTGCTGTGAATATTTCATCAAGTTGCATACATTTCGTTTTATTGGTCAAGTTGTTGGCCTCTCGCCAAACTTTACGACTATCATTTTGAATGCGGGAGAAATTTCTTACATAGTAGTCCGATTTCGCGTTTTTTAGGTCTTTGTTGAGTTTATTTCGATATTTTTTATACTCAGCAAGTAGAGTTAGATTTCTGCTGTTGAGAAAACCGTGATACATGGTATTTTTCTTCCTGATCCTTGAGTAAAGTGATTGGTTCATCCAAGGCTTCTTAAACTTCTTAGGAATAATTTTTCTTTCTATTTGTGGGAAGGCGGTGTTATATTGGGTTATGAACATGTCTATGAAACCAGAATATGCTACCTTGACTTCCGTGATCTTGTATATGGGCTCCCAATTAGTATCTTCGATTCGTTTGTGAAAGTCGTTGAGCGCAAGATCATTGAAATCTCAGAAAATGTGGGTAACAGTATTTGTTATGGCGTTTATTTTGAGAGGTATAAAGCAAAATATCGGCGAATGGTCACTAATATCGGGAGATATTACGCAAGAATCAGTGTGCGGAAGCTGTACATTGGAGATACACACGTTTAATAAAGTGGCCGTGTTGCAAGTTCTTCTAGTCGGTAAAGTGATATAATTAATACATGCATACGAGGAAAGGAGACTCTGCAATTCCCTTGCATGAGTGGCGTCCAATAATAGGTCAATGTTTAGGTCCCCCATTAAAATGAAGGGTAGCTTAGTGGAGTCGAGGAGGAGGAAGAGGCTTTCCAAAAAATCGAAGAATTGTGATTTGTTACCCTGTTGAAGGTTATTCAACAATGGACCATACTCACACGATCAATCAGGTGATAGAGAAGTGCGCTGAGTATACTGAACCCCTATATATAGCCTTCATAGATTATGAGAAAGCATTTGACTCGGTCGAAACCCTAGCAGTCATTCAGGCATTACGGAACCAGGGGGTAGATGAGCATTATGTAAGAATACTAGAGGATATCTACAATGGGTCTACAGCTACCATCATTCTCCATAGAGAGAGCAGTAAAATACCTATAAGGAAGGATGTCAGACAGTATCTCCAATATCTCCAATGTTATTCACAGCATGCTTACAAGAAGTATTCAGAACGTTGGATTGGGAACAGGTGGGAGTCAGGGTTAATGGAGAATACCTCAGTAACCTCAGATTTGCTGATGACGTTGCCTTGCTAAGTAACGGGGGGGACGAATTGCAAAGCATGCTTTCCGCACTGGGCGAACAGAGTAGAACCGCGGGCCTGAAAATTAATATGCAGAAAACTAAAGTAATAATCAATCACCTCGGGACAGCACAGCCGTTTGAGATAGGTGGCGAGGCAGTGGAAGCGGTAAGCGAATATATCTACTTAGGCCAAGTTGTGACCCCAGATCCCATCCATGAGGCAGAGATAATTCGAAGGATCAGAATAGGGTGGGGTGCATATGGCACACATTCTCAGATAATGAATAGCAGCCTACCATTGTCGCTGAAGAAGAAAGTGTATGACAGCTGCATCTTACCGGTACTCACCTACGGGGCAGAAACATGGAGGCTCACTAAGAGGGTTCAACTTAAATTGAGAACGAGTCAGCGAGCAATGGAGCGGAAAATGATAGGTGTAACATTAAGGGACAAGAAGAGAGCGGAGTGGGTCAGGGAGCAAACTGGAGTTAAAGACATATTATTAGAAATTAAGAAGAAGAAATGGACGTGGGCAGGGCATGTAATGCGAAGGCAAGATAACCGCTGGTTATTAAGGGTAACAGAGTGGATCCCTAGAGAAGGCAATTTTTGCAGGGGGCGGCAGAAAGTTAGATGGGCAGATGAGATCAAGAAGTTTGCGGGGAAAAATTGGTCACAGTTGGCACAGGACCTAGGTAATTGGAGAATAATGGGAGAGGCCTTTGCCCTGCAGTGGGCGTAGATAGGCTGGTGATGATGGTGGTGATGATGATGATGATGATGACCCTGAGGGGGGTCTGGACATAGCAACAACGATTATATTCTTGAGAGATATAGCTAAACATTCAACATTGGGATTTGTGATTGTAACATCGCCAATCTCAGAATGTGAGTGACATTTTTTAACATATACAGCAAGTCCACCCCCTCTTCCATGGGGCCTGGATAAACCATTGTAAACATAGTTATCGAAGGAACACACATCGCTGGCAGTGCCAAACCATGTTTCTGAGAAAAGCATAACATCGAACTCAACCGACAGTGACCCAAGTAAGAAATCGACCTCGTCTCGCTTGTTTTTCATGCTACGAATATTACATTGAAGGCTGAAAACGTTTTTTTGTTGACGTTGCTAAAGCTAGAATTAAAGTGATCGGTTTTGTATCTAATACAGGCAGGTGGAAAATGCATGGTAACAATTCAGGGGTGACGAGCATGCTGCAAACGTCTCATTCTTATTTCGTCATCTTGGTCAGATCAGACAAGTCCTGTATCCTCACAGCGTCCATATGTTCGTCTTTGCGCGCAAAAACCTTTCCTCCGCTCGTCCAGACAAATTTCCATGCCACTTCCTTTTTGCGGGCAATAGCGGCACCAAGCAGCTGTTTGTTGGCCTCAGTAAGATGCTCGTTGACGTACACTGCGTTGGCCTGAGATACGCCGAGCTTCTTAGTTGTGAGCTTCTGCTTCCTAGCCTTAGCAAGAAGCGCGTGGCGCTTATCTCTCCGGATGAAGCGAACCACGATATTGGTATCGCCTGGCTTCCGCGTTGGGATTCGGTGGCACGTGTCAATGTCATGGCTAGAAACGGGCTCTTTGAGAACGTCGGCGATTTTTTTGACAACGTCAACAGGATCCTCGTCTGAGCTGATGCCCTTTATTTCCAAGTTATTTAGCCTTGTGTACTGCTCCAGCTCGTCAACTCTCCGCGTTAAGCGCTTGTTTTCGTCTTGAAGAGGTTCATTAGCTTCGAGCAGATGAGCTTTTTTCTGTCGAAGTGCCTTCAGGCCGGCACCGATCGCTTTTGTTTCGTCACATGTATCACTGCAAAACTTAACACTATCTTTCACACTCCGCAACTCGGTTCTCATTTCTGGTTTGAAGTCTTCAAGAGCCTTCATAATCTCCTTAGCATTGCCAGCCATGCTCGAAGGTTACATGCACGGTCACTATCAAAGTAAAAGTTTGGCAGCAGTGCGCAGCAATTTAACAAGGGGATACTGTTTCAACAACGCCAAAGTCTTACTTGCACAAAACAGGTAGGTTAGCGAACTTGGAGTCCGCTTTCGCACCTTTACCAAACTGAGCAGCCGCCCGTGATGCCGTCCCTTACAAAGGTAGCCGATGCTATAGCCTCCCACGTTGATTGGTGGGCGATGCGGCGATGCTCAAAGTAGCGTTGGAAGCCACGCCGTTGAATCAACAATCTTGGATCCGGCCGGATGCGTGAGCGGCTGCTATTCCAAAGGGCGCTGTCAACCCACTGCACCTGAGAGGAACACGGGAGTGATCCAATCGACTGGCGCGCGCTGCACCACTCTTGCGAAGTGAACTAGCTGCGATGCCCAGTTGTCATAGCCAGGCGTTGCGCTGCTCGCTGAAGGCACATAAACCACACCTTCACTTGAGTGTCGCGAATCCACTTCTCACTGGAGCCCGGAGCAAGGGAAGTTGTTTTTCCGGCAGATTTCAACGCTTCCAGGGGCTCCTGAGGAATAATCTTGTTTTGTCCAGGGTCCAGGATGCTTCATGAGTTTCTGGCGAGCCTTTTCGATCACTGTACTACTTGTATTCCCTTGAAAGACTTGTTCTTGGCCAGACCCCAAGTGGGAGCCCTCCGCAACTGCTTGGCTTGGCTTGGCTTGGCCAAGCAAAGCCAAGCCAAGCGAGGTGTCGCCAAGTTATGTTTTATAAATAGCCTCAAAAAATCGTGCCCACACAAAATGGATGACAGCCTGGGGGTACAATTAAACCGACTGGAATAAGCAAGGGTTCCCGAACCATCAGTTGACATCAGTTCCGCATGACGTGCTCAATCACAGTAAGCAGGGCTTTGGCGTATTGGCGTACGAAAACAGGAAGAAAAACGCAAAAGGAAATATGCCGTCATTTCCTACAAGTACGGTGTTTCCCACCGTCTCAAAAGTTTTGGGGAAAATGCTGACGTAAACGTCATCTTTTCAGCGCCGCCGAAACTTGGCGCTTTATGCAAGAAAAGTTTCGCAACTCTGTCAAACGTGCATGTGATATTGAGCACAAGGTCAACTGCGTTGATTGCAGTAAGAGCGTCATCTATGTTATCCCATTGGGTTGTGGCAAAAAGTATATTGGGCAGACTGCGCGGTTCCTCAACAAAATATTGCGTGAACACGCCAATAACGTGCGAAACGGCACAACTGGACATTTTGCCGTCCACTGTCGCGACCATCGTTGTGCACCTTTGTTTGACAAGAGCAGCATTATCGCCAACCACAGGAGTCGACGGACTCGCGAATGTATTGAGGCCCGTGATATCACACGTGCCGGTGATAATTCCGTGAGCTAGCCCTTCCTCACGTTCACCGCAAAAGAAGTTTATTTTGTAAACCAAGGTGTTGCTGTGTAATCAATGATCAGTCTGAAAAGGTTCCCCAGTACTATCGTGTGGCAGATTGTGCAAGGTGGAGTGAATATTTGGTGTATATAAAAACGCGTTTCTTAGTAATAAAGTTAGTTGCAAGTTTGCGCATTGTCTCGTATTCTTCCCTCATCCTTGTGTCGTTTGCGCTTTGAATATTTAAGACTGATAATTTCACTACCTCATGTTTTAAAGTGCCAATGCACTTCTTAAGCGAGCCTGAATCATCCGCCGCCGTAGTCCGCATAGCAACAGCTGCGGGTGCGCGCGCTCCTCGTCTTCCTTAGCGACGGGGGGAGATGGGCGCGCGCTGCCTGGCCGCTGACATGGCACATACCCACGTGGGGGATTGGCCAGGAATCGGGCGTGAGAAGGGCTAACGCACCCGCTTAAAGGAGTACTGAGACGAAATTTCAAAGCTGAGATCCGCTCTAGCAATCAAGTACAACGACAACACAAATAGGTGTCTGTGAATAAATGCATCTTTCTTTCTTTGTAGTTGTGTGTGTGTGTGTGATCTCTCTTTCGCGAACATTACCGAACCGCGCAAATTCAACTCGTGCATTCGCACTCTCACATTCTTCCCCTCGGGGAAATGCGGGGAATTTTTTTCGGTCAAGAATTCTAGGTGTGTACGTACCTTAATATTGTTATTGTAGTTTTCGGACAACAATCGCGTTTTTCGTTGTTTTTAGTGTCGACATGGATCCGAGTCTGGTTTCTGTGTGTTTTCTTTTGCATTTTTTGCGTGTTCTATAGAACCCCGCACTGTACCTCGTCATTTGCCTTCCCGTATGTAATGCCCTGGGCTCTTTAAGGTTGAATTAAATGAATTTAAGTTACACCATTTGAAACCAGTATGTAATGACAGATTGAAATGCCGTATTGGCCAATGCTTTCAGACACCACAGAACAAAACGGTTTTGGGTGATCCAATGCTTCCGTGCCCACCGTCGCCGTGTTTCGGCCGCTTCCGCCACGGGAAAATTATGCATAAAAAACATTAAAACGTAACGCAAACGCAACGTGGACGAATAAGTGAAGAGAAAACAGTTACCTTCGCAAACTGAAATCTGTTTATTTAAAGAAAGCCACACCAATTTATGTATGACCTATTTAAACAGATAACAACAACAAGAAGAATAACAACCAAGGTATAATCATGATAACAATTGTAGATGGTCGTGACAATGGCCAGAACGAATAATGTCCCGCTCCTGGTTACAAAATGATATTTTCTAATGCCTATATCGTCGTTCTGATCCGACAGTACACCTAATTTGTCATCGAGCACAAGCATAATTTCTTCGGCCATAGCCTCTATGGAGTGCAGGATAGAATCCCGCCGTTTTACCGGCTTTATTGATTCTCAGGCAGGTGCCGAGAAATACGGCCTCTGAATCACATTTATACGCGTGTTTTTTATTCCGCCAATAATTCAACATATTGTATGATGTGTGCAGTAGCGCCAAGAAAAGGTCAATTTCGCCTGTTGTTCCACCATTTAGAATTTTTATTTCCATTTCATAATAGTGCTTTTATAAAAGAGAGCACTCTTCATTCAAATCTGATAAATTTTCCCAGCGAAGTGGCCATGCGCTTTGCCCTAGTACAGTGCACGGGACCGGGCCGGCCCGTACATTGCGGCCCGTGCACTGCTCTACTTCGCCCCTTCTGAGATATTAATCCAAATTTTGCGTGAGCACGCTACCCTAGTTGTTGTTTCCCTACTATTGCGTCGAACGCACATGATGTTTGAAAAATGAGATTATCAGGAATTTATTGATTACCATCAATCAATTCGTAAAGACTACATGCAGTTTCTTCATCACTGGTGGACATAGGTGCGGTAATCTGGGTCACTTGAATCCCGTGCATTTTGATGTTCCTAAGTACAATAAATGCTGCACACCTCGTCGTTGCTGAAAAATTCTTTCACTTTCAATGGTATGGCCCCTAAACCGGGACATCAATCACTACCTGGCTCTTTCAGGATTTCCGGGGTAATAAAAAAAAACATCCAAGAGAAAGCGCTGTAAACCGTTTACCGACCCCTTCAAACTTGCTCAACCATCTTGTGCTACAAATAATATTGAAAAGCTCCCCTAAACGGACAGATAAATTAACTTCTTTCTACATTGTGTCTGCACTGAACGTATTATGTATATTGGTGGCCTGCGCCGACTCAGAGGTACTTAGCTCCAACACTGCACAGTTAAACCTGGATACAAAAAAGTTGGCAGAGATTCTCAATTTTTTGTTGCAAGCTGATATTTCATACATACAGGTTTCAAGTTAATGCTCGCCTGAATAGAACATAAACAAAAGTAGAATCTTACACGTCAGTGAAAATGAACTCGCTTTTGAAAGATTTATTTCACAGTACGAAACTGTTTTGATAGGTTGGCAAGGTAAATCAGCTCACTACGAACAGTTTTGGTAAAGTTGCAGCCAACATCTGAAATTCCAGTCTTAATCGGCGAAGTTGCTGGTCAATATCGCGCTAGTAATTCACCCGGGTAGACATTTAAGAGTTCAAACTGGGTAAAAAAGTATTCCGCTGAATGAGACAGAAACAATGAATAACCAAATAGTAACAGCGCTCATCGAAACGGGATGTCAAGAAACTGCAGATACTTCAAGGCGAAACGGCCCACCCCCCGGGACAATTTTTAAAAGAAAAAGAATATTTTTTAGAAAGGGGTCAAATAAAGTTGGAGATGCTTGAGAACACCTTCCGCAGCATCGGAAGCAGAGTTAGAAAAGAAAAAAACTCGTAATAGGTTGCGCTATGTCAGACACGCGGTTCATATACCTTGCGAGAATAGAGAGTGGACCCAGGGTGACAAAATTGCATGGCTGATAACGCAACTAGCTTTGGGGCGCAGAGAAATGTACAACCACTTGTTCTGACTGCCTGAGAGAGGTCTACCTAGATATGAAGAGTATTTTAAGTAGAAAACGTGGAAATACAGTCTTTGCATGCCGGTTGTAGCCTAACTTTTGAAGCGGCTTTATTTGCACACTTCCGTAAAATAGGCTATTGGTCTCGCCGCTTCGAGAAGTCTGCTGAAAGTAAAACTGAACGTACTGCAGTACAATCGCAGCTTCATCGTGATTCGACCAATGCGGATATAATTCACCACCACTCTTGTGCCCAGTATTCATGCAGGGGAAAATGTGTACAAAAGCTGGAAGGCTGTTGATTCATTGCATGCCTATTCAATACGAGCCACCTCTCCGGATTTCTGGGCGCAGTTAAACCCTGACTTTGATAGAAGGCGGACGGTTTCAGTACTGGTTCGATATTTGCCCAAAAGAACAACCAGTGAGCCACAATCCCAATCACGTATATTCCGGGCGACATCGCGGTCATTTTTCAACCGCGGACGACAATTTGATTTTCACCCGCTTTCTCAAAGACAGCCAGTAAAGTACGTACCCTTGTTATTGTGCGCATTTCTAAAGACGTTGATTTAGCTTAGTCGAGCCAATATTTTTTATAGGACTGCAACTTGCCAGAAGAGCGTCTGATTTATTTCGATGACATGGTACTTCAGTCTGTAATGGCACTACCCACTTTAGAAACAAATATTTCATTTCATTTCATTTATTTCGCCCTCTAGCGCAGTCGCATAACACAGGGGAGTGGGAAACAAAAAAAATGCAAATATAAGGCACGATGCAATCAATACAAACACATGAACAGATACGTTACCACTCCTTTGACATGCCATAACGCGAAACAAGAGCTGCCAGCGCCGTAAATACATTGAATGGATAAAAAAAGCAAATGCAGTGGCGTAAGGGTTCTAATACACGCAACCGAGAAACATAAATAAAGCAACGGACAAACGGCATAAGTACAGTTTACAGATCTTGGTGAAGAACAAAATTGGTGATGTCGGCATGAAACAATACGTTATCCACTATTGAGACCAAATCTGAGGGGAGGCAGTTCCACTCAGAAGCAGTACGTGGTACAAAGGAATGAAAAAAATGAGTCATGATTACATGTGGTCACGTAGACTTTGTGGCAATGATTACGGCGAGACGAAACGTAGAAGGGGCAGCTGATAAACTGATGGCTCAAGGTTTGGCGATGGTAAATTTCATGAAATAGGCAAAGTCGAGCTATTTTCCTGTGCATGACCAAGGACGGGAGGGACAAAGTTTTTTTCATTGACGTAATACTTCTAGTGCGATGATAGTATTTACATAATGAAGCGTGCAGAGTTATTTTGTACTAATTCAAGAAAAGCTATTAGCTTCGAAAGTCCGGGGTCCCAGACAGATGACGCATACTCTAGCTTTGAGCGAACCAAGGATTTGTATAAAATAATTTGTAGCAAGAGGGGCTTTAGAAAAGTTCCGCCGTCAGTAGCCGAGTGAGCGGTTGGCATTGTAATTATGTAATCAATATGGCAATACCAACTGAGATCGGAGGCGATATATACACCGAGATATTTATAACTGCTTACTTAAGATAAACTGGTATTATTAAGAAGGTAATCAGCTGGGGCAGAGTTGACGCGCTGCACAATATGACGCGCTGCACAAGGTTTAGCCCTCTGAAATGCTTTTACTTGAAAAAAATCGGAAGAACACACTGCCACCTCTGACGAGAACATCCCAAAAATAGTGTTTCTGATAGCAACCGGCACTGTCAATGTTATTTCTTTCATCTCGCAAGTGCCTGCAATGTTTGCCTTAGCGACAAACGTGCCACAGAAATGCTTACTGATAGCTGTGATATTATTTCTCAGATAACAGCAGCTCCAGGATATGTCCCAGGAATGGTATTGTCGATGTGCTGCACGTAGAACCTCACAGACCGCTCCGTCTCTGGGACTCGTATATAGTTCTATATTTGGCATTAAAACTTGGGATAACCCAATAGGGAAATGTTTCAAAGGATTAACACATGCCGGAAGAATTTTCAATGGTAATGCTATGTCACGCTTCTTACATTTCTGTTGCCTAGCTGTAAACGCAGCAGTAGTTCATCGTAACGTATTGCTTCACAATATCCATTTTTTCTATCCTAATAGATGTCGGTTTAAGCATGGTTATTCAATGTAAATAAAAAAATAACAGACAAAGCTACCACTCCAGTAAGGAATTCGCTTTTAAAGAAGTGTTTCCAACGAATAATATTTGCATTATATTACTTTATGTACGTCACCCGTAGGCGTGTACAGTGTTATCAAGCAGCACACCTTAAAATTAGGACGACGTGAGTGTTTAGAACGCAATATATTCACAAAGACTTCAAGAGAGCCAAGAGAAAACGGTCTTTGCTTGTCGCATGGTTCCCTGCCCGAAGTAGCTCTGTTTGGGCTCTTCTGCCTCAGATAATTAGGCACGGGATTGATGATTTCTAATAAAAGCAGTGACTTAGTTTTTTTGAATTCCCAGTGTGACCTGGTAACCAAGTGACCATTTTTATGTTTATCGTGATCCTGATGTGACACCGCTGAAAATTTTGTCGAGAGGAGTATGGTAAACTCTTCAGCCGTAGTCAAGTCTACTTTGTGCTAGTACCCCACCGTTATACCGGATTTATTCGGTCTCAGCCGAAATCCAGAGAGAGGCGAATCCTGACCGCCCTTTATTCGCTCATTTTTACACCGCGAAATTCTGAAAACTTGTATCAAGCATAAACTGCCATTATTGAGAAACCAATGTCGTTTGTTTCATCAATGGTACTTTCCATTTGGGTTTTGTAATAGTGCTTTCATGGGAAAACGTATTCCTTATTTGAAGGAGATGTCTTTCCCAGAGGCGCAGTATCACTGCAGCCCGTTGATTCCGAGGGGTTATTGAAAATTTTACCTTGTCATGTTCCCTTTGCTGTTATTCCCTCACTATTGTCATGAAGCCTGCATGATGATTGAGAAAAGAGTTTTTAATTCATTTCATAATAATTAGATGTCTGCCTAAAGATTACACACTGTTTCATCTTCATCGATGTACACAATTCCAGAAATCTGTGTCAACTTTAACCAGTGCTTTTCCATGATCGTAATGGCAAGGGACACTACATGCGCAATTATGATGCTAAGATCTCCTCATTATATGCAATACCCTTATGAACCAGGAAATACCCCACTAGATACCTTTTTCACGATACTTGTGAGGGCGAAAAAATCTCCAATAGGAAGCGCTATAAATTATTCCCCCAACCGTTTTCATATGGTTCAAACCTACGACGCCCAGCTGGTTCAGGAGAGCTTCTATACAAGAACAGACAAATGAACTTGTTTCGAAAGTGTTTCGGCTGCGAGCGTAGCAATAATGGCCAGGCGCGACCCAGAGATTGTTACTACCTTTCCATGTATTGCTCTTATACAAAAAACGAGTTCATATTCACGCAAGACAGTAACAGCGGGGAGCACTACCCCTTCTGTGCTCGCACTGTTTTAGAAACACCCTGACAAACTGTCGCATGGGACTACAACCGCTTTGCTTTACCTGTAATTTGGTTTGAGTTGAATGGTAGAGCTTTGCATTGTAAGTATAACCAAGAAACTGTTGCACGAACGCGGCAGAAGTCTGTCGTTTCCCAAATAGGGTATAAGCGAAAACCTACTGCACCACTGTCATAGTGTCCATGTTCGCCAAATAACTCCTAAACCAGCATTAACGCAATGGGTACGGCGAGACCGCCGGAAAAGATGAAAGTATATTCGTGTAGACGCTTTTTGAATGTTACGATGGTCGGTGCATTCACAACAATCTCATCGTGTAAACCCTGCAGGAGACCTGCGGAAAATAGAGGATAACATATTTTAAAGTTTAGAACTTCGCTTTGCACAAAATTATGAACTGAATGAACGGAATGCCAGGCAAATAGCCTAACTTTTGGGATATATATATATATATATATATATATAGGTAAATGTAATTTACTTCAAGCAATTTTCGACCTAATCTTAGGTTCGACAACAACATGGAAACTAGAATTTTATACTTTATTTTAAAAGTTTTGCGCTTGACATTTGGGTCGGGACTCGTGGCATAGGGTTCTGTACGAACACTAGAATTCACATGCGTTTTGGAGCACTCTGATTTCATCGCCAAACGCTGACTTTCTGGTATCTTGAATGCATAATTGGCGAGTAATTGGGTTTACAATGTCCCGCCTGATTCTGTACGTCGGGAATTTGCGGGAATAAGGGAGTCGGCGGTTTTAGCGTCAACAATTTACTGATATGCAAAGAGTATTTGAAGTAGAAAATGCGGAAATACAGTCTTTGCATGCCGGTTGTAGCCCCAATTTCGAAGGTGCTTTGATTTGCACACTTCCGCAAAATAAGCTATTGGTCTCGGCACTGCCTGAATTCTGCTGAGAGTGAAACTGAACGTACTGCAGTACAATCGCAGCTTCATCGTCGTTCCACCAGTGCTGATATATTTCTCCGCCATACGCGTGCCCACTATTCATGCAGGAGAAAATATCGACACAAGCTGGAAGGCTGTTGATTCATTGCATGCCTATTCAATACGAGCCACATCTCCGGATTTATATGCGCCGTTGAACCCTGACTTTGATAGAAGATGGACGTTTTTAGTACTGGCTATAAATTTCTGAAAGGAACGACGAGTGAGGCACAATCCCAATCCCGTATATTCCGGGGCTACATCGCGGCCATTTTTTATCCAAAAGGGTCATGGTTTGGGACTGTTGGTGATGCATAATGGAAACTGAAAGCGCAAAATAGACACGGACAAAGAAAGGGGACAACAGGACGAGCGCTCGTCCTGTTGTCCCCTTTCTTTGTCCGTGTCTATTTTGCGCTTTCAGTTTCCATTTTTTATCCACGGGCACCAATTCCATTTAATCCACGGGCACCAAAGGGGACAACAGGACGAGCGCTCGTCCTGTTGTCCCCTTTCTTTGTCCGTGTCTATTTTGCGCTTTCAGTTTCCATTTTTTATCCACGGGCACCAATTTTATTTTTCATTCCTCTTCAGAAAGGGGAGCCAGTCAAGTACGTACCCTCGTTTTCGCGCGCATTTCTAAATAGGGTTATTTTGCTTACTTGAGGCAATATTGTTTATATTCCCGTACCCTGCCAGAACAGCTTCTGAGTTATTTCGATGACATCGTACTTAAGTTGGTAATGGCACTACCCACTTTAGAAACAAGTCTGACTCGCTTCACAATATTTAGCCCTGTAAAAGTCTCTTAACTAAAGCAATCGAAAGAACATACCACCACCTCGGACAAGAGCATTCCAAAAATAGTGTTTCTTGTGGGAGCCTGCACCGTCAAGGTTATTTCCTTGAGTTCCCAACTGCCTGCAATGTTTGTAACCTATAACTTTAGCGACAAACATACCACAGAAATGCTTTCCGATAATTGTGAAATTATTCCTCACATGATAGCTGCCCCAGGACGTTCCCCAGAAATGGTATTGTCGATGTGCTGCACGTAGTTCTCTGCACTATGTGCTGACTCATATATAATTCTATATTAGGCATTAAAACTTGGGATAACCGAATGGAGAAATGTTTTAAAGGAAATAACAAACGCCGGAAGCATTAGTAGTTCTTCGTAAGAAATTTCTTTACAAGTTCCATATTTTGTATCCTAATATATGCACGTTTAGGCATGCTCAATTAATGTCCAAAAAAAATAAAAGGCAACGATACCACTCCAGTAAGGTTTCGCTTTTAAAAAAGTGTTTCCCACAACTAATATTTTCATTATATTATTTTATGTACGTCCACCGTAGCCGTATACAGTGTTATCAAGTACCACCCCTTGAAATTAGGACGACTTGAGTGTTTGGAATGGAATGTAATAACAAAGGCTTCAATACAGCTAAGAGAAAACGGTCTTTACTTTTTGCACGTTTCCGTGCCTGAAATAGGTCTCTTTCGGCTATTCTGCCTCAGTTAATTTAGGCACAGGGATTGATCTTGTCCGATCAAAGCAATGATTTCGTTATTCGAAGTATCAGCGTCGCCAGGTAAAGAAGTGATCATTACGTTTATCTTCATCCTAACCTGACAGTGCTGGGAATTTTGTCTAGAAGAGTAGGTTAAGTAATGTGGCCGAAGTGAAATATTATTCGTGATAGTACCACGTCGTTTTACCGGATGCATTTGGTATCAGCAGAGACCCAGAGACAGGCGGATCCTGACCGCCCTTTATTCGCTCATTTTCACAACACCAATTCCTGAAAATATTGTATCACCCTTAGCGGTGGCACGGAGGCGCAGTGGCTAAGGCATTGTGCTGGTGCTCTCGAGAACTGGGGTTCGGTTAAAGGCCGCGGCGGCTGCTTTTCTGTTGGAGGCGAAAACCACGAACACCCGGGCGTACGAGATTTCGGCGCACGTTAAAGATCCGCAGGTGGTCAAAATTTATCCGGAGACCTCCACTATTGCGCGCCTCAACACCTGCGTTACATCGGCGCGTTAAATCGGACAATCAATCAATCAATCAATCAATGAAAATATTGTATCAATCACGAAGGCAATTGTTATTTCTTGCATCACTCGGACTTTCATTTCCGTTTCGTAACAGTGATTTTGCGGTAGAATGTATTCCTTATTTGAAGGCAATTTCTTTCCCAGAGGCCAAATATTTCAGCAGCCAGATCATTCGGAGGGGTTATTTCAAATTGTATGTTGTTAGGCTCCCTTTCCTGTTATTTCCTTATTATTGCGATGAGAACCAGCCTTTTTGGTTAGTGTATGGTTGTCGAAGGCGGCGGAGGGTTAGGCGCTGCTTATTTTTATAGCGATAGCCGTAACAGCGCAAGGACGAGGTAAAAGCAGTGAGAGCACACATGCGCAAGAAACCCCGGAATCAGTGACACTTTAGTTTAGTTCCTTGTATTTTTTTCTTCTATTCTGGGATGCCCTACATTGTCCATTTATGCATACTAATATTTTGCTGTTTCTGTTTTAAGCAAGGTCAAGCTACTCGTGCAGACTTAAGGCGTTTCCAACACACGCTTGTAAGCCAGAGACCTTACTTGTACATTTCATTTCCTAAGGAAAGGATTGGCAATGCTACTTTCTCTGGTGATAGTAAAATATATTTTTCAGCAACCCTTGCAGAAGTACGAGCAAAGTAACTCTCTTGTTGAGGCCGTTTCGGGAATTTAAAAATTTGCTGTATTTAAATGCGAAAAACCCCCACCTCAAGCTCTGAATGTGCTTCTACGCAACGTTGTGCTTTAAAAGGCGTATCTAATTTTCCTTGACTGCTCGCAGGTAAACATGTTTCAGATGCTGAGTGACGACCTGCCGCCTATGTCGGCACATATTCTGAAGCTCCGCTCGGAACTTGTGCATGCGGACGGTATACATCTCTTTTTTAACGTAAGTTTCCACTGCAAAGCTGACAGGTGATGTACATCTGGTACGTTTACTTTGTTTAATCTGTAGCGAGTTAGAGAAAACCTTATCGTAAGGATGAAATATAGCGAAATTGGGTGCTGCGCCTATTGTTCACCGCTACCTAATCAAGCGCTTATATAAGCTATCACTCCGCATTGATTCAAAATACCCCTTTGGTCAGAACACACATAAAAACGCAATTGCTGGCCACTATGTACCAAACGTCGCTCCTGCGGTACCTCTTGCCTGTTGGCAAATCAAGTGCTTCTATAACCCAGAATCCCACAATTATTCATAGTATAGCTGGGGTCAGAACCTACCAAACAGTATATTTTTAGGAAATATGAATACCATTCTTGCTTCTTATCTTAATATCTGAATAACAAACTCTTATGTCGTTTTGCGAGATGAAGTGGAATTTTTGAATACGTAAATAAATGCAAAAAGACTACACTGCTAGCTGGGGCCACAAGCTGTTTTTGCTAATCGGGTGCTTCGGTGTGTCGGGCCTCTTGCCAATTCAGTTGCGCCCGTCTCGAACATGAATGTCAACATTCCAGGCAGAAGTTCTTAGCTTGTACTACGTATATCCTCGAGACATTAGGTTTGTAAACTCGTTTATATTTTTGTAAGCGAGAGTGTGACGTCTAAAATGACACAATGCCCATTTCGCTCCCGGATTGTAGTAAGCCACAGGAAGCCGCCTTAGTGTATTTATCTCACCCGTCGGAGAGTTAGAGGTAAATATCGATTTATCGTGTTTCCCGTATGTAGAATAAATCTGCACGCGCTGAAAACACATAATAAATTTCTTAAATTCCCTAAACATTGCATTCACAGCGCATACATATCAAGGCTTACAAGCATGAATACATTAATTTCAGTTCGCGCAGCAGCGAGGTTGAGCAGTAATAATGTGCGATTCAGTCTAACATCAACTCTCGGCGCGGACACTGCACTTGCACTGATTAATAGGCGCACCCACTGTGTAGCGACGGTTTCATTACTGCGAGCTGGAGATTTGTAACGCTCGATCAAAACTCTGCACAGGTGCTTATTCGTTTTAGCAGGAAAGCGTTCTAAGCTTTCAGTTCCGCCATGTAGAGTTAAAATCAAATCAAATCAGTTTATTCCAACACGAAGTGCTGAGGACCGTGAACAAAAAGCCTCAGAAAGGGCTTGACAGGGTCCACGGCCCCTATAAAAAGCAGATGCAACCAGAACAAGCATAAAATTTACAACACCTGGTTGATTAGCAGTCATGGTACTTGATAAAATTCACACATTCAGCACATCATAAAATTCACACACACGGTACATCATGGAATTCACATACATAAAACAGATGATACATGATACATTATATCCATGATACATTGTTCAAATGAAATGGCAACTGATACCGTAGCATTTGTTCACCGTAATTCGTTCGGTTCTTCGGTATTAGCCAGCGGTCAACTCGGCGAATATTTCGCGGGTACATTTTAGGCTGAAGTTTGGAAATACTGCATAGTACGTTGTTATTTCTTTTTACATTGGTTTGGTAGCGTTTGAGCAGTGAGGATTTATAGAAATGGGTCACGGGTAATAACTTCATATCTTCGAAAAAGGAGGCTGTATGACCATCGTATGCTGCGTTCATGATGATGCGAACTGCTTTTTTTTGTACTTTGGAGAGTTTAGCAATATTTAGCAAAGTTTAGCAGTTACCAGAAAAAAATAGCCGTGGCTTAGCTCGGCTATGCCAGGATATACGTAGCGTGAGCTGGTTATCCTTATCTGGTTATCTCGTTTCCTGGTTGTCTAGGATTAGCTTATTATAATGCTTACGGCTGCTAAAATGATGTTGAATCCAATCCAATCCTATACATTCTAGTTCAGTCCAGTCACGTAGCACGGCTCTCCAGGAGCAACGCGAAAGGGCTATCAAGCGGCTAGGGCGCAACGTGAGACTTGGCTAATGTGCAACAGACGCGCACAGTTGCACGCACCGGTGCCAGTGCTACACGGCAGCTATGACGTCACAGTGATCCCCTGGAATGCGCAGACCGGTGAATGTGCAGACCCAATTCTCTACACACCCGTACTCTAATTGGATTTCCAATCCAATCTAATTCAATTTAATCCTGTTTATTGCAATCCAATCAAATCCAAATTCAATCCAATTCAATCCAAATCAATCAAATACAATCTAATTTAATGCTCCTCGCGCTTCATCAGCACGACCTTTCAAGGTCCACGCCAAACTGCTCAACCTCGGCCAGTGTAGCTTACGCTACAAAAACGATCATCATCGGAGAAGAGCGGAGGGAAACGATGCTACGCCAAGAAGTGTCAGGAAAAGTAGCGAGGACGCAAGTAACTTCCGCGAAGGTGGTAAAAGTGCGCGACTGAAAAATATTGCGGTTAGGGAGGTCTCGGGAACCGAAACCGGGGCCTAACTTGAAACCACTGGGCGACTTGAAACCGACAACCCAACAAATGGGCCACCCCAAAGTCCAGATGGGTATGGGGTTATCCGCCGCGGGGAACCCTCATATCAGCTTCCCTTAGTATAGAAGAAACTGTTGTGTTAGCACTCAGTGCGCAATACAAAAAAACAGGCAAGATGTCATTTTTCACGAATATTAGAGCCAAATGGGTTATTTTGAGATGTAAAAGCGAACTGAAACTAACAACCAGTTTAGGTGCCATAGGGTGCAAAAATCATTCCATATTGCCTTCCCAGGCCGCCTCATCATGAGAAAGGAAGGCACACAAGGGTTTGGGAGGTTCGACGTGCCAAACAAAATAACAAAAAAGCGATAGCCTAATTCCATAAATTAAGCTCGACCGAAACAGTTCAAAGACTTTGACCGCATAAATAAAAAGATGAACAACGAGAAAAATGCTTCTTGTGGTACAAATATCACCTTGGTTTCTCGCGTTAGGAAACCGGTTTCTGTGCAGTTGCGTTCGTGGTGTCATTGCTCGCGTGCTTCTCGGCTACGTTCGCGCCTAAAGTGAGGAGCACATACGCCGAGTTTGCACTACAGACGCCGAGTACACGAAGCCGGATGCCGCTGTTTCCTGCGCGACCTAACGCGGCCCACTTTGGACAAATGTGAATGCAGGCGCACAAACCAATCCGGGCCTGTCAGTTGTAGAGAACCCTTGGTGGCAAGGGCGGAAATATCTGTGATGTGCAACAGCGGAGGGAGAGGATCTTCCCATTCTGCTATTTCTGCAGCTTTGCAACGCAAGTGCAAGCTGCGCAAATTTTCTTTGCCACCATTCTTAAGACACCCACCCCCAGAAGGAACGGTATCGATCCGAACCAGAGAAACGCGTTGACATAAGTTCACCTAAGTAGGTGGCCTAATAATGCATGTATTACTGCGGCAAAATGCCTATTTAGTGCTTAGGAGCCGCTATGTTTATGCGTCGACAATTTTAATTGCCTGTGACAGGTCAAAACCCGCACATATTTGCGATTCCAACTGCGCGTAATTAAGAAAAGGTGTTCGCATTGCGGAAATGTTCGAACGGCAGGCTCTTGGCGAAATTGAGCCGTTTAATAAAACCCGTTCGAAATTTATTTATAGGTGTATGGAACAAAGGTAGGTAAGATGCTTTTCGCAGAATTTTGCTTTAGGGCAGAACGAAACTATATCTGCTTAGAGAGTGAAAATGCTTTATTTAGCGGCTGTAGTCATAGCTACGACCTTGGTGTGCGTTTAAAGGAGGAGAGCGATGTTCCACGGGTAGGGGTGCACAGAGTGCTTTAATGTGGCCAGGCTACCGGGACCACACAGTGGCCCATAGATTGTAGCGGGGCCGCGGCCCAGCTGAATGATTAATATTTATCAACAATCTGGGCAAGAAATGGGATAGACGAGGTGGCCTGTACACATCGCTGATATGTGTGTTTTTAAGCGTATAGCCGCTGCATTTCTGACATTGCCGATACTTGTGAATGCACGGTATACCATATTGCTGAAACAACTGTTGTAAGCAAAAGCCTTTCTTTGAAAGTTTTCTGGCGCAAGGCAGGGTGGCGGCCGGACCATGGTGTGACCTGTCGCCTGCCTAAGCAGAGGAACTCAACGCCAAGAGTTCTGGTGCAGTCGGCTTGAATTGAGCAGGAGTAGTGTAATGTACAATTTAGTAGTGTATTGAACCGATGTTTTATAATAAGGAGACAAAATCTTGGTCGGACCCGGTTTGAGGATCACTTTATGCAATATCACCAGAGCAAGAGCTTGTGTTCAAGAGCGAACCTGCTATGCAGGTTTGTGCCTCGCGGGATTTCAAGAGCCAGCTCAGTGTGACAGAAAAATTGGTCCTTTGGAGAAACGCGTAGGTTTGTGCCTCGCGTGGTATTAAGAGCTAGTGCAGTGCGACGGGAAAAATGCTCCTCTGCTAAAGCAAGTAGCCGCAAATAAAGCTGCTTGAGAATGGCGACACTTAAAAATCCTGTGATCGGCTGGCAGGAGTGCGTTCATTTATGCTGACGCCATTACTCGGCAGTGGCACAGGTATAATTTCACAAGATATTCTTGATTTCTAGGCCACTGATCCAGCAGAATGTAGCACCTTGTATATTGAATGAGCAACCAGGATCATGTTAGGCACAGCAGATTCGATGAAAGTGCCTGTGTCTCTAGGGCAACAAGCAACTAGTGGTTTTTCAATCGGTGCAGACCATCAGAGCACCAATTGGCCGCCGATCACGGCAAGTAACTCCCAGGTGTCGTAGAAGGGTGTTGGGAAACTTCATTTGGCATTTGAGCTTCAAGAGTAGCGACTTAAACGTCCGTGGTACGTGTCAGAAAGTGGTTTGCACTGCGCAATAGAATAGTTCAAAAACGTGGTAGTGTGTAATTCTCATGAACGTATTGCGACATGTGTCATGGCACTATACCGGGTGCGCGTCGATTGAAAAAAAATGAAGGGTTCACTACGGCTACGTCGATGGCACACGCCTAGCTTTTAAGTCTGCGATACTAGAGTTGTAGTGACTGTGAAACGCTTATTATTCAGCAAAGTTTTTAATGCCTTCTGATGACGTATGTGGCAGCCTGAACACACTGCAGGAAAGCTAACTTTTTTTTCAATGAAAACGATCGCGCGGGAATTATGAGAAAAGGCGGATCCCGCACTCAGTATTGGCCCTTGTTCCTCATGTTATCAAGCCCAGATTCATTCTCACACGGTCGAATAAACTTGTATTTAGAGAGGGTTGCAGGGGCGCGGAAAAGTAGACAGAAAAATTATGCACCCCTCCGTCTAACGATGGCGATAGTTGAACACGAACCTTTTGCGTGTGACATAAAATTGCGAAACGTCAAATTCGAAGTCGCTGTGGTGAAACGTCCAAGCTCCGTGGTAGGCAATGTCAAATGAAAAGGAGTCAATGTCCTAACCATCCAGCAGTCAAGACGAAACTCATACGACAACCAAAACATCCCTCTCCAGAAAGCTTTGTGTTCAACCATCGTCGCAGATATGCAGAGGGGTGCATGATTTTTGGTGTAGCACTGCGATTTTGTCACCGAACGGTAATCTTGGGCTTACCGCGAGACTTCAGCCAAGCATTAAGTAAGTTAAGCACATAAGGCATACGGGTGCTTCGTAGGAAGCGTAGTAGGCGAAGTCTTCTGTAAATAATGCAAAGCAGTGTCGTTTGGTGTACGATATGGCATGTCGCTGAGAGTTTCTAACATTGAAATGGTCTTGTAAAGGGCCGCAGAATGATAAGGGCGTCAATATGCAGGGCCTGCTTACCACCCATGACACAAATAGGAACAGGATTTAAAATATGGTTCCAAACGCCTACGTACCTACCCTCCTCACCGCATCTCCTTGCACTCCCCCAAAAATGTTATAAGGCAACGCGGAGATGTCGTAGGACGATGTAGATGTTTCGACAAAATGGGAAAGCGATGAGAGCTCGTGCCGTCGCTAACGGGTCACCTAACCAAGCACCGAGAATTCTATTTGTAGTCATTCACGACCAATTACACAATGCGGTCTCGTGGCCTGCGATGTTTCCTTTAAAACGGCATGTTTCAATATTCTGTACATGTGTGAGTGTGAAACGAGACGGTAAAAGAAATGTATTGCGACCAGTGTAAACTGAGGATATGCCAGGCAAACCCTGCAGGGACATTACGGTTGAGATTGTAGGCACACTCAGAAAATCCATTGAGAAAGAGATGGAGAAGAGGACACTTATACATAGGAATGTATATATTCGTGGCTTAATTAGCCGATACGACAGAAGAAGTCACACAACCACGGGGATTGTAGCTACCGCTAAAAAACTATTGAGAAAGATGTAGAGAGGGTTACATTTATACGTTATTGTAGACACATTTATGATCCCGATAGTGCTTAGATTGAGGCGGAACCACAGACTACAATATCGTGAAATATAATCCCTATTTGTATAAAGGACATGATATATGTATTTCAAGAAGGGTGTCTTCGCTCAAACTAGAAACAGCGACCAGTGTCGGTTAGGGCAACTTGGCGCGTTTTGTAAGAACGCGTAAAAAGGTATTAACGTACTACACTTGCTTTTCTTTAGTAGGCTGAATAAAATTACCTGCAGAAACGAACACTTAGCCTTCCAACAAAGTACAACTTCGAAAAATAACCGACTAAGGCCGCCTCCCTCTTTTAACTTGCAGTGTTTTTTTTTAATTATTTTCAGGTTCCTCGAACTGACCTCGGAGAAAAGAGAACCGGTCCGATGGCTCCGTTTGCAGGCCTTTGTATTGCCGTCCTTATGTATCTTCCGTACGACGACACAAGGTGAGCGGCAGGAAAAATGCAATCATTGCAACGTTGCTGATATACCAGCTGTCTTATTTATTGCAACAGTGCTCATTCGGACTTCCTAGCCTACTGTCCTACATGTTGAGAGTAAATGCTTATCATAAGACTTCACACCTAACAAATAAAAAAATATTTGTGTTGGATTTCAATATATATAAAATAGAAAAGAAATCATCCATTTTCTTTGAGGACACGAAGCCCAAAACAACGGTGCCCGGCAGATGAATACATCTCGCGGTGCCCCTTTATCATCACTATCATCATCATCACCATCATCAGAATTATCATTATCATCAGCATCATCATCATTGTCGTTGTCGTTTCAAGCGTTGTTTCACAAATATGTCATTGGTGGCGTAAAAATTGTGGCTTAAGCTGCCGGTACGCGCTTTTTAAATGCAGAGCATTTAAGTAACTCACGATGTCACCCGCGTTGACCTCCGTCGTAGTCCGCACCGTCGTTGTCCGCACCCCTCCCCCTATACTATATAAAAAAAATACTATGTGGCGCCTGGTTTCGATCCCTCGACCCTGCTGGCGGAACGCAATGTACATGGTGCTCTACCCACTGCGCCACAAAGCCGACACAGAATGGGAGGCTACGAACGCGCCTTATATCCTTGACTCATTCAAACTACGTCCAGAAGCTGCTGATACAACGCATTCACTACCACGAACTCCCCAAACACTAAAAGTTAACGCAATACACCCACCCCCTATGCGACGCATTTACTAGGATCCCCCTGGCGGGGAGATGGGCCCAATTTTTTTTGGTAATAAGCGATTGTACACCTCATGCACATAGACATTCTTGCTGACATTTATGACGTTGGGGATAGGCCATAATTATTGATGGTGTTGATTTATTAATTTTGATTGAATGATTGATTTATTTATTGATTTATTGATGGATCGCTGTCTTGTGTCCTCTCTTTCTCGTAGTCGTGCAGTCAAGCGCTGTTTAGGATGGAAGGATACTAACTAGCCCAGCTATCGATTTTGTAGGAGGTGAGAACTTTGTGCAAAAATATTATTCCTCCGGGTACACAAAGCTTTGAGCCGTCGTATTTAGGAGAGCATCACAGACGAAAGGTTTATTCTGGGGGACACATGCAATACAATGGGACAAAAATGTAGGACCCGAAAATTATGGCACTCCATTATAGTTATTTATATCATCTCTTAGACAAAAACAAGACTCTAAAGATGTGCTTTGCATTGAAATAGCAAGATGCTTGTTATAAAACGGAGTACCTGCCAATGTAGGTGTAATATATATTTCTACAGGCTTGTTGCAGTGCTTCGACAAAATGTCTGTCGCCGCGCTATAGATGATGTCGTACAACTTGTCTAAATGACGGTCCTCTCCCAAACTAAGGAAGAGGCTCACTATACCTACCGGAGATTAGATCGTATGCGATTATTAGAATAAATTATGCGGAGATCAAGGGTTAGCTACAAAATGCCGATTCTCTTAAAAGCTAGGTTGCGAATAGTCAAGGCCTGGTGTAGTAGTCATGTCCTTTCACTTAGCTTAAACTGCCTCCACATCAAGTAGGGATGTCGCTGCAGCAGGCCTTTTCTAGACACCGTTCCGACAGAATGCGTTAAGGTCTTACTAAGGGTTTGACCTCGCCCATGATACTTTTATCACGCAGATACCGCCGAGGCGTAGAGGATATCAAGCTGAAAATGGCTGGCGAATGCCCCACAACCAGCCCTACTTGCTTATCGTGTGACATTCCTGGGCACGTGTCTCGTTGGAAGTGTCTCTAGGCTAGTGATGTTTAGCGAACGGTTGCGGTTTCTCAGAGACTTTGCATGAGCCACCCGGCTATCAGCACCTGGATTCCATACCTTCAGACCACCGCGACTTGAACAGCTGTCGTTCACCGTCACAGAAGTGACGCCTTCTGTACTCTATGCGGCTATCTCCTCTACAACACACACACACACACCCACACACACACACACACACACACCATCACACACACACACCCACACATATATGAATATCTATACATAAATATCTTGCAAGACTTGGACGCAGGATACTTGAAGGACGCGTTTAATGAATACGCAGCCTCGCGGAGACGCTGTTTGAAAGACAGTGACGATGAAGGCGCGGTAATGGGAGATAAACAATGTGTGCGGCTCACATTTTTAACGCTGACGATGAGTTTCTAGGTGGAATTGACCATTCCTGAAACAGTTACGTAGCAACGATGACGCTCGTGCTCTAAAAATTTCCTGCTTCGACGGAAGCGGCCACTCCGGGCGCTAAAGAGATGAGGGGCGTCAGCAAAATGAATGGAGAAGTGAGACATTGACAGTTTGAGTTCCGCGGCACCCACGGTTGGACGTTAGGCGAGTAGTATCGACCCGGTAGTTGACGTGAGAGGTCGGCTCCAGAACGCTGTAAGGACCGGTGAAACGTAGAAGAAACTTTTGCATAATCCTGGTGCACGCATAGAAGTGGCAAGTAACTTTTAATCACCTCGTAGAAAAAAAAGGCTCCGATCCGTGCCGTCATGGCGAGACTTGCGGTCTCCTTGACAGGCCTTGCTGTTCAACTGGGCGAGGCACTGCAATGCTCACGGCGAGAGACACATTCACCTGGGGCATCCGCTTGCGGAGAGGCAGGTGCAGAAAAGAAACCGGCATCGAAAGCGGAAGACAGAGAGTGGCCGTAAACGAGAAAGGAGGGCGGAAAGCCAGTAGTTCGTTGTGTTACAGTGTTGTACGCATAAGTTACCAAGGGTAATGCAGTGTCCCAATTCTTGTAATCAGGGCCCAGAGAAAAACCAAAGTACATCGGAGAGCGTTGGTTGAAACCTCTCAGAAAGCTCGTGTGTTGGGGGAAGGTACCGCGATGTGGTTTGTTGCACGGTAACAGCAGCGCGAAGGACGTCACTAAGAATTGTTGAGAGGAACGTTTTTTTGCTGTCGCTAAGGAGAAGTGAGGCGAGTTTACAGGTATTGTTCGAGGAATTAGAGGGCATTAAATGGGATGTCATAGAGCTCAGTGACGTTAGGAGAACGGGTGAAGCAATTACGGTGCGAAAAATGGGCACGTGCTTGTTACCGTGGTCTAGTCGACAGAATAGAACTGGGAGTCGGACTTCTAGTCAATAAAAGCATAGCTGGCCACAGACGAATACTATTGGCCGGGAGATCGTCCTATAGGTGGTGCCGCTTAAGATCGGGGGCGCCACGGTCAAATTTCTATAGAGGGGAAACAAACGACAAAAATACATGGGTTTCTATAGGGCACTGGTCGGTGAAACAAGATTCCTTTAATGTACGGGGAAATTATTCGAAGTGGGGCAGTTGAAATCTACGAAATACACATCAGGCATTAGCCTGCAATGCTTTCCGCAGGCGGAAACCCAACGCAAGCTCTCGATATCAAAGCTGGAATTTTGAAGGAACGTCGGACTCGGTCTGTAGTAAACTTCAGCACAGAGTGTTTCAGGCACATCCCAGACGGAAATGAAAATAACAGCGCAGAAATCACCACAGACACGAAAAGCCGACCCAAAAGGCTTTGCAATCATTCGCGGCAGTGAGAAGACAGTGGTTTTTTAAAAGAACAGCTGCTCCGCCTTACCGGGCACAAAAGAAGTTTGGCTCTAGGTCACTTTTGATGAACCCTGTGTGTTCGTAGTAAGTGTAGTAAGTTCCATACCTACGAATTGAGTCGCGAATCAGTGCGGCAATTTATAAGGCCCCGCTTGCGAAGACGATTGATACCCCACACTCCACGCTACGCCGAAATGAAACTTGAACACGCCAAAACGTGCTCTAATAATATTTTTTTTTGCTAGCAACCTTCACTTCAAAACAAGGCCCGCGAGAGTGGTCTAAAAACGCGTTCATTTTATTAAACACGCGTACAAGTAACATCAGCGCCGGTCACCTGCAACGCTCACGCCGCAGGCCACCGTTAAAACAAGCTGATGTTTCCAAGGTGAAAACACTGATGAAGAAATGCCAGGATACGGCTCCGCGAACGAACAAAAAAAAAACGATCACAGCACAACAACACAGAATGATTCCTTTTCAATTTTGCACCTGTTGCGCAACAGTCAGGACCGCGGTACTTACAGGTAGCAACGCAAAATACGCTCCTTGCGCGGACGACGCGTAATCCGCACAAAATAGGCAGCGCTACACGTACACACACTTGTGTGAGTCGGTATCCAATGGTCATTAGACGTCGTCACACGGAGAGCCGGCAGCGCATATAAGACGGGCGAGCTGACACGCAGACAGTGATGGAACAAGCACCGGTAATTCGAGGCAGACCACGAGATGTACACAGTTTCACAACTCCATGGGACACACTGCACCACGACACAGACGAGCTAACTCAACGAGCGATAAGCGCCCATTTCCCGCCCAGCCTTAGCACACATGGCCTTAGCACGTCGAGAAAACCAGTACGTTTGAAACAGAAGCTGTCGCCGCGACACGAACACTCATTGGTCTAAACAATCACGCGACCCCTGGCTGTCTGCAAATAAATGCCTACAAAGAAAGACAAGTTGACGTTGAGGCAGACGATACGGAGGGGGAATCTGGCCGCCGCCTCCACCACCCCCCTCTATTCTTTCCCCAGTACTCTGCGCTAATTGGGTGGTCGGAATCAATACAAACACAGAAAAATGTAGGAGGTCACTGCTCCTTTTGTTCCCCTCCCCTGAACGACAGCATGCGAAGAAAGCGCGGGCAGCCGTTAGGGCCGTTAGGGCAGTTCGGTGGCTCTTACATCCGTGCGCGATTAGCGAACTTAGCGGAGCTTTTCATGCGAATATAACCAGGTCAGTGTCGCGCGTATTTGCACGTGTATAGTGTGTGAAAGCCTGTGAAGGTATTATAACTCTGCCGCCTTCAGCGTCTACTATGTGGGACTGTATTCAGTGGGGGCGACAAATTTTTGCACCTGTCGGGGGACGAGTACACCGACGCGAATGCTGTTTCTTTTCAAACTGGGATTTCATTCGAACGCCGAGAACTGAACAACGTTGGAGACTTCGCTCCTCTGTTTCTTCTTTTAGGAACATTTCTCGCGCAACAGTTGTACGGATTCTCATAGCAATGGTAAGAATGACTGAGTGCGGCAGCCCTCGTAGAGGGACGGCTGAATGTTAGGTAAGTGGGGTTTTAGTTCGGACAAAACGGTGTAAAACAGCGAGCAAAATCTTTTCGGAAAATATGTACAGTTTGAGTAATTCTTTCAGATCAACATATACTCAAAAGTGCTCCCTAGAATTGGATAAATGGCTAAATATCGTTCTCCTGAAATATACGGTACGACTTCGGCCATGTGAAAAAGCCTATGTCGTCTGCATTGTTTCCCCTCTATTCAGTTTCTCGTTGGCGCCGCTAGGGGCGCCACTCTAAAATCTCCTCCCCAATAGCATTAACAAAAGGGAAACCGGTCTTGTGATTAGGCTGAATAAGAGGTACAAACTCAAGGTAGTACAGGGCTACGCGCCTACATCCAGCCATGACGACCAGCTAGTTGAACGCTGCCATGAAGATGTGAAATCGGCAATGGCTTAAGCAAAAACCCAATATACCGAAGCTATGGGAGACTTCAACGCTAAAGTAGGCAAGAATCAGGCTGGTGATAAGGCAGTTGGGAACTATGGTCTGGAATGTAGAAATAGCAGGGGGGACCTACTAGTCGAGTTCGCAGAACCGAATAATCTACGCATCATGAATACCTTCTTCTGAAAACGGGAGAGTCGGCAGTGGACGTGGAGGAACCCGAATGGGGACCATAAAAATGAAATAGACTTCATACTAACCGATAACCGTGGCGTCGTGCAGGATGTGGAAGTGCTCGGACGGGTAAGTTGTAGTGACCACCGTATGGAGAGATCTCGGATTAGGCTAGATTTGAGGAGGGACCGCAACAAGCTAGTGCGAAAGAAGCCGATCAATGAGCTAACAGTAAGGCGTAAAGTTGAAGAATTCAGGATCACGCTGCAGAACCGATATTGAGGTCTTACTGACAGTTTGCGATACAGGAAACCAGCGACAATCTTACGCGTATTATCACGGGGTGTACAGTAGAAGTCGGGAGCACGATGGCTAGATAGGATACTGGCAAACTCTCCCGGGAGACAAAATATCTAATTAGGAAACAGCAATCTAATCTAATCTAATTAGGAATCAGACTCTCTAATTAGGAAACAGACGATCCCCACCCCAGCTGACAGAATTAAACTAGCGGAGCTTTCGTAGTTAATCAATAAGCGTATGGCAGCTGACATACGGAAGTATAATATGGAAAAGATCGAATATGTTGTAAAGAACGGATGCTGCCTGATCAAAGTTAAGAGGCGTCTTGGTGTGGGGAGAAATCAGATTCAGAGAAATCAGACAGGCAAGAAAATATCATCGCAAATAGGGAAAAATAGTCAAAGTAGCCGAGGAGTTCTATAGAGATCTGTACAGTAGCCGGGACATCCAGAATAGTGCCCAAAAAGAAATAAGTGCAGTGGAGATACGCATGCCACCAGTAACGACAGAATAAGTAAGGAAAGCATTGAAAGAAATGAAACGGGGCCAAACCCCCTAGTGAAGATCAGATAACAGAAGACCTCTTGAAGGAAGGCGGGCAGGTTGTACTAGTAAAACTTGCAAACCTGTACGCGCAATGCCCAATGACCGCGAGTGTACCGGATTCTTGGAGGAACGCGAACATTTGACCTGTCCATAAGAAAGGTGACATGAAGCAATTGAAAAATTACAGGCCTATCAGCTTACTGTCAGTCGTCTACAAGGTCAGTCATCTACAAGGTAATCGCTAAGAGAATTTCCACCATTTTAGATTTCAGTCAACCTAAAGAACAAGCAGGGTTTCGTAAAGGCTATTCAACAACGGACAATATTCACACGATCAATCAGGTGATAGAGAAGTGCGCAGAGTATACCGAACCCTTATATATAGCCTTGACAGACTATGGGAAAGCATTTGACTCGGTCGAAACCTCAGAAGAAATTCAGGCATTACGGAACCAGAGTGTAGACAAGCATTATGTAAGAATACTAGAGTACATTTACAGTGGGTCCACACTACCACCATCCTCCATAAGCAGAGCAGTAAAATACTTATAAGGAAGGTCGTTCGGCGGCAAGAAGATACGACCTCTCCGGTGATGTTATTCACAGCATGTTTACAAGAAGCATTCAGAACATTAGACTGGGAACAGGTGGGAGTAAGCGTTAATGAAGAATGCCTCAGTGACCTCAGATTTGTTGATGACGTTGCCTTGTTAAGTAACTCGGGGGAGGAATTGCAATGCTTGCTTACCGCACTGGGCAAACAGAGTAGAACCGTGGACCTGAAAAATAATATGTAGAAAACGAAAGTAATCATCAATAACCACGGAATGGCACAGCGGTTGAAATAGGTGGCGAGGCCGTAGAAGTGGTAAGCGAATATATCTACTTAGATCAAGTTGTGACCCCGGATCTCAACCATGAGGCAGAGATAATATCGAAGGATAACAATGGGGTAGAGTGCATTCGGCAGGCATTCTCAGATAATGACTGGTAGCCTACAATTTTCTTTGAAGAAGAAAGTGTATGGCAGCTGCATCTTACCAGTACTCACCTACGGGGCAGAAACTTGGAGACTCACTAATAGGGTTCAACTTAAATTGAGGAAGCCTCGGAGGGCAATGGAACGGAGGATGATAGGTGTACATTAAGAGAAAAGAAGAGAGCGGAGTGGGTCAGGAAACAAACGCGTGTTGAGGACATATTAGTAGAAATGAAGAAAAAGAAATGGACGTAGGCATAGTTGGTAATGCCAAGGGAAGATAACCGTTGGTCATTAACGGTAATAGAGTGGATTCCTAGAGAAGGCAAGCGTGACAGGGGGCGGCAAAAATTTAGATGGGCAGGTGAGATCAAGAAGATTACGGGGATAAATCGATCACAGTTAGCACAGGACAGGGGCAATTGGAAAATAATGGGAGAGGCCTTTGCCCTGTAGTGGGCGTAGATAGGCTTGTGATGAAGGAGAAGCAGAGGGGGGCTTTGTCGCAAGGATATGTCCTTTACAAAGAAATCAGCCACCTCCGAAGCGCTACAGGCATGAACCTGAACAGTTTTGGCTTATGCGGCGAATTGGTCCACCGCACTTACGATCCACCGCTTACCTGCATATGTGAAGGACAAGGGCCCGGACATGTCTATTCCAACCACGCGGAAAAGCGCGGATGAACATCGCATGGTTTGAAACATGGTTCAGGCACTATTTTTTAAGTGTTCGGTGCTTGCGAGTAGCACAGGATGCAACATACTTGGCGACACTGGTAGCGAGGCCAGGTCACAAGAGCAGGCTCGAAGCGGTCGTACGTTTTACGAAACGCGAGATGGCCAGCTGTGGCAGCACTGTGGAAAGCTTAGAGATCTCCTTTCGAAGCGAATGGGGAATCACAGGAGCCGATCTGTTCCCGTTATGGTAGTTATAGTGGTACGGAGCGGCATTCAAAATACACAATTTGCCAGCTGCCGAGGCGACCGGCTCTTAGAAGGCTGCGGCAAGCCGCCGAGGTGATTGGTTAGGCCTCAGCAGTAGGTGTCGGCCCGCTGCAGAGAGATCAGGTTATCCGGCAAGTTGTATGCTACAGAATCCGAAGGTGCACTCTGGAAAACATTGGAGGTACACTCGGGGGATCATCATGTGACTGTGGCAACAGCGGGTAGGAAGAAAGAGTATCAGCGTCAAGTTGTTTCTTTTTTTATGTATAGGTCAAAGAAAAATCACACCCCCGTAAATGGAGAGTCCAACTAGCGACGCGGCCTGACCACTCTTTCATGAAGGAATACAAGCAAAGCGCGTGATGGTCAGTCACATCCCAGAAATGACGCTCGTACAAGTACGGTCTACATTTTTGACGGATAAAAGAACGCAGGGGTATTCTCTTTTCGTTATAGTGTAGTTTTGCTCAGCATGTGGTAAAGTCTGGCTTGCGTATGCAACAACCAGCTCTACTTATGATGAGTTGCGTTCTAGGAGCACTGCGCCAATACCATGTTTTCTGGAATCCGTGTGGAGTACAGTGGTAGCGTAATGATCGGAGAGACACAAAAACGGTTCAGAAGTCAAGCCAACCTTGAGAGTCTGAAATGCCGCTTTCCAGTCACCGGACTAGGTAAAATGAGTCCCAGTGCTGGTTGTGGAAAACGTCTAGGGAGGCAAGAAAGGAGGCCGTCGTCTAGGAAAAGCAGATATATATACGCTGTCTACAGAGAGCCGTCTTCAAAGCAGCCACCTTGTCGCCTCGCCTAGTCGCCTTCTTCTTCGTCGTCTATGCGTCGGTTGAGCTCGGTGCCTGCTTCAACTTCGTCGCAATGGAAAGTTTTAACATTCTTTCGCCCGACAAGAGTTTGTGCGAGCGAGATAAACGAAACTGATTCAGATCCTATCAACAGGCGTTAGTGTTGCGTAACCGAGTCCTGTGCTAAGATATAGCTCAGTCTGTCGTTCGCATCAAGCCGGTGTCTAAATTTAACCTTTTGTCTTATCTTCGGTCTTCCTTTGCGCCTAGACTTGGCCTTTCATCTAATTTTCGGTCTGTGTTCCTTCATGAAGGCACCGCCAGGCGATGAACCACAGGCATATTTTCTTCCATAGTCTCTTGTGCGCGCTGACCTCAAATATTGCTTCTTATAAAAAAAGAGTACAGACCAAGGGCCGAGACGTCCCAGCGATGCGAAGGTAGTTTTGTTTTTCAAGTTGGCGGATGACACGAGGTGAACAGCGCGAGCGAGAGCTGCTCCCTCGCGATACGGGCAACGATGATGATGTCATCGGTGCAGAGATGATGATGATCTTTAAAGTGTCAACACAAGTAGTTTGTTCAGTGGAGACGCTAATTGGCAAAATTAAAGATGAACCGACGCAGGTAGGCCCACACACGTCCAGACTGGAGGAGCGGCGAGCGCGCACAAAGTGCGCGCACAAAGAGCGTTCACCGCTCTTCTAGCCCGGCCGTAGCCCAGTAAACGTTGGGGTGGTTTTGATGAACAGGTGGAGGAAAATAATTACGGCTTTAACCTTGTCTGGATGGGGCGAATCCCATCACTGCTCACGACACGACCCAAAACGTTGATTGATATCCTCGCAGAGCAAAACACGTTGATGTTTAGTTGCAAGCCAGCATTGGCGTCCCTCTTTAGAGTTTTGTCGAGACGGTGAAGTTGTAGGTAAACAACTCGAAGAAAAAACTAGCAATCTCCTCAGGGTAGCAGAGACAAGTCTTCTACTTTAAGCGACGTAGAAGATTTTCAATTATGCGCTCAAAGGTTGCACGAGTGATGCATAACCCGAAAGGTTTAACGTTAAACAGGAATAGACCATCTGGTGTGGCGAAGGCTGTTTCTTATTTGTCGACCTTATCCATAGGAATTTGCCAAAATCCTGACGAAGATCACAGCTTTGGAAAAACTGGCTACATTGAAAGGTATGCAGAGCGTCGTCAATACACGGCATTGGGTACGCATCCGGACGGGCTATCTTGTTTAGGGCTCAATTTGACACAGAATCACATGCTCCGGTATTCTTCCAAAACAGCACAACGGGTGATGACCAAGAGCTCAACGATGGCCGAATAATGTGCCGCTTCAGCATATCATCCGCGTTTTCATTATTAATTTTTCTCTATGATAAAGACACGCGATATGCGCGCCAACAAATGATGCACTTGGTATAATTTTTTATTTGATGGGTTGGCGCTGATGTCGGTGCAATGACGGAAGAGTAACAGTCAAATGATACGGGGTGTGTTCCCAACTTAGTAACGGTACGTTTTGATCCGAGGTCAGGTCAGAACTGATGGTACTGATAAAAAGAGAGCGAGAGGGCTTGGTTACTTGTTTCAATTGGGCCAAAGAAAGCAAAGAGACCGGGAGAACGACTTCGGGCTCGTCGCGGCGAGCAGAAGCAACAATAGCGAGTTCGGGTAGTAAAATGCGTTCAGTGGTTGTGTTCATGGCAGTTAGGAGGGCTGACCCGGACGAAAAACGGAGAAGGCATTCCGAAATCACAACTCCTTTCGGAATATATTGTCCAGCTGGCACGATTAACACATCTCCATGGACAATGCTGTAAGAAGTGACGGAAAGCACTGATTCTTCTCCAGGAGGCAGAGTAAAACCGGAAAGAAAGCCGTATCAGTAAGACAAGGGGAGGGTTAACGGCAGGAAATGATAGAAGATGCTGATGACGAGAAGCCCTATCCAAGGATCATTTGATTAGCACATGGAGATAATACAACGAAGAGATTGTGATGACGGATGCCTTCGATGAATGCATGATGAATACACTGTCCGGAATGCTGAATCACACTTTTGTTGTCGCCGCGTAGAGCCGGACAAGATTAAGAAGTTCTGGCCTTCTATAGCAGCGAACATGATTCCCCATGAATAATGGAGATGCTCACCTTAGTGTCCAATAAACCTTCAACTGGAAGGCCTTCGACAACAACTTCCGAAATATTGCACGGTCGGTCAGGAGTACTTGTCTTGTTTCTGTGTAAGGCAGTTCTACTTTCTTCAACTGCGGCTCGTAGTTTTCCACACGGTGGTCGACGTTCTTGGAGGCTTGATGGAGAGGGGACAAAGATCGGCGGAACGGTGAAATCGATCGTCGGTGTACAGCCTTGGAGGTAGAACACTGATAAACAGAGTACGGAGAAGAAGGTGGGTGATGTAAAGAAGAGGTGAAAGGCCGCGATCGAATGTGTGTACGTAGGCCGCATATCACGCCGTGTCCGAGTGCCAAATACTTGGCGTTCGAAAATACTTGGCCCTGCTGGCGCCACCGGCAGAACTTGGAAATACGATATCAGATGCCGCCGTAGTAGCATGTTTGGCAGCGACAGCCATTGTGGGTAGCATGGTGCATTGTAAGCGGCCGGTTGGTATGTCGGGGAGAAGAGGACCAGGTCGGCATTGGAAGCCTCGGGAACGGACGGCCAAGGTGGGGTGTGTGGTAATGCAACCATACCCGCGTGCGCAGGCCCGCCGCGAACGTCGGGTTTCGGAGGTGAAGAATACGTGACTGGTTACAATATTTTCTTTGTCATCTCCCGTCGGCTCGGGCCGAATGTATGGGGCTGCATCAACGAAAAGCTCCATGACGCCGGTCCATGCAGCCCCCAATTATAACTCGTAGGTAGCCTTGGTCAGCTGCAAGTGAGCCGCAAGATGATGGCCTTAGACACAAAGGCTGGACGTGGTTCAGGCGCTGATAAGTCGTCACAATATCACCCACAGTGGTCAGTTTTTGGAAGACGAGTGCGTTGAATACCACGAAAGAGGCGCCCTCGAGGATGTGTCAACTCGGTCAGACCCAGAGATTTCTCGGTTCAGTCACCTGCATAGTGCCAGAGCGTCTTCCATGTAGTACGTGTACGACTCGGTGGGGTATGGAACGCGTTCAGCAAGCGTCTTCGTACCTACTTCTGAGAGCGAAATGGGCCTGCCAAGTATTCGTCGTAATTCTTCGTTGAACCGCGACAAGAGAGTGAAGTGCTTCCCATGATTCAGGTACGACGTCTTAGCGGCTTCAGTTAGACAGAAGTCAACGTTAAGGAGCTTGAGCTTACCATCCCATCGATTTTATAAGGTTACCTAGTTATAATCGTCGTGCTAATCCTGGAAACTGCATTCACGAAGTCCTGCAGACATCAGGGGTTCTATAGGCCGGCTTGTGATCATCCAGGCAATAGTAAGGGGGGTGGCAGGTGATTTGCCATCAGCAGGGTTGGACAGATTGGCTTGAGGCATTCTGAGAGTGAGATGATGACCATCCGATATCAGCTAAGCTCTAGGGAGAATCCCGGGGCACGCGTGCGTGGGTCGAAATGCACCTCTACCACGTGCGAGACAAAGGCACGGGTGACTTGAACGACGCGTTTCATGACGGCACAGCTTCTCCGAGAAGCCGTTCAAAAACGATGATGATAAAGGCGTCAGGAATGGAGATGAAGACAGGTGGTGCGGTGGTCGCGTGTGACACATTGATGATGCGTTACTCCGTAGGATTGACAATTCCTGTAACTTTATGAAGCAACGATGACGACGCTTTTGGTCACATATATATATATATATGCATATATATAAATACACACGTATGCAAACGATTATGGAGCTACCGTTTCGACCGGGGTCCAGTCTTCTTCAGAGTAAACTTCGGTAATTGAGCGCACGGAATATATAGGCCCGAAAAGATAAAGGCTGACGAATAGTCTTGCCACTTTGCAGATACAAATCAACACACACACAAAAAAAAAAAAGGAGAAGAAAAAAAGAAGAAAAAGAGAAAGAGCACACGGGCTGTTTCTACACGTGTGAATTAACACGAAGTTTTCAAACACAGAACTTGTACGGAATACCGTATCGGGTCAAGGGGGATCAGCACCTGCCTTTTTGAAACAAAATGATAACGTTTGGGGACTGCAGCTTAGCACTTTATACGCAAATACATCAGGAGTGGTATAGATATATAAAAAAGCAAAGATGTCATAGCTACTGGAAACTTCATATCGGTTCCGTAAGCGCAATCAAGGAAATCGGTAAAGACGCATTAAACTTGGTGGCTCTGCTTCCACGGTTTCAATAGGGATGATGCAATAACACCGGAATATCAGGGCAAGAGTCACGTTAACTTTCCTACTCTTTCATCGATAGGGCGTTTAACTGTATTAAATTTGTGAAATAAAAAAGACTCCCGTACTTCCCTTTCGGGATGCGAACGGAAACCTGATTCCAGAATAGTAGCCATAATTTTTCGGAAAGAGTGCTCGGGAATATCTACATGCTTAGAAAAAAGCAAGCCCAGGAGAGGAACGTGCGTGCGCCCGGTGGTTATTAAAGCGGAGCCTGAAAGACGCCTCTGTTTTGCCGATATACTGGAGTGCGCAGACTGAGCATTCTAGGAGGTATACTATATTCCATGTATCGCAATTAAAATCGCCTTTAATTTTTAAGGAAAAGTCAGAAGCTGTGCTGTTTATTGTTAGTGTCGTGGTCATATGAGCGCATACTTTGCAACGAGGTTTTTGGCAAGGAGAAGATCCATGCGAAGGTGGCGACGTGATCGTGGAAGAGGTTTAGCATGTTCCGTAGGTTTTTTGAACGGCGATAGACTACGCGTGGTGGCTCTTTAAAAATGCTTCTCAGTCGCTGGCTTTGCATAAATGATGCTTCTTTAAAACAGCTGTGACTTTCGGCGCCGACGCAGAGTGGGTGAGTACGAGATTAGGTTGTTAAAGGCCGATGGGTTATTCTGCGGTTCGAGAAGCGTTTTGCGGCCCAGAGAATCCGCGCGCTTCAGAGCATCGTCAATTAATTTTTTAGGCTAGTTTTGCTTGGTTAGAGATTCCCGGAGTTTGCCGCAGCTATCAACAATATCTGATTGCTCAGAGAATATTCTTTTGAAAAGAAGAGCTTGGCTGTATGTTATGCTAGTTTTTGTGTTTAACATGGCAGCTTTCAAAGTGCAGGTACTGATGCCTGTCAGTGGGCTTCCTATAGAGCTTAGTCGACAATTTTCTATTAACTAGGGACACGGTTACGTCGAGAATGTCAATTGTAGATTCTGAGATATCGTGCGAGAAGTTAATACACGAGTGGGGGTTATTAAAACCAGCGATAAAGGAATAAAGCTCAGATTCCCCATGTTGCCAAATTAAGAAGATATCTATAAAACGCTTGTAGAAAAATGTTTGAAGGGAGCAGTCAGCAAGAAAACTGTCTTCTAGGGCACCCATAAACATATTTCCATAATTAGGGCTTATTCTTGTGCCCATAGACGCCTCATTTACTTGAAGGTAGTGCTCATATGAAAATTGAAAATTGTTAAGTTCGAATATTAATTTGAGCATGGTTGCTAGTGCGGAACTGGCAATCGGCTTGTCAACGTCTGAGCGTTCATATTAGTGAAGAACAGCCTTTATACCGTCTGCGTGCGGGATGAAAGTGTAAAGCGACGCCACATCAAGAGTTACAAGAAGCGAACCATGGGAAATGTTAAGATCAGCTATACCGGCTATCGTCGACTATCGGCTATCGTCGCTTTACACTCGGTTGCAGAGCAGCGATCATTCCAATCCAACATTATTGGATGGTGGATGACAAGAATCCCGTTTGGACCTCTTCAACCCCGTTTCTTCTGGAAACTACCTTGCAGCACCACTTCGAAACGCACAAGAAGCGGTATCTAGATAAATAAACGATTTGATTTGATTTGATTTGATTTGATTTGATATCAGCTCTCCTACAGCGATCCTTTTCATCGGACCGCGTGCAGAAAAAAGGCTCTAGAGGTGTACGATGCAGACAGTACCGCTCTGGAGCATTGGAGGTGGTGCTCGAACTCCAGCATACCGAATGACCGTTTCAGCGCGGACAGTTTCTATTCTAAACGTTGGAGAAAGCGAGCCAACTTCGAAGATACTTGGGTTAGGAGGCGGACTCTTAGCCTTCAACCCAGCGTCCGGGCTAATTGTGACTCATGCGGCATATTCTCCCCTGGTGAGCCTGGGGAAGCATTACTGCGTTGTTGTTGCCCTAGCAACGCCACCGCCATGTTGGCCTTGAAGGCGTTATATTTGCCATGGCAACAATGCGAGTGCGCGCAGCTTGCGTGGGAGAGAGGTAACGCTGTCCCCTCTCATGCCGGTTGGATTCCTTCCCCCCTCCCCTGTCCCCCCCATTCCCACCCGGCAACCGCCGCTGCCGCCGCCGCCACCCCGCTGCCTCCAACGGGCAAGCCTCGCTCCGACGGCACCACGAAGCCACGCCGCTTGAGCAGTAACGACGCCAGCTCGAATATCACTTGAACACTTTATTCGCGTTACGTGCGCGAACGCGACGTGCGGCGAGAAACACCGATGACCAATACAACACAGACAAGGTTGTCTGTCTTCAAGCACAGCACACGCACGACACAAGTCCTATCCTTCAGCTCAGCTTCACGTACGGCATACGAACGACGTTCTCACCTTTTGCTAACAGCACTCAAAGAGTCTTCGCGTTACGATTCATCCTGGTGTTCTTGGCGTCCCTTTTGCAGCACCGTAATGTCCGAGGGAGCACATACGAGAAATCGTCCACTACATGAGACGCGCGTCGGCCTCGCTGCTCGCCGCGCGGAAGCAGCAACTGCGGTGACCGTTATCGCGCATACGCGCCCCCAGTCGCGCCGGAGAAAAGCGGAAAGAAATAAAAAAAGTGAGAGGAGGAGTGTTTCCCGAGCGCCACTGCCTCTAGGCGCGCAATAATAGAACCGAAACTAGAAAAAGTAGCTTGGCCTGCTTGGGTTGAACTGGCATTACATGACGGACGGCGTAATACAACTCAAACCATGTCTTCCTACATTTCGAAGCATCCCCAGGAAGAAATGGCGTGGAGCGCTACCACAAGATTAACCTGTCTTGCGGACAGTGAATCAGATGCGCCGTTCAGCGGCTCTGACTTTTCGAATCAACCGCGGCCGCGGGAGGATGCTGAGTCTCGATCGCCGGAAAGGACGCGTGCCTGGGAACTTCGGAGAAGATGAGAAAGAAGTGCGTGGTGTTGGGCCCACGCTCCTGATTGATCGTAAGAAGAAATGAAAGTGCACAATGTTGCGAGCGGTAGCGCGGTGTCAGGTCTTCTCGAGTTAAGAGGGATATTCACAAAAACTTGGCTCCAATCCAAGCTGTGAAGGTGATTAGAAAGCAAATCTTTAAACGACACCCGCAACAATTGCCGATGCGACGTCACGTGAATCCACACACACGGCTCTACAAAGAGTGAAACCAGACATTCTGCCATTCGTTACTTTCAATTCGCGGGGTCGGAATCCCAAACGCAGCAGCGTCGGTGGCGGCCGGGTTACAGCGGCGGAACCTAGCAACCTTCTGCCCCATGATCCCGAAAGGCATAAACAGAAACCAGTTTGCCTACAAGGACATGCGACTCCATGCGTGAAGTGTGAACCGGGGTGGTGTACATGATCCCGCTCACATGCAGGCGGGTGTACATCGGTGAAACGGGCCGCTGTTGAAATGACCGTTTGAGGCTACACCAGTTGATCATGCGCAACAAAACGGGCTCAAACCTTCCACACCACTGCGTGTCTTGTGAAAGCAATAAAAGCCAGCCGGTTTTGACTTAGACGAAGGTGCTGACCAAAAGCCGAGAACACCTGGCAAGGGACTGGGTCGAGGCCTTCTTTATTCGAAAGCGTGGTGAACCGTGTGTGGGTGGACCATCCATATCTTTGTATGGAAATGAGTCTGAATTTTTAAACCGTTATGTGGTGTTATAAGGTTGCGACATGTGTGCGCATGTGCGGTTGTGGGTATGTAAGCATGCTAAACTTTTTCAATAAAGTAAGTCTGAGTCTGGGCTCGTCTTGTCCAGTTTTACGTATAAGGGTGATGTGGTAGTTGAGGGCTAAACCCCCGTGCGACACAGGCGCACACAACGACAAAATTTGGCATGTGATCTTAGTGATTCTCGTTAATTCCGATCAAAACTAGTTAGTATAGTATGTTTGAGAATTGCGAGAACGCTGAGAAACGTTTATAATCGCTATTTATCTGAACCGAAAACACAGCCGAATTGCTATTCAATTTAGAAAAGGGACACAAATTCGTTCCAAGCAGAGCGCGAAAGGTAGCGTTTCTCCAGTGGCCAGATCTGTGTGGTCTCTGCATTTTGTTTTCCTGTTCTGCAAACAAATACTTAACGTATATTTGCCGTACGACCACTTCATCTCGTCGGGTCCGGGTTACCAAGAAGGTGCTATCGAACAAGTTAATCAAGCCGTGCGATGGAAGCGCGCAATGGACGCGAAGATGTACAAAACAGGCCCAAAACAACCATCGCTACAGCAGAGAACAAAGCCATAGCGCGGACGCACGGGGAATGCTGGGTAAATTCGCCGCACCATATACAGTGTCCTCCGTGAATGAAAAATGAAACCATCCGCTTCCCCCCCCCCCTTCCCCGCTAGGGCTCCGCCGCGTTGAGAGTTTATTGTCCCGCACGCCGTGAAAGAATTGTTGGCGGGTAGAGGTGGAAAGTTTTGCTTTAAAAATGGCAGGCTGTCATCCTATGGGATTTAGCAAGCCTCCAGAATACAAGATTTCACCATCTTCCCGCAGGGTAACCCTGAGTAGTGTGCGAAGTAGCCATGGGGTCGCCTCCAGTTCCCATTAGTTTTCAGTTTGATCGCGGCGGTACGGGAAAAGAATGAGGGGAGTGCGCGCGCGCACGTCGTTTATACCACGGGGCTACAGTGGCGCTACTAAAGTAGTATGCAGCGGCTACCGTCGTGTCTCTAACCGTAGGCTGCTTCGCTTTATCGCGCGCGGAGCCGCAGGTGGTGCCATTCGTTGCACATTCCCGGAGAGGGGAGGAAAGAAGGAAAGGAGAGGAGGAATGCCGGAGAGGAGGGTCAGAGAGAGAGGAGGAATGCCTGCTATACCACTCAGTGTTCCCCTACGGGAAGTTGGCGACGGTGGTTGAACGCGAAGCTATGTCGTGAAGGATTGTTTGGTTGGCCAATCCCTAGGGGCACCCTGCCACAATCATCATCAGCGGTGCCTGGCAGGGCATGCGCAGTGGGGGTGTGGTACGCAGGGTTTCCCTACAGGAAGATGACGACGGTGGTATTTAACTGGTTTATTGAGTGGAGAGGTTCGAAGCGGATCTGCTCCCGGCTACTCCATTTCACCAATACAAGGTCATAGACCCGGCTATACTATTCCACTGTGCACCACACTTTCGTGAGTACTAAAAGTTGTCTGTGACGGTGGTTGAACGCGAAGCTTTCTTGTGATGGATTCTTTGGTTGGCTAATCCCTAGGCGCATCCTGCCACAATCATCATCAGCGTGGTCTTGCAAGGCATACGCAGTGAGGGTGAGGTACGCAGGGTTCCCCCACAGGAAGATGACGACAGTGGTTGAACGCGAAGCAATCTCGTGAAGGATTGTTTGTTTGGCCAATCCCTAGGGGCATCCTGCCACACTGCCACAATCATCATCAGCGGTGCCTGGCCAGGCATGCGCAGTGGGGGTGTGGTACGCAGGGTTCCCTTACGGGAAGATGACGACGGTGGTTGAACGTGAAGCTTTCTCGTGATGGATTTTTTGGTCGGCTATTTCCTAGGGGAATCCTGCCACAATCATCTTCAGCGTGGTCTTGCAAGGCATACGCAGTGAGGGTGTGGTACGCAGGGTTCCCCTACAGGAAGATAACGACAGTGGTTGAACGCGAAGTTATCTCGTGAAGGATTGTTTGGTTGGCCAATCCCTAGGGGCATCCTGCCACAATCATCATCAGCGGTGCCTGGCCAGGCATGCGCAGTGGGGGTGTGGTACGCAGGGTTCCCCTACGGGAACATGACGATGGTGGTTGAACGTGAAGCTATCTCGTGAACGATTGTTTGGTTGGCTAATCCCTAGAGGCATCCTGCCACAATCATCATCAGTGTGCCTGGCCAGGCATGTGCAATGGGGGTGCGGACGGCGGACAACGACGAGGGCGGGAGGGGCACAGCCCCGAGCATGAGATGCTGGTCATCTAAAAGGCTGGATGCCATCATGGATCTGTCACTGATTCCGCGGCTTTCCATGAAACCGCTCACCGCACAGAAAAAGAAATTCCAAACGAAACGTTCGCAAGGACGGGTGACAGGCCCGGATCAAATTCCTTTGAGGAAAGTTAAAAAATCGTAAAAACCTCACTATACGCCAGCTTCTGGATGTTTCAAAGTACGAAGAGAACAATTGTTGCACTCGAGTACTGATGCAATCGCTGTAAATGTATTGCCTTTCTACCACACGAACAAAATTTCCTTCGGGATCCCCATATCGGAAGTCGAGCAGAGATGTGCAAGCAAATTATAAACAAGCTTAACAGGCCATAAGTCTATAGGATGTAGGCAAGGTGCCTAAACGCTTGGAAAAGATTTTCCACAATGATAACTGGCCGCAAAATATTAACGCACGGACATAGGGGTCTGGAAGCGAGAAACGCACCCGAGCAACATCGACTCGAACACGCGTACCCTGCTCCCTGTTGGCCTAGGCTGCCACGCTCCCCTGCCGAAAAATATGGAAAACGTCTCTTCGTCCGACGCCTAGGAAAACCATCTTTCCCCGTGCAGCATGGGAACCTCATTCATTATGAGTCGCACTTTGCTCAGTATACAAACCAGCGCATGTATCAACAAAACTAGATGGGCCAATATGTCTGGTAGGAAATGTTCGATGATTGAGCTCTGCTAAGTTGGCCTAAAACCCACTGTCGTCTTTGGTAAACCTGGTGATATTGAAGAATATGCTCAGAGGAGAACATTCAGGTATTAAAGATTTACTAATATTCAAACATGGCAGGCTGCCGTGACTAGCATTTCACCTCAAAATCAAGGTGAGATTATTCTAATGTGGGGTCTTTAATTTGTGGTTCTACCTGTAAGATCTACCATTACTTTAAACTCTTTTCCAAAATTTTATCAATATCAAATTTATCTCTCTTTATCTCTGTCAAAACCGGAACGCTCCGTCAGGACGTCACCATACACACTTTTACTCGCTTACGCGGTTTCGTTCCCTATCGAACTTACCAACAGCCCGCAGCCGCAACTTCTCTCGCCAATATCTTAAGCCACGGAGGCGCAGATATCCTCCCAGTTTCCTGTTCTGCGGTTATTAAAACCATTGCGGCTAGCCTATCTCTCGTCACTAAACATTCGTAGTTGGAAATCATAAATGGTAATAGCTGCAACACTGTTCCAAAACGCTCCGCCGACGCCGTGGTAACGCTCATGCGTCCTAGTTCTTAAAACCTAAGAGTCGATGCCATCTGCGACTTTTTCATTGCTTCCTCACTTCCATTTCAGCTTTGCTCTGCGTGCGGGAGTGTGTGCCCTCGTGAGCGTGTGTGTGTGTGTGTGTACGTGTATTCCAGATCTTACTATTTTGGAAAAACTATTTATTGATGGTGATTTTCGATATCAGCTTGAATGTACTCCTGGGCTGTAGACAATGTTAATCCATGTTGTGTTAAAGGAGAACATCAGCCCTATCTTCACACCACGTCGTTGATATTGATAGTTCTCATTGATGAAATTGTGCGTATTATGCTTTACGTATTTAGGCCAGATTATCGTTACCCGAATTCGAATTGTCGTTCAGTGTTTCAGATGACTCCCATGAAGAAGTACCTTAATTGACCAGTTGGACTATTTACAGGTTTATCTTCGAAATCGGCACAGGCGGGAAGAAGTACATAATCGGGTGGACCAATAGCCCTGATTTTGGATTGTATTCTCTAACCTTATTCAAGAACATGTATGTTGGTGCGAAAAAGAAAACGGTACAAAAGTTCCCAAAAGGATACGCGTATATTTACTTCTACTTCAAGGACAGCAACACCCTACACGTAAGTGACTGCAATAGAGTTTACGAACGTTCTGACCGAAGGGTTAGAAATCACATCGGCGTATTAAATTGCAGAGTGACGGAACAGGCTGAGCCGGAGCAGCAGCGCCACCGTATGATTGGGCGTTCTTCGGCGCACCCCATAGCTAATGTGTTTAGAGTGCGATCTACAGCGATAATTAATGGGTCGTAAGAGGGTGTTCTACGAGCCGAAAGACTGGGAGAAGAATGTTTTCGGCTTTCGTCTGGGACTGGCTGATGCGAGAACTGCGTCCAGTGCGGAGAACTATTGAAGCGTGGCATTCCTAGACAATTATTCCTAATTATTCCTAATCGTCTATTCCTAAATAGACGATTATTCCTATTCCTAACGGAACTTCCTAATTTTTAAAATAGAAAATCAGTACAAATAAAATAAAAAAGTTCACCTCAGAAACCAAAATTATAGTTTATCGATCTCCTTGATAAAAAAAGACGACGAAAGAAATCCAGCAAGAGTGACGACAGATGAACGCTACGGCACCGTGCTTTTCCACAAAAAGGCAGAAAGGGTGGGTTTAATATATATAATCGTCGCAAGAGTGTATATGGAAATAAGAAGTAGAAAGGATTGAGGAGAATAGGAATATACAGAATACAGATGGTAATGAGTAAGCTTCCTTGGCAGACATCATTCGATGACTAGGCTGACGATTGCGTTTTGTACCAAAACATAAAGTTATATTGAAGATACCAAACTGCAAATTAACGTGGACCGTGTTGACGATGGGTGCTGTAGGTGTAAATCTTTTTTAAAAAAGAGAATGTGTGCAAACGTTTCTGTTACAAGAAAACGCAGGCCACTAGAGACTGATCACCTTTTAAACTATGTGCGTGTGGAAATCTGCCAGATATAAATATCTAGGTGCTGTATTTTCCTTCGTTCGGTCATAGAATGCACATGTAAGCGGCGGGATAGTGAGACGCTAAAACGGCATGGTAGTGAGACAGGCGCTAAATTTTACACAACAGAATTTAAAATCTCCAGAGCAAACTTTTAAGAAATGACATGTGTTCTACCAATACTAGACTATGACTGTTCCATATAAGATGCTTCGCAAGTGACTCTGACTGATAAGCTAGAGAAAATTCAAAACTGGGCTGCTATGTTCATCTTGGGATGGTACAAGAAGGACGATAGAGAAGGACGATAACTGCACTCCAATAAAAAAAAGAACATGAGTGAGAGCTGCTTTCGTCGCGTCGACAAAAATTGCCGTTAAAGCTGTTTTTTTCAGTTATTTTGTAATAAAACTGCAATTAAGAGAGAAAAGTATTTAAAATATTCTTATTACCATTCAAATGGAACTGGCCATAATTTTTCAGTAAGGGAATTGCTACCAGGACAAACCTATTTCCTAAGTCGTCTTTTGACAATCATTAGCAGTGAAACAAGTTGTCACAAGTGAAAGTATGTTGTAAAAATGAAGATCGTTTATGTCTGCTGTAAACCCCTTCTGTAGCGAATTTGAGCAATGTGGTGTAATCCCTAGATAAATAAATAAATAAACAAGAAAGAAAGAAGAATCGGTTTGAGTCGAAGTGCAGTTTTAAGGCACCAGCCCGGAGGAAGGTGTCCTGAGGCTGGGAAGCCTTGCGTGTTCCGTGCCATCCATGCCTTTCATGAAGTCGTCGTTCCCTTCAGAGGTCAGAGCTGCTCAGCAGGTTGATGCATTTGTCATACCTAGGGTTGTCGTTAGGGGTGAGCGGGCAGCATTGCTCGCACTCCCATGCTAGGTGGTACAGGGCGGCCGCCGGTAGTGTTTGGCGAAGTGCTCTGAGCAGTTCCACTGTGCAGACGACTTTAAAAGCGCACAACTCAAATGCAGCAAGTGCAAAGGATACCACGCAGAGTACTCTCGTTCTTGGCAGGAGGTTAAGGCAACATAAATAATCAACCCCACAGTGACCCAAAATCTCTTATGTCCAGAAGCCCGTAAACGGCATGCCTTGCTTCCTTCAGCGGGCTACACCAACGCTGCCCACCGGGGGGTAGGTCGGCGTCTGCTTTCCGCGGGTACTCGGGTCAGTAAAACTGACTTGGTTTCGCTCCCGACCCCCGAGGAACTGCGTTTGGCAGGCATCTCCTGCTGCGTTCGCAGGTGTTCAGCAAGAGCAGAGAAACAGTGGAACTGGCATTTTGGTTGCCACTCTGCCCACCAAAACACTAGTAGCAGTGGATGTGGAAGCGGCAGGCCCTTCTTCCACAGTCCAGCTTATCAAAAAAGTTGGTGCGGGATGTACTGCCATCCCATCAAACACGTTGCGGTGTGGGCGATGTAAGACCTCCACTTGATCAACGCTTCAAAACTCCGATGAAGACATGGATGCCCTGTCACCTCGGCCTGCATCCCAGTCGTCAAAAGAGCATCGCGGCAGTTTTCGCCGCGAGAAAAACCCCAGCCTCCCCGAGGAAGGCGAAGTTAAGTAGGTAGCATCACCTCGAAAAACCCATATGCACACCTTAATCGTCCTAGGTTCCTATGGTATCCCGAAGTATAATGATATGAAACTGTAGGGGCCTAATGAAAAACATCGGTGACATCTATGGAATCCCCCACAAACACCAGCCAAGTGTTATGCGCCAACAAAAAAAAAAAACACCTGAAACCTACACAAAATAATTTTCTCAGTCAACACATTTTATTCAGAAAAGGCAAAGGCAGCTGCACTCATCCCTGTGGTGGAGTAGCGGTTGTCATAGAAAACTCTGCCCCCTTGAACTCCTTCAGTTACTTCTTTCGAAGCAGTGGCTGTTCGAGCAACAATTTGTAATAGGATATTGACAGCCTGCTGCTTATACAGTGCTCTTGACTACTGGCTATGAAGTTCAGAGTTCGAATCCCTATTAGTCGAGCTTCCAGAACCTGTTGTGCTAGTACGTTATCTTAAAGCTCATTGTGAACCATGGGGGTCTAAATGCACTGATACCCGGGGCCGCTTGCTTGAAACATTTGTTTTATCACCTCGAGCTTGCCTATTCCACACAAAACAGCCCACGCACTGCAGTACAGCGGACCAGACATATTCGCCCATCGATCTGGCTATTGGGTCTTCCATTCTTTTCCTGCCTTTTGAATGGCAGGTCGACATTAACCCCTACGAAAGCGACCACTTCCTAGTTACCCTCAGATGTCTAGAAACAGGCCCCTGGAGTTCCATCTCATATATAAAGTTCAGAGAATCTTGAGATGACTGCGCAAATTTAAGGAAAAATTGAAACTATCCTACAGAACCACCGCTACCTAGGCTTGAATGAATCTCCTTGTTTTCTACATGTCATATCCGCGAATCTGCTTGAAGCGCCATCTCCAGACCTCTGTTGGTACTTCCAATCTGAAAAGGCCTTGGTGGGATGCAGAATACAGGCTTGCACGACAAATAAAAAAGACGACCAGGGGTGTTCTTCGTAGATTCCCCTTTGCCCAGAACCTCGTAGCTTCTAAGCGTAAGCCATGGAAAAGCGCATTCTCAAAGAATCCAAACCAACAGCTGGTGGTTTTAAGTGCAATGCACTTCTTAAGCGACCCTGAACCTGCGTCCACCGGCGATGTCAGCGCACGTGGAGATGGGCGCGCGCAGCCTGGCCGCTGACATGACACATACCCACGTGGGGGATTGGCCAGGAATCTCCTCGTCTTCCTTTGCAACGGGGGGAGATGGGCGCGCGCTGCCTGGCCGCTGACATGGCACATACCCACGTGGGGAATTGGCCAAGAATCGGGCGTGAGAAGGGCTAATGCACCTGCTTAAAGGAGTACTGACACGAAATTTCAAAGCTGAGATCCGCTCTAGCAATCAAGTACAACGACAACACAAATAGGTGTCTGTGAATAAATGCATCTTTCTTTCTTTGTAGCAGTGTGTGTGTGTGTGTGATCTCTCTTTCGCGAACATTACCGAACCGCGCAAATTCAACTCGTGCATTCGCACTTTCACATTCTTCCCCTCGGGGAAATGCGGGGAATTTTTTCACATCATCTAATTACTCTTACACAGACGCTACCTAAGTTGGGAATATATTAAACAAATTCAAAGGACACAAGACAAATAACTTACCCCTTGCGTGCACCACATGTAACACACTTGAACACGAGGTGAACACGTTTGCAAAATATTTGACCATGTATACATTCCTCGAACTACAAAAGCACATTCGTACAGTATAAAAGGTCTGCTGAGCGAAACTCATACGGACAACAAGTCATCGAAGGGCTCTTACAACTCCCCAATCTCGCTCCAGAAGCTTCAGGCTGCCCTGACCACATGTACAAATTCAGCCGCTGGCCCGGACCAAATATTATAGGAAATGATACGACACCACCACGCAGACGCATTTGGTGCCCTTCTTTTTCTGTTTAATGAAATTTTATCGGCTGGAAGCTTTCCACGAGCGTGGAGAGAGTCGTTAGTCGTAGCAATTCTGAAGAATGGCAAGGATGTTTCCCCTTCATCCATTTATCGTCCCATTATCCTTACCAGATGCTTACGCAAGTTACTTGAAAAGATGATTAATGGAAGACGCGTATATTTTCTGGAATACCATTCAATTTTCAATAGCTGCCAGGCAGGTTTTTGATCGGGCAGATGCACGACTGACCAGTTGGTGGCGTTCGAGTCGTACAGGAAGGATGCATTCGTTCGCAGGCAGCACTGCATTTCTATTTTTTCGATTTAGAAAAAGCATACAACACTGCTACGCCTTACGGTATCCTGCGCTACCGGAACTCTTACGATGTATCAAGAAACATGCTGAATACGCTAGAACGTTCCTTGTGTTAGCGTATTTTTCGAGTAAGAGCTGGTGCAGTACTTTCAGAAGTACACACACGAGAAAACGAATGTTCCTCAGGGCGGAGTACTCAGCTGTACACTATTCATCATTAAGATAAACACTCTTCGAAAGGCTCAACCACCAACAATTGTTTACTGTGTATATAGGGATGATATAAATATGACTGTAAATCTTGTAACCTATCTATATGCGAGCGGCAGGTCCATCTTGGTGTGAACAGGCTTGCCAAGTGGGCTAATGAGAATGGCTTTAAGGGGCACCCCGAAAAGGGTACCTGTGTACTGTTCTCGAATCACCGTGGTATAAGGCCTGATCCTGACATTATCCAGAATATTGCAGCCATCCCGGTCAAAGAGAAAGATAAATGCCTTTGGGTTGTGCTCGATAACAAGCTGAAGTTTATTCCATACATCAAATAACTAAAGAAAAACAACTTAAAGATAAAGAATAAATGCATCAAGGCAATGAACGTACTAAAAATTATGACCCACCAGCCGTATTGAGCAAAAAACAACGTGCCTTCTGTATCTCTTCATTAACTTGGTGCGTTAGCGGTTGGACTATGGCGGTGTCGTATATGGTTCCGCCACAAAAACAGCCTTAAAATGCTTCATTCATTACTCCACATAGGGCTCCGCCTTGTATCTGGAGCCTTTCGGACAAGCCCCATCAAAAGCCTGTACGTTGAGTGTGATCAGTGGAACTTAGAGCGCCTGCGGTCATACACATTATTTATGTATGTTCTCAAGATATCACTCCCTAATCATCCATTTACGCTATCATCACGGACGCGTCGGTCAGAAATCTCGTTTTTAACCGTCTATCTATCACCATGCGATTCCTTTCCCGAATGAGAATTCAGGCACAGGAACTCTGGGTCTCATCTAATGACTTATACTGTTACCCCCGACCTAATACTCCTTGGAATCGGCGTCCAGTGTCGTGTGATGTATCTTTTAGAGAAATCTACAAAAAACCCCACCAAGAGAACTTAGTTTACAGCATTTTTTATACTTACAACGCACATGTTCATACACCACGTTTTATACAGGTGCCTCGAAGTCGGCTTCTGGTGTCTCATGCGCTCCTCATAGCCTCAAATTCACTAGTAGAAATACATTGAACGCAAACACCTGTATTGTTACAGCAGAAGCAGCCGAAATTTTGAATACAGTAGAGTACATCCCAGAAACGAATATACAACACTCTGTTATCTTTACAGACTTTCTCAGTGTCGTGATGGCATTACGGTTGGGAACTCCAAAAACCAAGTAAAACCCCCGTATTAAACCCGCTCAGTAGGAAGATAATTTTGGTTTAGGCTTTAGATGTGACTATAGTAGTGTGCTGGCTGCTGGTGAACAGCAGCATACGGGAAAGAAATCGCTAATTAGTATGCTGAGGAAGCAGCCCTTTGCTGTGGCGTGGATGAACCTCTGTTTCCGTATCCTGACATGAAACCAGCTGTACGACGGGGAATTTGAAAATGTGGCAGCAGGAATGGAATAATGAATCCAACAACAAACTCCACATAGTAAAATCATACATAAGTAAATACCTCACTGAAAAACAAGATACGTTCACAGAAGTCGGTATTTGTAAACTGCGAACAGGCCACACTCACGACACACATGCCCATCTTTAGAATGGCACACTTCCACCAGCTTCTGATATGTGTGGGAAACGGCTGTCTGTTCTCCACGTGTTAATTGAGTGTACATCCTTGAATAATGCCAGAAAACGACAGTTCCCTGAACTATACACACACAATATTCCACTAACCCTTCACTATTCCTAGGAGACCAACTAATGTTCTCTTACAAATGTCTTTTAATTTATCTTGCCGGTGTTAATTTCTGAAAACTCATTTCATACAGGGCGTGACTTCACGCCTCACACTCTCTCATATTTCAGGGATTTTCTTAATACTTCTGTGCGCACACTGATCCTCGCTCCGCAGAACGCTCTGAGGTTCCAGTCGCTGTCATATATCAACAATTGTTCCTTTCATCCGCCATTATAAGCGTTTTTATGTTTTAGTCGACGGGTCCTGTACATCCATATTTACAGTGTTTCCGGCAGTAACATACCCAGGCTGATTTCCTACACATTGTAATTAGGAACCTGGCACTCAAGGGCCACCTAACAGTTTGGCCGTCTTTGGTCCTAGATACCCTTGCGCCATTAAACACAAACATACTACGTTTGCTGGTGCGTGTGAATGAACCCGAATTAAAAGTACCAGACTTAGCCGTATAGGGATGATCAATGTCAATTTTTAAAGCAACGCTTTAGCGTTCTCACTGATGGCGTTTGCAGCGGGAATATGCCCGTTAAAATGTCAACTTTCTCTGATGTTAATGATTGTGGAAGTGTAGCAAAACTAATTTTAGAAAAGGAGTCCGTACCTCCAGACTAGCACATACTAGCAGTGTGGGATTAGACAACCAAAGGATATATCATTCCGTTTTTTTTATTTATTCTGCCTAATTATCACAGAAGAGCCAGCGTCACCCAAATGAAAAAAAAAAACATGGGGCCTTCTGAACCTCTCGACTCGCCGAAAACAGGAACTTGCCTCTTTCATAAAATAGATCACCGTAACTTGGCGTTGCACGAATCATGGATTTGTCCTGCGCGTTACGTGCCATCCAGCCGAGATCACGCAACAGAATGTCGATGTACCCTATTCTAATGCGCTCAGGCATCCCAAATCATTCTTTTCAAAAACGTGCAATTGTTGGAACGATCTACCGAGCTCATTAACAAGTATTAAAAACCCTGACGTATTTATAATCGATTTAGGGATGCTTTAAATACCTCAGAATAAATTCCCCTCTGCGCCCGAATTGTATACCACAAAGGGCTTTGCATGATTGTTTTGTTCCTACTTAGGACCATCTTTATTTTCTCTATGCTCCAAATATCGCAGAATAAATTCGGCACTGTGGACCTGAATTGTATTTTCTTTAGTCCTGTGTAAGAGTATTCTGTTGTTACTGTTTAACTAGAAACAGAGCACATGTAATCAAATTGTTTGTTCTTGTAGCCCTTCATCTCTATAACGTCTCCTTCAGTGACGTTAAAATAGATTAAATTAAATGATATCAAATTACCAGAAAGATTCGCGTTCAACGATGATCGTCGTAAGACGTAGGTGTGCATAATTTTGGAACAGAAATTGCATATTGGCGTTATGCTGGAAGTCTCAGAGGGTTTGTAATTAAAAACAAACAAATGCCTTAAAGGGGCACTGACACAAAATTTTGAAGGCGAGATAACTTCGGAGATAGATTGGTGGGAACACATATACATCATCTGCAAAATATCGGCGGTGAATACAGCCTAGAACATATTCAAAATCAATTTTGAAGTGTGCGAAACGCAACCGAGCGGCCAGCAGAGGACCACGCGCAAGTGTAAATAAACAACATCCAAACACGTCACGAGTTTGTGTTTTCCGCTTCCGCACTGCCGGCTCGCCGCTCCAATCGGAGGGCCGGAGGGCGGAGCTTCTGCTCTCGAGAACGAACGACCCGATCGTTGGCGGCGGAGGCGCCGTGATTTCGTCAGCTCATCGGGCAGCTGGCCGCGACCAAAGTTCTACAGCGATTCCAGGCACTCTGTTTCTATTACTGTTTATTACCATTGGATGCGGAAACGCGCCGGAGGCACGAAAAGCCCACTGAGCAAGCCGCACGGTCGCTGTGCAGGCGGCGGCCACGGCCGCGAAGTGGCCCATGCCGGCGCAGGTAGCTCGAGTGATAGCTTGTTACCGCTGCACGAAATTGTCCCCAAGTCCCGACCATAGTGGCTTACATGAGAAAGGAGTTAATGATGCCATGGCGGGTTGCATTAAAAATTGTCATCTGCACCGCTTACGAGAGCGGCACTCGAATATCCGCCGCAGTGCTAAGCCGAACACATCTGTAGGCGGACCTGTAGGCAGACCGGCCGGCTGCTCCCAGCCCGCGTCTTGCCACCCACCGTCTCGAGCGTCGCGCGTCGTTCTTTAGCCGCGGTAGCATTTGCACTCGCAGCGCCTGCGTCACATCCACGGCCGCTTTTTAATTAAGCGCCTCACGAGATCAGTACGTGGGGGCATTCGCAGAAACTGCCGTCGATTCGGATTCGACAGTGCTACGGCGGCTCTGCTCTGTGATATCCCTCCGACGGTCACGTGGTCAGCTTTGTTCCCACAAAATCCACAAAATCCATCGTTTCGCGGCACTCGCTGAAACCGAAACTGCGACTGGCCGCATTGAAAATGCCTCTAATTAAACAACCGTCGTACGCTGAAGCAAATGAGGTTTCTACAGGTTATAAGTAGGTCACTAGCTACTTATCGCAACAAAAAAAACAAGATGCAAAATTTTTGTGTCAGTGCCCCTTTAACGATGACCACAAGACAATAGGCAAAACATGCATGGCTCAAAATTTCGTACCACCCAGACATTTTCTCGTCTCGGCACGCTTTCGATATTTAGGCCTGCTGCAATGTATGGATGAATATGTGTATACCTGGCTTGATTTCGAGCAGCCCCGACTCTAATATAAGTGCCGGATTAGTCAGTCGCGGGCTTGTGAAGTTACCCTAATCAGCTTTCGCTGTTGTGTACAAAATTTGAATGATTGCTTGCACAGCTCCAATGTGGCCACCTGATTCTTTGTGCATTTTGAACGGAGGAGCGACAATGTAACATTTTCTGCTTTTTTGCCGACGGTACTCATTTATACCAAAAACTCACTTGGAAAAAAAATTTATTCAAATGGCCCTCCCACTCTCTGTTCCTCTAATTTTATCATTCGGGACGCAGGTGCTGGGTTTTTGCTGCCCAGATCTTTGCTGCACCGCTCACTCAGTTATTACGGAATGTGGCCGTCTCTCGTACTGTCAACAGATGCCCATGCCAGGCTTCCCTGAAAAAGATCCCCGCGTATAGGGCTCCTGCGCTGCCCATGGGGCGCTGCGAAGCGGCTTCCGGGCAATACTTCCGGGTAGTACAAAGCTGCACGGGTCCCATAGGATCCCGTGTTGACAGAAGCAAAATGAGTTCGACGCTCCCGAATATTTTTTGACGTGGTCACCAGCTCATCCCCGACGCGTCCGATCTATTTCAGTGATCAACTTTGCAGTAGGAGAAGAAGCTTTGCGGCGCTAAACACGTTTACAGCGCCGACGAAAGTGCCGGGACCATGACAGCGTCTGCTACTCGCAGGTTCACCGATCGATGGTCGTACGAAGTGTAATTTTAAGTGAAATTTCTAGTTTAAAATATTACTCTAGGTGACGAAGACTTCTCAAAAACAGCCGATCAAAAAAAGAAGAGTGACGTAATCGGCGATGATCGCGCTTTAAAAAGCCAGCGAGTCCGGCGGACCGCAGGCTCGCCTGCTGCGGTGCGCCGCTCTTTTGCGTACCTGAACACTATGCGTGCACTTTCATTAAACAGTGCTCGTTGGCGTCGCCATTACGAATAAATGGTGCAGCGTTAGCTTGCCGTTTTGTTGCATGTCTCAGTGACAAAATGCCGCGACCGTCAGAAGCGTGACATCTGTTTTGCGATTCCGAAATTACTGGCGTAAAACCCCTGCGTAAAACAAAGTGGTGGGGCGAACTGAGAGGCCACTCGCTTTCTTTGTTTGCTCTCACTTCACTTAATTACGCTCTTGCAGCATACATACCCAGTTCGCACTTATTAGCCTAGAATGAGGGTCAGCAACGGCCGAGTTCCATGCAACCGACACGGCGGAGGGCTGGACGGCAAATAGGGTGAGAGAAGGAGAGGGTGTGAATGCAAAGATAAAAAAATTCAGCGAGTTTTCTCGCTGTCTAACTCCATTTGAAGTCAAAACTGGCGTGTCCGCGTTCAGATTCGACGACCCCTGCACTAGAAAACCAACACAGTCAGTGGTGATCGTATGTGAATATTCTGGGCCCCGCGCCGTGCATGCGGCTGTGTTATGTTATGCTGTGTTAGGTGATGTTATAGAAGTACACATCTTTGCAGGCAGCGGGCGTGTCATTTGGTGCATGTTTGGCGTTTGGTGCATGTTTGGCGTTTATAGCGCTTAATTTGTTTATTTGGCGCTATTGCCCCACCTACTCGCTAGTATACATGTACCCTGCCGTTCGTAAATTGTGCGGCGTAAAGCGTTACACAAGAATCATTTATTTTGTGAAAATACGAAACAAAATTTCCACTAGTTTCAAGGGCGGTGCCAGGCCAGCAGTGTCAGCTGAGTCGGCTGCGCAATTCTTGAGTTCGCTTGCATCCTCCCCTTGAAGCAACCTTTTGCAGTTACCTCAGGATATAGGATGAGCAGCGTTCCGTGTTTATGCTACTCATGAACTTTCCTTTGTCCACCGCACGCAAGAAGAAAAAACTGTAACTGTCGTTAAACAGTTAAACCACCCGACCTGGCGATAGTGTCCCACGCCGCGACCACCGCGACAGCTCGCTCAAAAGAAAGCCGACAAATTGGCTTCTTTTAGCGGATATTATTTTGTTTAGCCTCTGCAACTACTTGAATGGCTATTTCATACAGTATGCAGTCATTTAAACAAGCCAGAAAGCGCCACAACCAACTTTTACTCTGGCTTTTAATTGAAACACATGGAGGGCGGCGAGGGTCGTCTGCTTTTGAACTACCCAGAGGCGTCGGACGCTAGGGGCGCTGCATGTCGCCAAAACTCCAGCGCAGGAGGCCTATGGATCATTACTAATCCCCCTGAGTGGGTATAAGCCATACCTTCTAGCACTAACACCACCGCCCCTCCCCCCCCTTTGTGATCCCTAAGCCGTTTGGTTCGTCTTCACTCGCGACGGGCCCGCCACCCGACAGGTGGTCCTCCCTTCGTCGAGTGATGTGGTGCGTGGTGTGGCCTTCACTTCGGCGACAGAACTCTGGCACTCTCACGACTGGAACGCTTGTGCGTCATCACTTGCGCTCCTCACACAATCACCGACACCACCTTCACTATGCCAGGAACTCAATAAGACTCTTGTTGACATCCCCGTTACGTATGGCCTCGCATTAACGTTCAGGCGCTACTCCTCCGCAGGCGACGACACCAGCTCTTCCGAGTTCGCGTTGCTCACCCTGCGTCCCTGCTGCTTGTCCGCGACCGCCTGCCCATTCCTCCTCTTCATCGTGCGCCTCACCGAGGCAAGAATGCCGTGTATTGTAAACGGTGTTCCCCCATCATTACAATATAAAAGAAGGTTAACTGCGAAAAGCACAGAAACGACTTGTGTCACGTTCAAAATACTCCAGGTAACACCGTTTGCACCCACAGAGAAACAGCCAGCTGCGGTAACTAGGCGGAAAGGTATCTTCAAGGCTGACCGAGTATGGTTATTTGAATCATTTACTGACACTGTTGTCTTTTATAAACAAGCCCAACTCCTTGACTGGCGAAATAGTCCCAGAATGGGCTGCGACCCGGTGAGGCACACTGATGCGAACAATAGACGCCCACAACAGCGGACAAGGAGAGAAATTTGTTGTTAATATGGCACACTTTACTCGCTGATACTCCTTTTAAACCCTGACATCGTTATTATTCCTTCCCTATTCCGCAAAAGCCAAGGGTCATCCAAATATCAATAAACCTTGTTCGCGTTCACCTCCAGTCCGACATGCCATCCTTTTCTTTACAGAAGCCTGGACCCATCACCGTCGCACTCGTACTTAATTCCCTCAAACGCTAGGTGCCTTTATCGCTGGTGTATGGCTAAGTCATTCTCGGTGTAGTCTATTCACATAATTTCGATAATTTCCGCAAAGCTGAGGTTTCATTTGTGCATCTATTGGAGCGGTCCCTACAATGGCAAGGGCGTGGTGTTTTCGCGGAGAAAAGGGTCTGAAACCTCTGTAGGACACACTGCACTGCCTAAAATGTTTCACCAGAGACCCCAGGGGAATTGAGGAGGCAGGATGTTTGAATAACATCAAATGCATTATCTTCGAAGAAGCTTTCCCAGAACTTGAGGTTACCGAAGATAACTCATTATTGGCGTGAGGTAGAGGTTTGGTGAGGCTTAGTGAGGAGAAAGGTGACCAACGGCGTATTGAAAGGTTTTAAAGGGTTTTTTTTTGAAGCCACCTTTATCGACAATTAGATGCCAAACTTGAAGTGACGTAAGAAAATGGCCCAGGTTGAGCCATTCTCAAACCTAGGGAGTACGAGCGAAAGAAAGAATTGCACGCAGTGTTCCGGGAATGTTTGCCTTTGCTAGAAATTTTGCCGCCTGAAGTCTGTTATTTATACTGAATGATTGGGTGCTGTCTTTTGGCTTGTGCTCAAATGCATGCGCAGAAGGCCCAGCTGGTGCTGAGCGGTGAAGCGCATGCGAAGCAGCTGTTTCTTCCTCGCCTACTCACGTGGCACCTTGGTGGCAAGGCTCTGAGCGAGCAAAGTGGTGAAAAAGGCTCAGCGGGAGCGCCGGCAGCTGTAGGTCACTTGCGATGTGGTGAAAAATCTTCAAAGATGTAGCCTACTATAGTTCTACCTATAAAGAGTAATTCCAATTCATGTGCACGTCAAATCGGGCTAGGGTAGCTGCTGTCGTGCTTTGTAAACAGCTACCCAAGACCTAGATGAGCTCAGAACATACACGGTATAAGTTTCCAGACATTTTTAGTCAAGAAAAATGGCAGCCATTCAGATTATGGATTCTCATTAAATAGCCGTGTTCAGATAGAATGCGCTCTTCACCTTTCAGTAAAACAGTATTGTTGTAATTCGTGAGAGTGTTTCGCACGTTTCCTTAAGATTTGTACGTAGTGTATTACGCGCATTGAGAAGCGCAGGGAGTTTGCGCAATTGCACATCAAAATATGCACAATACAACAAGCGCGTAGGCTGTCACCTATTCCTTTACTTCACCGGTAAAGCCCTTAAATAATGCTGTGTTCATTAAAGGAGACGCAATTATAACATGTGGGTGGACAGGAAGCTACCACATGACGACACTACCAAGGTTGTCGAATAAGGCCTGCTTTTTTAACCATGTCTTCATGGTTATTTCCAAGCAGAGCATACGTATAGTGACTGACAAAACTAGAAACATCTCTCTCGCCTCATACTTCATTAAATTCGAAATATAAATTTCTCAAGCGGCTCGCAACAACTCAAATTTCTAGGACATCGAGTAAAAAGAAACAATTTCGGACTAGCAGAACAACAAACTATATACGTAGGACATATTGGCCCCTGTAACCACTACCGGTATTCAAAAAGTGTTACCTATGAAACTGATTTTCACCAACCCATATCGAAGGTCACCCCCCCTAAGCAGTTACTGAAGATGCTCAGGGTGTCCTATATCACCTCTACCACTAATCACACAAGCCAGCTACTAAGCTCCCCATGTCCACATTCACCAAGCGCGTCATGAGCTGATTGGAGGGCACCTTTTAGCTATCGTCCCTGCAGGAACATAAGTTAGCGTGACTTGCTCTTCAGGAAGATTTCCCCCCTCCCTCGTCCCCACACAACAGCCAGTCACCATCTATCTTAACAGTGGCGAGGATGCACTAAATTTCGTCGGGTACCTAAGATTGTCCATCCCGCTCTTCACCCAGACCGATCCTCCCCTTGTAGCTAAAATTCCTGACGGGTATTTCGCAATCGCCACGGCATGTTATGTAGTTCTGCAAGCCCTTACTCTACTCCCCGGAGCTGGCGACGATTTCCCATGCTCTGGCGAGCCTCCCTGTCCGCCTTGGGAGCCTGCCAGGTGCACCCTGTTTCTGTGAGAGTCGCAACAGAACGTTTAACAATGAATCAGTCATACTACGTTGAAAGTTGCTCAGTGCCAGTCGTGGTAACAGCAAGTGGTTGAAAGCATGTAAAAGCAACACCCACACTCAAGGAGACGATTACTAGAACAATATAGAGTGTGTTAATTCTCAATCGCAGCACGCAACATTGCGGAAAAAAGCACCGTTTCAGAGAGGGTGAATTTCCATTGCGCCGTGTGTGTCCGCCCTCCCTCCGTCCGTGTCACTTTTTAGCGCAATCATTTTTTTAACAATAGAGTACCAACATGCCCAGGACGCTACACTTATGAATTTCCAGAGATGCGAGAGACCTGTTCCCCCCCATCTCAAGCATTCAGCCATCCATTTCACCACTGCTTCCAGTGGATTACCGGCGCAGTCTAACAGGAGTTTTCGGCTTGGGTGAGAGTAATTGATTCATTTTAGGGGTTATTTAACGCAGGAGATGAGGCGCGCCGTAATGGAGGGCTCGGGACTAATTTTGACCACCTGGGAATCTTTAGCGTGCGCCGAAATCTCGTAGAAACGGGCGTTTTTGCTTTTCGCCTCCGTCAGAAAAGTGGACGCCGCGGCCGGGAATCGAACCCGCGACCTCGTGCTCAGCAGCGCAACGCCTTAGCAACTGAGCAACCGCGGCGGGTTTCAGTGAGAGTAAAACTGTGGTGCACCAGTATGGTACTGAGCTTGTGCGGAGTGAGTATCTGTTATTATGGCTTTACTTGAGCGGCACAAGGGAACGTGATGCGAGTGAAGAGCGGTCGCCTGTTAACACAATTGTCAAACGTTGGGTTGGTGTTGTATGTACCGCATATATAGTTGCGCATGAACTCTCGAAAAATACCTCCGTTAGTTTGCTCGGTTAATACATTTGCTTATCCCCGTGACCTAATACAGAAACGAACTCGTTTTCTACTTTTCGCGAACCGCTCAGGATGCAGAAATAACAACCCTTCATCTGAAGCACTGAGGTAACGCTTCGAAACAGAGGTTCTGTTCTTGGAAAGAAATGGTCGTAGTTCTGGTTCACGTTTGTTGTGCAAATTTGCAAATGTTGCGTGAAGAACTATTGACATAGGGCCCCTCCAATACGGAATCACGGCAAACGTCATCATTGTTTCACAAGCAAGAATGTCTACGGTGTGGCGGCTATGAGTCGTTAGAAAATATTTTCGCTAAACCATTATCGAAGGCAAACGAAAAACTGTTTACGGGTATTGGGAGGGGGTTACTCCACAATAGTTTATCGCTGTAACTTATTTTGGCTGCAAACGCTAAACATACAGCCACTGCAACTGCTCGGCTTCTCCTCTCATTCCCCGAACACAAGGGTGTTCTGTAACCTACACAGTGACCTGTCTATTTGCGTCATCTACTGCGTACCATTGTCTTTTTCGAAAGAATGCAGAAATTGCAACGGTTATTTTCATTGCATTGCTTGAATATTCTCTCACAACCGCAGGGCTGGGTCAATGACACTTACGACTTGGAGGATGACACTACGCACCCTTATCCTGTCGCCGACGTGGGCAAGGTGCTTGCTTTTGCTGATACAATGTTCAAGAATATAAAGTTCCTCGAGATTCACTGGGTCGCTTGGGGAAGCAGCCACCACCAGAGTGGTGGTCCTTCGAGTTAACTGGTGGATCAGCTGTTTCCAAAATCCGACACAGGAATGGTAAGCTCGCGCATACTTCAGGTGCTGCCGCGGGTTGTATATTGGCCTCAGTAATTGAGGCCGAGTTAAGCGTACACAGGTTGGGCTCAGTTTAAAGTTTTAAAACTAACGTCTTCTGCATCTTCGCAAAAATCATCTCTATTTTTTGCCTATCTCCTTAGTTCAATTTCATTTTATTTCATTTCATTTGCTTTTCTCTAAAGACCCCCAAATGAGGGTATAACATAAAGTATGGTGTGGGCACACGAAACAGATTGGTATCCACAAAACAAGTATTAACAGGACAAGTAAGTCGTTACTTCGGCAGTGAATGAATGCGGCTGGTGATTTCGGCAATTTGGTGGGGAAGGCCGTTTGATTCTTTAAGAGCGCGTGGAAAGAAGAAGGCAGCAAAGGTTGTGGTATGGGTGCGGTGATCTGAAACTTGAAGTACATGAGCGGTGCTATGAGATAGGTTCGTTGGTGGGCTGATGTATGTCGCGCAGTTGAGAGAATAAAATAATCTATGAAAAAGGAAAAGGGTGGCGATGCGGTGGCGAAAAGAAAGAAACTCCAGTCCTGATTGTGCTTTTAGGTATGAAATGCTGATATCGTAGAAATATGCAGAATGCGTGAATCTGTTGGCACGGTTTTGGACGGCTTCAAATGCCTTGATTAGATATACTTGGTGTGGGTTCCATAATGCGCATGCGCATTGAAGTTTAAACGAATAAGAGATTTGTATGGCAGTTGCTTGATATGTGGTGGAGCATGGCGGAGCTGACGCTTAAGAAAACCAAGCGTTTTCTTGCCTGTGGCGATAACGTTGGTTACATGAGCCTTCAATGACAGATAATTGGACAAGGTAATACTAAGGTATCTGAATGAGGGAAGGAGGCCTATTGTACCATTAAAAATAATTTACGGAATGTTTAAAGAACTGTGCTGGCGGGTACATTTTATAACTTTACATTTGGCAAGATTAAGTGTCATCAGCGACACATCGCACCACTCTTGAACATGAAGAAGGTCCTCTTGTAGGGCTAGCTGGTCGGATGTGTTAGAGACGGGGCGGTATATGATGCAGTCAGTGTACATACGGATACGACTTAAAATATGCAATGTAAGGTCGTTGATGTAAATGAGAAAAAGAAGGGGGCGAGAACAGACCCTTGCGGGACACCAGACGTTACTGGATGTCAATTTGAAGAATGAGGATTTACTACTACAAATTGCGAGTGGTTGTTTTGAAAATGCCTTACCCATTTTATAATATTTGAGTCTAAGTTGCGCTAATGGAGTTTTAGTAATAGGCGTTCGTAGGGTACCTTGTCGAAAGCCTTGGTGAAGTCGAGAAATATGACATTTGTTTGCAGGCTAGCGCCAAGCTTAGAATGGAGGTCCTAAATAAATATGGCCAGTTGAGTTTCGCAAGAAAATCCCCGACGGAAACCATGCTGGGAATAGTGAAAAAATGTTGATGGAATGTAGAAAATTTATTAGTTCGGAATATTTGGCGTGTTCCGTGAGTTTGCAGGAAACGCTCGCGAGAATGATGGGACGATAATTGAGTGGCGAGATTTTTTTACCTGATTTTATTATTGGAAACACCTTCCCCACCTTCCAGTGGTATGGTATATCGCCTGTGGAAAGGGAGTGAGAAAAAATAAACGCGAAGATACTGCTGAATTGTGCACAGTGTTTTTTTAACAATTTTATGTTTAACTCATCGATACCGCAAGATTATGATGATTTGCAGTTTTGAAATAAAGATACATACAATCTATAAAACATTAGGAGTGGGCATGCAGGTATCAGTAGCTTCAACAAGAGAAAAACACGGCACATCACTCTCCCCAGTAAAGACAGACGAAAAAGCATTATTAAAAAGATCCGCACATTTAGCATCGGGGACGCCCTCACTGTTATCGCATGCGAGTGTGATCATGCGCGGTTGGTCAGGGTTTATCACGTGCCAAAAACGCCTGGGATTATTGTTGGGATTATCGGTGTTGAAGAACTTGTATTTCGCTTCTTCTATATGCGACAAGATAGTCGCTCTCTGCAGCATAGTATTTCTCCCATGAGCTAGATGTATTCTTTTGTTTGGCTGCGCGAAAAAGACGCTTTTTGTTTTCAAATATTTTTAATGAGTTTTTAAACCAGTGTTTCTGGCAGTTTACCCGAACTGTTAGGTATGCGCTTCTTTGCCAGAACGGTTTTTTTTTCGTTTATAATCAACCAGTGGCAGTTTGTGGATCATTGGTGAAAATTTAATTCATATTGTGGAAGAGAAGCAGCAAGTCCCTAATTATTAGCCTAATAGTTGTGCTTCTCGTATAAAGGGATCGTTTTCTTCTGTGTATTGCGGGGGTTAAGCGCGAAGGCTTAATCTGCATGTATACTTTTCTGGTGGCTTATCTCAGGCAGATAGGATATAGAAGACAGGCTTTGAGTGTGGTTAGTTTGTATCAGGTATAATATCTTTGCGGAATTCCGTTCAACACCTGTGGGTAGGGACATTAGTGGGTGAGATTATAATTCAGACATTATTCCTTCCTTGGCGTTCGTGGGAGACACAGTTAAAAAATGTTTGCTGTTCGAATCGATACCTGAGAAATTAAAATCACCGAAGATAAGAACATCACTATTGGGGTGTTTGGAAGTTAGCTTTGTTAGCACATCACTAAGTTGCTGGGAGAAGTTTGGGTTGTTCGGCGGTGGTCTGTAACAAACTCCTAGAATGACGAATTGAAGTGGAGCATGCACAAGTAGCCATATTATCTCAAGGCCGAACAAGATAACTGATCGCTTATAGCGATTAAGACACCACCACCTCGTGCCCAGTGTGATCTTTTCGGTAAACGTAAAAATTTACCAGGTAATTTAGAAGTTTTGCACTTGAGATGTCCTTTGTCATTCAGGTCAGTTTCCACGTGCACCGAAAAGGAAATTTCAAAACGTTAAGCCAGACACAATGTACCGTATTCCGCCGCGATAGTGCTACACATTTATTTACAAGCTGGTTAAAATTCGATGTGACAAATTATAGCCGCTGAACGTTTATCACCGTACAGCGTTGGGGCCATGGCATGCCATGAGCAACATGCATTTATGAACGGCAAGACGAATGTTGAATTAGATTCCGGCGCATGTTGAAGATCCCCAGGTGGTTAAAACTATTCCGGAGCCCTCCACTCCGGCGCGCTTAATCGCCTGCGTTGCGTCGGCGTGATAAACCCTACAATAAATCTGGAATGTTGAACTTTACATTGCAAAACTTGTGTTCAAATCACTTGGATTTTCTGATGACGAAGCTCACTTTGCGGGGCTGTTCTAAACATCATTTATGGCTGTTATCTCTGAGGAATGTTCCTGTAAGGGACAGCACGTTTGTGGTGGCAGTGGTGCCGTTGACCCCTCTTCTCACAACTTTCTAAGGCGAAGCCTATGAATGTGCTTGGACTATCTTGTAACCTTGCGATTGATGACCACTGCACTCGCCATGCGACATCTATCCAGCCATCTGTTGCTTTTGGAGGACAGCAGGTCTTTCTCCGAGGGTAGGGCATTAGGTACTTGTGGAGCGAAGGAGGGAGGGAGACAGAGAGATGCCGTTGTTTTAGTCACGGAAGTTGGTTCGGGGTTGCACAAACGCATGAGCTCTGGATATCATTCTTGCAGCGCCAAACGTGTGTATTGGTCAGCGGGAGCGTTTGCAACGCTGTGTCGTTCCGTTTATCTGTCTCGGTCAAGGAACAGGCGCAAAGTATAAACCCCCAAGGTTCCAAATTATTCCATGGCTCCCCTCTCCACATACCCGCGGTGAGAAAAACCTTCGAAGTTTGAGTTGTTTGTCATAAATCGATCTGGAAACTAATGTCAAAAGGAAGGCGCTGGGAAGCTAATTTTATTGCTAAAGCGGTTCTGAAGACAATGCACAACTTCATTCAGTGTGTAAGGACTATGATTCTCTACCTCACTTAGCTTCATTCAAGCCACGAAAGACGTTCTTGCCACACAACAAGCATAAAATATTAAAAAAGTTCAGATTTTGCCTACAGTAGCGTAATATGGGAACGAATGACGTTTTATGGATCGGAAATAAACACGAGTTATCATGGCGTCATCTGCACGTAAGCATTCCAGCGATACAATTAAAAAGAACCAAAGGCACCATACAGTCTCCCCGTTATGTTTGATATGTTAGGATATGATTGATTTATTATGAGGTTTAACTTTCTAAACTTATGCAGGCGAGAAGGGGCGGTGTTTTGGGGGGCTCCGGATTTTTTGACCACCCGGGGATCTTTAACATGCTCCGAAATGTCCAACACGCGGGCGTTTTCGCCCTTCGTCTCCATCAGAAAGGTGGCCACCGTAACTTGCCTATTGGAGGTGCCTAAGATCAGCGGCCTCAGTCACAATGACAATATTCTGTTATGTCACAGAAAAACCGCCACAAACAGGCAGGTGGGCAGCCGCTTCTGTAACTGCTTTACTTATTATGCCTATTAGTTTTAAGTTCGCAATGAAACTGGCAAAGGTGTTATCCGGACACAGCAATTTTTGTAAGAAGCAAAACTTGTAATATTATCGCCTGCGTTTCGTCGGCGCGTTAAACCCTACAATCAGTCAAAACTTGTAATATTTCATCAGCCCTTTTCACACTGGAATGAAGATTGTGTGGTGAAGCATAGGTCATGGTTAGAAGCATTTTGTTATATAAAAGATAAAATATCATGGTAAATATAAAAATTATTTCGGAGTATTGGGAAGCAGGTGGTAATAAATGCGCCTTTTAATATTTATATTGTAGTGCGAAAGACGAGCAAGTGGCGCGCAGCCACCATGCGAGCACTAACGAACAACTGATTTGCTACGCGGCCACAACAGTCAGCATTGTCCTTGTGATTGGCGTATGCCCGCTCAAGGGGATTGACCACCTGGTTTGTACAGACGACGACGAGGCAACAAGGTCAGCCACCGCAGCGGCATCGCCATCGGCATGAAGCTCGTGGAGTGCTCGAGACACTCTGCCGGCTGGGCCACCGATTCGTTTGCCACTTCTGATAGCCCCTCCTTCCTTCCGCTGTCAAGGCAATAAACCCGCCTTACAATATAAAAACTAAGTTACACTTGACTAGCAAAAAATATTAATTCCCGCGCAACAACTATAAACACAGATGATATGAATAGAGAGGCTCTCACTCTAAAATATTATGTTTCATTTTTTCTGCATGGTCAGAAAAGAAGCTCTAAGGAAACTTACGCGTAACCACCTAATTCAAATCGCGTTTGGAGAATTGTAAACGGGGTCTTGGTGTTCGTTCTTCTGATATATGCACACCAATGCAACTGCTCGCAGTTATTTCAGAAAGGGAACAGATTTCTCGGGTACTCTTGCTACAAAAAACAAAAAATATATATATCTTGGTTATCAAAGAAGAGCTTTCATAGCGTAATCCACCACTACAATCAACTCCTAGAAAAAGAGCATAAATCTTGGGATCTATGATAAACAATAGTGAAAGATGTGTCAAATTCCCCAGAAGATATCCCAACTAGAAAAATTATCCACGTCTCTAAGCAACTATACACCACTGTAGCAGAGTAACCAGTTAGAAAACCGCAGGATAATGTGGACAGACGTGATGGTTCGAGTACCCGCCGTCTGGGAGCGCTCTACAAGGCTTAGTATTAGGAATGGTAAAGGCCTAGCACAATTCAAAAGCACGTAGATGGCTGGTCTTTAGGCGTCCTAATGGAAAAAACGAATGAAGAAGAACAGGTTTAAATGGACAAAGAGTGTTTTAAAGTTCTTGAATGTGTTTGGGCAAGCTAGAAACTTTGGATCCTTGAGAGCAACAAATTACGGTGCATCGATATCTCTATATGAAAAGCATGTTCCCGGAATGGCTAAAATTAGGCGGCTGTTAAATTTAATATTACACCTATTGTTGCGATCGCATATATCCACCACGCAATTACTTTGAATTGTGAGAACACTGCGAGCACCACTTGTACATTGACGTTCTGAGTTCGGCTTCAGTGCCATTATTCTTTTTCAATGGTGCATATATCCGAGCACATAGATTTCTTAGCAAATTTCCAGTATTAGTTGTATTGACCCGAGCACAACCGGTTCACTGCGAATATTCTGTTTTGTCAATATATAGTGTTCGAATATTAATCCGGAGCCCTCCACTACGGCGCGCCTCATCGCTGGAGTTGCGTCGGCGCGTTAAACCCTACAATCAGTCAGTCAATCAGAATCATTTGTACTTCCAGCAATACGGTTTTCTCGTTCAATGTGCTGTTAATATTTTGCTTCCCTTTCAGCCGTGAACAAAATGATACTTTTTCGTGCTGCTGTAGGGCTCAACGCGTGCAGCGGACCGTCGGAAGAAATTGGAAGCTCTGCCTTTGCGCGCATGATTTCTTCAATTCCACAGGTTAAGTTTTGGTAAGAAAAATTACTTCCTTTTTTCAGGTGGACTTCAAGGACGCTGACATTTTCGAGATGCGCCCAGGCACGGTGGTCATAGTGCGCACAAAGCACAAGGAGAACGCCAGCTCCAAGGAAAATCGGTAAGCTTGCGTCTAATCACACATTCGGCTTTTGTACGACGAGACCGAAGGAATGCGGTATCTTACGTTAAAAAGAAACAGTATTAGAATACGTTTGACCCCGGGGCTAAAATGGTTAAAGAAAACACGGTTCAAGACAAATATTTCTACAAGGTCAGAACCCCGGGAGTGTCGAAACTGTGGCGTCTCCCAGCTTCTGCAAAAGCTTCGACTGCCTGGTTCCAGCGCGCGTCAGACGCCGGATGGTTTGCAGAAAAGATATGGACGTTCATACCCGTATTAATAGGTGGGGGAGTTTCAGGCTCTAGCATTTAAAACTCATTCACGATGGTATACGAAATGGCTATGGCAAATTGTACCGCTTTCCCGAGGCCTGAGAGATTTGTGCATGTTGGGGCATAGAACAACGGCAGCTTGGCTAGAGCGAGTCTCGGCCTCCATGCTACGAGTGAGCCCGAAGGTGTGTGAGCAGATTTAGGTTACTGATTATGATTTACATTTGAGCGTGGTCACCTATTAATCGCTACAGTTTTAATAGAAACCCGCACCTGCAGCTGTTGACCTACTGGGTTTTGCAGATATTGCGGTGTCGTATGTCGCGTCAAGGTGATTTCGTGCGCTTGTGGGTTAGTAAGGCTAAACACAAGCATCGCTCGTCGCACCCATGTCAGTTTAAAATGTGTCCAGGGGTTGGCATGCATGTCGTGCGTCTGACAAATGCATTACAACGAGGAAGGAATAAAGACCTTACAGTTATATCCAGATAGACTCCATTTGCTTTCAAAGGTTTAAAGATTTCTTCAGCGTCCTCTGGCTGCAAGCGATGCGCCTACAGCACTAATAGCAGCAATGGTATGCCAGGCTCTGAGACAAGCTGACAGCTAGTCCTTGAAGCCTAATCCACGTTGCATCACATGCTAGAAACGGTTAGTTGGAATTTTCTCGAATATAGTTGAACTCTTCTCATTGCTTACTGCTTGCAATTCACATGAGAGCGTGATGACGACTCTAATTTCAGACAAGTGTACGTGACTTCAATAACTTTACGTGGCAGTTGGGCGGATCAAGACTTTCATGTGAACTCATTTGCTTCGAGAGGTCGCTCCCTGTCCGACAGGTTTGCTCGGGCCAGCCCGAGAAGCGATTTTGCTCAATGAGTAGTTATGTTAGTGCGACTTTAGCCCCAGAAATTGGCGAAGTGTCGCGGGACATCGCTTGGCAAGGGGTGCAGCCTCGGACAAAGTTGGAAGGCATTCGAGCACACACATTGCGAAAGCCGGTGTTGGTACGTGGAGAACGCTTGAAGATGAGGTGTTTCCCCGCCAGCTGGGAGACTGCAATCGCACGGAATTCTATTGGGAAGTCAACCAATCTTGTCTTCTAGGGTTATTTAACGCCTTGGCGTCAATATGATTATTATAGCCAACGATTAGCCTGTAGCCAGTATATTTCTTTTCATGGGGAAAAACCTGCTGCCTGCTATTTTTTGCTCTGAAATGTGCCGCTTTTTTAAGTATCTGAAAACAACATACCCGCCCGTAGTCAGCGCTTGCAGGGTTGTTTGCTGGGTACAGATGTCTGCTTGGTGGGGATATGTAATATGTCAAACTGTTAACAACACAGTGTGTCTTTTACAAACCTCTTTGCACAAAAACTAACAATGACCTTAGTATAGTTTCTAAAAAAGACCGGTACGTGTGGAGCAAGTCAGCAGCAAATTTCCGGAAATTAGGGTAAATTATTTGCCTAGAAAAATTTTCAGATGCTGTTGCAGTTTCTGTGTTAAGGCGTTTTTGTACTGCTGGCTACTAAGAGCGTACATGAAATAAATGAGGGGTTTGCTGCTTGACAAACATCAAACTTTCTTCCGGCGCCAACAAAATCACGCTTACTTTTCAAAAACAATAGTGACTTCCGAGGGCGCATTGAAGGGTTCACCCAGCTATCATCAGTCACAAATTATGTGCACCTTGTGCGCTCTTTACAAAAGAGAGTAGGGACGTTTTATATATTCGTAATCGGGAAGCGTTATCAGCTGCCCCAGGTTTTCCCAATGCGTTTCTCCATACGCTACCTTGCCACATGCGTAGCTGCGCCATAGAAACACTGTCGTAAGAGAACCATTTGCAAATTATTTGCCTCCCTAGACGACGCCGTCGTAGTATTCAGGCCAATCACTGAGGCCCATACACTACACTTGCTCCAAGGGCTCCCAGAATATCGCAATTGTTTAGTCTTTATTACGAAACAGCGATTTTGGCGTTTCTGAGTGTGATTTCTTTGGTCAGCGGGAACGCTCATGGGATTCGCCCACATAGAATCCGTGTCCGCCGCTTTGCAACTCGCTGCGGAGACCTACTGCCGCATTCACACAAAAGTCTCAGTGGCCTCAAACACGCAATCTCACAGGCGCTTGGAACAACATTGCTGATCGCGCCTGTACAGAAATCTCGAGAGCCGTATCCAAAGTGACCCCTCTCATCCACACACGATGCGTGGTCCCAACCCCCGTTGTGATTGACGCATCAGATACGGCTGTCAGCATGGTGAACTTGGCACTCATTGCCTAGTTCTCAAAGAAACGCGCACCTTCTGAGTATCACTGTCCCCAGTGTAGACGCCAACTTTCCGACGTATATCTAGCTATCAAGCACTTCCGCCATTTCCGCTGGGACGGCGCTTTCATATCAACACTTACTCACGCCACGTTGGCTTGCCGCAGGACCTCTTATGATCCGTCAGAACTTTGGCAACCTCCCTTCATTACAGATTATACCAGCGACATTCGCAAAATCACTGACAAATTTGGTGGGTTGGCCGGTGTGCTTTCTCAAGCAGACATCTATGCAACAAACCACGACCGACGTGTTATTTTCTTAACGACCCTGGGATGCTCTTAGCGCACTGAGGAATAACTTCAACTGCTTCTCACAAGCAATACATGGCTGAAAAAGTGAGACGTCATGTTTCCTCACGGTGGTATGCCCCTCATTTTTGGCACGTTGACCGCCCGTCCATGTCCATATTTGGCTCGCCCATTCCCCGGAACTATCTTTTCAGCTCTCGTTTGTTTGACTTATCCTGGAATTCGTGCCACAACCGACTGGTCACGTCTGGTTATCTCTTCCCCAGTATTTCTTACCAACACCGCTTCTCGCAGTGATGGTTCATCCAGCAGTGTCGACGTTACGTGTGGCACCTCTGTTCGAGTTCCAGCTGAGTTATTATAACCTTCCCACTTCCCCCGCGGACGTTTCTAGCTACGCCTTCCTTTTGTACAGTGAAATGTATCGCCATTCGTTTTCACAACGGTAGTCTTCTTAGCCTGTCTGAAACCACCCCCTTCGTTACCTTTGCGTTTACACTCGTCTTGGTTCGTGTGTACTACTGTAAATAGACTTGAATAACAAGCTGCTTTTGCTCTTATTACTATCTCAGAGCAACGACCCTGAAGACATTGCCGCTGACATTGTGTACTAAGTGTCCACCATGCCCTAGTCTCAGTCCTAGCCACTGGGGCAAACACCCGTCGGTGTGTACCCTGTGCTGCATCAGTTGCTCGTTATCGTCACCCTACATGATCCTCAGAAACGCGCAGTAATGGCAGGATGGTTTATGGTGTAGCTACGACACGCCACCGTGCCCGAAAAAGCGACATTAGCGCTTCTTCCCTGGTCTTAACGGCGCAAATGGTCAGAACAAGTACCTGGCCCAACTCGACAAAATACTAAGAAGAATTAGACTCACCGATCATCCTAGACAACGGTCGGCCTGCACAAGAAGGAAGTAACAATATTACGACCTGCTCAAATGAACAGGGTGCGTGCCGTGCCTTTAGGCGTGTTAAATACGAGGGTCAATGCTACAAAACCAGGAGTGGACGAAATGCATGGACGAGAGCATGGAGTGCTGGGCCTTCCCATGCTCTCGCCTCTACAGCAGAGAGCTCCTCCACAACCTGCCTCCATTGGCGGCTGAGGAGGAATGCGCTGGAGGATGGCCGAATTTTTCTAATGAGTTAGTGTGAGTACTTCCACACCTGAGCGGAGGAACTAGCTTGCCCACAATCACCACACAAATTTCTGTTTCCTCTAAAGCCACCTTACCACGGACCATTCCCGGTGCTCAAGCGTGCCCAAATTGTTCCGGGTGCTTATCAAGGGCTGGCAATACGCGGTTTCCTCTGACTGCTTCAAGCCTCCGTACTTCGCCTCTGATTGCCTCGCAACGGCGCCGCTGAATGCCCTCTCCATCACAACTGCTCTGCTCTCCCAGGTCACCCCGAATTTCCGCTCCTTACTGTTTATTTACTCTCACAGCTCTTTCGCTAGAGGGGAAGGGCGGACGGCAGGACTATTGCAACCTCCTGATGTGACGTACGGAATACGACCATTACGGAGAAAACGGAAATGAAGGGCTTGGGCACGCGACCCATCAGCGTGCAGTTGAGTGCAATTGGCGGGGACGGGACAATGCCAGTGAAACGCAGTCGTGTGTCTGTAGAGTCGAGCAGGTCGCGTAAACCGTACTTTTAAATCCCAGACAGAGGCATACGTCTGGTACCTCAATGTAACAGCGTCGGTCTGCTGAGCCCATGAACACGGGTTAGAACCCCGTAGCGGTGACTGCTTTTTAGATGGAAGCGAAAACCAAAAACGTTTCAATGTCGAGATTTCGGCGCTCGTGAAATATTATGAGCTGGGTTAAATTAAACCGGCGGCCTTCACCCACAGAATCAGCGTCGTCACGTAAAACACTCCCCTCTCTTCTCCATTATTGCACAGTTGCTACTGCACTTGTCTATGGAACATGGGGATGCTGAAAGGAAGTGCCACGAGCGGATCAGCCGTTAGTGAAAAATTGGTTCTGCCTGCCGCGGCAACCCTGCGGCTGAGGCATTGTGCTGCTTAGCCCAAGGACTCGGGTTTGATTTCCGGCCGCTTTTCTAGTGTAGGCGAAAACCGAAAACGCCCGTGTGGTCCCAATTTTTATGCATGTAAAAATCCTCAGGTTGTCAAAATAAATTCAAAGCCCTCTACTTTGCACTGCCTCATCACCTGTAAAACGCCGCAGCGTTGAACGTCGCAACCATAGGAAGCGTCTCCGCACGGCTGCATGCAAGGAGAGCCGTAAGCAACGGAACATGGTGTGCCACCAAGGTGGTGTCGTTTAATTTGGCCCAATGACATGAGTTGTTCGGAAGGCTTATCAGTTAAGCTACAATCATTTGCAGAACCAGTAACGATCCCGCAGGCCGTCCTATCACTTTATATGGTCATCGTAAGCTTCTATTCATGTTTTTCATCTGGTGATTTTTTCAGGGCGTCGAGGTAGTTGTACATCAGTCATAGAATTACTGGTAGAGCTGACCCCCCCCCCCCTCTTACGCTCTGGCCATTGCTTTTTGGGAAGCAGCAGGGCCAGGGCTCCAACTCTTTTGGCAATTTGGGAAATTGCCGTGAACGAGTCGAAAGAGAAAATTCAAAAACTGAACGTCCCCTCCGTCGTATAAACTACAGAGTTCTGGGCAAAGGGTGGTGCTCAATATTGTTTCTGCTCCACTCGCTGGAATGTAAACGTACGCTCACTTCTTGTGTTTCATATTACTGTTGATTCAAGCAAGGCCTCGTGTTTCTTGCAGGGTGGTTATTGGCATCGGGTGTGCGACCTGCACGAAGCACGATTTTACATCGCTGGCCTTCCCTGAGAGTGGGGACCCGAACATAGTCTACACGTTTCAAATCACAGTCACCGAACAAGGGGCCCTCATTCACACGGATCAAGAGGGCGTCTCCTACATCGAAATGCCAGCTCATGAAGCCTGTAATTTACCGTGTCGAGCATACCTAATTCTGGACAATGTGAAGCCAGTGCATATTCAAGTGGTAAGTAATTACGGGAGATAGTCTGCTCCGCGTCCTGCTTGTGCGGGTATAGACGCGCAGTTAATGATGTAAATGTAGTACAACAGGCATGTAATAAATAGATGGCAATTCATACGCTCGTAATTCATACGTGAACCACCTTTTTGCCCTGTTAGAGCGTAAAAAAGAAGCTAGACTGAAGTCAGCGTCGTCATAAATATTGTTATGGGACTAAGGTGGGCAATGCCTCACAGCCCCTTAACCGAACAACGATTACGACGAAGACGACGCTCCTGGCGCGCATCTTGAGCGAGGTCGGTGTCATGGCCGCTATGTCCATTCTGTAAATAGATTGCTTCACCCCATTCCATCGTTCGTCTCATCTGTGTTCTGCCGCCACGTAACAACATTATTATCATCGTGTTGAAGATTTTTTATTGTTGCTCGAGCTGTTTTGTTTGCGGTGGCCAACTTTATTATTTGCATCGGATTTTCTGATTGCATCCACCCATCGATGTTATGCCTCTCTAAGTCAAGACGCACCTCTAGGTAGCTACTGTGTTACCCGGAGAGTTCACAGGGGCCACTAGGATGCCGGTGGACGTTGGGGACCACGGGGACCATATGAATTCTACTAACGACCTATACAATTGGTGCTTTACATGAAGGTAGTTTACCTTTCTCGCATATCGTATGTTCTCGGCCATTATTTTCTGTGCCACCTTCCTGAACAATACTGCTTCAGACACAAATGTTGAGCAGCCTCTGCCAACAGAGGTCACACAAACTTGCCATCACGTTTTGAAGATTGTGAAAATTCTAAACGGTACACTAGTTAGAAAATTCTGTCCCAAAAAATTGTAAAATATGCAATTTTGCACCAGCAATATTTTCCAGACCCCTCCGGCAGAGGCCCTAAGAATTACCAGACCCTTATCTGTACTGCTCAAGATTTCCTCTCCTACTAAAAAACAACGGTACTTTCTGGACAACTGCCCCTACCTAAATTTTTGTGGGTGCTTTAAGATTGCATATGTTCTGTATCCACTGTGCATTTTTACCTTTTTCATTTTTACCTTATGCATTTTTACCGTTGTGCACATTTTCGCGAAAACATTCTTCAGGAAGGATCTTGCAGTTTGCGTTCTCCTCTAGTGTAATCCAACCTGGGGACAGCCCAGATTCAAACGGCAACAGGGTTCTGATTTAACCAACGATCTTCGCAATTTTACTTCACGCCTGGTGAAACATGTGCAAGAATTCATTAGAATTGACAGTTGTATGTAGCTGAACGTCCGCCACAGAAGGTCTTTCTACCACTGCACTTCCATTTTTGTGGCGTTTGAGCGAAACGTGAAGTGCGGAGAATAATAGAGTACGTTCTGTCCCTAGCTCCTATCTATGAATTAATTTCATGCAAATGAAGCAGCTTCCTCATTCTCACCGCATTCATCCTTGACTTCCAGACTTATAAGGGGATGGCTACCTTTTAGTATCATAAAAAAGGTTATGTACTATCCAAACAGATGGACAGAGCAGTAAAACGTATTTATGCCATAAAATAATTAAGAACAGGAAGAGATTGGAACGTTCACCAGTCCGTATTACCTAAATGAAAGCCAGGAGCCTTTGAGCCCTGGCGACTACTTCGGCTACTCGTGCTGCATTCAGGGCAGACTCCTGTTGGACCTGTTCAAGACGGCGTCCATTACTGTGAAAATTAAATACCGTTTAATTCTGGGATATTTCTGTTTTTTAGGGCATGTTCATCAATTTTGTGGAAGGGTATCTCTTGCGACCCCATTACACATGTCACAGATGAGCTACGGGTAAAAGCGATTATATGTAACAGGGTCAGCGAGGCCGTTAAATTTCAGACTCGCCACGCTACCAATGAACACTTACCTTGTTTAGCTTGCAACATAGGGTAATTGGAGGGCACCATTTGGCGGTGACCAGTACGTAAACAGGCGTTCCCGACCCACCGTGCGAACTATTAACGTAGGTGTGTGACGGCAGTCTAGGAAGAGGAGACTCAAAACATTCCTGAGAGCATGTTCCTTCCCTGGAAGGCCTGGGTGTGCCGGTCGCCTAATAATTCCGACCTTTCTAAGTTCTAACATTGCCTAATGTCACCGGGAAGATACTTCATATAGTCTCATAACACACAGACCACCTGGCCTAGGAAGACGCATCCACGCACTAGGACCATGCCACCATCACCGTAGCAGTATTTGGTCAAAGCACTGTTGTCATCGCCTACGGATCAGTCCGCGCAGTATAATAACATATTCGAATAGAGACAGCCATTGCACTAGCACTAAGTATGCTTACAGGCCAGCTGCACTCAAAATTTTGACCTCTTGAAAACCCTATTGCCGTATAGTGTGCTTAAAAAAAGTAACATGCAAAATAAAACAGCTGAAATGCGCGCGTGGACGCCGCAAGCGCACAGCAAAATTTAGCGATTTTGAAACTGAAATCGATGAGAGCGCGGCCGTTGCATGGACGTTGGAGCCGTCCCGTGAGCGGCCGGAGGGTCGCCAAGCTCGAAAAAAAGTCTGCGTGCAAGCTCTACGCGCCCACGGGGCAGCACATGGGTGAAGCGTGTGCAGCCCAGCTTGGCCGTTTCTCCAGATGCGTGGTTGCCAAGATGTAGAAGCCCCCGTCGGCTGGAATGTCACAGGTGCGTCATGGCTGTTTACGAGATCCGCCGACATGCGCAGCGTGGTCTACTGCGCAACATTTTAAAACGCTTCTGTCAGGTTAACGAGACATATCACGGGACTACCACTCGAGTCCCTGCTGATTTGTAAGTACTTACTTCGTATTAAAACTAGATTCGGTCGATGTGAAATTTGAGTGCAGTTGGCCTTTATGTGCTGAACACATGTTTTAAGTATGTTGAGCGACAGAGGAGCCGAATATGCTGATAAAATTTCAGGATAAGAACAGACAGCGGTGGATTATCAAGCTGTTATGATTAGCCAGAGAAATACTGTGGAGCGGGAGTGCTTCCAGCTCCTGGGTATACACATTCGCGAATGAGCAGATAGTGAAGGATACCCACCACACTCGGTCGGCAGTGCAGAAATTTGTGGCTTCAAAGAGACATTTATCTCTAGCTCTCTCTATGTATCTGTCAATGATATGGTTCTACCCCGCCACCTGAGCAGAGACCCTGGAGGGGAATAATGGCCTGTGAGTACGTTCCTCATTGGGTCGAGCGCAATTCGCAACAGTCTGGGCGCTCAATAGTCTTCCCGAAGCCTTCTAATGGTATAAAAACCGTACCTTTGTGTCATTTCTATGCAGGAGACTATGGGCCAAACGTGGGGTGACCACTGAACACCCAGTACTTCAGACAGGTCCCTGGAGAGTCGGACACACCACCCAATTTCACACCACCTGAATGCACGGAGCTCAATGCATAATTGCAATTGCCGCCGGTTTAAAATAAACGGCCGAATATCCAATGGATGCGAAGATGGATATAAAGAAACACCAAATAAACGTTCATTTTAGAGGCTGTTTCGGAGATAGAAAACCAGGAACATTTAGCGTGAGTACGTTCGTACTGTTGAATATTATGCGAGGTATTTTGACGATTCGAAAGCGCACACTTACTTTCTTCTTCCCGTCGTCTTCAAACTTTTTCCTTTAAATATGTATTAACTAAAGTCTTATTAAAAGCCAAAACCACCGTTGTTTTCCAAAAGGCTCGAAATGTTGAATGTTTCCATTTTTGCTTGAAATTTTAACTTTTGCAACCTGTTGAACACCCATGGCTTCAAACATGACCCTGGAGAGTGCCCGCACACCACCTAATTGAATACATTGCACTTACAAGGAGCACACCACCCAATTTCAAACACACCAACGCCTAACTAAAAATACAAGTATGTAGCTTTTAAAAAGTCGACAACATGCAGCAAAAGCACTTGTAGTTTGCCCTACCAGCTCTGCCGCATAACGGATTGATTCTAGACTTCAGGGCCCCGACTCTACTCCACCTTCAGGGCTGTGAGGTGCTCGCTGGTGGAGGGCTCCTGAATATTGTCGGACACTTCCCTGCTCTATACAAGACGTTTGAAGAAGGCGACGACGGAGGGAACGCGTCCAGCCACCTCACTTCAGCGCGTGCTGACGGGCTGACGACGACGAGGAGGAGGAGATGGTCTCAGGCAGTTGTGCTTGAGAACAGGTGCAACGAGGTGGGCGAGCAAGAACGCCAGTCTTGTGTGGGGTGTGCCGGAGCAATGGAATACTTCGCTGAGTAGTTGGATGCACAAGTTCGCGTTATCTTTTTATGCTCAATACCTTCACTCAGCCATACTATTTCATTATCATTCTTGCTACGTGGCCCTGGTGTAGGTGTGGGGTAAGCACCCAGTCTACAAGACCCCTCATGCATCTCGTCTGTCCAAGCCCGAGACGCCTGCTTTAGTGGACACACCAGTTCATCCCTCTAGCCGGCGCTTGTTAGGCTCAGATCCCGAGTTCAGTGCTATGCGTAAAACGAGCTCGTTTAGTGGACCACAAGTTATGGCGTCAGCAACTGCAGCACATGAGAAGTTCCAGCAGTGTCGAATCCCCAACTGCTTTCACGGGGAGGCATTCGAGGATGTAGACGACTGACTGGACAAATTCGTACGTATCGCCAGATTCAATCAGTGGAACAGCGACCAGAAACGGCGTAACGTCTACTTCTCTCTTGGAGACGGCGCACAGACATGGTTCCTAAATAAAGAGGTGAGTTTGCGGAAGTATGAAGAATTCCTTGAACAGGTTTGCGAGGAAGGTTTGAGTACAGACCAGCGTGTCCACGCGATGCGTTTGCTCGACTCTCGCACACCAAAACCAGATGAAAGTGTTGCCATGTTCTCTGATGATGTGCGCGTCTGTTCAAGCAGGCTAATCCTGCGATGGCCGAAGATAAAATGTCGCGCTACCTGATGCACGTGGTGAAAGAGCATCTTTTGGCCTGACTGGTGAGGTATTCTCTAAAGACGGTGCAGGCATTCATTAAGGAAGCCACTGCAATTGAACGCGCCCTTCAAGACCGCTCTCACCAGTACAGCAGGCTTACGAACCAGGCATCTGGCAAAATTGCCACGCTGTCCACTGTCGACGAGAGGGACCTGCGTGACCTCGTTCGGACCAGGGGATCTCCGTCGCCAATTCGTCCCTGCAGCGCCATGTCAGAGCCCCTAGCTCACTTCATGCCTTCCCCACGGCCTGCCTTTCGTCCTGAGCAAGACCAGCATGTGGCGCACCAAGGACAACCACCCCTATACCATTGTGTTGAACCAGACCTTCTTTGATGCCCGTACGGGGACATACGGCTGCCAGGATTCTCGCCTACTGCTCGCCGCCCGCGCATCGGACACCGACCAGCAGCAACCTGGCCGGACACCGGACACCGACCTGGCTAATAGGCAAGTGAATGCTCCGACCCCTCATTGGTCTCTCTCTCCGTCACCGGCTCATCCCAGGTCATCATATCACCGCTGCGAGGCAGGAGGAGCAAGGTTGGCGAGCCCCCTTCGGGAAAACTGGAAGCAGCAAGCTTAGCAGGGAAGGTTGCCGACGGCCGACTTATAAATCAACCTCCATCAACTTCGCGATTCGATCCACCGACCAGTCCTAACAACAAAGGGAGCGCGGACCACTAGGTATGTGTCGACGGGAACCCCGTAGTTGCTTTATTGGCCGCTTCCCCCTTGTGCACTCTTTGTGAGGTGCGCGAGGACTTGAACCGCGTGCTATGTGAGTGTACGCGGTATAGAGCCGCCAGAACGTCCCTTTTAGTGTCCTTGGGTCTTCCGCTGTCTAGAGGCCTAACTCTCAGTGACGTGCTAGGCGCTTGGACGAATTTTAAACGAGCATCTCGAGCGACAAAAGGTCTTTCCTGTGAAGCACAGGACTTGATCAGACTCTTTAAAGAGGACTCTCTTAATGAGCGCGTCATCTTCATCACAGTCGTTATTATCATCTCTTCAACGATTTCATTTTTTATACATCTGGTGTAGCAAGCTAGGCGCCTTGGCCAGGCTAACCTCACCAGTATCATAAAGACTATTCTCTCTCTCTCCCGGGGCCGATTAATCAATCTTGATATTACAACTGGCAGATAGCATGCGGAGAGTAAAAATCCCACGGACTGGACCGCAGATCCGCTCCGCAGATGGTCTTGTTACTAGGCCAATAGAAAAGTGTCCCGATAAGACTGCAATCGGTAGCTGTGTTTTTGTGTCCTCCTTAGTCGTGCTTCAACAGTGCTTTAGGGACATGTTCTTGGGAATTGGCTTCTTGCTGGAGCATCATGCCATCATAAACATTTATGAGCATTCAGTCACTTTTTTGCTAAACTGTGCGGCCAGAGAATGTGAAAGAGAGAGAAGTCGTGTGTCCTTGCGCCTAAGTGGCCGCGACGTGCTAAACAGTCGTCAGTCTTATTGCATCCAGAACACTGTAGATTATAGGAAAATATTCTAGCCTAGTGACGTTAGTTTGCGACACTCACTATCAAAGGAGATGACGCGTGCGGCATAAAAGATAGAACACGCGCTTCACTTGGCGCCCGGATAACACAGATAACAAAGCCCGGCGCAGCCGGTCGGCAAAAGGAAAACATAAACAAACCCAAAACATGGTTGGTGGCAACATCGACGGCGTTGCACAGAAGAAGAGGCAAGCTTTCGTTGACGACGTTGCCTCCCACCGTGGGTGGGTGACGGATGTTGTGCCAGAGCGCCTGGCCCAAAGGCGTTGCACGAGGAGGCGACGCGCCGACAGCGAGGCTGAGTCACGCCTCTCCCTTTCGTCGCTGCGGCGCGGTCGAATCCTGCATCTCGGAACGCTGCGGCGCGGCCAAATCCCGCATCGGAGAACGCTGCGGCGCGGCCGAATCCCGCATCGGAGAACGACTAAACAAGGGCATGTCGCTATGCCCGGAGGCGAGGTCACGGAGACGGCGGCGGCATCGCCCTCCCTTTCCCCATTGGCGGCGCAGCTGACTCACCGCTTCGCTACCATTCGTCGGAATTCAAACTTCAGGCAGCGAGAGCCCTGATTGGAGCTTTTCGAACTTCTTGGGGCCACAACGAACTTCCCGGGCTATAAAAGAAGCCCGGAGACTCTCATCGTTGGCATTCCTCGGCGGCTTCTCTCCGGCACCAGTCTCTTCGGAAGCACCGAGTGAAAGGGGTGCTGTCGCCTTTGTGCGAGTTATGTAACGTTTGCTTACCCTGTATATACTGTATATAAATGTTACTTCAGCTCTTCGTCGGCTCGAGGACTTCGTCGCTCTGCCTGCTCTGTGCCGCGTCGATAGCGGACGGAGCAAGGCAACATCGCTACACCGGTGACGGCGCTCGGGTGGCCAGTCGCAAGAGTGGTGACAGCGGCGGGATGGCTGATTCCCAACATCGATGACGAGCTGAAGGCGAGTCACAACCTTGGCGACCGCCCTGGGATAGTCATTCCCAACAGTGGTGCCAGCGGTGGGATCGTCATTTCCCAACCTCGGCAACGGCCCTGGGATGCTCATTCCCAACAGTGGTGGCAGCGGTGGGATGGCCGATTCCCTACGTCGGTGATGAGCTGGATGCGAGTCACAACCTGGGCGACCGCCCTGGGATGGTCATTCCCAACAGTAGATGGCAGCTGCGGGATCGACCGGCATCGGCTACTACCTGGTGTGGTAAGCGCTCGACGTTTTCTCTCAGTTCACCAGACTTCTCTAGCACAGGTTATGGTAGTTTAGAGAAGGGCTGGGTGAAGCACTGTGTATAGCTTTGAGTGTTTCAAGCCTAGAGCAAGTGCATTGAAACGAAAGCTAGTGCCGAGAGGTAAACAAAAGAGCGTAGAGAATTACTTGCGCGTGCCTTACTAGTAGTTCGATAGTACAGGAACGGCAAGGGAATTCTAAAGCGGGTAAGCAGCAAGAGGCCTGTGCAAACGATGGAGGACCTTAAAGTGAAGGAACTCATCGAAATTTGCGAGGAGCTGGGCCTTGACTTAGGCCGTGCGAAATGGAAGCATGCGATCCTTGAGATCATGCGGAAGGAAAACGTAATGGCTGAGGAAGTCAATGAGGCCAGGGCTGATATCAAAGAGCGCCGTGAGCGCGAGGAGGCCGAAAGCGCCGGGAGCGCGAAGAAGCCGAATGGCAGAAATGGGAAGCCGAAAGGCAGAAACGGGAAGCCGAAAGGCAGCTCGAGTTGATGAGGCTAGAGTCGGAGCTCCGGCAGGGTTCGCCGGCGCCTAGCGTAACTTGTCCAACGGTTCAGGCGAGCGGTCCGAGAAGTCGGGACCAACGGCCGCAGTTCGTTGTGGAGAGGTCAGGGCCGGAAGACGGAGCGTCGCAGGGCAAACGCGAAGCGCCCGCACTCGTATCCTTGGACAGAGAAGCGAGCCAAGAGAGCGAGAACGGCGCGGAGGCAGAGACGCCGCTTCGAAATAAAGATTTCGAAACGCGCGCACAGTCCGCGAGCAGTGGCCAGTGCATGGCACTTACGAGTTCGCAAGCGGGGCAGCTCTCGGAGAATGTTGACTCTTCCCCAGCGAGCGAGACGCGAAAGGACGCCGAGCAACGTAGCTCGAACTGCGAGCCGACCGAAAACTCTCGCGGTAGGTTAGTCGAACCGCCAGCGGCTGAGGCGGGTTGCGTGAAACCCTTCGGTGGAGAAACGGAGCCGGGCGACACGAAGAGTACGTTGTCACCGTTTTCCGATCAGCCGTTACGCGAAGACGAGCTCAAGGTCGAAGCGCTGCCGAGAGAGAAATCCAGTCGACTCTTAGCGAATGAAGTTGACAGAGACTGTACCGCCGTCTCGGAGAGCAATAGCGTACCTAAAGTAGATAACGCACTTGCTGAGACGTCCGATAGAGGGCTATGAGAGTCTGCTGATCGCGTTAATGTGTCGGTCTCGGGTTCAACGATCTCTGCGGAACGCTCAGAATCAGAGGAGGCTTCAGAGACGGCTTCCAACAGGATAGCGCACAGTGCGCGAGATAGCGAGGTGTCGCGGGAAACTTTGGAGGGCGAGGCTAGCCAGACGAAGCCGCTAGAGCCCCCGGAAACAGAAAGCGTTCCTTCGGGCGCGAGCTCTTCTGGCGATGTCGTGGCAAAGCCTGCGAGCGGGACACGAGAGACGAGCGAGCAACGAAGGCCGAGCGGTGAGCGGACCGAAAGCTCTGGCAGTAGCTTAGTGGAGCCGCCGACGGCCGAAGCGGGTTGCGTCATCCCCATCGGCAGGGAAACCCAGGTGGCCGAGTGTTGCGAGGCTAACTCGATGTTGTCCCCAGTTCGTGATGACTTGCTTGAAAGCAAGGTGGGGCACTTTTACCCGCATTTCAAGCCAGTGGAGCGAAGACGCTCAGTGCGAAAGCGAAAATTCAGAGCTTTCTGCTATGAGCGGAAACGCGATTGGGAGGCATGTGTGCCGGCCGCTATGTTGGCCTTTAAGTCAGCTCCGCGCGAGATTACGGGTGTCAGCTTTGCGAGGCTTGTATATGACCGGGGAAAGAGAACGCGTTTCGAATAACGAAACTAGCTTTTGGGGAAGAGCTAGTTGTAAGGCTGCGTTCTTCGTTTCCCCGTTCGACAGTCCGTCCCGTCATGTTCATCTTCGGACTCAAACACGAGCAGTATTGCTTCTCCAAACTAACGGAACGGGTGTTTTGTGGCCTGTCGTAGTGCGCGCTCCATTACCTCGACGATGGCGCCAGCTTTTCTAGCACATGGTGAGGAGCATGTAGAGCACTTACGAGTCGTGCTGAGCAGGCTCAAAGAAGCAGGTCTACCAATCAAACAGTCGAAGTGTCGCATAGGATACGCCGAAGTGACGTATCTAGCGCATGTGGCGGTGGTAGCGCGGCCGACGCAGACCGTCCGAAATCGAAGTAGACGCAGTCGTGGACTATCGCCGACCAACCACTAAGTCCGAGATAAGGAATTTTTCGGGTTTGACTGGATATGGTTAGACTTAGGGGAGAGATTACTCCACACTGGCTAGTTCGTTAGTGATGCTCTTACAACGAGTGAGCCAGTTAAGGTGGAAAGGGCACAGAGGAGGAGGACGCTTTTAAGCGCTGAAATTAGCCTTGAGCGAGGAGCCAGTTCTAACGGTCCCCGACTTTTCGAAAGGTTCGTTATTCAGTGCGATCGAGCGATCGTGGCATGGAAGCTGTACTATGCCAAGAGGATGCGAACGACCGGGAACGACCCGTTTTGTACTTCAGCCGCAAGCTAACTTGCAAGAAAGAGGTTTACAGTACTTCCGGAAAGGAATATGGCTGCGTAGTGTGGGCAGTGCAGAAGTTAGCGTACTCTGTAGCCGGTAACGCAGACGCACTAAGCCGGGCGTTCTAATTAGGGCCGCCTTCGTCCTCCCCGTGTATTTCGTTTCGTTCTTCGTGAGCAGATTTTAGCGTAGCAGGTAGACGGGAGCAAAATTATTGCCCTCATTTGCTGCCTCAGTTGATTATTTCCGCACCGCGTGATTTCAAGTAATCAACTTTAGTTAAGATCACTTAATGTCGTGTGTTATGTTTGACACTTAGTGTGAGTTCTTCCTTTAAGAGTTTTACGTCCCGCATGGGTCTCTTGGTGTAGAGGGTCCAAATTTGGGGATAGACTTAGCTAGGAGAGTTTGTCACGTTTTAGAGTCTGGTGTTCTGACGGAGGACAGAGGGTGCTTGCTTGCGCTGGGTGTTGCCTGTTGTCGGTCGGTTCTTTGCAAGCTCCAGAACGATGAGCAACCGGTGCCGAGGACAGTTTGGAAGAGCCGGACGAAGCTGGTCGAGACACCTGGGCAGCACGGCGAGGTACCTGTGATCCGGATCTGGCAGGTGGTACCTGTTCAAGGAGAGGAACAGTGCAGCCGCCCTTTTCCTGGGCCACTGGAGGTGTGGCTGGATGAGCTTGGCGAACGAGCGCGCCCAGCATCCGAGCCACGTGGAGGCAGCTCGTCTTCACGGCGCATTGTCTGGCGGCGGGGGTGCTCTTGTGCCAGAGCGCCTGGCCCAAAGGCGTTGCACGAGGCGACGCGCCGACAGCGAGGCTGAGTCACGCCTCTCCCTTTCGTCGCTGCGGCGCGGCCGAATCCTGCATCTCGGAACGCTGCGGCGCGGCCGAATCCCGCATCGGAGAACGCTGCGGCGCGGCCGAATCCCGCATCGGAGAACGACCAAACAAGGGCATGTCGCTATGCCCGGAGGCGAGGTCACGGAGATGGCGGCGGCATCGCCCTCCCTTTCCCCATTGGCGGCGCAGCTGACTCACCGCTTCGCTACCATTTGTCGGAATTCAAACTTCAGGCAGCGAGAGCCCTGATTGGAGCTTTTCGAACTTCTTGGGGCCACAACGAACTTCCCGGGCTATAAAAGAAGCCCGGAGACTCTCATCGTCGGCATTCCTCGGCGGCTTCTCTCCGGCACCAGTCTCTTCGGAAGCACCGAGTGAAAGGGGTGCTGTCGCCTTTGTGCGAGTTATGTAACGTTTGCTTACCCTGTACATACTGTATATAAATGTTACTTTAAGTTTTCGTCGGCTCGAGAACTTCTTCGCTCGGCTCTGCGCCGCTTCGAGAGCGGACGGAGCAAGGCAACATCGCTACACCGGTGACTGCGCTCGGGTGGCCAGTCGCAACAGCGGAGACAGCGTCGGGATGGCTGATTCCCAACCTCGGTGACGGGCAGGAAGGCGAGTCACAACCTTGACGACCGCCCTGGAATAGTCATTCCCAACAGTGGTGCCAGCGGTGGGATCGTCATTTCCCAACCTCGGCAACGGCCCTGGGATGCTCATTCCCAACACGGATCACGGCACAAAGAAACCCCGAGAGGTAAGCTATATAAAGGCTTCTATATGATATAGTTGCACAAACCATTGCACTGATTGCCTATGTAACCGGAAGCATCAGTATTAAGAGTTATGGCGTTACCTACAAGGAGGGGAAATGTTTTGTGGGCGACGTTGCCTCGCACCGTGCGCCTTTTGTTTTGGATGTCGGCAACGCTCTGTGGCTGCACGGCGACACTTCTGTTAAACCTCTAGAGGTGTGGGTTGTGGTCGCTTTGGGAATCTTATTTTATTTTACATGCGAAGTGGGCCTGGTTTCCCTGGCCATCTAACACGCAACCATTGACGTAAGCACGACTCTAGCAAGGCATTCCGGAATCGTTTTTTGATTGAATTTCCTGTAGCCGGGGGATGAAGGTCAAGTCGGGGACCTCTCGCTTCCTCGTACTCCGCGTACCGATTGCACTCTTCGCACCGTAGCCTTTGCGTTTGGGAGCGGAGCCAGTCTGAGCTAGAGTCGGCGGATGTAGCTTTTTGCGCCGGTGACGATGTAAACACAAAGAGCACACGCATTTCCAGCCCTTTTCAAAGAGAATAAATTTCACCAGCGTTCTTCTGTTGACGTATGTGTGGGTTTCTGGCGCCTTTTTTGCAAGAACACATACTGCAGAAGCCTTAATGTTAAAGTACTTGAAGAATGCTTCGAAATAATAACAATAACTAATAACTACCGCCACTATCACTACTAGCACTACTACCACTACCACCACCACCACCACTACTACTACTACGTCTTTATTAATACGTCTTATTCCGGGGCTGGTGATGAAAACACGATAACTAGTGTCGTCGTCCGTTGCCTGCTTAGCTGTACGTCGGATCACCAACCCGATCATGAAACAATACCTGCGTACTTACCAGTGCTCTGGACGCAATACGAAATTGCGCAGTTCCATCTATTAGATTGAACTACGAAAGCACTGTGAATGAAACCATGTGTCTTTTTACAAAACCGTGATCACCGAACGTTGATCTCCGTAGAAGAAGTTCCTGTCTTATTCCGTTCTACATCGTGCAAATTCCTCTTGCATATTCGCAGCTGCGGCGCCCCTAGTGTGGCAAAACCATCTATTCTTTTTGCTTGGCAAATAGACAAATATTTGGGACAGTACAACGTCTTCTGTGCCAGCCGTGAAAAGATTATTTTGCAACGCGAGCAGAGCCTCAGCTGGGAATTCCCACACGAAATTCGCACGATATAGAACAGTCTGTGCTGTCTCTTTCAAGATATGTCTCACAAACTCGCCTCGCCGCCGTGGTCTTATTACACCCTCACATATGTGTTCTGACGACTATCTCACCCTTATAAGGTCCGGTGACTCACTGTCTTCTGTACCCAAAAACGTCTTCCCATTGGGACTACGCGCTATCTTCCGTGCTTTTAACCTACGGCAGAAACTAAATATAACGAATTATGGCATCTGTGCCGGTTAATCTCTGTCTTTGTAGTACTGTATTGCTGCAACTGGTTCCACTGGAATCTCCGTTTTCTCCCTTGTAGTGTGCACTGCAGCACTTTGGAACTCAGTACAGCGGTTTCGCGGCCGTGGTGGTAACGAAGACGAAGGCAATCTCCTCGTGATCCAACGGGTGAACGAGACACCCCAGGCACAGACAAAGCAGAAACGCAGGGTAGGTTAGAAGTGTGAGGGGAGGGCGGCACGTGCTGCTAAGGCTTCATCTACCAGCGCGTCAACATAGCTGGAAAAGTCTAAGCGGACGAGTACCGTTAACAAAAAAGCGGCCACGGCGGCCGCTTTTCAGGTGAAAGAGTAAAACAAAATCGCCCGTGTGTGCGTAGTTTCGGCGCACGTTAAAGATTCCAAGGTGGTAAAAATCAATTCGGAGCCCTCCACTACGGGGCGCCTTATCGCCTGCGTAGCGTCGGTGCGTTAAACTCCACAATAACAATGTCTGCTGCCTCCCCCTCCCTTTTGGCATGGGTAGCCACCATGCAGCGCGCTCCACCTTACACTTTCTCCAGCCGCTGCTCATTAATGTGGGCCTCACCCTATCAGCGTGACATTTTGGCGGGCGGTTCAAACACAGTTTCCAACAACATGCTCGGCATTGACGACACCCTGCCAGATAACGACAGAATAGGGCGCGCCGCAGCGCTTTCGCTGATCACTCCGTCCCTTCCTGAGACGCAGCAGATATGTTCCGTGAGCCAGAAGACTGCCGCTGGTGCTGCGCAGAAATTTCCCACAAGAGAGTATAGTAATCGTCACCGCAATAATCTTCAGTTTTGTCTTTTTTATCTTTTCTATTCATTTTTTGCACACATTTGATTCCCCCTTTAACTTCTCTCTGTTGTGTTACTGTTGTGATGGCTCTTAACATTGTCCCGAAGCCAACGACGACGCAGTTGTCTTCGTGGAAAACCAGTTTATTGGAGCGAACTGGCGCTCCCCCAACAACTCAAGGAATACGCAGGCGGCGAAACAGCAGTAAAAAAATTTGTGACGTGCGCAGACTGGAGTCGGCCAATCGAATACCGCGGTGTCTCCTCCGCAGGCTTTTATCTTTAGGCGCGAGTATTTCTCGAGACGTCGTATACATCCAGAACATTGTAGGTAAAAGAAGATTATTCTAGGCAAGTGGGGTGAGGGCGAAACGCTCTCATATCAGAAAAAGATAACCAGTGCGGCATAAAAATAAAGAGTGGAACACGTGCTTCGCTTGGGACGCAGATAACTCAGCCGGGTGCAGCCTGGCATTACAAAAAAAACATAAGCAAACCGAATTCACGGTTCGATGCATTACTCACACTCGAAACGAAGTTAGGGGTCAGTTATCGGTTGTAGTGTTTTTTCTGTTGTCCTTTCTACACCCCTCTCTAGTGACCTCTGCCTCATGAGGTAAATAAAATAATGCATTTTTAAAAATACAGACATTAGCACAGGAGTTTATATCAAAGCCGAAAGGTTAAGAATACTTTATACCTTCCTACAATTATTTTGGAATTCTTAACTAATATCATGTTTGATACTGCCTGTCGTCTCTGTTTTAAGTTTTTCTCTTATTTTTTATGTTCTCTGTAACCTCCTTCCAATAGGAGTTCCGCTTCCCTAATATTAACATTTATGGCAAAAAAAATATTCGCGAGAAAAAATAGCAATTTTAGAGAGGATGATTAACAGTCGCTTCCAGTGTCGTATCCTACTATGTCGCTTCCGATACGGATGCATATTGTGCTTTATTACATTTATGAACAATATAGACTCATGCAGCGACCATTAAAGATGTTTCAGGTTACACTACGATTCCGTGCCCACTGCGTTGCATATTTTAGGCCATAATATGACAGTCTTGCATCACATAGACGCACCTCTCCTAGCTCGATGTTAAAGAAAGCCCATCCATCGGATTCCGTTTCAATTACTTTGGCGAACTGAAAAAAAAAAACAGACATACGACACAGGATTAGATATATGTATTCTCAAGGCGCTATGGTAAACGCATCGAGGCAGCAGCTTTGTACTTTTGTTCTCTAGGAAAATAGACATTTTTCTGATTGTTGTTATGATTGTCGCAATTCATGGGCATCTCATTTGGTCATAACTGCACACCTTCCACCAGAAAACTTAAATAAGAAAACCGTAACGAAGTGTAGCTCCCTACACACCCACTTCATCTTCGTCACTGGATGACGCCCAGAAAATTTTCAGGGAATTTGAGTGTGATCATACTTGTTACGAGGACAATTCGTATTTATACCCACCAGTCTACATAGCATTCACGCCGTTTTACGTCCCTTATTTATAAATAATCAACAACGTCTCTAAATAAACCATAATTGACTTCATTTTTCTTAATATACCCTAATTATACTCTTTACCCAGAATTTATTACATTAGCCTTACACATACCTAACTAGCGATTACTATCGATCACAAATGATTCGTTCTACCTAATTAAATGTAATTTAGCGTATTCTATCTATTTTTATTGTTAGGATATCAACCAATCCTGATTCACCAAAGTCTTCCTTTATGTATGCTGATCAAATTTATTCCAACGTAGGTCACCTTAATTCATGTTGTCTACTTTAACCTCACACTTATTCATTTCAGTTTGCCGCATTGCATCTAATCTATTTTATTACCATCTTAATTCTCATTACTCTCAATCACTAGTGAAAGATTGTTTCGTTATAATTCACCATAAGGCACGTTACACATCAATTTTCCCTTCGTTTTTCATCTATCATTACCATCCTTAACGAATCAATAAGGTTTTCAGTCACTTATCACTTCTTCTACATGGCTGGTATGCTTTGGTCCGTTTAATATAGTTTATTGTTCATCGTTCGGCATCAGCCACGTCTTTTAGAAAGCAGTAGTTCAAACTAGGACACTTTCGTCCATGTATTTGGTTGGAGCCGCATCGTGTTCGGTTTACAATGCGAAATAAATATGCAATATATACGTACAGATAGTGGATATATTTATATGCACTAAAGGAATTACAAGTCAGATTGGCGATGAAGATGTCAATACACTATGAACAAATTATTCAGGATATCTCATCTTTTCAGTCATTAAACGGAAGTATGTCGCAAGGAAGGGATCCTGAACCCTGTCGTTGCTAATGATCTTTGTCTTCTTATTGCGGATCGGGGCTTAAAATGCGCGATTGCTTGACTAGTTAATAAACTTACTGATTCATGCTTCCAGCAGCACGTTCCAAGTGTATAAATTGTTGTTCAATACACCCCTGCTGCTCTCAACTCTGAAGGTGCGAGTTAATTTCCTAGACGAACAGCGGAAGTCTCAGGCATGTGTCGACTTGAACCTCATTCGGTGCCGGCAGCCAGACGTACACTGAGCACCTTCTCAAATGACTCCCGTACGATTCTTCAAAACCGAAATGCTTGACGAGAGTCCCAACATCTTGTCTATAGGCTGACGTAAAGCGCATTGCACACCCAGTTGCGGATATCCGTTCACGAGGTTAGACTTCAATACGTCACGTAGGGCCGTCAAATGCCCGCATTGCCACTCCCTGTTGTCGCAGCACTATCATTTTCTTAGCGTTAGAGAGCTGTAGGTAGGTTCGTGACTGTAGGTTCGCATTTCAGCCACCTTTAAAAGCACGGACAGATATTAACAATTCGCTTACCTTATTTTTTTGGATCAGTGCCCAGTCAGTCGTTAACAAAACGGCGTCATCTTTTCTTAGGAAAAGGGCGTGGTTGGTGTATTCTTGATCATCTGTTTTAATTGCTGTGGCATTCTTGTCGCAGGCGAAGTTTGTATCTCCCAAGAAGGAGGTGGTGCAAGTGATATTGACCACTGTCTTGTTGTAGTCGCCTGTTTTTGGTAGACCCATGTATAGCATGATGCCCATGGTCGAAGAATACATAACGCGAACCTTGTCGCCACGTTCCCGGAACCGGTCTACCGACTTCTTCGACGTTCTCTGCAAGGTTATAGAACAAAACCACAAATATTTTTGCATATAAGCGGCTGCTTGCCTAAACATATCTTTTCCGTTTCGGCGGGTGCCTGGTGTCATTCGTAACACGCGATGAAAATTGTGAAGAGCGGATAGGATAGGTTAGCTGAATGAACAAAAATGTTTTGTCGTATAAAAGGCTCGAGATCATTTCACTGATTGGACTAGGATGTCAATGACTTGACTACCCGTAGCGTACTCCCAAATGCCTACGTTTCACCGAAAACGAAACAACGGTAGCGTGTGTTCGCAGTATAGAACGTTCGACTAGCCATACCATTCAGCTAACAAACTCTGTTTCAGCTCCTTTCGCTTCCATAATCGGTCTAGCCGAGCTACGCTACCGCCATTTTCAATTTCGCAGGGAGACGGCCCCCTTCAGGAAAACGTTTTTCGTCGAAAACGCAGCCATGCAGCTTCATAGGCTCAGCTCATGTTTTACAAGGCGTGGTGGCTATTCGCTTGTAATCAAACACCTGGTGAGCAATTTTCACTTACGCGTGACGGTACGCCCTCAAGCCCGGAGCCATCGTAGTACGAAGGGTAATGGGTCACACAATTATCCCCCAAACTTTTGCTCGCAGTGATATGCTGTTCCAGGATCACGGCCTGTATCTCCCTGAAACGTCAAAAAAATAACACCAATACTGCATTTGAGCGCAATGCTTCCACACTTACAGAAAAAGGGAAGTAGCAACATTACCATGCTCTAGTCACGCAGACTCCTCCAAGAACTGCAATTACTCTAACCTCATAACGAATGCGTACAAGCTAGTTGGCATCCCATGATCTACCAACGCGCCTGCCTGTCCTCGTCTGTCTCGCATCTCAAGATGTTTTTCCTTTAACTCTTACCCGCCGCGGTGGCTGAGTGGCTAAGGCGTTGCGCTGCTGAGAACGAGGTCGCTTGTTCGATTCCCGGCCGCGGCGGCCGCTTTTATGTTGGAGGCTAAAAGCAAAAACGCCCGTGTGTACGAGATATCGACGCACTTTAAAGATCCCCAGCGGGCCAAAATAATCCGGAGTCCTCCACTACAGCGCGCGTTATCGCCTGTGTTGCGTCTGTGCGTTACTCCCTACAATCAATCACTCAATCTAATCCTTTAACTGTTCTGCTGTATAATTGCCGTCAAGACGTTTTGCGCATCAGTGTTGCAGGCGGTCTTATTACCACGTCAGCGCGAAAAGGGACCGGGAAGATAACTTTCTCTATGAGAGGAACACAGGTTGGGTCGGTGAATGTTGGCTTGGCCAGAAATTTTCCAGTGAGTTGGGAAAAAAAATGCCATGCAAATTTCTCCGGCCCCGCGATCGGTCATAATCGTTGCTGAGTCTACTCACAAGTGGGCACTAAAGTCACTAGAACGAGGAAAGGGATACCTTCAGCGAAGAACGTGCTGGCAGCACTGGGGTGATATTGGAAGATTAGTTTCAATGCCGCGGGCGCGTAGCCTGCTTGGCATATATTTCGCCGCTTGCACATGTGAGAACTTTTCTATAGCTTGCGGATTAGCCCTTTATGTCATGTAATTTGAGAATTTCGCGTAATTTACGAACGAAATAAGAAACAGATTACAAAACACTGTTTTTTGTAGTACTGTAACATTATGAGCGCCAAGGGCAAGAAACACTGTTTCCCGTGCCGCGTAGAGTGGCACACTGTCGGTCTCAATAACGCTTAATGTTGCACATCCTGTTTGAGTGAATACGATCTTTATCACAAGCTGGTTGGTTGTACCGAATAGTGCTAAGTCCCACAACATTCCTCGCGACAATAATCCAAAATGCAGTGTTGCGCGAGGCGAATATCAGAGAGAAGTTATTCGCTATCAGGCTCTCCCGTTTGCGTACACTTAAATTCTTTCCGCGTTTCCGAGCAAAGAGGGCGCACGAAAAAATTTGAAAATATCAGACACTAAATGTAACACTTTAAATGAAAAATCAATTTTTATGTTCAATCTTTAAAAAGAAGTTGCATCCATCATTGGCAGCCTCAGTTGTCCTCAGGAGCACATCTCGTGGAGTCGCGTGGCTCTTCGTCGATGCGTCGTTCTCTTCCAGGCCATTGTGTCCGGACGTCCAGGAGCCGTTCGTTTTCTGAATTGTTGGAGGGAGCATCTTACCGAAGCATTTAGGTATATTTACATGAAGAAAACATTCCAACGCCCTTGGCGAGTCGGTAATGATGTTTAGGCTTCTATTAGACACTTTCGCTTCTCGGATTGCCAATAAGCTGTCTCCAACAACTGTTTCTTTGCTTCATTACGGAGAAAGACAAAATACGTAAAAAGCCTACGTAGTCAACTACGACAATTGATGCCTCGCAGTACTTTCCTAGGTGCCGGAGTCAGTGTATAGTGTGGTACCGTAATGTTTCAGCTTTCGTCAAACGGACTTGATACTATCATATCGCCTGTTCTTGTGAAGTTTTGGATCCGTGTTTTTTGTAGAGGATGTTTTACGGAGTCGCTGGATGGTGACATGTGTCGTTGCGCGCCGTCGTTTCTTTTCAGAGTGGTAGCCTGCCCTCCATACGATGGCCGTCCCGATTTGGTTATCCCAGGCCATCTACGGATGCTAAGAACGGTTTCTCTGATTCTTAAAAAGCCTGATGAAGGCAAAATTTCCGGGCTCATTACTCGTCATCCTCATCAAGGTCGACTGCAGGAAGGCCTCTCCCATTGACCTTCACCGCCTTTGTCCTGCGCTGCCGAGTCCATTCACTGTATCCTAATGTTTTTATTTCCTCACCCCATCGAGTTAATGGGCTTTTCCTTTTTCGAGAGCCCTCTGTGGCTATCCATTTTGTTCCTTTATAGTTCACCTATTTCCAGTTCGTCCCCCGGTCAAAATTGCGACGTTCCCGACTGCCTTATATGCTGTCGTAACAATAGTGTTCTTTTTCTATTTTCTTTGCTGCGGGTAAATTTGTGGTATGGTCGGCTCTGCAATATCCTCCTCATCATCAGTGGCTCAATAACTCTTACCGCTACTTCTTGCTTTCCTGCTCTACACTTGGTAAGGCATTGCATATTGTGGGCAATTGGTTAAATGTATTCTCTTTTCTGGCGATTCTGAGTTCAGCAGTGCCGCTTGACTCTAGAGCCATGCCGAGCATTCATACGTGCCTGTTGTTTGGGAGGACATCCTCATCTGTCGTAGGATGATTTTTAGCTTTGCTGCGTGGAGCCCTCCATCTTCGGCAAACGCAGCTTGCAGAGGAGGCACAACCACGTGAATATTGAAAAGTGGTTTGAAAGTAATGTGATTAGACCTTATACACTGGGTTCCCTTAGCTTATCCCTCCACCGAGTCCTGGCTGGCCCCGTTGGCGTTTACGGTTTATCGACGGGGGAGAGGGGGAAATGGGAAGGTAAACGGGGGAAATTTTTCGTGAAAAGAGGGACATACCTAGCACTCGATACATGTGGCTGCAGGTCATTGGGAGAGGCCTTCGTCCTGCAGTGGGCACAACCAGGCTGATGAATATGATGATGAATATTAGGATGATGACGATGATGATGATTGGGTGTCATTTTACTTCGTTTCTGCCGGAATTGTTCCTGAGCCTCGTTGGCCACGCGTAGCTTCGGCACCTGAATTATCGGATATTTGTATTTTTTATCTTCTGGTGAAAAGACGCTTTGGTGTTATGGCGTCAGTTGCAGGTACGGCTGGCAAACGTGTCTGTCAGGTATGCTTTCAGCGACTGGGCATTGGCGGAATTTTCAGCGCAGGCGTGGCACTTGCTAAAAAATGCGTGTTTTTTCTTCTCCGCCGCAGTATCGTTGCGCTCGTCTAGACTCTTCTTTAGCCCCAGCGCCTTATTACAGGTTCAGGTCAGCCTTCGAATCTTGGTACCTCAGTCGTAGACGTATTTCTGTGGTCGCTTGATGAGCACGGCGGATAGCGGTCGGCTAAGATTCACGGGGAAATCGAAAAATGAGCCAAATAATGCCATCGCGTTAATAATATACGGGACGGTTCTAGGGCGGGGGTGTCTACCATTTCCAACCGCGGACGGAGGGCATGCGTGCATTGTTAACCGTGTATCGCAATATATTCCAACTTATTCATATAACATATGAATAGTAAAAAAAAAGTTCTCCCAGCACTAGCTTCGAGGTGCATTGTCTCCTGATTTTGCAGGTGTGGGTTTTGGGATATTGTTGTGAGAGCAATTTGTTTATACTCACTGGTGTCATTAAAAATACCCGCAAAATGTTTTTGCTTTTTTCTTAATCAAATGTTATCAGACCTTTGTCAACAAACACTTGCAGTAATTGTAATAGGGGGTTCAAACTACCTCACCCGAAAAAAAACTTCTCCATACCCGTCAGATAACGCGGAAACGTGCTAAAAAAAATCGTGCTGTCTTTCACGAGTCTTGGCGTCCTTTGAGCGCTCTAATTACGCCATTACAGCCAGGTAACGGCTATTCCCCTATTCGTTTCTTTTTCAGCAATAAACACATTCGATAGCCACTTTCTGAAAGCCCAAAGCAACGGGTGAATGGCGCCAAGTAATAAATCACGGAGTGCCGCTTTGTGCTCGTGATACCTATAGCTTTGCGAAAGCTTACAGACTAGAAGAAAATGGTCAAATCATTTATCGCAAGTGTTGCAGAACCCTTTATGAGGCATACGCTCTGTTGGATTGCGAATACAGAGCCCCTTTCAACATGCTGTACCTGGGGTTCGGCGTAGTGATATTTAGGTTCCCATGACCGAATTTAGGTGCGGCGGGTTCAGCCCGAACTAACACGGTACACTTTGGGAGAGGCGTGGTGGCCTGCTGACAAAACGATTCGGGCCTGCCAGTTATGGAGAACTTTGAGCGGCAAGTTGGGAAATTGATGTTAGGTGCAACAGACTGGTCTCTGACGAAGGAATGGTGGCCGCCGGCACTATATTTCTCCAGCCTTTCCCCACTATTGCAAGCTCCGCAAGTATTTTTCGCAACAACTCGCAAAAACCAAGCAGTCATATATTTTTCATTGAAATAACACGGGAAATATCACTTGCGTATTTATGATTTGCCACAAATTTGCCCAGTGTTTTCTTTTCGCTAGGCAAGATTATCAAGTATTAACTTTAGCACCAGATTTAGCATAGAAATGTTTTGCCTATATAGACGTGTCTGTCAAGAATACTTTTAGTATTTGTCCGGACGCCACAATCGAGGGACAGACGGACGGACGGACGCGCGGAAGGACGGACAGAAGAACAGACAGACAGACAGCAGGCAGACAGACAGACAGACAGAAAGACGGACGGACGGACGGACAGACGGACGCACCAAATTTTTTTTTCTTTTTGTTACCCAAGAAATGCTACCGTGCCCAAAACACCGGCAAATCTCTAAGTTAGGTAATCCTGCTTCAGAAACAAGGTGGCCTCGCCTAATACACTGAATATTTTTAATGGTTAAACCTTTTCATTCACGTTATGTTCTGGACGATCCGTGCGTGCCGGTATCGGCGACGGACGCGAGGTGATGCCCTAACCCTACCTACAAGGCCTCACACTTCGTTGATATTGATGCGAACGGCAGAAATGAAGCCCGTGTGCGGGTTGTAAAAATAATTCCATTATTGTGAAATTGCTAGAAAGTGAACCAAACGCAGACAACTTCGGATCATTACGAGTGATTGTGTATATCTGCCTTATACATTGGCAGGATTACATCGGCTCCACAAAACTGAACTAATACTTCACATGTGTTGGTCTCATTTACACCTACTTTTTGAGAGAAAACGTCCAAACATTCGCCATTAGTACGCACGAGCAACATTTAGCACTGGCGCACGCAGTCTTGCAACGCTATACATTGCTGCAGATTGTACTATAATTTCTATAACAGTAGCTTTAATAAGGCTAATATACTTACGGCATTGAAAGGACGCCGTCCACGAAGCCAGTGCTGTCGGATTCTTTGAGCACGTATGCGCCGAGAAATATGTAGCCCTTCGGCTCGTTCTGCAGCGCCTTGGCGATCGTCTAGACAGAGCGAAAAACGACGGATGGCGAAGCATGTGTCAACCCTCTTCCAGCGGTATCACACACATTAAGCTAGCAGGCGCCTTAGAGTGCCGTACAACGCGTAAACCGAATCCAAACCTTCAGGCTAGGAAGCCATTGGTCTAGCATAATGCCATAAAAAATGTGTTCCTGTGTGCGCTGCCCCACAGACAATTTGGCCCAATGTTCAAACCGTCCCAGCGTCTCTTGCAGAAAATATAAAATCCTTCCACATTGGGAAGAGGGAAGGGTAGACCGAAGTAATAAGTGAGTCCTTTCCTATACTCCCTCAGCGGATGGCCATCTTCTAAGCATGATTACCAAGACGACGCTTACCCCAATATTCTTAGAGCGAGCTTCACCATTCAACACAAATGCAAAGCTGGGAAGACATTTCTCCCCGGGAAAATTCAGCCTTCAGAACATGGAGGCCCTGAGGCCTTTTTCTCAGGTTTATCAATTTTTCTGTACCCTGAAACAGGCCAAGTTGAAAAAAAATTCACATGACCACGGGGGGATTATACACATTTGGGCTTTGCTGTTAAATACTCTCTGCGCACAGAAATTCCGAGAAACCCTCTACACATGCTATACTGCACAGTTGCGTTCATATAACAAACGAAAAGGCGAAAAATTGCTTTGGACTTAAGGCGATAGCGCTGTTATGAGCCCTGAAATGAGTGAAAGTTTTAATTATACCAGACGGGCGCAGAGGTATGAAGGGGAAGGTGTGGGAACATGGAACGTGGCCAGCAGTCTCAGGAAGCGCCTGGTAGTGACTTTCTGGCCTTCTAGCAGAGCAAGGTCAAACAAGCGCAACGTGCACTTTCATGGCGCTGACGGATGCGCTCCCGATCACGCTTTAGCCAACCACCGAAAAAATTCGTCGCTCCAAAGGATACCGCAGGAATTCCCTGCAGTGGGTTGTCGGTTACATGGGAGCGTTCGTTGGGATACAGGAAGGCCAAGGGCACATCCGTGCCATGGTCAAGCCACCGCTTCGTGCGCTTGCAGCATGAAAGTAAAACATACTGGATTATTGGTACACCGTAATTGCAGCGTTCAATCTCTTCATTTTTCCGCTGGGTGCGGTGCGTAGAGAGGGGTAGGATGAAAGGGTAAATGCTTTGGCGTCAGAATATCTTACAAGTTCTCACCGCATTAAATTTCACATCGCGTTTACCCCTACAACGGCACTGCGCCTAGCGTCGACTGGGCTTTGGCTTCGCGTGCAATGCTTCGCGTGTTCAGTGCATGCTGCAGCCGGAAAACCGAGTTTTCAGAAACCGAGTTTCTCTAGCGTTGTCCCGATAAACTTGGCTTCAGCAAGTTTAATTACGGCAAAATTTAGGGTTATGGCTTCATGTACGTGTCACGACTGAAATGTTAATATTCCTTAGGCATGATCGCCGCCCAGACATAAGAGAACCAAAATGTGCTCATATCTTTCGTCTGACTTCTGTGTCGCGGGTATGTCATGTGCTAAAACGCTTCACTGGTCGTTCGGCTTCAGTGTGGAATGAGTTCTAGTACTGGGGGTGAGTTAGATAAAACTTAAACCACATGGTATATTTTCTTCAAGATAAAAAATAAAAGAGGGCTTTATGTTTCAAGCTTGTTCAAATTATTACATTGAAATGGCCCGGCTACCCTTTAAGATGGTGATGTATTGGGTTAGGCGGATCAACGGTAGTGTTTGATAAGATTTTCCGCCCTATTAATTCTCCAAGCAGCAATAAATTGGCCATGGAGGCAATTTAAAAATTGGTTTCAATCAAAAGATTTTCGCAGCATATAAGGAACATGTGCACTGTCATGCAAGAGAATAATAAACGGGAAACTACGGTGGGGTCCTGAAAACGGGCATTGCCAATTTCTCAAGAAATTGTGGCAGTGGGATTAAAAAGGCATTCGCCAAAAACAATTTCACTCTTCGGTTTTCTCAACCAATCAAAGCATGACGCGCTGTGGTCCCTAAAAAGTAATTCCAAGCTAACAAATTGAATTTGTTCCACCAGACGAACGAGATGTTGAGTAAGGCACTACGACTTTAGCATATTCTGTCTTGATAAGCATCGGCACATAATAATGAGGAAGAAAAAAAATTCCTGCCCGCCGCATTACCTAAAAACGTTGCCAAAACAAGCAAAAGGATATCGGGTAAACTGCATATGCTATGTAGCCGCAAAACTCTACGTTTCAAATATTTTCTACCCATCACAAAGAATGCGTGCAATATAACTAAAACACATAACACGTCTCCATGGGCCAAATCCACTCCGGCCTACCGTCTCGAATAAATCATCTAGAGAATTAACCTACACACAGGACTAACTTCGTACATTGCCTTATAATAACCATAAAACTTTATATTGGTTTTGTCTTCTAAATTTCACCTTTATCTGTTAGACACTGTTCGCCTGAAGATCAATTCTTATAAATTTGATCTAATAGGTTATCCATCAAAAAATTATGTGTTCGTTTTAAAGGAGTGCTGAAACAAAATTTCCGTGTTACTTTTTTTCTCTCTTATAAGTGCCTACCGTCCCCCTAATCATGAAATGGCAGGCTAGATGGTCAGTGGCTGCGTAAATAATATGTGCAGCCTCGCTTATTCGTCTGAAATTTGGTATCGTGAAAACGAACACCGAGGCAGCCGCAATATGACAACAGGGCGCTCGTGACGTCACCGTTCTTGTAGCTCCACTGCCAGTCTGGATGCGCGCTCGAGCGTGTATGCGTCTTGAGCGTCTCCACGCGCCTGGGAAGCATGATTTCAGTCCCGAAACTTTAACCTAGTACACGCGCCGGAGCAGCGCGGGCCAATCGCAGTGAGCTCGTTGCCCGCAATGCCTTTCGTTATGCTTGCTGTTTTGAATGAACACGATTCTTAGGACAATGCTGTTGGAACCGATACTGAAATTACCTCATCGTGTGTTGAGGTGTCGCACCAGAAATTCAAACGCTCCTCCAACCGTACGGCATCTTTACACGACGTTCCTAATACCGTAGTAACTCGCCTTCCAAACACCCTATTTTCTTACCAGGTGTCTCTAATTTTTCTATGACCAAGTCATCCTCCGAATCGCCCATGCTTAATTCAATTTACTCGTAAAGTATTGATCCTGAACCTGTGCCCAACCTTTACTCGTATACAACTAGTTACCCAGCATACGAAAATAACCGACAGTACAGCAACGGTACTAGATCCCGTACTCGCCTCACGCCACAACTCAGCCTCGTGCATAACGCATTTACCCGGTTTATCTCATTATTTATTCCTTTCGACATTGCAGTACCATCTTTAGAAACGCGTAAGACAACTAAGCAAATTTGTGTTTATTAGAAAGCAAGTTTTGATGACATTACCAATGAACTGTCCACTTTTTTGACATTTTTCTGGACAATTTCGACGACCGCACTGTTGTAGCTAACTGAAACTTAGTCCTGTGAATGCTACACTACCTAACCACCAGATACATCCCGATTCACAAAATCTCTTCTGACACATGAGCCCCGTCGTATAATGCTTACATAAAATGTCTACCAAATTGCAAGAGGCGCCTTACCCTGAAACCAAATTGCTGCCCTCCAACATTCGGTGGGAGGCATACAAAGTTTCTAACAATTCCTATGTATCCAGTGTCAAAATTGCAAATCCAACTTCTTCCGGGGTACCTTTCTTAGCCTGCTTCTCAACAATCCCCAAAATGTTGGCGCGTAATAATCAAAACGCAACTGATTCAATTAAGCTGCTGCACCAGACTGACGAATCAATTCCTGACAATGAGTGTCCGATTGCCCTAAACAGGTTTTTTGGTATTAATTTTGTGGTGTCTTCCTGTATATGTCTGGTAAGACGTGTTTCTGGGCGAGTTGGTTCATATAACAGTAATACGATTTAGCGCAGCGAAAGACACAGACGGTGAAAAGGACGGGACGGACCCGTCCTTTTCACCGTCGGTGCCTTTTGCTGCGTTAAATCTTATTTGTGTATATCTCTTACTACTCCAATGCTGTACTCATGAACTCAATTACTATTGACACTTACGGACGTAATACAAAAAAACACAGTCACTGAAGCCCTCTTCAAGCCCTGGTGTCAACCTTATAACTTCTAAATTTTTTCAAGGCACGGCCTCGTATTCTTTAATTCTTCTCCCGAAACTTTTTCAACAATTCTTTGACAGTGGGTCGCTACCCAGTCACTGGAAAATCGGTGAGGCGGTTGCCGTTCACAAATCAGGTAGCAAAGTATCTCCTTTAAATTACGGCCCTATATCGCTAACGAGGATTCCTTGTAAAGTCCCAGAACATGTTTTGAACACAAGCATCGTAACATTTCTGGAATCGAACTAATTTTTCACGGTGCACAACATTTCTTCCGAAAGGGATTTTCATTTGAAACACAATTATTGTTTTTTACACACCAGCTTCATCGAAATCTTGACCATCGCTCCTAAGCAGACTGTATTCTCTTATATTTCGCAAAAGCCTCCGATAAAGTGTCCCAAATTCTTCTCCTACTGAAACTCAGAAAGCTTCACCTTGATCTTGACATGTTCAAGTGGTTGGAATACCTTTTGTGTGGCCGTATTCAATTTGTTGCTGCCACCTCGCATAGTTCCCCAGAATGTCCTGTTCATTCGGGTGTACTCCAAGGTTCAGCCCTTGGTCCCCTCTTACTTTTAATTTACATCAAACACCCCACTGATTGCGTGTCATCAAGCATACACCTGTTCGCTGATGCTTGTGTGATATTGCGTAATATAATGACACAAGTGATGTTAGTATTTTACAAAACGACCTTAATGCTATTTCAGACTTGTGTAGTCTTTGTCCTCTGAACCTTAGTCTTGCACATTACTTCTTCCCTGACCTGGTCCGTTCACATAAGTAACATTATTAACAATGCAAACAGTAGGTTAGGCTATGGTCGTCGCAATTTTTCTACTTCACCAGCCTACCTAGAAGTACTGTTGTAGAAGAACTTGGTGCGAAGTAAATTAAAATATGCTACCTTACTTTGAGACCCCAGCCTGGTTCATCTAGTTAAAAACCTCGAGTTGGTCCAGAACAACTCGGCCAGGTTCATCCTACACTATTACGATCGAACAGCAAGCGTTGCAGCGATGAAAAAATCGTTGCAACTGACTTCCCTTTCTTCTCATTGTGAGTTCTTTCGCCTGTGCCTTTTCCATAAAATTTTCTATAACAGCCCACACCTCCGAGCTATTCGTTATCTTTCACCGTCCTACGTGTCATCTCGTATCGATCATGCGCACAAAGTTCGTATACCGTTATGCCGAAGAAGAACGTGTTTGGAGTCTTTTGTTCCACGCACCAGCAAGGAATTGAACCAGCTTCCTGGCGCGACTGCTACAATTACCGAGCATCAGCTGTTTCGCCCTCCACTAACGAACTTTGTAAACTGAGATTAAATATGACGTGTGCCCTTTTCGGTTTTTTTCTGTTCTTGTGTGTTCTAATGTGTTTCGCAGCTAGTATTGCATACTAAGAATATTTTTATTATGTACACTATATGTCTTTTATTCTGCTTTTGTGTCCTAACTTTGTATCAGCTAAAATTGCTCATTCAGAAAACGACGAATCATGCACTCCCCTTTACTCACTTTCTGAATCCTTTTTTGTAAAACCCACTTCCCTCTTTAATGCCTCTGGCCCTAAGGGTATAATAAATAAATAAATAAACGTCACAGGGGTCCGCACTACGGCAGTTATGGCCTACGAGGATCAGGTGGCATCAAGTTGATACCGATGGCGGAAGGGTACCCGTTGTGAGCTGTTTCGTTCCCACGAAGATAAAAAAAGAATTTAGGATACGTTATATTGAACGGTTATTGTTGAAACATGCTGGGATATATCTTCATACACCAAGTAAACGTTTAACATAGTTATCTCAGCTATAAAATTTCGTGTAGCACCCCTTTAAGAAAGCATGATCCAAACACTGAGTGAAGTATGCCTTCTCTCTGTATGGAGGCATGCACCCCTAACGCAGAAAAACAGGAAATCCTCCGGTATACGTCCGCCATTCGCTAGACAATATAAAACGTAACAACACTAAACAGCCGATCTCTGGGCAACGAGGGTACATGGTTGGGGAAAGCTTTTAGGTCAACCACTCCTCACTGTAGCAACGTTTTTTTTCAGACAGACATGTGAAGAAGTTTATTGTTCTTGCGAAGCATATTTATCATAAGACCCTTAAGTAAACCGCTCAAGCACCTTAAAAGGTACGTGTGCTTTTATCAGCTAACGCTGATAATGCCGCCGATATTGCTTTTATCAGATAACGCTGAGAAAAACATTATCATTGCGTTTTTTCGACACCAATCGAATAAAACAGCAAACAAAACGATTACAACCGGGCTCCCGATACACGTATAATCTTGAACCTGAACACCAATCATCACACGGCTTCAGCACATGCCGCAGGCTGCATTCCACTGCATAGGATCGCGCCTCTCGCTTGGCGTGCGTACAAGGAGTCGCCGGGTCTCATATAGCACAAAAACAAGGCGCTGCCGACTGGTCAGCGATAGTTTGTTTCGAACATTGGGGCGATCCTAGCGGCAGGGTGCTGCTGCGTGGCCCTTCTTTCTCTTTCCCTCAGCGTTTTTTTATTTCCACACCGTCTATGCTTCTGTACCTCCTTGCGCATGCGCAACAGCTCACCGGCGCCGATTTTTTTTTATTTCTCTCGGCGTTCACTGCAGGCCATTTCGGTACGTGCGCGAGTGAGTCGGCGTGCGAAGCGTAGCACGGGTTGTCTAAACGTCTCCGCGGGCGGAAAGTTTCGCTGCATTATGAAATCGATTCGAATGCAATCTAAACGTGCAGCCGCGCAGGAAGGAGCGTCACCAGTCCTGCGCAGCTCCGTCGTGCAGCAACACAGAGCGAAACAGTTCTTCCGAGGTTTTCGTCTTCCCAAAGATGACAGGTAAGCGAATTGCCTTTCTGCAAGTTATAGTGAATTCAAAAAAAAGCTGACCGGTGGCACTCTTCTATTTTCAACATACTTCTCCCAGGTAATGTGAATTTAATGAGACATGTCAGTTGCCTTGAAGTTTAAACTAATGTGCAAATATATACCAGCTATTACAGGTCCCCGCAGTTTTAATAAAAGTGAACGCTCCTTCGGAGCGCACACACTTTTTCGTAAGGTCAATTTCTGGAGGCATTGTCGTTTTATGATCGCCCAATTAAAAGCTTCAACATCAATTCATGTTTTTTTATCCACGTAGTTTTTCTTTCGTGCAGCAGGTTTGAGGCTTGGTTAGGGCCCCAAATCGAGAACGCTTTGAGACTTCATCGGACGTTTCCTCCGATGGCTCTCCTCTACAGGAGGGCGCTGCGATCGCCGCAGGGAGCGGACGCACTTCGCATCAGCTCCGACGTTTTCGATTAATTGCGCCGGTCCAATCAATTATATAGACGAGATTCTGTTGTAGGGCAGTGCAGCTTGGCCTGAGGAATCAACCGATACCATTTTCGGCAAGTTGCAGCGATTTTTCGCCGATTTATCGACGAGAAGAGATCGACCAACGTGGCCGGCTTGCTAAGCCTAACCTAGGATTAGCACGACTTCGGAGCCGGGCGTGCCGGGGGCGGCCGCCACGGCGAAGACGGCAACTATCCACGAAGAGATGACGACAACCATGGATCTGGGTACCAATTTTCTTCCCGAGGAAGACGACGGAGCATCGGCGATGCAAGTCAGCTACATTCACGGGCGGATGTCGGTGGCGGTCGCCGGCAACGCGGAAACAACACCAGCGAGAGGAGCGCAAGAAGGCAGGTGGCAGATGGCGAGGCGGAAGATGCGGCGGCAGCAGATCGGCGCAGCTGGCGGTGAGTCGGTCGCCGTTGTTTCTGCTCCCCCTGCCCCCCCCCCCCCCCCCCCCCGCAGCCCCTAGAGACCCAGCAAAATTTGCGAGGCAGGTCGCAGCTAAGCTAACTAAAGCAGCCCGCATGCCGCGCGCGCTGCCGCGTGAGGACATTAAGATTATTCTCAGGCCACGTGGCGGGTTGGACGTAGCCCGCACCGCGGCACCCACGCCAATGGAGGCCACTTTCGCAGTGGCAGGAACTACCATGCAGGAATCCAGAGAGGATACAATATGCACTAACAACGCGCAGAACATTATCGTGGTCAGCACGCCACACGAGCACAGGGCTCGCATGTACTCGGAGATCCGCTCGCTAAAGATCGCGGGTAGGGAACACGAGGTGTACGCGTACGTGAGGGCGCCCGAGGGCACGGTCAAGGGGGTTATCAGAGATATCCCGCTCACGTACTCCGAGCAGGAACTGCAGGAGAATATAGTTAACGAAACGAATCCGCTCGCGCTAGAGGAGCATAGGATAGGTAAGACAACTACAGTCATCGTAGCCTTCGAGGGCTCTAAGGTACCCAGCACGGTCAGGTTCGGAGCCTTGGTTACCAAGTGCAGCCTGTACAAACAGCATTATGAAGTGTGCCGATGCTGCGGCAGATTAGGACACAGGGCAGACGTGTGCCCCCCCCCCCCCCGGAGGCGCAAGTATGCTTTGCGTGCAGAGCGTCCAACCCGGGACCCACGCACGACCAGGTCTGTAAACCCCGATGCAAGCTTTGCGGAGGAGCTCATCCAACCGGGGCGGCGGGCTACAAGAACCGCTACAAGACCCCGCACGTGGTCAAACAAAGAAGATGGGAGCGCAAGCAGGCGGAGGAGCAGCAGGAGAGCGCGCCGAAGCTAGGCTTAGTCGACTTCCCGCAGCTGCGCGCGCCCGAAAAATGCGCGGAACAGCCAATGTCACCGAAGAGGAATGCTGACGTCAGAAGAGCGGCAGCTGGAACAATAACAACGGCGGCAGCTGGCGGAATGCGAGCGGCGAACGCAGCTGGCGAGGCTGGCGGGAAGGGCGGATTAAACAAAGCCCCCCGCCACCGCTGCGGCTGTGCCCCGCGCGCCGAGCCTAGCTCGAAGACAGGAATCACGTGGGCCGCAGCGGTAGCGGGCCCGAGGCGGGAAATTTAACCGCAGGCATCCCGAGAGAACGATGGGGAGCTGCGACAGCAGCAGCAAGGGCGAACATCGATGCAACCCGCACCGGAGACGATCTTGCTCCAAAACGAAGTTTCGCGGCTCCGAGCGCAACTCGCGCAGAGGGACAGACAAATACAAGAGCTCAGCAGTAAGCTGGACCAGATTCTAAGCAACCAAATGCAGCTGCAAAAGACCCCGTGCGAGCAAAGGAGGGCAGCGCGCAGGCGGATGCGGCAGCACAGACAAGCCAGCGAGCAAGAAATATCAACACAAGAATAGGCGATGGAGCCACAAGACGAAGAGATAGTCGAAGAAGAGGAGAGCACCGTAACGGTGCACAGTGACGATTACTCTGCGGAAGAAGAAGTAGGCGAAGAGGAGGCGGAGGCCGAAGTAGAGACGGAACACACGTACGCCAGCCCCAGAGCAAAGAGGCGAGCTACACCTACGAGCGTCATGGAGCGCCGGCAGCAACAACTGGAAGACAGTCACCAGCAGCTCGAGAGAGAGCAGGAGTCAATCAGCAAGAGGCCAGCGACGCTAGAAGCGACAGTGGCCGATGGCAACGTCCGGGTTACCAACATGGAGCGCATGCTACAGCACCTCCTCACGCAAATGAACGAAATGAAAGAAATCATCCACCGACAGCAACAGCAGCAGGCGCAGATGCTGTCAACGCAGTAGCAACAGCAGCAGGCGCCACCTCAATTACAACAGCAAAAACCAACGACCAAGACTCGCCCAGTATGGCCGGAGCAATGTTAGGTCGAGAGTTTGTCATATGGCAATGGAATGCGAATGGCCTACGCACAAAGAGGGCATCGTTACAACACTACATACGACACGCCGGCCGAAGACCGGACGTTATTCTAATACAAGAGACACACACCGAAGACACTTCGAAACTGCCGGGGTTCCGCTCCTACGCCAGCCCGCCCAGCGCGAGAATCGCAGGGAAAAGAGCCGGGCAGGGGGTGTGTACCCTGGTGAGGAAAGGAATCACCTCGTAGAGCCCGGCCTACTCCGGAATACCGCCATGGAGCACCTCGCCATCGAGGTGGTAACGGGCCGTAAGAAGAAGGAAAGCACCTACATTGTAAATATCTACAGCAATCCAAAGCAAGTTTAACAAAAGTTCAGAACCCTCATACACAAGACCATGCAGCTGGCGGGTAACAACACCATGCTGGTGTGTGGCGACTTTAACATGCCGCACACGGCGTGGGGCTACCCGACGACAACGACCAAGGGCCAGAGCCTCCACTAAGAGACCCTGGAGGCAGAATATCACCTACTCAACGACCCGGCAGTCCATACGAGACACGGCACGTCAACGAAGAGGGATACCAATCCCGACCTGGCTTTCTTCAACGCTACCACCGGAGTCAGCTGGCGGAACACGGGCGAAACTCTGGGCAGCGATCACTGCATCCTCGAGATCGTGGTGCCGCTGCGCGGATGGATCCCGTCTCCCCGCAAGCACGCGACAACGGATTGGAACAAGTACAGGCAGGAGCTGGGTGCCCTGACAAGGCAAATCGAGGACATCGGCGAGTGGTCGCGCAGCGTCAACGCGGCGACCAAGGCAGCCACGACTGAAGTCGAAACGGACGAAGGGACGCGGCAAGTACACAGCCGCCTAGCGCACTTGCTGGAGGCGAGAAACTCGCTCAGAGCCCGGTGGAAGCGACAAAGACATAACCGAAGGCTCCGCAAGCGCATCGCCTTACTCAACATCGAAATCGCAAAGCCAGCGAGGTGATCTGCCGACAGGAGTGGCAGGCGGTCTGTCAAGAAGCGGACGGCCAATTCCACAAGAGCAGAACCTGGCACTTGCTCCGTCACCTGCTCGACGAAGACAAGACAAAGGGTACGCAACATCACATCCTGGCGCGAACGTTACACAGGGCCAAGCAGGAACTCGGGGAAGACGAGATCCGCCGGTGCATAAACGACAAATATCTGCCGGGCACGCCGCAGACCCCCCTCCCGAGCTACACCGGCGCAGCCAACGCCGAGCTCGATGAGGACATCGAGGAGTGGGAGGTCAGAGCGGTGATCCAAACCATCAATTGCAAGTCGGCTCCGGAGCCGGACGGAGTGTCAAACAAGGCGCTGCGCAACCTGAGTGACGCGGCCATAACCGCGCTTACCGGTTATTTCGACAGATGCTGGCGGGAGGGCAAGCTCCCCGCCGGCTGGAAGGAGGCCAGAACGGTCCTAATTCCAAAGCCGGGCAAAGCACTGAGCATAGAGAACCTGCGGCCCATCTCCCTGACGTCCTGCGTGGGGAAGGTGCTGGAGCACGTCCTCCTGAATCGGTGGCAAGCTTACCTAGAAGAGGAGGGACTCTACCCCGACACCATGCTGGGGTTCCGAACCAAACTCAGCACCCAGGATGCGATGTTGCTGATCAAGCACGAAGACCTCGACAGGCCGCGGAACTCCCTGGACAACCGAGCGATACTCGGACTCGACCTGAAGGGGGCGTTCGACAACGTTCGTCACTCAGCCATCCTCCGGCAAGTATCGCGCCTGAACATGGGTGAGCGCACGTTCGCCTACGTGCGAGACTTCTTGTCGGACCGTACCGCTACGATCGTGGCCGGTGGCCTAGACCTCCCGAAGAAGAAGCTGGGGAGCACGGGTACGCCGCAGGGCGCTGTGATCTCGCCGACGCTGTTTAACATCGTCATGATAGGGGTTGCCGAGCGCTTGCAGAACATCCCGAGATTCGGACACACCATATATGCAGACGACATCACGCTCTGGGTGTCCGGGGGCAGTGACGGCGAGATCGAGGCGTCCCTGCAAGAAGCCATCGATGCGGTCGAAGAACACCTGATGTACACGGGGCTGACGTGCTCTCCGAGAAACTCCGAGCTGCTGGTGATACCACCCAAGAAGAAGAGGAAGACGACAGAGATGGGGCCCGACATTAATCTACACACCAAGGACGGAACAATCATGCCGCGAGTGAAGACGCTGCGAGTCCTCGGACTGCACGTGGACGCTCTCGGGCACAATGATTATACCATAAAGAGACTGGAGGTGAAGATCATGACGGCAGTGGGGCTGATCAAGAAGGTGGCCACGCGGCACGGGGGCATGCGCGAAGGCAACCTCCTGCGGCTGATACAAGCCTTCGCGGTCAGCCATGTGGCATACGTGGCGGCTTTCCACGACTGGTCGGCGACGAAGAGCGGGATGCTGGATGCTCTGTTACGCAAGGCATACAAGTCGGCGTTAGGCCTCTATACTCACACGAGCACGACCCGGCTCCTAGAATTAGTGATACATAACTCTCTATGTGAGGTCGCAGAGGCGCAGCGCGTATCGCAGCTTGCGCGCCTAGAAACGACCAGAACAGGCAGAGCAATTCCCAACCGAGTAGGGCTGCTGCGGGGGGAAGGCGGTGGGGGCGGGGGCAGGGGGCCGACGGGGCTGCCATCGCCGCTGCGGTCGTTGTCCGGACGGTCGCTGCCGAGGGGGCTTTTCGGCCTCATGCACGTCCCGCCGATACCCCGGCACATGGATCCAGAACTCAACGGGGAGCGCCGCCTTGTCAGGGCGAAGGCGCTCACGGCCGTGCACGCGGCCGACACGGACGCGTTCTACGTGGACGCGGCCACCTACCCGCACCGCAAGGGCACGTAAGCTGTGGCCGTGGTCGCGCCGACCTCCAGGGAGCTGTACACGGCGGGCAGCGTACGGGCGCAGGACCCGAAGCAAGCCGAGGAGCTGGCCATTGCGCTGGCCCTCACAAACCCAAGGTGTGCCACCGTCCTGAGCGATTCGCAAGGGGCGGTGCTCAACTATGCCACGAACAGGGTGGGACCGTGCGCGCTCAGGGTGTGCGGGGCCCTGCCGCGGAGAACAATGCCGGTGACCATCAAGTGGTTTCCGGCGCACGGGGGCCCGGTGGGAACCGGAGCCAACCGCAACGAGAAGGCGGACCGAGCTGCGCGCGTGCTGACCAGACACGGCAGCGCGGCACCAGGCTCGCCTCCGAGGACTGCGGGAGGCGAAGGGGAGGACGAGGGTGTAGGGGAAGAAGAAGACGAAGAAGATGAAACGGCGGTTCCAATCACCACCTACAGGGAGGTGCTCGAATGGTACAGGGAAGGCCGCAGGGTCTACCCGCCACCGCACCGTAATCTCATCCGCAGAGAGGCAGTGATCGTGCGACAGCTACAGGTGCGGGCAATCTGGACACCGGTGTTCGCTAAGCACGTGTGTCCCGAACTCTACCAATCGGACGCGTGTGTGTTGTGCGGGGGTGAGAGGGCCACCATGCAGCACATGCTGTGGGGTTGCGGACAACAACCAAGGCAAGAGACTACTAATACGGACGAAGTGAAGGTGCTTCCACCGCGCATTGAGTGAGCGATCATGAGTGCGGACTGTGGGTTACAGAAGATGGCTGTCCAGCTTGCGCTTGCGGCCATCGAAAGCCAGCGGCCGAAACCGACGCCTCAATCTCCCGCGAGGGGGGTGCCAGGTAATAGGCAGTAGGTTTGCCCCTACAACGGGGGCATGAACGCAGGCCAATAAAGATGTTGTTTCTCTCTCTCTCTCTCCTCTACATCTCCAAAGCACGAAATGCACGTGCTCACAAAGAAGGCAAGTTCAACTGGACGCGCTTCTTGTTATTCACTGCGTACCTACTACCACTGCGATTGGTGGCGTGGAGGTGCTGCGCCGCAACCAATTTTTCCAGCGCCATCTTGCTCCAAAATACATATATACACGGCGAAACTACGGCCTAGCGTTGCTTCAGTTCTCCGCAAAATTGGGACGCGATACCGTGGTGTTCGATGCCAGTCGATTTGCCCAGGGAGCAGTGGAAGGCTAACTAGAAATGCATGCGTCGTCTGCAGCCGCAATTGCAATCGTTTCGCTCGTTAAAAAGAAGTAGCAGTACTGGCTATTGTAGTGCTGGTTTTGCTATTTAATCTAACCCGAGCGTCCACGCATTGTCGTCTGATCACGAGTTTATTTGCGGTTCCATAGTTCAGAACCCTGGTGCTGTATCGGACAGGATGAGATAAGAGGCGTTGTCCAGACACGAGTTAGAAGGTAGCTTGTGGCAACCTAGCGAATCTGCAAGTAATGAGCTTTCTGGATGCGGCCTACAATACAGGAACGCTTTTTTTTTCTGCGCGTCATTTTCCCTCACCCCTCTCCCCGCCCCCCCCCCCCCTCAGTGAGCAGACTGTTCACGCGCTATAAAAGAAAAAGACTTCAGATTTGACTTGTGTTGTGCGAAAATACGACGTTGCTGCGCTATATTATTGTACATAGATAGAATCCAGCAATGAGTGCGGGAGTTGTGTTGCGGACCTTATTTGCGCAGCATTTTGTTGGTGTGAACATATGATTTCTCGGAAGTGTATGGAGGGTAATGATCCAATCAACGCTTTCTTTCAGAGTTTGCGTAAACTGCTCCATAGGCATACTTGTGCACCCTTTTCTTTAAATTTTAGTTTCCCGATGATTGTCTCTGAACTGAAGCCGATGTGAATGTCTAAGGAACATTCCTGTATCGAGGCGTGTCCAAGCAATAAGTATACACTGAGCATAACTTTCAAGTTCTTTTCTCCTGCCGTCGCGGTGAGCGCGAAAAAAAAAGCTGCAGCGACTAGACCTTCCGAAGTTCTCCTTGCGTAAAAAATTATTGTGTTCCTCACTGAGTTTGTAGCACGTTTTATTTTCCTATTGTGCAATATTGTATGCCTAAATTTGCATAAGTCATATTCTTGCTTAGAGTGTAATACTGTGTGCATAAAATGTATATGCACTATATGGGTATAGGCATGTGTTTTCACGCCTTCGAATCATACGTCCTCATGAATTCTGAATAAAAAAGCGAAAGGAATGTTTTTCTACTGATGCAATTAAACCGCCAGAAAGACAACAGTTTGACATAAAAAAACACAAAATTACCAGCATTTTTTTGTTCAAATATTAAACACGTTACTGCACACACATACCAAACCACTGGCGGTGGCAATTGCGAGGCATCGGCGGCCGCCTGCCCAACTTTCGCGCGTGGTGACATTCCCGAGGGGCCAATGAGGTAGCGGCAGGCGCGAATGTTGTGCCGGCGCGCAGGCAGTTCGGCCCAGCCAGGCCGAAAAAATGGCTTCAGCAGCGCCTGCGACGCCAGTAACTTCCTTTCTCCCCTCGCCACTCGCTGCCATGACGATTAATGCAACTTTTTTCACACGCCACGTGCAGCTACGGCAGGATTTGGCGCTGTTGGCGTGAGTTGCGCGGGACCACGGCGGATGCTACAGAGCCCGCCCCGTGCGCTGCCACCAAAAACTAGAAAATTGGGTTGCAGTGAATGAATAGGGAGGGACCCGCATGCGCTCTCAGCTTTCTCGATAGCAGGCGCGGGCCCTGTAGGTATCGTGCCGATAATTTACGCCCACCACTTTCTTATTCCATTTTATTTTGCATCCGCCTGTACACCCTTCTTGCCTCTTTGGCCTGCACGTCATGTACCCCTCTCTGTACTCCTCAACCCGCTGTCATGCTTGTGAAGCCATCTAAACCATTGATCACCACCTCTTAGAATGGGAAATACGTTCCTTCCACATATCGAGACGGTGAACACTGGGAGAGGGAGTTGAGATGCTCGGTTTCCAAGGAGCAAGAGAACATCGTGGCTTAGTCCGGTTAACTTACTGGGGCCTTCGTCCCCAGTTTCCACCCCTCTCCTAAATATCCAATAGTGCAATATTTTTTTTTCTCCCGCATTCTGCTATAGGCCCCCCGATTATCAAACTGTATTACCTTGTAAGGCTGTGCAAGCAGTTTAAGATCGAAGCCCAAAGAGTACTGAACGTCCAGGAAACCAAAGGCGTAGATCTTGAACTTCATCAACTCCTTGACGGCATTTTCCGAGCTCTTAAGCGCGTCGACGGTGCTCCCCGGCTCGCTAGCGTGCGCCACGGAGAAGCTCACACCAGCAACCAGGTCTTCATCTAATTGGATTGCCTGCAGGGTGAGGCATACAGGATCGTTTCAACGGCGAACCTGTTCGCACTCGCATTGTTTATAGGACAATGCGTGGTAACATGAAAGCAGCGACTTGAGAGCGCATTGACTGGCGAGGAGGACAGCAGGCACCACGCACGCATGGAGAAAGAAAGTGATTAAACGAGACGCTTACATAGGGCAAAGCTTTTTTAAACTAATATATTTGGTGCAAATGTTTACACTAGTGAACGCGGTTGAGCAAAATTTAGGCGTACTGATGCAATGTATCAATCTGTGATATTTGGATTGCTATGTTCTTTAAAACAATCGTGCAGAATGCGCTGGTGGGCCAAGGCTGGGCAAACTGTGGAGCTGAGGGTCGACCTGGCTTCTTCCGTGTTTACGGTTTTGCTAGGTTTTATTAGGCTGTGCTAAGTTTTGTGGGGTTTCACGATGTTCTTGCTATAGGCTTAGCTACGTTTTGGGTGGTAAGAGCAAGTTTATCCGGATTTTTCAAGACCATTCCGGTCGGTCTCCCACACTGACAGGGAATCAAAGGGGGGAAGAAGCCAGGTCGAACCAGGCTCCGCTGTTAAAACTAGCATTGCACCACTAGTGCAAGCAGTGCCAAGTGTTCGGTGTTTTGTTGGCCCAGAACAACTATTAGCATTAGAATGGTACAATAAGGGGTGCGCGAATGCATGTGCCATTTCGGCTGACTGTAGCCGGCGCGAAAGCCGGATCCTCTGTTATATTACCTATGGGTGGTTGTGCACCTTTTACGGGCGGCGCAGCGTTTTTAAAGACGATAGCGTTTTAGGTGCTACATCAAAAATTTTGATCTGTCTGTCTGTCTGTCTGTCTGTCTGTCTGTCTGTCTGTCTGTCTGTCTGTCTGTCTGTCTGTCTGTGTCTGTCTGTCTGTCTGTCTGTGTCTGTCTGTCTGTCTGTGTCTGTCTGTGCCTGTCTGCTGTGTCTGCCTGTAACTCGATTCACCCACACGGCCACACTGAACAGACGTTGCACAGTTGGTTCTGATAAACACAGCCGAATTTATACGTCGAAGTCCGTTGGCAACGTTCACACTTGTCAATGTTTTTTTAACGATAAAGCTTTACGCTAATGTGAGACAGAAAATAAATACGTAAGTGATATTTTAGAATTCCTTTAAAATGCCTGGATGCTTGCATTTCGCGATAGCAAGTAAAAAACTACATCTGCAAAAAACTACTCCATCGTCCGCTGACGCCTGCGCCACTATAGATAATTTGGGCATATTAAGAAATCAACTGCAAAAGTTACAGGATGCTCTACTAGATAAGTTCCACGTTCCCTTTTAACGCATGTGAAGAAGAGCAACGTGGTTCTACAAATGTTGAGAAGGCGCGCCTCGATTCACGCGCTTCTCCGTCGTGTGGTGCTGCTGGCTTCAAGGCACCTCGTCTGGAATAATCGAACGCCGTAAATATAAACGAACTTCACCAAACTTCCAACGACTTTATATTGGGAGGAGCACGACGGGAGAGGAATAGCAGAAGGGGTGAGCGGGAAAGTGAAGGTAGCTATGTAGTTGCAAATGTCGACGAAAGACGATGGTGTTTCGTCAACATTTGCAACTAAAGGAGCTGATACGGGACAATTTTGCAGCGTGAGCTACACTGGCCGAGGTCGAGCAGTTTCGCTTGGCTCCTCGAGAGCCGTGCTGCGCTTTCGCGAGGAGGAATGACGTCACACGGCGCACAGAAAGTTGCTCGCTGCCCGGCGTCGCTCACACATCCCACGCGCCTAGCGTCTTCGCCTACCTCCTTTCCGCACGTGGCGCCCCAGTCAACTTGATGATCATGCGAGGGCTTGCCGGGTGTGCAACCGGTGGCTCCTCTGTCACAGCAACACCGGCGCGCACCTGTGGAACCAGCTTAGCCCTGGGGCGATTGGTGACGGCGCGCCTGCGCCGCTTGATAAATATCCACAAAGTGCGTATATTGTGTGTGTGTGTGTCATTGAAGTAGCAGTAAGCATGATAATCAAGCTAATCCTAGCAACCAGTAAAGCTAAGAATAACCAGCTGAACCTTAGCTCACGCTAGTATATCCTGGCTTAGCCTAGCTATGCCACTGCTATTTTTTGTGTGTTTCTTTGGTTGCCGTGCCAAGCTCAAACTTAAGAAGCTGTGCTATTAGAAAGATGTGGCTGTGTGATTTGTGCGATAGCAAATAAAAATACGCCGTAAAATGACAAGAACCGCTCACCGCACTCACGTGTGGCAGTTTTTCATGTTCAGAAGTGACCGTAGAGTAATTGGTGCGGGCAGTGGGACAGAAAAAGAAATCAATGTCCGCGGACGGGATTCGCCCTTTTGGCTTTACGAAGTTCTATGAACCTTAACCTTGATATTAGAGAATGACCGGCAGCTTCACTTCTAACATCAGCGTTCGCGACGTGCAGTCAGTGGAGATGGGCTAAATTTTCATGAGCATGAGCATTATAAAGTTATGCGTATCACTATGCATAGTTCCAGGTGAATGAACCATACAAAATGCTGCGCGAGTAGAAAATGTTTTATTTGGGTTAACCAAAAGACATGTGAGTTCTGCTAGGAAGAAAACCCACAGCGTAGCCGTGGAGACGCAGAATGAGGAACCCGGAGTAGGGCTAGTGAAGAAGCTAAAGCTAGCGTAAAAACAGTGTCAAACAAGTGGTACCCAACGGCGTGGTAAAGCGACCATGCACAGGCCCAACGAAACACGCTACAACCTTATCCTAAGGCAACATTGCGGTGCACATAATTCTAACATATTATTTGACAGTTCGCTAAAACCGCTTTCGCCGTCACTGATTCCCAATGACTGATTGGCGATCCTTCAATTTGAAAGCGAAGCTTCATTTCCTCTTTAGCGGATTTTCAAGGTGCAGTAGTTGCTGATGCTACGGTGTCCTGGCTGAATGCGCTGCTCGGTGGCCGGCGGATCCTGCTCACCCCCTGCTGAAGTAACTAGAAGGAGCATTTTGGACATTCTGTACAACTGCTGGATATAATGTCGGCTCTTGTAAATCGCTGTAAGCGCAGAGCGGCGCAGCCTTCTCCAGTTTCTGCTTTACCTCGGGCTTGGAGCCGATGTACGACGAGTGTGCAGCCAAAAAATGCAAGAGGTGCATGTGAACACAGTTAAAAAAAGTGCCCAAAAACGTTATCGCCGCGCACAGGACATTTAGGCCTGAAAGAACTGTAAAGCAGAACATGAACGATTTTCTGGCACTGAAACGAGGCACAAATGTATGCTAGGTATGCTGGCTTCAAGACAATGTCAAGGTTGCAACGCGTAGTGGCAATGAGCGACTACAAGCGTGGTAAGCACAAAACCCGGAAGTGACACGCGAAACAAAAATGCCACAGGCGTAGTTTTAACAACCTAGTTTCGCCGCTATGTCAATAAAGTCATTCCAAACGGTGCGATTTGAACTTCACTGTGCAGTTCAGTGCTCTGATAATATTGACAGAATTAATGTCTTTGAACGCTTCTTGTTATGTCACTTCCCATATCTGCCTGTGATGCGCCAAGTTTTTTATCGTACCTTCTCTGCAGTGTCTCTCGCACGCGGTCACAGTCCAGCGGGTAAGGCGGTACGCTGCAGAACATGCTGCCAGGAGTTTTATAGCTACATGAATTTCTCAAATCAAGATGAAAAAATATTTCGTGTGTCGATGTTTTGGCGGGAGCTAAAAAATACCACGTGGTCTAAAAACAGTGGCGGGCTTCTATTGTGCCCATCTTTATAGTCACTTTTTGCTTGTACGCGCTCACTAACAATCAGAGCTACTAACCCGCGCCTTTCGAGCCTGCTACCCTCGTCTTCAACGCATCGTGGCATCACCTGTACGCCTGTAAGCGTACAGGCTCTGTTTAGAAACCCTGAGACGGGTCTGCCGAACCAACTAGAAATACTGGTTCGGTTGCGGTTTCGGCGCAGGTGAATTTATTTCGTTACGGTGCAGTTCCGCTTGGACTAGTAGCATTGTCGATAAACCACACTTGTGGGTACCATATGACATCGAACCATGGCGCAGCATCGCAGAGCAATTTTTGCTTTCCCCGCTACGCACCAAGAGATCCGACGGAGGGCGGGGGTACAATCCCAAGATGCATCGGGGACAATGCCATACATATAGGTGGAAGCCGCTTCCTGCGCCGTCTGCTGAAGCGTCGGCGCATCGGAACACTCGCATGAGGGCGTAATCGGCTGTATTGTTTTTCAGGCAGAATGAGACGCTTGGGAATTCATCAGACAACCACGTCATGGCCCCGATATAAGCGCTAATGACAGCAAGAGACTTGAAATGGGCGCACGAATATAATACGCAATATAGGAACATTGCTTACAGCTATAAAGCATGCATGGCCACCCAGTATGAGAAATTATTGGAGCTGGGCATTCGCTTTGTTCGAGGGAATTATCACAAACAGTAACTGGAATGCCTAGTCCATGAATTGCTAGCACATGCTTTGCTGTAGCGGAAGGGTGGAATGTGTAATAACAGGCACTCGTGCTGCTATTCATGCTTTTAGAAGACGGGAAGCCGCTTGTAGGTGCCTGTTTAATAGAAGAATAGAAGTAAGGGCGGCCACAATATAAAACGAACCAAGTGAGTGGTGCACGTTAATTAGCGGTGCGACATTTTCCTGGCCACAGCATTCAGCTGAGATAGCTCAGTGCACATGCGTGTGCTTCACTAATCATTCATTGCATTCCAGTTTCCTCAATGTCGGCGCAAGCGCCTTGTTTCTTTCTATTAAGAGGTGAGCATCGCACTTTTTTGCAGCAGTTGCAGCTTGCGGTATGTGCGCAGTCCGTGTACTGATTTGTGTTCGACTATGCAATATTAGGTACGTCAAGAGCTCGGCTACTGTTGTACAGTGTGCCCCTCAGTAGGTTGCCATATGAGCGATTCGGCGATAAAGGTCCCTGCGTTGCCATTAACCTAAATCTCCAGAGTTAGTACTGCGCACTAAAGAGTCTCTTCCAAATACTACAGTGGGCATGCATGTTTAATACCAGCGCCGTACTTCTTTCTCATCAAATGCAACGTAAAAAAAAAGTCGTATCTGTGAATGTGATTGTTGGGCTGCCTAGAAGAGTTTCTTAAACGACACCGTCTGAAGATTCTAAGCTATAATTCTGTAAAATGTAAGCTGTATTTATGCTAACTTGCTGCATTATTGCTTCAAAACTGTAATATATTCTCAGGTGGCTATCACGGATGTGTGCGTCCCATTGAATATGTCTCCGTTCTGCTTTACCTATTTCTTCCTTTCTTCCACTGCATTGCAATATCTTTAAAAACATTTGCGGTTACAAAATCTTTGGCACCAGGTGACACCAGGTGGAACTCTTTTAGGGAGACGTTCACCAGTTTGTCGACAGCAGTACTCCCTATCCGCAGATAGCTGCAGTAACAACACCGGAACGAATTAGGTGAGTCAGTCAAGGAGCATTTGCGAAAACAAGGGAGCGCTGAAACAGACAAAACGGCAGAACAAGCGCAGAGAAGGAGAGAGAAAGAAAATCGGCTGAATGGAATTGAGTTTAGCCAGGCAAAGGTGCCTGTTTTGCTACACCTGGTGAAAAAAAAACTAAAAAATGTGATGACGATGATGAGTGTGATGACGATGATGCACATACTGCGTGAACCGTTTTTAGAGACTTCGATCACGTTATGTACTACGCAAGAAAATCTAGAGTATTTATTGCTTGGGATGGTCGTCGAGAATAAGACCAGGGGCATAACACGTCAGTTAGTGTAAAGTATCAGCGCTGGTCTAATGGTATAGCGCGGGGCCGCACGGCCTTTCTGCGGGATCATCTACTATTTAGTTCCGTTTTTTTCCCCAGGAGAACTACTTGCAGCCTGCAACGTCGGGAAATAAGTTTCTAGGAAAAGGAAGAAGTTCGTACCTTATGCAAACATTTTTCTTTGTTGCATGCAATATAATACTTTTCATTCGTTAAAAAACGCAAAGGCGTCCACTCTCAGGGTCCTGTACAACTGACGATGATGCCATTCATCGCGGCGATTGCTCCGTTTGTAGTAATGGCATGTGTCGATAGTTACAAGATTGTGCAGTAGAAACTATATGTCTAGAGCCAAATGTAGCCGCTGGAGGTTTTTCTCTTCATGACTGAAGGCACGAAACAAGAGCAGGAATTCTTAGGGTAAGAACTCTGCGCGAAATGATTAAGAACCACGTGGTCGGCCTTTTCTTTGCTGTTTCACCGGAGATACCGACTTCTCAAAAACTATTCACGCGTTTATCGCCCCCATGCTCCTCTTCTGTTAGAAAGACGGAGAGAAATGCCCCTAATGAATCTGACCGCGGAATGTCAATAGCGTGGATTGGAACCGTGTCATCTTGAACCGATACCCGTTGTTTCGTTTAAGGTGCGGAGTGACTTAGCACCGCACAATGTCGGTCCGCGTCCGTGCGCGTAGCATTTACAGTCGTAAAAAATCACACACGAACCGACATGGTTACTGCCTGTGTGTGGTAGACCAGACAGAGTTACTGTCAGTCGTAATACCCTTCGGGCTACTACCGTGAGTTAGTACCCGAAAGTCAAACGGCTTACTGCATCGCCTGTAATGGTGCGGAGTATCTTAGGACCTCGCAATGTCCGTCCGCGTCCATTCGTGCGCACACCAACATCAAGCGAAAATCAAGCGAAATTCGATTTGAGCCGTGAGTTGCAGTTTCATTTAGGGAATAATCAAGGTGCAACTCACGGCTCAAATAGAATGACGGAAGGGGCGCGAATCACAGGTCACTCGAAGCACAATTTCTATGTCATTTCGAATCCCAGTACTCCGCACCCTCGCCATCATCCACGGAGTCGGGATGCTGCCATTTTTATGGTTCAGTTGCAGTCCGGGTTGAGCGGGCTTTTAAAATAACGGTTCAGGTTCCGTTGCAGGGAAAATACTAGTTCAGTTCTGTTCTGGTTCAACACACTGCCTAAAAAAATATTTCCTCGGGCATTTCAGTCTGCTTGGGTGGTCCGAAGGGAAAACGAAGCAATTATCAAATGCTTCTTTGCAACTACACCGGGTTCGCCCCTCTTTCTCTACGCTTTTGTTTATTGTTTTTTTTCCCGAATCATTTCCAAAAGTAGGCTGGCAGCCCTTCTCCTTCTGCTCAGGTTCTACACACGTGCTTCCCCGCACTCGTTTCACGGCGCACATATCGAGCTGGAAATTATTGTATTCAACCATGCGGTGGGGTTACTGTCGCGTTTATAGCACCATGCTGCTGCGAAGAACTTCTTGCTGGGCTAGTGGGTGAATAAATGCCCTGATTTGAAGCGCAACTAAAAAAGTCGCGCCAATCCCCCCTGCGAATGTGGTTGGAAAGCAAAGCTGTAAACGGCACCCGCAACGATTACCCATGCGACATCACTTAAATTCACTCACGTCGCTCTACAAATACTGAAACCAGGGAGAAGTGAAGTGCACTTAACCACACCCTTTATAACTTCAATAAGATATTCTTGGTAAGGTTAAATCAATGATGATGTATAAATGGTGATTGATTGAGTTGTGCTCGCGTAGCACATGAGTGGAAACGTTTTTATAAAATTAACAGAAGCTCAAACCCCGTGTTAGACGATCTCACTTCTTCATCTCTGCCGCCGCGAAGGGAGGCGACGCGATCGGTGACCGAGACGGTGGAGGAGGACGGGAAGAAGAAGAAGAAAAGGAAGGAGGACGTGGAGAGCAGGAGGAGAGGAGCTGGAAGAAGTATTTCTATTCAGATTTATGAGCTGCCCACAGTGCGGCCCAGGGAAGTGGTTCCTTCTTCCCTGGAGCCCATATGCAATCCGCGCAACCTATGCTCAGTCCACCAAGTGAAGCTGTACGGAAGAGATGGGCTGGACAGCAGCATGTCTCATTGCTCTTGTTGGGTAGTTGACGGAACGATAGGGGGGTGCTCAGGGCTAAAGTGGCCCGCCCCGATTATGCGGCGGAGTGTTGCTACTTCTGGGCAATATTTACATTCAGCGTCGTAGATATCTGGGTGCATTAAGTAAAAACGCGTCGGGTATGGGAAGGTGCCGAATTGCATGTGCCGTAGAGTAGTTTGTTTTTCTCTGGAAAAGTCAGGGTAACGCGAAGGTAGGGTATGTCTCTGAAGGCGTTAATGCTGGGTTATGTCCCTGAAAGAGACAAGCGGGTGACTGTCCTCGTGCGGCTCCATAGCACGGGGGGTAAAAGCGCAGGCTTGTTGGGGGGGGCGTATTCGCTGCCCTCATTGGAAGCGGGAGCGGGTGTCCAGGTGAGCTGAATGAAACCGTTTGGGAGGTGGGCTTTTAGCACATGCACTGCACGTCCGAACACCCAAACCGACCGGTAATTCCGGTAGGCTCATTGGGAATCGGTTAGTACCTTCCGAACCCCTGCTTCAGTGAGAGCCAAGGCGATGGCTGCCTCGTCTGCTGCCATCACGTCTTGGGTCTTGAGTAAGGCACACGCAAGGACATTGGTTGTGGAGGTAGCCACTATGACGGCGTAGTACTGCCCTTGATGTTGACAGACGTCAGTGTAGATAACTGCATGATCCCCACCGAGGATGTTGTTGAGCGCTGCAGCCCGTGCTTGTTGGCGACCGTCGTCATGTGAGAGGTTCATATTTCTAAGCAAAGGGACCATATTTATTTCTTGTCGCCAAGAGTGCGGAAGTACATCAAGCGGAGTGACGTTCTTAGCTGGTGTCACGAAGTGAAGTGAAAAATTAAAACTATAACGGCGACGTGCTATACGGGATGCGTTCCAAACACCACGAGGGCTCCATCATCATCGTGGTCTTGCGGGGTCCGCTACCCTGCACTCCCAGGCCCGCCAATCGCAAGGCGCCAGAGGCAGAAGCTATCCCCCGAAGAACACCGAGGGAGAACAGAGACTGTGAAGTGTGGAGCGTTACCGGAATGCGCGGCGGTCAGGCAACCGGACTAGTGAAGTGCCCCAAGAGGTCCTACACAGGCGCAACCCCCAAGGCATCTCCTCCGCAAGGAAGTCGTCTCGCTGGGCATCGGTAAAAGACAGAGTCGATTCCAGGGAGCTGCGTTCCCCAGGACGGTGACGGGAGCTTGAGCGCGGTACACTACCACGGACTACGGGACTTGACATCCGAGCTGCCAGACGTGTGAGCCAAGGACCGGATGTGCCGACGCCCTCAAGCTAAAACCACATACTGTGCGTCGTTTTCCTTCACTCCTCGACTTAGACTTCTTCCCTTTGATTTGAACTAATACTACCCTTGTCTCTACCTCTTTACTGTGTTTATATCCATTGTTCGTTTGCAGTCTCTTCCCGTTGCATTTTTGTGGGTTTCGAGTATTATACAGTCTCGTTTCCAAAGTTTATTCTTCTAGTTATTATTGTCCCCTGAACCTGACAATAATTGGCGTCCACCACAGGACGAGGTTAGTTCATCTGATATACCCCGAAAGATAATCCTAATGGACACAGCAGAGTTATAAGAACTACGGAAGCGCTTAGGCTTGAGCGGCGAAGCGCCGGAACAGCTGCCGCGCGACGAACAAGAGCTCCGGCGCGAGGAGAAAACTCTAGATCTCGAGGTGGTCAAAGAGCTATCTGATATAAAAAAGGAGATCGCCATAAAACAGAAGGAGCGTGATGAGCACGTGTGAGTGCGTCAAAGAATTGAAAAAGAAACGTTGCAGCTAGGGCTTCAGCTCGCGGTACTTGAAGCGACGCGAAATGTGGCACGTCAATCTAAGGATGGCGGGAAAAGCGTGTATCAAGTACAAGCTTTCTGGCTACCGCACTCTGGTTTACATCAACTTTCGCCCCTTCTTGAAAGTGGCACGAGGTGCCAATAAACAGAGGGAACTTGATGGATCTGTAAAACATCAGGTGGCCCTTCCATCACGTGATAAAGTAGCGTCACTTAGTCCTGTAATGGCGGCATTGCACTAGACTTTCTGGGTTTTCTGAGGTTAATTTTTACCACAAACCGTGTTTTCAGGACATGCCGTCTGAAAAGCGCAGGTCCCTACCAGAAGATGTCCGTATCAGAGATAGGGACTTTCCACCACTCCATGTTTCAATCCAGACTGTCCATTTGTCGAGCAGAAAACAGGGGCCGCCTAAGCACCGAAGAAGATGCTTCGGCCGGCCTAAGTGGCAAGACAAGGGAACCAAGAGAAAAACCAGTCAAGCAGGAAAAAGAACCTAGACACAACTCAGCTGTTAACGCAAAGAATCGGCCAGGGGAAATAAACGCTCGCCCTCACCGCGCTTAGGCACTTCCCTTGAATGCATATATAAGTTTTCAGCTTGTAAGAGTGATAAGGAACCCAATCACCACCATGCCAGTAGCGAGTATAGAAGAGGCAGGGTGTGGCACCGTAGTCACTGTAAAAAACGTGACAAACTGCGCCAGCCTGACTTTTAGATTCTTTCCTGTCCGTGTTTTTTCAGTTAGCGCATGCTGTTGTAAATATAGGCAATGAGTTCTTTTCGGCTCCTTGATGAACCACGTGATCTCTTCATGCTGTTGTTTAAGTATGTTTCCGGAACTGTTATATTCATGAAGTGTGAGTGCGCTGTCCTACCGGTGGACTGGAACATTGTTGTGAAGCGATGTTGAACTCTGCGTGGAGTCGGAACATTTTTCACTTAAAAATGCCTAATTTGGGGAACGTGTCATGCGAAGAAATCGCAAAGACATGAACAAAGCGCCGTTGAAAGAAAACAAAGAAAAGAAATTACGAAGCAGACGACACGCGCGAGATGCTCCGCCAAGTTCATTTACCCCTGCTATGGCGCCGAGTGCTCGCGACCACGGCACGAGCTCCTGCCGGCTACCGGCCAATGAGGAGCTTGCAGCGACAGCGGCCGCTGGGAGAGGGGATCCAGAGGAGAAAACCGAGATAGAACAGACAGTGAGAAGTGACGAGCGTGACCTGGAAGCGGTGTGGCAGGGTGACCGGACCCGTGCCGTACCCCAAGAAGTTCTCAGGACTGCAACCTCCAGGCGGTCTTCGCAAGGAAATCGTCTCACCGGGCATCGGTGAAAGATAGCGGCGCGTCCAGAGAGCTGCGTTGGCCATGACTGCGGAACGGGAGCTCGGAGCACGCTGCACCACCACGACACACTACCTGGACCTTCTAATACCGCAACACACCACGACTGCGTCTCTGTGACGTGAGGTAGGGCAACTCCGTTACAGCTGTGAACACAAAATGTGGACGTTCCATTACCGTACTTTGTCCTCGCCCTTCATTCCCGGACTCTGTTTGTTGCCGGTTTGTTTGAACCAATTACCGTTTTATATACCGCATTTTCACAGTTCCCTGTTATTTTTTTAGCTTATCTCTGCCTGTGGTGTGTATTTGTTTGGGTTTCGGGTATTATAAAACGTAGTGTCGTCTCGAAACTTCTTTTTTTGTAAATTTTATTGTCCCCCGAACCTGACAGCTGCCGAGCCAGTTGGGTGAAAGATGCGGCGACCCACCACAGTGCTGCTCATTTGGAGCTTCTGGTTACAAAGATAGCCCTCTCTGAGCTCTTGCACCGTGTTGTGGAGCCCCGTGCGAAGCAGCCTCTCAGTGGATGCACTCAGGGGAAGACCAGTGGCCTGCTCAACCGCCTTTCAAATCATTATATAAACCGCCTTTAGGTCCTCCTTGCCGAGAAGAAGACAGGGGGTTGAAGTAAGCGATTCTTGACACGAAAAAAGCTTGAATTATTCGAAAGGTATCGCATTCTTTGAGGCCTAGCTTCTTGGTGGCAACTCGCCTGATCATGTGTATGATTTTATTGATGTCGTGTTGGAGGCGCTGCAAGCATACGTCACTCTCGGTGTTGACCTGGAGATGTAGACCCAGGATCATGATGCTCGGGTTTGGAGTGATGGCGTGGCCATGCAGGAGTATTTCAATGTGTTCCTTGATGTGTCGTTTGGCGTGAGGGCTGGCGACAAGGACCTGTTATTGTTTACGTGAACACTAGACGCCACAGGCTTTAGCACACTGACGTGCTAGGAGTGAGGTGTGATGAGTTTGTGTGAGCTTCCTCCAATTCTTGTAGCTCCTAGCACACGCGAAAGGCTCGCACAGGGCCGCTAGACGTGCTGTGGACGGAGCTCACAGTGGCGTTTGAGGTCGCGTGACGCTATCACGTGGTATTCAGCAAGAATGCAGGAAGTAAAGCCGTATATGTGCTTGGTGAGTCCACAACCTGTTTTCCCCGTCACCTCGTTGGCTCATAGCTAAATCTAAAGACATTGGGCTCTCGCTTCGTTACGCTATTAGTTCCAGGTTCGATACCTGGCGGTGCCAGTAAATTCTTTTGTTTGTTCGCGAGAGTTTTCTGTTGGCACCAACGGTCGTGAAAGTACCCTTGGGGGGTAGAGGTAAAAAGCTTTTGTTTAAAACACGGACGGAGAACCGAGTAGACGAGACAGGTGCTGCTGCGCCGCCGAACCGAGTCGCAATCTCAAACCAATCCGATGTATTAAGTGCGGAGCACTAAGGGCCCTACTTGTCATCGTAGCTCGTCCAAGATCACGGTATCTAGCCACCGTTACAGTAACGCGGCGTCACGTACCCAAACAGGAGCTCCCAAAAGATCACCGTTTCCCACAATAGGCATAGAACCTCGCTTCCCCGCGTTAGGAAGCCGATGTCAGTCCCAGTGCACCAACCCGGCACATGTTACTCATTTGCGAAGTCTTGGTTGCTGTTATTTGCGCTGCCCTATTTCTGCGGAGGCTGCAGTTTCTAGGCTGCAAATAAAGACAGTTTTATAAAACAGGGAAAAAATGAATTAACGCATTAGTTACGCAACTCAATGAAACCTCAATCCACTGTTCATTTATAGGCCATTGTAGGGGCTGCAGCGCCATCTCTGCCTACTTTTAGTATCAACTTACACATAACTTATTCAACTTCAACGGCGCTTCGTTTACACTTGAACTATTCAAAAGAGGGTGCCACGAGTCCATTTCGTATCACTGCTCTCTACTTGACAGCTTTCGCATTTAGTGGAACCGCTTTACTAATTCCTGTTTTTAGCAGCGCGCAATGTAGGCCCCATTAGTGTTCACGCCTGCAGTGGCGATTCCTCAGGCTACTTTTCGCGTTTGGTGAGATACCCAAAGCAATCGCCTTAAAATACAAACGTGCTAGAACGGAGGCCTGTTTTACTGCAGCGATCTGTGCTTGCCAACGCTTACCTCGCGAAAGATATCCCAGGACGCGATCCCGTGCGTGGCCATTGCTGCTCCATTAAGAATGACCACGTCGGGGTAGATAACGTAGTCGCAGTAGCCGCCCAGTATCGATGAGTTGGACATGAGCTGGAGACCGATGACGCAGAAAGATAGACCCGGTAGGCGGGGTTTAACAGTCGTCGTTGTGGTTTTCTCCTCCTTCGCGAAAACCTGGCCTGTCACGAGAAACAAATTGCACAGGTTTGTCCTATCGTTTCAGGAATTAATAATAAAGGGCAGTTATAAATGTATGTCAGAGACTGTTTAATTATTTCCCTTTATTCCGCCTCGAATGACCTGTTATCGGAATGGGACGCTTATACCTTTCGAAGCAACTTTCGCACATATGTAGTAGTGGTAGAAGCAGTAAGGTGACACCCTTTGCTAAAATCACAGAAATAAACGCTCAAATCTATCGGATGAAATACGGAGGCAAGAGGACGGTCGAATGTATAAAAACGCGAAATAGAAGTTTGTTTACTTGTTTCGGACATTTCGCGCTGTCTACCAAAAAATGTTCTGCGCGAATTCTTTGCTTCCGCGTATTTTTGTTCATGTCACCATAATCCTTGGCGTTCTGTTCCCCTTTCGTCCCTTGTTAGGTCTTAACATAGACATTTGGGGCATATTGAAGTGTGGGCTTGTTGGCTCATACTTGCTTAATAAACAAACCAGTGAATGAACGATGGACCAAGAGGACAATCAAACGCATAGGAACACTCGCTGGACTAAAAAGAATTTATTTCATTTGGTTCGGGTGAAAAAGTGCAATTAGGAAGCTCTTCAACAAAAAAAGAGATGTTGTCCCACGTCCAGCTACGGTCCCTGTGCCTTTCTTCGTCCTTTTTGTGTATCGTTCACTCTGAATGCTGATTTGTTTATTAAACCTGATGGCGCCGGCTGCCCGTCATCTGTAAAACACGACCTGCCCAGCACCAGTTCTTGCCTGGGCTTTGGACTCGAGTGTATCCCACCGAAGTTAGTTCCCTAATTCACGTTGGCCGTTTGCTTATGTAAGACTTATTCTATGCACGACTTATTAGAACGACCAAGTTTTCTTTCGAAGGCATTAGAGTTCATGTATTTGCCCTATTCGTCACTAGATGAGGTATACATTAATTTTGTACCAAATTGTTCAATAGCTTGTTGCCAAGCATTCGTTGGGGCAACTAATTCTACTTACGTGCCTTGATGGCGACAGCCTAAGTATGCCTATTAAGCTTATCTTACATCCACATTGGAATTCTGTTCTAATAAAAGAACCTAGTGCCTCCCAAAATTAAAAAAATGGCTCCAATCCACGCTGTGAACGACACCCACAATGACTACCCATGCGACGTCACTTAAATTCACGCACGTGGCTCTACAAAGAGTGAAACCAGAAATTACCACCCGTTACCTGGGATTCGCCTGGGTGGTGTCCTCAACGCCGCCGCGTAGGCCGCGGCCGAGCGAGATTGCCGGTAGCCGCCGCTCTCGCCCAGCCGTGTATCGGCGGAAACAAATATTAGCAGTAACTTAGCTCCGCTATGTCAGGATATACGAACGCCAGCTAAGCTTCAGCTTGGTGTTCTTAGCTTTCCTAATGGTCTAGGATTAGCTTAATTATCATGCTTACTGCTGCTCTAATGACGCACACATGGTATACCAATTATGTGGCACATGTACATTTATCAAGTGGCCCTAGCGCAGCGTCACCAATCGCCGCAGAACTAAGCTGGTTCCACAAGCGCACTCCGGTGTTACTGCGAAGCACGAGCCACAGGTTCTACACCCGGCCACCTCTGGCATGATCATCAAAGTGGACCGGGCCGCCACGTGAGGCACAGAGGTCGGAGAAGACGCTGAGCGCATGGAGTGTGGGAGAGCGCCGGTAAGCGAGCAACGTTCTGTGCGCTGTGTGACGTCGCTTCGCCTCGCGCATGCGCAGCACGGCACTCGAGGGGCCAAGCGCAACTTGCAGCCAGACGTCTTCATGTGGTCTCTACATTTTGTTTTCCTACCCATCCAACCAATCCTGAACGTATCTATGCGGTACGACCACTTATTTCCGTCGGTCCGGGTCACCCAGAAGCTGATGTAGAATACGGTAATCCAGCAGTGTTAAAGAAGCGCGCAAAAAGACGCGAAGCTGCTCCCAAGGAGCCCAAACCATCCGTCGCTACAGCAGACGACAAAGCCGTACCGCCGATGCGCCCAACGACTCCGCTTGGGAAACGCGGGATACATTCACCGGTAATCTACAGTTAGCTCCGTAAGATAACCCCCGTCCTCTCCCTCCCGCCGTCGCCTCCGCCGCGTTGGATGTGTTTGGTCCGGCACGCCGCGGAAGAACCGTTGGCCGGTAGATGTAGAAATCCTTGCTTTCGCTGCTGAGCACGGGGTCGCGGGTTCGATTCCCGGCCGCGGCGGCCGCTTTTCTGATGGCGGCGAAAAGCAGAAACGCCCGTGTGCACGAGATTTCGGCGCACGTTAAAGATACCCAGGTGGTCAAAATTAATCCGGAGCCCTCCACTACGGCGCGCCTCATCGCCTGCGTTGCGCCGGCGCGTTAAACCCTACAATCAATCAATCAGAAATCCTTGCTTTAAAAAACGTTGGCCTAGCTTAGTCGGGGAGCCGACGGGCTCTCGCGCCGCTTCTTTCGAGGCCCTGGATGGCTACCTGACGGTGCCAGTAGTTTGTGTAGCATGGATGTAGGCAGTAGTAGCCTGGGGTGTTTCTTTGTGTAGCCAGTAGTATACTGGGAGTTTTCTGCTGACGGGGACACGAAAATATTCTTGATCGGTGAGAGGTATAGTGCTTTGTTAGTAAAATGAGCCTTAAAGACTTGCTCCTATTATGTAACACGCCTTATACTGCTCACAAAATTCGTCGAAGCAATGCATTTATATTTCGCGATGAGGCCAACTTTAAACGAATTGGTGTAAGCTTAGTCTTTGTAAGGGCGTTTTTACACTATTTATGTCGAACAGTGATGCATAGCAATCTTTGAAAGAAGTTTGGTTATAGCCCCATGTTTATCTCCTATGCAGCGTTTGTTCCTCTCTCCCTAATAACGCATACTGCTCCCCCCGCGACGCGTCTTTCTCCTCCTGACAATGCACTATGCCGCGTGCTCTTGTGTGGCCACCTGTGCGTCGCACTAGAGTCTGCGTCTCGAATAGCATAGCTGGCTACAATAAAAACTCTTGTCATCTACTCATAAAGTGTGTGTGTCCTCACCCTGTGGTGTAGAACTCACCGCGGTGGCTCAGTGGCTAAGGCGATGCGCGGCTGAGCACGAGTTCGCGGGTTCCATTCCCGGCCGCGGCCGCCGCTTTTCTGGTGAAAACACAAAGCAAAAACTCCCGTGTGTACGAGATTTCGGCGCACTTTAAGGATCCCCAGGTGGTCAAAATTAATCCGGAGCCCTCCACTATGGCGCGCGTATTCGCCTGCGCCGCGTCGGTTTGTTAAACCCTACAATCAATCAATCAATCAATCAATCAATCAATCAATCAATCAATCAATCAATCAATCAATCAATCAATCAATCAATCAATCAATCAATCAATCAATCAATCAATCAATAAATCAATCAACCAATCAATCAATCAATCAACCAATCAATCAATAAATTAGGCTACGGTGTAACGGTTCGGCCGCTGTTATAATTTAATAAAGCGATCCCGCAATATGTCTAAACATCAACATTAGGAATCCAACTTGACGACCAGCTTTGCTTTACTTCACTTTTTCGAAGGTGGAAAGACTCGTTGTTTTTCTCCGTCCTAAGATGAACTTAATATAGAGGAGAAAGTATAGAATACCCCATGGTAAAAAACTGCTTCAAAATTATTTCATGACGTACATACAATTACATCTTCAGCAAATACTACTAGTGAAAGAAGAAATGTCCCTTTTTAGGGGGATTGGACAGCGTTACGAGTTAGGCCGCACAACGCACCAAGGCCTTTCCGAAGCATTGTGCCTTACATGTTTTCAGTCTCTAGACATCAATCCGCATAATGGGCTCTATGTTAAACACGACAGAAAAGTTCGTTTCTGAAACCTTAACAGTAGAGTTACAGTGAGTCTATTTTGCTCATCAATATACTCTTAATGTAAGCATGGCATCAAGGGTACCTAAAACCTGAGTTAAGCGATTACCCAAGCTTTTTTTTCGGATCTCGTGTACGCTGCTTGAGGAGGCTGGCTTTGGTTCAGGGAGCTATGGCTACGTGTCTTCAAACAAGTACTCGTGCTGACGAAAGCGAGGATCCTATGATGCATTATCAGGTACATCTTCTCAATAAACGGGGATGACCAGCACATGTGTAACATTACTATATGTAATTAAGACCGATATGTGAGGTTACTATATGTAATTAGGACCTATATGTAATGCTGCTTTTTTGTAATTAGGAGCTACGCTACGCTTCCTCTTACAGTCTACGCGGGCTGACCAGTTTTGACCTTGAGAGCTAGAGGTCAAACCACACCCTCTTCCACAAGCGCCCAACACGGAGCAGCGGCGCGATGGCGGGCAGAGATAGGCGGCAGGAGAGAGATAGGCTTATTCTTTGATGAAACCAGCCCGAACTTGAACAAAGACGAAGGAAGTGGAACATGAGTACAACCGCTGGTCTAAAAACTAATCGAGAAGGGTGAATATAACACTTGCAACAAAACAATAAAAAAACATTGGGCATCAGCAAAACAAGTTCACAAAAGCCAAGTTGATAAGGCAACTCAATAGACACCTTCTATACTCAAGGCACACCCATATATGCAAACTCTTTGGGGTGAACACACACACGTGCTTCGTTAACACAATTGTCTTCTTTTTCTCCTACGTGGAACACTTCTATAATTTCGCATGGCGTTGGTTCACGGGGCCTAAATAAAATGTCAAAGGAAAGACACATTAGGTTTACATCCCCTGCTCTTAGTACAACGTGAAGAAAGATGGTATGATGGGGGTACCTTTAATGGCAATTCGTGCTCTCTCAAACACACGTTGATGCAACTTGTGTTCCACTTCCTGTCTCTTTTGAGTTCGCACTGGTTTCATACAAGAATGCCTTTGCATCTAGACTAGCTTGAAACCCTTATGCCGAGAGAGAGGTGAGGAGGGAACGTAGCCGTGAGCGGGACCCGTGTCGCCACCTCGCGGAACTTCCGGCACGGAGCAGCGGCCCGATGTCGGGGAGAGATAGGCGAGGAGGGAACGGAGACGTGAGCGGAACCCATGTCGCCACCTCACGGAGGAAGCCGAGGACACCACCACCGGGGCGATAAGCGCGCGCCTCAAAGGAAGTCCAGGAGGCCAAATGTGACGGAGAGCCGTGTGTGATGAAAGAATAAGAACATCCAGCTGTGCCAGCTCATAAAGCGTGCATTCTCAAAAGCTATTCCGCTTCTGAGGACAAATAATTGCCTTTACCTTCTCAGTTGCTCAAAAGTCCTAAAGGCGTGTGCACACATTCCGGCATTTTTCTCTATACTATGGCGCACACGTGTAAGTAAGAATTTCAAACTGTCATAACGCTTCGAACGTTACAACGCGTGAAATTGGGATTCCGTGGTCATCCAATTCCTCAAAGGTAAATTCTTAACCTTCTCCTTAGGAGCGGCAGTCATATGCTTATTTTGACTCGTTTCTTCCTCTACCAGTGCCTTTCAAGAATATTGAGATAGGAAAGCGTAGAATTGAGCGTGCGTTTGTGCTATGTTTTGAAACACTTCATTTTCAGTAGGATTGCGATTTTCTAAGAGAAACAGCACTACGCTACTTTCTTGGGTGGCCATCATCGGGTGGCCATCTTGGGTGCTGGCCATCATCGAATTATTCTCGTCTGAAAACACCCGTGTTCATAATCGGTATTGTTGACTCACCTCCACCGCTAGTAGGTGAACCCGGGCCACCGCCCCCATCACCAGAGCCACCTTCAGAGTCCTCGTCACCATCACTCGAATCTGCATTATGTGAGGAGCAGAACAAGAAAGGTGTCAAAATCGCTACTTTTAAAAAAAGTCAGCCGTCTCTGCGGAGCTGCATTCAATACACATGAAAGCCTTTCACCACGTGGTCATTCGCAGTGTCAAGTCGTTAGATGAAGTGTCAACGACCTACTAGAGTACGAAAATGCAGCTCTAAGCACTACGGATAATCTAAAAACTCGCTCAAAATCTTCGTTTGCCCTTTGCACTTTATCCAAAGGCAGGCATTTTTTCTGTGCTTACGTAACGCCCTAGTAGTGATAGCGCCGTTATTTCGTAGGCTTACTTTTAGTTTGAACAATCGAAACAGTCCGTAGTTCCTCCTAATAAACACCCAATAAAAGCTATGAGGTGTCCGAAGTGTAATGACTGCGAAGACGTACTGCGAATCGTCCCGCGATCCCGATAAGTGTATCCTGTGCAATGATTCCTAATTGAATCTAATAAAGAGGCTTCTGCACAACGTTTTAAACATAGAAACGGTAGTAATCTAGAGTATTTATTTATTTATTGATTTATTCACAATAACCCTAAAGTGTCCCGTGAGGGGTTATTACATAGGGGGGTTACATAGCACTCTTATTGTATTAACGCAGCAAAAAGAAAAAAAAATATAAGCACAAATGAATACACATCGTAAACTTGAAAAAAAGTGATAACGCAATAGTCAAAACATCATAGTAACAAAAAAGACCGGAATATAATACAGATGGTTCAAATTCAAACACGACACGATGTAAAACCTGTCTGCACAACAAAAACAAAAAGAAATACAGAGCAAAAACAAAAATGTTCAGTGCATGTTTTGAAGGATGGCAAAGAAAAACCTAAAAAGAAGACGAAAGTGTTTGGTTATCTCGTTAATTAGGTCCTGCAATATCGTGTTGTCTTTTTGAAGCGACATTAGATGGCAGATTATTCCATCATTTCATTCCATTCTTCTCTATCCCATCGCAAGTAGTGCCCTTCAGTTCTAGCAAGAAACATAAGAGTAACAAAAATAGTTTTTAAAAGCGGCTACCACCACACGTCATACCTTGCAGTGAGCATGGAAAGGTGCCCTAGGGAAGTACACTTCCGGAATAAAAACAGCGCGATTACGAAGACGTACACAACAACTGGAAAATACTAGCGTTTTTTTTTTCCTAATTGCCTTTGCATTCTTTTTCAAGACCCTTGCGTTTATTGGTATACTGAAACGTGAATTTTTTTTGTCTGTATCTCTATGTGTCCCTCACTTCAGCCACCCAAATGAAAGTTGAATGAACCTGTGGAGCGCCGATCAGGCGAGCGGGACGGTACCAGACACCTTGCCGCAGCCGGAACATGATTTTTTATTCGCTGTACGTGGCTCGGAACGCTCACGCAAGCATCCGCGGTAGATGATGATGATGAAGCGTAGGCGATGTTGATTATGAAAGCTGCTGTGGGGATGATGGTTATGCCGCTACAAACCCTTGAATGAGCGGTTGAAATATGCAAAGCATTCCTAAACTACAAAATCTTCTGGCAATATTCATACTGGTCAACTTTGTTGCACCGAAAATATCGTATGGCCTTGACGTACGACAATATATATATATATATATATATATATATATATATATATATCTATATATATATATATATATATATATATATATATATATATATATATAGTTGCAAGAAACAGTTTCTTGGACACCGGTCAAACATATGAAAAAAAAGAGGGACACACGTCGAAAAAAGGAATGGTTTGAACGTTTCGGCCAGAGGACCGGCCTTCGTCAGAACGATTCTGACGAAAGGCGTGGGTTCGGTCCCCACTCTGGGCGCGTGTTTTTCTTTCTTTCTTTCTTCTGTATAATTAAAAAAATGTTTACCTAATTAACTGTAGTGATAAAGAAAAGAGCCTAACCACACCCCTATGCCTCCTTTGGCGTTGTAGACTGCTGACCTATCTTTCTGTATTTCCTCAACGAGCCCCGCATTGACTTACTATATATATATACACATATATATATATATATATATATATATATATATATATATATATATATATATATATATATATATATATATATATATATATATATATATATATATATATATATATATATATGATATTCTAATTCTTGTATAAATAAAGAAGAACATGGGTGCTTAGTTTTCCAATTAGAGAGCAAAATTTAAAAAATTTTTGACTCAAGATAAAAAAGTGCTGGCAGCGATCCCTCGCGGCAGTGCTGAAAGTTCGCAAGTAATGAAAGTGGCAGTAGATTGCGTGAGCGCTTGGACGGTGCAAAATTGACTAGAGGAAACCACCACGGTGTTTACCGTGGGAGGCGCAAAACATGATGCAAAGAGCGCGCGACGTGGGTGCGAAAGAGAACAGAACATTTAGGTGGCGGAGATAAAGGAACCTATCATCTCTTGACGACATTAGAAGCTATGTGAAAGGCGCACGGCCATTTTAGGTGCGGAGTAGCTTAGGCCCGCACGATGTCTGTCCGCGTCCGTGCGCATAGCTTTACAATCACAAAACATCACACAGGCAACGTCAGGATTCGAAGCTGCGTCTGGTAGACAAGACATAGTGTCAGTCGTCGTGCCCATTGGGGTACCAAAATTTTGTTTCTTAATTACGGTTGGTCTCAAACGAAACAGCAGCTTACAGATATTACATAACATTGGCCACCTTTGCGATAATGCAACTTTAAATTCTCTCCAGCTGAACAAGGTCTCCTAGCATTGGTAACCATTCAGCTGGTTCACTTACCGCTCTGTATGCCTCACGTATGTTGACCATACTTTTCATAAAATACTCTCTGGTGGGCCGCGCATTGGAATCGGCATGCCTGTCAGCCATCCTTGTGCGCCACAAGCAGTGCATGCTGATCAATATAAACATGTCCAATGGCACGCCTCCTGTATCACACACAGACAGAAGACGGATCCCGAAAGGGTTTTATGGGCAGGTCTTTTTTAACAATACGCTGTAAGATGTCCCAGTGAAATCTCACGTCTGAGGAGTCCAGAAAAATGTGGTCATTAATTTCCGGATTTATGCATATGCGACGTTTATTGTTTCAAGGCTAACTCCCTTGCCTGTAACGGTAAGGAGTACCTTAGGACTTCCTAATGTCCGTCCGCATCCATCCGTGCGCACGCCACCAGCAAGCTAAAATTACGCGAAATTCGGTTTGAACCGTTATTTGCGGTTTCAATTAGTGAATAATCAAGGTGCAACGCACGGCTGAAATCGAATGACGGCCGCGCCGCAAATCGAATGTCACTCGGGGCGCAACTTGGATATCATTTCGAGTCCCAGTACTCCGCACCCTCCCCATCATCAACGGAGTGGAGATGCTGTCATTTTTCAGTGAGAACATTGCACCAGAACCAGTTTCACCTAGGTAAATTTTAGGTTTAAGTCCTGCAGAGTGTTGGAAGAAAATTAGGATTCTTATCCAAAACAACCGAGCATGCCCATTGCCTCCGGAGGGGGAGCAGTTCAAATAAATTACACAGGACGTCTTCCTTGTGCGCTGAAGTGGCACATCCTGTTTCACGATTATAAAAAAAACCTGAACAAGAAATACCAGAAGAAGTAGTAGAAAATGTGACGTCGCATGAACACTTCAGAGCTCGAGAGTTAGATTTTAGGGATTGTAAAGGCAAAGCGCCCTTGTCATCATCCCTGCCTATCGCATTCAGTGCAGATGTTGGTGGTGAGTCTTTCACAATTATCACTGCAAGATTCCCAAGCAAGATACCCGAGCACACACAATATTTCTCACGAAACATATTTCCTACAGTAACGGGGTAGGGGCAGTCTAGCAGGATAAAATTATTATCCTGATGCTTTATATCGAAATAATTAATGAGAAACCAAAAGCCTAGACTTAGAGACGTCTTGCAACACAAACTCAAGGCTTGCACGGCCGTCAGGTACGGAAGGATCATTGAAGAAAACGAAGACGGTGAGGGAAACAAAAAAAAAAACAATCTGATGAAGTTTATCCCCCCCCCCCCGCCATGGAAGGGTTATTCACATGGCTTTGATAACCGACTAGTATGTGTAGAAGTTTATAGCTTACCATTTCCAGAAGCTCCTGATAAAAAAGAGATAGACAAAAAATTTATCAAATACAGCATCTCAGAATGAGACGCCGCTGATTGGCGCCACACAGAAACAATGTTCATAAGAAACTGCCCTCTATAGAATAAAGTTGTGTATCGCATACTTTTTACCGCGTCATGTTGCAAATATTTCAGCAGACAGCGTATCGCATACTGCGGCACAATCGTTTCTTGTTGTTTTCGGTCCAGCTTTATAGGACGTTATAAAATCTTATTTACGACACTTGAATGACTGTTTGACTCTCAACGTCTTTTTTCTTCTCTGAGATATAAAAAAAATCAGGTAAGCTTGTATTCATGCGCAAGACTACAATGGCGAAGCTGTTGTAAGTGAGCATTGCCGGACCCATAGTTCGGTTTCAATATCATTGTTTATTGGCGCCGTTGCGCTGCAATACCGTTATATGCATCGCAGTGGTAGTGGTTGTTTTCGCGGCGAGTGCCGGATGCAAAGTCATTCTCAGCATTGTTGACTTCCTCTAGCTTAACGGGCGATGTTTGTACTAATTCGCTCAATTCTTCTACCATTGCGAAGCTGCCTGATTTCTTTCTACGTGAGAAGTGAGGGAAACATCACGACGCGTTTGCACAAGTTTGAAATTGTTGATTTATACGTTCCGGTGTTGCTTTGCACTCTGCTACTGGTACTCATTCTCATACGTATCGATATTGTCCTGTTCGTAACGGCAAACCCTGCATGTGCGGTATCAATTTACTACAGCGTTCGAATTTTTTTTATTGCTAAAGCCAGTGCGCGTGTCGGGAATGCTCAGTGGTCGTCGCGAGGCACACCCTCACAAGTACTCCGTATGTTCTTGGTATGTTTTTTTTCTGCAACACCGAATATACGGCTTGTACAACAGCTCTGATGTTAAAAAAATTGCCCTGGTTTATCTCATTCATCACGGGTCAAGCGCGTAGAATCACACACAGGAGGGTCACCTCGCAGCGGTTTAAAAGGCAGTGTCCTAGTAACCGACAATGTTGATGCCGTTCAGCTCCGCGAAATTATATTCCTTCTGCGTGCAGGCCCGCGAATTTCTGCAGTTACATAGCACTATCTCTCGATTAGCTTCAGGACTCCTCCTATAATTTCAGGCACTTCTCAAAGAACCCCTTAACTACCGCCTCAGTAGCCCACTGGGTAGAACCACAGGTCTTAGCGTCAACCACCAAAGTTCGACCACGAGCAGTGCAAACTTTATTTGTGAAAACCAGTGATTCGGTTGACTGAAATACCTTTTCTCGCTCACTTCTACGCATTATTTTTGTATTTTAAGGCGGTTTGCTATCTCTGGGCCAGTATAGGAACGCCGGTAAGCAAATCAACACGCTTAAGAAGCCTTATGCATCGTACCGGAAGCATCGGGCTTGACCATACATATAAAAAAACTAAATATTTCTGCTGTTCACAAGGGCGCGATGGTAGGATTACTTACCGAGGCCTCCCATCACCACAAACCCGGCCACAGCTCCCCCAATGAGCAGGAAGAACACTAGACCGAAGATCCAAGTCTTCTTGCTCGCACTGCGAATGCAGATTTATTTAAATGCAAAATTTTGGCCTATATCCCTGCTCATGATCATCATCATCATCCCCACCACCGGCATTAAGATCGTGATTACAAGCCTACTCCATTCCACTGCAGGACGAAGCCCGCTCCCATGGACCTCCAACCGCCCCTTTTTTGCGCTGCTTGAGTACTCAGTTTATCCGCGAATTTCCTCATTTCTTCCATCCATGGGTAATAACCTTCTCCTTCTTCCACACCCCTCTCTCTGTATCTGCTCCGCTACTCCAACTATCCATCAGTTGTAGCTTCGTCTCGCTACATGACCAGCCCAAGTCTATTTCTCTTTTTTCATTTGCACTGTAATTTCTACTCTGGTTTGTTCTCTGATCCACGTATCTTGTTTCCTCTTCCCAAGTGTTACCCCTAACTATATACAGGGTGTCCCAGCTATCATGCACCAAGATTTAAAAAAAGAGTAAAGGCGTAACTCGAAAGAAACCAGGTGCATAATGTTTGCAGTACTGTGAAGAAGCGCACAGTATTTTTTTCTTTATTGATACCTAATTAACTAATTGCAATTAATTATCTAACTCGAGAAATACTGTCCTAATCACTAAAGTGTCAATGAGGCACTTGTAGGTAACCACGACGGGCATCTAACTGCGCTATTTTCAGCGATAAACTAATTGCGTACACATTTATTCTGACTGATAAAGGAAACCCGCGAAATATGAAAAATACCACGTGACGGCGCCTCCGCGCGCACCGTAAAGCAACGCCCTCAAACAGGCTGCCTCTGAGTTAGCCAGAATGAAATAGACAAAAGAAAGAAAGAAGAAATCGCGACCGAGTTTGTTCCTTATCTGCACACGCGTCCCGCGAATCTTGCTGCTGCTGCTCCTTCCATGCATGCTATTATCAAGGTGATGCGCTGTGTCTTCGGGCGGGTAACACACGAAGCAGTTGCTTTCAATCAGCTTTGTTTGGGGACGCTGCTTTACAATGCGCGTGTAAGCGTCGTCACGTGGTATTTTTCATATTTCGCGGGTTTCCTTTATCAGTCAGAATAAATGAGTACGCAATTAGTTCGTCGCTGAAAATAGCGCAGTTAGATGCCCCTCGTGGTTACCTACAAGTGCCTCATTGACACTTTAGTGATTAGGACAGTATTTCTCGAGTTAGATAATTAATTACAATTAATTAATTAAGTCTCATTAACGAGAAAACACTTTAGTGATTAGGACAGTATTTCTCGAGTTAGATAATTAATTACAATTAATTAATTAAGTCTCATTAACGAGAAAATTACTCTCCGATTGTTCACAGTACTGCAAACATCATGCACTAGGTTTTCTTCGAGTTACGCAATTCCTCTTTTTTTAAATCCTGGTGCATGATAGCTGGGACACCCTGTATGTTCCATGACACGTTGAACCGGCCTAAGTTTGCTCTCTGGTTTCGTATTAAGGCGCCATGTTTTAGCTCCGGCAGTGCGCACTTGTACATTTTTCTTTTGAGTGACCTAGGTAGCTTACATATTCTCTTTTGGGAGCGCGTGCCCAGTGCTCCACAGCCCTTACCTATTCTGCGCCGGATTTCTCTTGTGTGATCGTGTGGTTGGTGTCAGCACTAGCAATCTTTCAGGGGTAGTGGTATTATTTTACTTTTTCTAGCGTATTGTTCCTGAGCTGAAGAGGACGTTTTTGATATGCTTCTTACTCATTACTTATTCCTCATCTTGAGGTACGCTTATTCCTCATTCCTGCTATAGTCTACCAAGTTATTCAACGGGGTTATATGGGCAGTTTAAGGTAGGGCGTGAACATGATAAACGGCGGGAAGTGGGGACAAGACGAGGACACAAGAAGGAGCCCTTACGTTGGGCGTGCTCTTGATGTGTTTCGCCCGTACTTTGTGCGACCTCTTTCTGCTGTCCCAGTCTCTTCGCGCTTTTTACCAGGTTGGTGCTCAGCGTCCATTCGATACTTCCAGGAGGCACCCGGGAGAGGCAAAGCCGTGTTTAAAAAAAACGGCTTGGTTACGCGGATTCGAACTCACACGCGAGCCACGGCACGTGTGTGCGTGGCATTTTATAGCAATTACATACGCTGGTCATGCTCTATGAAGCCTCCATAGCGGTCACGGAGCCTCATAGTTCCCGCTCGGAACCAAAATAAAGAGTACATATATGACAAGTAGAAAAAGACTTCTCGAGGAGCCAGAAGAAATATTTGAGAAAATGATTGACTCACAGTTAAAAACGAAAACAGTGGTTTACTGACGCTTTGACTGGAGGACCAGTCTACATCTGAGTAACATACAACCCAGAAGCACGCCTACAACCTAGAAGCAGAAAGTGCAGAAGGTGTGCTTCAGTGCCCCTTTGTGAAGAACACTGGTGGGTTGGGGCGAGGGAACAGGGAAAGGGAGGGCAGTAAACTTGTGCGTACAAATTTTAGTGACGGTGTGCTTCCCACAGTCTCTCATCAGCAACAAAAGGTAAGAAAAGAACAAAAAAGCAACGTTTCATAGTAATAGGATATGGGGTACAGCGGCCGACAAACTCTTTTCTAAAAAGCTAAGTAATGAACAACTTCTGTCTTTTGAAAAAAAAAACAGGGTTGAAAGCTGGTGCAGAACAGAAATTCACGTACGAATTACAGCATTTATTCCTGTAATCCAATTTATTCCTGTAATTCAAATTGTTCCTATAATTCGAATTATTGTGGCGCAATTGTATGCGCTTTCAATGCACACTCTCGGCAGGAAGACGGAGCTATGTCTTGACAGTCTTGGTTTAACCCCGTTCAGGGACGAAAAATGTAGGCCTACATTTTGTGTCACCTTTATGTTTTGTCACTAGCTTCACTGGTACTCAGCCTTGACCAAATAAAAACTCCAGGGACATTTTTTGCGGTAAATTTTAAAAACAGGCAGTGAAATCTTCACAAAATCTGCCTTCTGTTTCTAATTAACCTAGTTCGGGATTCCTCTAGCAAGGACGTTCACTTCACTTTGTGCGAGTGATATGCCGGCAATGCTGAGAAATTAGAGCAAATAGTCACATCGAGAATTAATGTGAGATGAGAGGTGAAAAAGGAAATTCGAAAACGCCCCAAGAAATTCAGGAAAATTTGTAGTTTTTCCGCAAAGCGATCACTTGTATTTTATTACATTTTCTTGTTTAGCGACCGGCTGCTCGAGTCGAGGTGGCTAATTCGGTATGGAAGCTAATTCGAATGATTTCCCCGATTTTATTCACTCGCCCAATGGCATTTCCGTCGACTATCATATGATATCATCACGTAGGAGCGAATATCATGCAAAAACTGCGAATTGGATTGGCTATAAGTATTACATTTTCGAGTTACGGGGGTATAGCCCGTGTTTCTTCTTTACCTGATATTAGAAGTGAACAGCTGTGGGTCATAGCTAAGCGCGCACAGATTTCCAAACGCCAAAGCCAGCTAAATGAATAAACCATCACATTGACCAATGGATGTATTCCCCATTTGATTGTTTCTTAGAGAGCGCACAGCCATGAAGGTATTCACGTACCTCCTGGTGGCATATTGGCGCGTATATATGAGGCATTCTAGCGAAGCTATCGTTCTCCGTCATAGAACTTGTTTTAAAAGTTGTGTAGTATTTTTTAACAAAAAATACGGAATTTCAACTTGTGCTTACTCAACAGCCGCTGAAAGAGGAAAATATACAGTGAGGTTACCATCTCAATCGGCTTTCTCACGCGCCGCGGTATTTGACGGAATTTTTAAAACATTGATTGAATTTGTATCGAACAAAGGAGTGCTCAGCTATAAAACACAACTATTTTTTTTTTCATCCAGCTCCCACTGGGCCTATATTTTGCGTTGACACGGGTTAGAGAAAACTTTCTTTGACACTTCCGCAAGACTGGCAAGTGTGCTTTCGCTTGTACAAAAATTGTCTGTGCTAACGACTTTGATGGGGGCATCTGTGGGAATATCAAAATTATGCAACAGGGTTTACAGGTCTCCTTACCGTTAATTTCACATTCAGGTTTATTAAAGTGCACAGTAGGGGGCATTGTTTCAGCGAGCATAAATTCTTCGGTTTTTGTGTCTTCGGCGCGCAGTTTTCCCCATCAGGCCCCGTGAGTCCCAATACACATCTAAAATACCGTCACACCACGTGCACGTGGTTGGAGTGAAGCAGTATTTCACAGCAGTACTCAAAGTGTAACATTGAGCTAACCACGCGTAGGGCAATCCCTCCTTCTCGAGGTTCGAATTGGGTGGTCTGGGGGTGACCTTATGGGCGGAAAACAATTCAATCGATAGGCGTGCAACATTGGCATTCGAAATTGCGTGCTCACAAAGTATGCAAGATGCTTCATCTCTACAACAAACTGTGCATTAAAGAAAACACATGCGGTTTGATTCAAGATTAATTTGATAAAGCCAGGGCAAACCTCTCACAAAATTATCAGGTGCCTCTCCACGCACATATACACACGCGCATTGATAATTTTTGTGAGAGGTCTGCTCCAGCTTTTGCAACTGAATCTTGAATCAAACAGCAGTACTTTCCTTTAAGGCACAATTTCTTATACAGATCAAGCATCTTGCATAATGCAATTGTAGCAACATCATCACCATCGTCATCATGAGACCACTATCATCACCACGATCATCATCAGCGGCGCTTGCCCAGTGGCGTCAGCAGTGCCACGCGCCAGACCGACGGAACATCGACTCAGCAGCTGGGCTGCCGCTCGTTCTGTCCCGGCCTACGCGACCTACATAAATGTAGAAAGCCGTCATCCACTTCACGCCTGCTTCCTTCAAAGTGGTGACCCGGACTTTCGACGCCTGTCACCCGGCCAGCGGCACAACGACATGGCTACGTGGGGTGATCCGCCCATTCCGGAGTTCGAGCCACGCTACCTCCAAGGTTCGTCCTCGCTAAACTACGTCACCATACAGCCTTTCAAGCACTCCATCCTTTGGAAAACGCTTCCGCTCGAGCTGCATTGCGCCCTCGCCCTACTACCACCCAGCGAAAGCCCCTACGATGACCTTCGGGCTACCGTGCTCGCGCACTACGGCCTCCCGGACGACGCCTTTAAGTCTGCATCAGGACGGGTGCACGCACGCTCCGCTCACGCTTCACGGCCGCACACTGTACCCTGTGCGAAATCGCCCTGGTCCCTTGCCGGTAGTGTCGCCCCCCTGAACTCCACCTCCAGCATGGCAGCCACACCATACACCGACAAGACTCACAGCCGACGTCGTCACGGGCGCCAACCAAACGCAGCCCTCCTCCTCTTCTACTACCTCAGGCGAGTGCTCCGGTGAGCGTCTTTGCTCCGTGACCACGCATTCTTTCCGAACCTTGTCGCCCGGTACGCCAGCGCTGCACGTGATCTCCACCAGGACGTTGACGCAGCGCCCTCCTCTACTGCTATCGCAGCCTGAATCGGGTAAAACGTACATCATCCCCCCTTCGCGGAGACCAACAACACAGCCACTACTTCTGCTCCTCATCAAACGCCCCGAGAGCGTCCCGTCACCCACGCCCTGTAGGATGACGAGAGAAATCCCGACCAACTGGCGGCAGCCGTCTAGCATTGAAACTCACCGATGTCACCGCCACTGGAGCCCGCTTCTGCAACTCGGCGCCGAAGTCGCCATCGACGTCGTAGGCCCACGTCAACAGAGCACATTTCATCGCTGGCACTCCTCCGGCGGCCACCGACGTGCCGTCGGTGGTGTTTTGCCGTACAACAAAATGCCGCACGCTGGTCAAGACTAGCTGTTCGCGCTCACAAGCGTTCCAGTTTAGTATCTCAGCGGAGCTGCACTGATCCGAGGCGTCGCAACGTACTGACACTTCGAGCCTGCGCAACGAGGACGCACCCGAACCCGTGGTCAGAGCGTCATCGTCAAATGTGTGGGCTGGTTCGTGCCGCTGTCCAAGGGCCAATGTGCCCGCGTCACAAGCATCGCCATCTCGTCGACCCCGTGGCCGCGGCTCGCGCCTACTTTACTTCAAGACTTCTAACACACACGGAACCTCGTCCTCGGCTCCACTTCCCGCCAAGGCCCCCCGAGGCCAATCTACTGCCCGGACGCTCTCATCGGACTGACCAGGACTGCTCACTGTATCAACTCGAATGCGGACACATCTGTAAATTGCCTGTACTGTACATACCTGTACATAGTTTTAGTTTCCCGCCACACATGTTCTACATCTGTCATCTTAACGCGCTACCCGCTAGGGGGGAGCCCTGTAGCGACATAATCGCCATCATCATCATCAGCGCTACTATCATCATCCGCATCCTTTCACCATAATCATCATCAGCGGTGCTTGCTCGTTGGCGTCAGCAGTGCCACGTTCCAGACAGATGGAATATCGACTCAGCAGCTGGGTGGCCGCTTGTTCTGGCCGGGCCTACGCGACCTAAATAAATATAAAAAGCCGTCATCCGCTTCACGCCTGCTTCCTACATCATCATCAAATTGTACTTGGTAGAGGAATCTTGCCCTTTGCGTGGGACTCGAACTGTTCTTCCAAGCGCCTTCGCGCGTGATGATAGCGACAGCGTGTAATTAGTCGAACGGAATACTTTAGTTCTTACTGGAACAGCAAACTCGGATGAGAGCAATTTGTCAACTACCAGCTACAAGAAGAAACGAAAGAAGGCAAATTATGAATTAAGTGATGATTTGCATTGGTAGATGGGCAGTAATGCCTGGCAGAATTGCTGTGCCGTATTACGTCTTGCAATTTTGACCACTCAAGCTTTTTTTTATTAGATGCAGAGCATCTCATTCACTCGCCTTGTCCCTCCGGCGTCGTAGTCGTCGTCGTCGGCATTGTCCGCCCCTCCCCCATTCTCCTCGCCGCGCCAGCTGCGCTCTCCGGCGCTCACCCCCTCTCCTCTCCGAAAGCGAACACTCTCTCGCAAGGGGCATTGGATTGGATTCAATTGGATTGGCTTGGATTAGATTGGATTGGATTGTATTGGATTGGCTTGGCTTGGACTCGATTGGATTAAAGTGGATTGTGTTGGATTGTGCTGCGTCATAGCCGCGGCAGACGCGCTGGGGCCGGCGCATGTGCAGTACTCTCTCTTCCGCGGTTTCCTCTCCTTCGGGCGCGCTGCGCATATAACCGGTGTGCCGTTCTCCGGAGAAGCAACATCCACGCTTGGCTCAAACACCTGGAGTCCACGCCGCTTTACAAGTACGCCAACGTCGTCATCGACTGGGACCGGCTTACGCAGTCCCCTCAACGTTATGCGCGCTATAAAACGCGGTCCCTTCGCCGCTCCGCCTATGCGTCGCATCTACACAGGGATTCCCGCGAGGGGAGGTGGGAGTTTTATTTTAGAGCCATGATTTATCTCAACGTGCGAAAAGCAAGAGGGGGGCGAAGCGTTTTTTTTTATAAAAACACGGACTGGGGTTGGGGGGTCTGAAGGCCTCCTTACAACCCCCCCTCCGCACTCGCCTAACTCAGCCCCTAGGCTTTCCTGAACTTTACACGTGCAAGATCGGGGAGGAAGCGAAAGCCCCATTTGTGCTCTCATTGTGCCTGTTGGCTCTTATGGTTCTGTTTCTGTGCAGTAGTAATGCCGATCTCTTTCGTTCAATCTCCACTGAAACAACCGAGCTCTCTCGCTCTGGCAATGATACATCTCGCGGCTTCATGGCATGCGCATGTACGCGCCCGCTCACATTTCCACAAGCGCAGACACGCGCATATTCACTAATATAGGGCATCCCTCTTGACCTTTACAAGAGAACACGGGTCCCCTGTCGGTAAGATATGATCGTGGGAGCGTGCGCGCCGGCCTATCTTCAATGGTAACTTCCTCGGAGACAGGATACTTTGAGCTTTGGAAGTGTGCAAAGTTGTTCAACATTGGCAACATGGTTTTCGTTGTTGTACAATACCTCACATTTTTGCGCCATTGTAGTTGCGCGGGGAAGCAATTTGTACTTACTTCCTTCCTTGGACGGAACCGATGTTGACTCGGCTGGATAATTATATAGAAAGGAACGTCATGTTATTTCAACAAGCAATAAATTCCCTTTGACATCGGACACGCAAATTGCGAGCTGCATTGCAGCTCCATATTGCACGTTTTGGGAAGCCTACAGTAAAACAGTATTATCAAAAACAAGTGCGCCGTAGACAATCTGGAACTACAAAGCTAGAGAGTTTGATCACGAGTTATTTTAAGTTCCAGCGTATACCGAGGACTGAGGTACCTGTACCTGAATATGTCTTATTTCCGTATTTCCGTATATATTTATTAAGTGCAAAGCATTTTATAGGCTCACTTTTTTGTCGTAGCTCGCTAACGGTCAATGCGACTGCGGAACCAGGCGGCGCAGCGAAATAATGGACCCACGTAGAGAATCATGTACCGTTGTCAGGTGATCACGGTGAAGCTTCAAAAACTGCGAGGTTTAAATGTTTATAACCGTTCGAACCTCGGGAACCACTGGCGTTTGTCGTACATCTCCCAGTTGTTTAGCGCAAAGAAACCTGCAGGTAAATTTTACGGAAAATCTGTGGTATAACCGGCAGCCCCCGCATTAATTTAGTTAGGAATGCTCGTTGGATTGGTTTTTACGATAGTAAGCGAAACAAAGCGGCCGTACAAGGAACAAATGGCGCGTTAGAAATGACGAAGAAAAGCTCCAACCACGCAACAAAAAAATTACGTGACCGAAGTGCCGCAGAAAGGCTCCAACACGCAAGAAAAAAATTACGCGTTTTAAATGAGAGAAAACACCTCCAGCATACGAAATTAAAGAAAGCAAAAAAAAAAAAAACACAACTGCCGCTGGCGCAGTTTAGGCAAGGGGCGCACGAGCACTTACAAGGCGGGAAATTTTAAATGCACTGGGTGGCAGCAGTGACCGCATATCGGCGCTGCAGCCCATTACGGCGAATCACTGCTCTGCACCTCCGACGGCTTTCTCATTGAGTGGAACGGCTTTCATTTTTCCATTTCAGTGCTCCAAGTAAACTAAATGAGCTCTTTGTTCTAATGTTACCTTTTCTTGTCACGTGCGTCCATCACCGTCACCACATTACCTACACCAAGGTTACGTCGAGACAACGAAAAAAAAAAAACGAATGCAGTGAGTGTATTCACTGCCTTGTTATTATAGCAGCCTCATGAACAAAACCATATAAATGGTCTGTGATGTGCTATGAGAGCACAACTGCCCGCCTGATCATGGCTAACTGTACTGACGCAGACTATTCGTCATTCGCGAAGCTGGAGCTCATTCATCTCAGTACAAAAAAACTCGTTATGATTTTTTGTGTATCGTCTCACTCATGTGACCCAAAAGTTCGATATAAGAAGTATAGTCATATGAAGCGTACTCGGCTCTTTGTAATACAGCGGCATCTACATAAAACCTTAACCATGTGGCGCCTAACACCAGACCAAAACTACCACTCGATTGCGAATAAATCAATTTGACCACCTTTGCAATTGAGATGCGAAGACTGAAGAAACAGCGAAGCTGCTAGTCTTCACTACCTTTAACTGGGATGTTTCTTCGCCTTTATCTTTCCGTTTTCTACATATTTAAGTAAGATTTTCTACATATTTAGCTCGCCTTTTGTATACATTTACCAGGGTGTTTCTATAGCTGTAGCAAGACAGCTACATCGGACGTGGACACAAGTAGTTCTGCCTCTGAAGGTTGTAAACTCCGCGTCAGAGATAAGACAATAAGGGAGGCACACGACGGGTGCAGACTCCCAACTACCTTTACTGAAAAATGGACCTGAATATATACCATGTATTACACATGCGCACAAAGCAGCCAGTTTTTTCTCTGTTTTTTTTTTCTCAGTGCACCGCCCCGTTTAAAACTTCAAACTTACTTCTGTACAACATAACAGAAGGTTCGCTCACACAATTTTTATGGTTTTTATGGATAAAAAATATGAAAAAAAACCATAAATAAGGAGCAAGTTTCGTCCAGGGTGATCGTCTCCTCCAAGGTATATGCTGTTGCTGTAAAGTTGTATAAAGAAATGTCGTTGGTAAGCTTGGCCAATCTGTTAGCGAGTGTAAACGCAACAGCCAGGCATTTTTTTACTGTAAAAACACAGAAGGTTGATTGCCCGTTTAGATATATTGTTACCGAGAGGGGCACGTGGCAGCACCAACTCAGCCTGTTTTTGCAGAACCTTAGTGCATTTAAACGTCAGGATCCGTTTGCGAAGAAAACAACTTAGAAGTGGCTTCATATTTAGGAGAAAGGCCGCCTGTTGGTATCGGTTTTTCTGATGATCTCACGGATCTATTTTTTTCTATTCCGGAGCATGACCTGTTTATAGCTGTTCAAGAGGGCGTTGATGAAGGCGATGTTATATCGTTCCAGAACTCGTTCGGCATGGCCTCAGATAACTGCATGACCCAGTTGGAATTTTATCTTCAGTCTACGTTTGTCTCGTTTCAGAATAAATTATATTTGCAACATTAGGGTGTGTGTATCGGATCATGCGTGGCACCATTTCTCTGCAAAATGTTTTTAGCGTGCATCGATTGATATCTGGAACATGACCTGGAAGGGAAAGTGCTGGACGTTTTTATATATGTTGATGACTTCTTGATTTTTTAAACAAGCTTCATCACTGTTACCTTCACCTGTTGTTTCTAGCAATATTGTCCTTGTTAGCGAGATTTTATATGTGTTCCGATGAGTGGGGAAAGAATTCTCTTAACCCATGAAATCCTAAATGATGATTGCCTGCAGTTTTAAGATATTAAACTTACGTTTTTATCGGACCAGGTCAGTTGGTTTTGGATTCCAAGGGTACGAAAACGTTTGTTGGCCTGTGAGTCTGCACAGTCAAAGACTGTCAAAAGAGCGGTTGACATGGCCTGTTTTCAAGGAGCACTTATAAATTCGTGCCACCGAAAAATTCTTGAAAATTTCGTCGCCCAGTTGTCTAAGTTTATGACGGCTCGCTTTCTTTTGATGGTCTTGATAGTGGTGGCCGAGTCGTTGCTGCAAGGGTCAAGTGCAGCGGGACCCGCGAGGGTGACGTCCCTAAGCGCCGAAATCCAGTGGTGTTACCATGTGTCCACAGAGCGACGCACATGAAGAAGGCAGTTAGTAGGTAGGGAGTGGCGGTGGTGTTTTCTGCTCCTCGCAAGTTGGCTAGCTTGTGCCCCAAGATCCTTAAAGGATAAAACAAGACCACTGTATGCCGAAAGAAGCATGCTGCATAGCTTGTGCAATGCCCTACTGGGATTGTATACTCTATACCGCTCCAATGCGGCAAGGTGTGTGTTGGCCATACTGGCCGTTGTGTCAATGACCGTTTGAGGGAACACCATCTCAGAATGAAAAACAAAACTGGGTCTCATCTTCTACACCATGTACAGTGAAATGCCGTTATAGCGAACCACCGATTAACGGTTTTTTTAGAATAACGAACGTATTGAAAATTCTATAACAAATGCCCCATAATTTCGATGTAAAAATATTTCACTACTACGAATTTCAGAACACCGATTATTTCAAAATAACGTATCAAATTTTATCACGCTTATATAAAACAACACTTCGAAATAACGAATTCCGAATGTACGAAATTACACGAGTTGGTGTGAACGACGACTAATGGTGTGCGTGTACAACTATCATCATCAACATAATAAATACGCATTAGCTCTATCGCCACCGCCTGCTCTTGGGGGGTCTTCCTGACAAGACCATGCATTTTAAGGGAAACAGGTGCAAAGGCGGCAAGAAGTCGACAGTCCGAGTTTCTGCACTGCTGCGCTGTAATGCCACAGGCACTAAAAAGCTCACGCCCTTGGTCATCGCAAAATGCAAGAAGCCTCGCTGCATGAAAAATTTGGTCTCGTTGACGTACTATTATCGAGCCAATTCACGCACGTGGATGACGCGAGAGCTGTTTTACGAATGGGTGCTCAAGGTTGACATCAGCTGAGGATGGCGGGCAGAAACACCCTCAGTATTGTGGACAGCTGTTCGGCACACCTTGTTAATGGGACAGACAACGAATTTTTGTCGAGTATATATTTTCTATCCCAAATGAAAGGGCATCACTGAAAGCACCTCCACGGGAAACGGTTTTGCTGGTAATTTCCCCGGAACTTTTTAAATAAAAATTTTTAGATCTACGAACCATATGTGTCCTCCCAAAAATAATGCTGGCAACAACGAAATGCAGTAACGCGGCAACATACGTTAGTCTGTATGCGAAACGAAAAGGGATAATTAAAAACTTCTCCCCGTCTGAAAAAAGTGCGAATCGCTGGCTTTCTTATTCCTTTATGTGCTTTGTTTATTCACCAGTGTATTTTGCACGAAGGCGCCATCTGGTGGGATAGACAATAGGTAGAATCTGGCTTCACGTTGTGGAGGTCGGAAGTTCTATTCTCCCCGGGCGCGTCCTATTTTTAAGCTTTTGTTGGCGTATTTGAAAGCTGAAATCGAATACTTCGGCAGAAGAAACGCCCCTGACTCAGGCAGAATCGTCAAAGCTTCTTCACTCTGTCTGTTTACTGAATGCTGCTGGTGATTCTGGGCATGCAGGCTAGTAAGGCACACTGAGAGGATCACAGGGGCGGCAGGCAGCGTGTCTCAAAAATTTTCAAAATAGTGTTTACAAATACATATACAATATAAACTTATACAAATACTTGTGTTAAAAGGTTTTCAATAAGTGAATAAGCGTTTCAGCTGTTACAGTAGCAGCTAGGTTTGCAGGTCACGTGACGGGGACACATATTGTAGTGTCAAGTTTCGACACTACGAACCGCCACCCTTCCGATTTTAAAAGTATGCTTTCAAATTAAAATTATTTCCGTCCATTTGTCTATACATTTCTTGTGGCTAGGGGGCTACTTAAAACGCTGGCTTTCATGTAAGCTAGAGAACATATACACGACAAAAATCGGTTCTGTTCCTTTAACGTTCGCCTCACAAATGTTCGGCTGGAGTTCTTCCCTCCGAACTGAACGTCCTTGCTGGATTCGCTGGACCAACGGGTCGGAAACAGTGTGAAGGCTCATTACCGGAGGCGTGTCGTTCAGCGAGTCCTGATGAACCTTCGAATGAAAGTCGCGACCGCAAGCAATGTGCGACACACCGCGGATATGATTGCAGCATGACAGCGATCACCACCGAGAACTGCTGGAGGAAGGCCGTCCTACGTGACATGCCAAATGAAGCCGAACACATGGTGCCAGACAGTGACGAATGCGATGAATGGGATGAAGTCGCAGAAATGCTCGCCGTGGTGCTGCAGTCACCTTTGAAGATTATGTGCACTGCGATGATGAAGCATGCACGTCTGCTGAAGTGACAACTGAAGGCATCGTCAACACCGTTCGTCGACGACGCTGACGCTGACGACGACGACGACGCTGAGGCAGGGCCCGCAAGGAAACGCGAAGAAGCCGTGTCTAACGCCGATGTTTTGCAATTCGTAGCAAAAATGCACACTTTTCTTAGAAGGTGCACCAATGCCACCGGGGCAGTACAGATGAACGTGGACAGCTTCGAATTGGTCCTGTTGCAGCAGCACAGTGGCACACGTCAGGCAAAGATCACCGATTGCTTCAAATAAACGTGCATCCAGACCCGCGTTATAATCTAGCGTGATTCTACACATGTTCCCAGTAAAGGTAGGAGGATGCTTTCGTTACGTTCCCAATTTCAACCGTGCAATTTTTATTTTTTCAGTATAACGAATATTCAGAATAATTATTTTTATCGGTCCCTTGAAATTCGTTGTATCGAGATTTGACTGTATTGCCTGGGAAGACAAGCCATGTCAGCCACTGTTGAGCGAAACGGAAGTGCTGAACAGAAGCAGCGAACGAGTCGGCCGCGTGTTGATAGAAGCCTTTTTTTCCGTAAAAACCATAGAAATTCTGTGAGCGAACCTTCTGGTATGTTGTACGGAAGTGAGTTTGAGTTTTTGAACTTGGTGGTGGATTGATAAGAAAAAATAGAAGAGGAAAAAAGAATAGCCTGCTTTGTGCGCATGTGTACTAGATTGTATATATTCATGCTTATTTTTTAATACAGCTAGTTGTGACTCTGCTAACCATCCGGTCCCTTCCTTATTGTCTTGTCTCTCGCGTGGAGTTCTTCTCCCTTAAAATGCAATACCAACTAGCCCAACAATACGGTGTACAAAATTGTGCTTTGTCACAACATGCAAAGGAGGTTGGAAACACTTACTCGCTTGAGACTCCATCCCGGACTGCATCATGGCTGTAACGGACCAGAAAGATCATGTATGTGCCTTTTAAAATCCTGCAAGCTTCATTCCGAAACGTACAAAATAAAAATAAAGGTTGGAGGAACGATCATAGGAGATTACAAAACATGAAAGCGTCTAATACGTAAAAACTCTGTTTTCGGCGTATTCGAATTCAACTAACCTGTGTATATCCCTTTTTGACCATCAAAGAAAGAAGCGTAAATATTCCGCTATACTGCTTTGTTGATATCAAATTCCGTTTAAAAGGCATCAATCCTTAAACTCTAATCATCAGTCGTTGTCGGTAGAGTAAGATTACACATGTGAACCTTTCCATAAAGATAGGAAGGTGCGTGTTTAGGAGAAAGGGGCAGGGTGGCAGACAGTAAGGCATGCCTCAGTTGAGGACTCCGGATTAAGTTCCATCACCTGAGGAACGTTAACGTGCGCCGATCTCGACGCCGAGGCGTTTTCGGTTTGTCCCTTCTTCCGAAACACGGCGGCAGCGGTGAGGATCCCACATGAGTCGATGGGTTCATCCTGATGTGCTTCTGTGTGCCTACGTCCACTAAGCCAGAAATGTTACTGGCCACCCTGTATAGTAATTGGTTATTGCGCACTAAAAACTATGACGAGTGGGAGGAAAGAGAAAGCAGTGTAGAGGAGCAAGGGGGGGGGAGAAAATGAGTCAGCGAAAGCGAGTAAATGGAAACAAAAGGTCCGGTGGGGGTTGCAAACACTACAGAGATGGGGACATATAGAGTGATTACTGGAAGGGGAATCGTGTGGTGGTGAAGGAGGCGCGCTATTCGAGACGATATGTGAGGGGCTGAGACGGAGGGGTGACGGACAATGGACAGTGGCAATGGGAATAGAAAATGCTGAATGGGAGTGCAGGGCACGGTATGAGGAATGAGATAATGAAGAGTATAATGGAGAGAAGGAGCGTGGTGGGTAAGGGCAGAAGTGAATAAACAGACTGCAGCGTTATAGGGCGGCCCTGTGTTGTAAACGGAGTGGTTAAATGGTAGATGATTGGAGATGGGCAAATACAAAGCATGATAGGGACGCGAAGAGGAGCAAAAGGTATATAGGGGAGATGGGAGAGGGGAACAAGATGACAAGAACATGAAGCGAGAGTAATAGGAGGAGAACTGCAATAGGAATATAGAAGGAATGCGAGCAAGGGAAAAGGAAGAGGGATAGTGAGAGGGATGGGGGAAAGCAGTGCAGTAGGTGCGGAAGTGAAACGGGACATAGTGGTGGAGAACTTGGGGAGACGGCAGCGCTGAAGTGGGGGAGAGTAAGCGGAATTCAATGAGACGGGGAAAAAGGTAGCGTGAGGTCGAGAATAATTTTTAGGGGGATTCTGTAAGGAGACAAAGAGCGCAGGTGGAGAGGAATGGAGTAGATGGACTGCAGTTCAGACGTAGGCAGAGCATAAGTCGATGTAGCGAAACGTATTACTCCGTCCACAATGCCAAATGGAGACGGCAGGCACAGTAAGACGAGAGGTGGTTCAGAGGATGTAGATGGGTACTGGAGAAAACTGCCGATAAATACCCGCCGCGTTGCCTAAGTGGCTAAGCCGCTGCGCTGCTGAGCACGAGGTCGCGGGTTCAATTCCCTACTGCGGCGGCCGCTTTTCTCATGGAGGCAAAAAGCAAAATTACGCCCACCTTCCCGCGAGGGAACCCTGATGTGATGCGACACATCAAGGGGGAGCGTTTGGACTCACGCTGGTATTGGATTGCGTCAGTCCACTTGCTGAAGGGACTGTCGCCTCCATCACGTCTTCATCGGCAGATCTTGCACGGAGGTATCGTCAAGCAAAGTCAAGTCAAGTGCGAGAGCGAGCACTCGACTGATCCGGCGCCTTGCGCTCCCCCGCTTATATTCCCGCTTTTGAAAGGAGAGGTGCCGCGGGGGGGAGAGTCGCGCGCATGCGCACACATGCGCACACCCAGAGCAACGAAGCGCACACGCGCAGCTGTTGTTATGATAATGAGACGGAGCAAGAGTGTTGGGCACAGCTGTCGGAGAGAAGAACGGAGGAGAGTTGCGCATGTGCAGTGAGCGTGCGGATAACGCCGCGACAACGACAACAATGGAGGGACATACCCAAGAGCAAGAGATGCGTCGCATCTAAAAACGCCCGTGTGTACGAGATTTCTGCGCACGTTAAAGATCCCTAGGTGGTCACAATTATACCGGAGCCCTCTACTACGGCGCGACTCAACGACAGGGTTGCGTCGGCGCGTTAAGCGCTAAAACCAATCAATCAATGCCGATAAATGCGGAGGAGGCGTTTAGCGCAAGGGTGGAAGAATCGTCGCATTTTAACTCTGACAATGCCCTCGATAAGTTGCGCATTATCAATGATAGACGCCGACAATGCGCTAGTCCTTTCGTGAGAATCCGCAAGCTTTGCAAAGTTCTGTTGCAGACGACATAACATTTGCGGCGCGATGGGAGAATGCAACATCAGAGATACTGGACAAGGCGGGAGTAAAACAAGCGCGCATAGCGTGAGTTTGTAGATGTGAAAATTGAGTTCAGGCTCTACGCTGCCTAACGTTTTCGGCTGCTTGACTCCTTGCTGATGGGACTGCTCTATTGAGCAAGGACTCCGAATGTTCCGTCTAGAACCCCCGCCTAAAATATATTATTTATATAATTTATCTTATTGTATATAATACCCTAGTAACAAGGCGGAAGTAATCGCAGTTACGTTTTACTGTGGTTAGTAAACTAACCTCGGTTATCGCAAACTGCGGTTTCGGCTGTTAGACGGGAACTTCCCAGTGTGTCGACAGTGGGTACTTCGTTGTGAGCGTAATAAAAATGCGCTACGATATTTGGATGTAGAAGCAGTGCGCCGAGGCAGCACACTCGTGGGTTCTCTCGACGGCAGCGATGATGAGCCTTCGCGTCGGCGGCGCGTAGTGAGCCTCAGGAAGGGACCGCGAATCGCACCTTTGGAGAACGCACATCATAGAAACGCGCACGCCCCCTCATGTTTTCGCCCATCTTTCCACCGTCGAGGGCCTCGTGCGGGCACAGCAAGAGGCGCTTCCCTCCTGCGCTCCCCAACCTGCAACTTTCGGAGAGCGCCGGCTAGCACCGCCGCGGCGAACCGCCCTCCCTTTCCAATTTAGAGACTGTCCTCCTCTGCTTTCTTTCACTCGTCAGTCTTCCCATTGTTCGCTCGGTCATGAAGACAGCGACGCGGCTCAGCCCAGATACGGGTGACAAATGGCTGCGCCCCAAAATAAATTAACAAACTTTTAACCTCACGATAAAAAAACAAAAGAGAATCAGTGTATACAAAACAAAATATCGTTAAAACTGTTGCTTCAGACCCAAACGCAACGCACTATCGCGCGGCAAGTTTTAGGAGAGTGGATTCAAAAGCTCGCCACCTGCTTGGTTTTCTCGGGTCGTCTCGGTGTCGGGAACTTTAGGCTTAGCATCGCGGTGGATTTTGACCGCCGCTATCTGTGCAACTGCGAGTTACAATACATTGCACAATTTTCCCGCATACTAACATCCGCTTTCTCGCACGTGGAAGTTCTTTTCCGCGATCAGATTGATTTCGAAAAGGGGCGAAAAGCTGCTGCTGCCATGGTCTGTGCCGGTTCGAGCCGCTTCCAGTGCCGCGCGGTCTGGCGCGCCGGAGTGTTTGCAGGCACGCCGGACGTACGCGCGGATCATTTCCGAGTGCTTGAAACGCTTTATCCATTTCTTTTAGTGAAAGACGCGCACGATTAAATAATTTCGCACGGCTTTTGTCGTAGTTTACCAGGTGCATCGGAAAACCAGCCGCTGCACACGGAAATTCAAGCTGACGGTGAGAGTGACGTAAAGAACGCAAGCGCCTCTTGGGGCTACTTTGTGGCTGCCGCTATTTAAGGACTTTCGTCTCCTCCGAACGCCAGGTGATAATTTTGTGTCTTCTGAACGACAGGTGACTGCGGTTAGCCTGACCGAACGGCGGTGACCAAGCTCAGTTTCCGTTACTCATGGTTAGCGGGGTAACCGCAGTTTCGTCTGACGTAACGCACCAAACGATGGTTTCGTCTAACCGCGGTTTGCTTAACCGTAGTTAACTGTTTCCATATAGCTAGGGTAGAGCACGACTGCCCATATACCGCCGCATTGCGCTAAAGAAATATCTCGCAGGCGTTTCCTACGTTAAACACAGGTTGGCATTACGCCTTGTGCTAAAGTAAACCGAGTTCATATTTTGCTATGAAGCACGCGGGCGCACCGATGGAGGTCAAGGATAGGACGGCTTATGTCTTGGCGTAGCAGAAACGACGTATTTTTAAATTGTTGGCCTATTTCACACGGTTCACCTGGCACCGGAATGGGACCGATGCTTTCAGGTACTCCTAGCGATAGCTGCAAATTCTACAACGGTCACCGTTCTCGCGCTACAGCGGCCGCAAACTAGCCATGGGATTGGCTGACCTGTTAGGCTGGTAAAAGCCGTTTCAATAATATTTTAAGGCGAAGTGTCCCATCATTCACTAATGACATGTACGTCATCGAAAACGCGATGCAGCAAAGCCGACGTTACACAATGAGAGGAAACATGATGACTGTGATGACGCATGAGCAAATAAAACGCCTCCCGTGGTCGGGGTCGAAAATTGGCCCGGCGAGTTATAAAGCGGACCTCTACCGGATTTCGCAATTCCGGCCCCATCGAGGCAGTTCGAATTTCGAACTTTGTTGACTCAAGAAGGACACTGGTTGAACGCTACGCTTTCTTCGTGCGAAACAATTGGCGGGGGGTCAAAGTCGAAACCCTTGCTATCCAAAGTCCAGACTGCGTGGGAGTCAAAGTAAAAGCTCCAAGACTCAAAGTAGAAACCGCCTGCGAGTCAAGTCGATACTCAGACGGAAGCCAACGAATCCCTCCAGAAAAAGTTTCGCTTTCGAACATCGTCGTCTTTAGGAGGACGGGTGCATGATTGTTTGCATATTTCATTCCCTTAAAAAGCCATTGTTTTCAAGTTTGAGGCTCACCAAAGTGAAGCAAAATTCATATTCAAGCCTTAATATCCGTTCACGCATGTTTATTTTCACAAAGTAACGGAACAGTGGCTACAACAACTTCTACAAGCGCATTGGGCAATTCAAGTTCAATTTGGCAATTTATGCAACGAGAATCGTATCACACCCGCTTGGGAGAAAGCGAATCTTTGCATTATTCGGAAACAGGTTCCGGGAAAGCAAAATAACGTCGGAAGCGGCAAAGACTTACATTCCTCCATGGTGCCTTGTCTGAGATGATAGGGGCCCTAAGAAGAGTATCGACGTTTGTCCGGGGTGATGGGAACGCGAGTGTCGACGGTTTCCGGGCAGCCCCGCCTGCAGGAGCACGAGATAGGAAGCAGCGAACGAGTTCAACGGCCACGAAGCTTCTTCAGGAATGGCGGATGCTGCCAAAGAACGTGCGAGCAGATCGCGAGATGCCAGGCAATACCGGTGATACTGTAGAAAAAGAAGTCATGTTGGAACGGTGACCATATGCTTGGCAGTCTTCAACAACAAAGTACATTCAGCAAAGTCAATTACAGTTAAAGCGATATTTAACAAATTATAGTTTGTTTTTGGAGCCATACAAGCCATAACATTAGCCTTTTTCAAGCACCACGGCTCAGCATTGCTTGTAAGTCAGCACGGCTTGCAGTAAAAGAGTAAGGGGACATCGGTACAAGTTACTCTTTTACTCACTTTCTTAGTCGCGTTACTCTTTTAATTTCACTGAAAGAGTAACGAGACATCGATTTCATGTACCGCGGCGTCCACTTCCCGGTGAAATTGTAGGGAATCTACTTGAGTGCTAAGCATTTGCACATTTCGCTGTCAAACACTGACGTCTTCCTGGCCCAAGTCTGGAATTTAGTCCAACGATGTTCGTGTCAAGAAACGAATGTTTGCATCAAACGCAAAATGATTTATTTTTCCCGAAATACAATCTGCAGGAATCGCTAAAAATACACGCCATAGGGGAAAGAAAAGATGGGGCAAGAAATCACAGCAAGAAGGAAAAACAAACGTGGTGTTGCCATATACCGCAGTGTTCCTTTCCTCGTTAAAACCAGGCAAACTAAATTTCAAATGCAAGCGTTGACGATTCGTACTGTATTGGGCATTTGCCTCTATGGATTTGAATCAACCGAGAAGAAGAAGAAGAAAACGGAAAAGAAAAAGAAAAACGAAAGGAAAAAGTAAACGAAAAAGAAAAAGGAAAAGAAACAGACGAAGAAAAAGAAGAAGAATAAAAAGAAAAGAAGAAGAAGAAGAAGATGAAGACGAAGAAGAAGAGAAGGAAAAGAAGGAGAAAGGAAAGAGGGAAAAGAAGAAGCAAAATATGAACAAAAAGAAGGAAAAGCAGAGAAAAGGAAGAAGTAAAAGCAGAGAAAGGAAAGTAGAAGAATTAAAAGCAGAAGTAAAAATAAAAGGAAAAGGAAGAAGAAGAAGAAGAAGAAGGAAGAAAAGGAGTGGCCTTGGTGCCAGTAAGTGGCGGATTCATCCGGCTGAAAAACCCGCGGGCTGTACAGGCGGCACTTCGAGCGGCTACTGAGAAGTTCGAGCACATTACGGAGGTCCGCCCGTTTGGCAAAGGTGGCGTCTTGTGCCGATCGTCAGACGAGACCTGTGTCGCTGACCTCTTGAAATGTACAATGTTTACCTCTGTTCAGGTGAGTGCATTTATCCCCCCTCACCTTGCTTGCGTGAAGGGCATCGTTCGAGGTGTTGATGTTCAGATGACACCTCAGGAGGTATTAGAGCAGTTTTCGGTAGCGGGAGTCACCTCAGTTTACCGTTGCAGCCGTGTTGTAGAGAAAAACAGGGTGCCAACAGAATCTGTCATTGCTACATTTGTTGGGACGCAATGTCCATCGGAGATTAAAGTATGGCCTCTCATTTACCGTGTGGAACCTCTCTCTCCCCGGCCTATTCAGTGCCACAACTGTTGGCGTTTTGGCCACACATCCAAGGCATGCAAATCGTCTCCCCGGTGTCGCGCATGCGGTGAGAGCCATTCTGTCGAGCTATGTACTGCCCAAGATGCCAAATGTTGTTTGTGTGGAGCGGCACACCCAGCTGACTATTCTAATTGCCCTGCGAGAGCTCAAGAAGTCCAAGTTGTCGAGGTCATGGGTAAGCGTCGCTGCTCGCGCGGGGATGCTGTTACAATTGTTAAAGAAAGGACACATGGTTATGCTGGAGTTACGGCCAAACACTCTCCATCACTCGCTGATGCAGCCGTAGTGAATACCATTGTTGCAGCGGTTGAACAAGCCGTTGCCAAGCTCCATCAGTCTTCCCTCGCTGACCCAGCTTTTGCTTCCGTTGTAGCAGCGGCTGTTGAGAAGGGTGTCTCTTCAGTAATCACCCAGTTAACTTCCACCATAATCGAGTGCGTGTCTCGCACAGTGGTGACTCAGCTGGCGCCACGTTTGCAGCCCGCTCCCCTTTTGTGTACCTCCTCTCCCCAAGTGATACAGAAAGTTTCCACCGTCCCTGAAGGTCCGCTGCTCTCAGCAGCTAATCTTACCTCGGATTCTGTTAAAGTCTCGTCTACTCTCGCTACTTCGGTGCGTGGTTCGGAACATCCTACTTACGCTGAGGCTGGTACTTCGTCTGTTCGTGGTCCTACGGCCGACAACGAGTATATTCCTCCCCTTTCGCCCTCTTCAGACTCTGACATGGAGCTTCAGGCTTGGCCTATGGAGACTGTTCTTCAGTCTAGTAAACGTTCCGGATCACCTAGTACAGAAACCCTGGAAGTGCAGCCAAAAGCGAAATCCAAGAAAGGTAAATCTGTTTCAAAGCCCAAGAATCAGATATTACAAGCTGCAGTTGCTGCAGCCGGTCTCTCTGAATCATAGGGGTTCTAAAAGTCGTTCAGTGGAATTGTCGCTCCGTTTCGGCAGGCTTTGCGGATTTACTTTGTTTGTGCTCCCAATTTTCCCCAGACGTAATTTTGCTACAGGAAACCTGGCTTAGTAGCAACCAAAAATTTGGACTTTATAATTACCGCACTTTTCGACTAGATACGCCAACCCGAGGTGGCGGTCTGTAAGTTTGATATCTACAAAGTTTGCCCACACCGCGAAGGTGTCCTTCCAACTTCAACGCCCAGACTGTGAAATTTTAGTGCTGGAATTAAAGCTACCTGGTTGCCTCCCCTTCTCATTGGCCAATGTGTACTTTCCTAGTGGCGTCGTTGATTCCGAACCACTTGATTTGGCTATTGCTTCGGCTGTACCTCCCATTATCTTTGCAGGAGACTTTAATTCCCACCACGTTACTTGGGGCTTCCGGACGGATTCTTGCGGTAATCGCTTGTTGGATTGGATTACAGATAACAACTTAACATGCATAAATTCGGATTCTCCAACCTACCATAAGGGACAAACGCAATCTGTTTTGGATTTAACTATATCTTCTCGAGGTGTTTCAGTGCCTTCTTGGTCGACCGTTGATGGCGGGTCGAGTAGTGACCACATCCCAATAGTTTTTGACATTGGGTGTCCCATCCGTTCCGTTAACCGCCAGAGCCGTTCTTTTGTTAACTATAAAAGGTTTCAAACCTCTCTGAAGGAGTCCCTGTCCTCTCTGGTCACACAAAATGAAGCTGAATGTGCGACAGGCCTTTGTTCCGCCCTTTCCTCTTCAGCTCAGTCGTCATTATTTGAAGTGATGTCGAAGAAGTCAGTATTGCCGAGTCCCTGGTGGGACGAAGAATGTTCGCGCTGCTTTAGACGTAGAAAGGCGGCCTGGAAGAAACTTTGCCATAACCTATCCCCGCTTAACTGGTGCAACTACAAATATTTTTCAGCGGTATTCAAACGCGCTGTTTCTAATGCTAAACAGACTTATGACACAGATCGATCTCTGTGTCTCTCCAAGCCTAACAATAAGCGTGCGCTTTTTCGCTTTCTTCGATCGCGGAAAGCAGTACCCTCTCCAGATAATACAGACTCCTTGGTGCTATCGTCAGGTGAACTCTCAGAGTCCCTAGAGTCGATAGCTGATGGGCTTCAAGCTCGTTTTTCATCCTTCTTAGCGATGTCATTTACTCCGCCAGACGGGGTAGACGACTTCATAGAGGTAACGCTATCAGAGCTCGCTGACGTCATGACTAAATTGACTGCTGCAGCTCCTGGCCCAGATGGCATTACAACTGAAATGCTGAGGTTATTATTTGATGAGGCTCCCAATCATTTACTTAACATGATCAATTATTCTATTCGACATGCATGGATCCCCGATGTCTGGCGTCTCGCCAGAATACTTCCGGTACTTAAGAATGCTGGTCAGGGCCTCTCAATTGAAAACGTCAGGCCTATTGCGTTGACATCTAATGTGGTTAAATTAATCGAGCGGATTTTGCAGCAGCGCATAATGCAATTGGTGTCCAGTTCTAGAATCTATAGCCCAAGACAAATTGGTTTCCGCCCTGGGTGTTCGATTTGGAGTGCGCATATGGACCTTGAAAGCCGGATTAAACTTGCCCGTCGCACTAACCAGTTTTCGGCCCTAGTAACCCTAGATGTAGCAAAAGCTTTTGATAGCGTCGAATACCCTGTGTTGTTGTCCCGGTTACAAGTCTTAAACTTCCCAAGGTATATCATAGCTTGGATTTGTGAATTTCTGAGAGACAGGCAGTTCAGTTGTGTAAAATTTAATGTTACCTCCTCACAGCGGCCACAGTCTAGGGGCGTACCGCAAGGGGCGGTCCTTTCCCCTGTCCTTTTTAACATCCTTGTAAGCGCTATTCCGGTGGTTTCTGGTGTTTCTACATATGTATATGCCGACGATATTGCGTTTTTTGCATCAGCACCTGACATTCAATCTCTTCACAAATTATTGCAGTCTTATCTGAATATTATTGCCTCGTGGTTGGACAGTATTTGTCTCTCTATGAATGTGAACAAATGTTCCTTATTAGTTTTTCCAATCTCAGGTCCTGTTAACATTACTCTCAGTTATCGACAGTGCATAATTCCTCAGGTTCCTTCTTTAAAGTACCTCGGGATTATTTACACCAGTGAACTTGACTGGACCCCACATATAGCCCTCATTGAGGCCAAAGGTGCACGTGCTGTTGGGATGTTGAGAAGTCTCAGTCATAGAAAGAAGGGCATGCGCAGAGAGACCCTTCTTATGATATATAAAATGTACGTTCGCCCCATTTTAGAGTTTGGGTGCGTGTTATTCTCTGGGTGCGCGGCGTATAAGCTTCATCGTCTGGTTATTCTGGAGCGCCAGGCTCTCCGCTGCTGTTTAGGGTTGCCTAAGAATGCAGCAAATGCAGTAGTTTACTTGGAAGCGCGCGTTCCTCCTCTGCTTGATAGGTTCCGGATTCTGACGGTTGAAACTTTTCTGAGAGCTTATAGCTCTGAGGTGAACAGGGAGCAGTTTATCTTTATTGCAGAACCAAGTGCGTTTATGGTGCACCAATGGCCCAGGTCCTTATGTCCACAAAGCACTTTGATACAGAGCTTCCTTTCTCCATTGGGTGTAGCAATAAATCAGATTATTCCATATACTGACAGGAGTTCACCTCTTTCTATCAATTTCCGGAACATTTTCCCCAAAAATGCTAAACTTTTACCAGCCCGGCTACTCAATCGCCTTCTCGAAGATTATTTGGCCTCTATGCAGCCAGGTGCTATAATTTATACAGATGCCTCTCAACGAGAAGAAAAATCCGGTATCGGAATATTTTCCCTTTCCCTTAACTGGACCTTTTCGGTTCGTCTGCGTGATTTTATCCCCATATTCTTTGCGGAATTCCTGGCAATTGTCCTGGCGCTACGAAAGCTGGATGTGTCAATTACATCTCCAATGATAATTTCCGATTCCTTTTCTGTATGCCTAGCCCTTTCTTCCCCTAAAGACACTCCCCTTCTGCGGACGTTTCGGTCACTCCTTCCACCTCACTTCACTGAAATTCACCTTCTTTGGGTTCCTGGTCATGCAGGGATCACATTCAACGAGACTGCCGACTCTCTAGCAAGGGTAGCACTTTCTGGGCCTGTAGTAGACGTCGTAGAGCCGACACCTTTAATAACAGCAGCTAGGTACCGTAGGATGCTGAAACTCCAAGTACAGCGAGAATCGGTTTTATTATCATTAAGGGATTTCAATCATCTTAAATTTTCATGGAAACCTGAATGGTGCCCTTCACGCAACTTAGAGGTGATTATTACAGCCTTACGTTGTCGAGTACCCAAGTTAAATAGGTATTTGCACAGGTCTCGTCTGGCGCCAACAGCTCTGTGCAGCTATTGCAACGAAGACGAGTCTGTCGATCACTTCCTTTTGACATGCCGACGTTTTTCTCGAGTCAGACGTCAGTCCCTGGAGGTGCCACTTAACAGTTTGGGGGTATCCCTAACAGTGCCGGCTATTCTATCGTTCGGGGCTTCCGAAACGGGGTTCTGCCGCCGGGATGTATGCTCTGCCCTCCTGCGCTACATTGAAAATTCAAAACGATTCTCTTTATGATTGCGATTGGTCACCCTCGTTTTGATTTTTCAGGATTTTTTTCCCCCTTTTTTCTCAAAAATTTTTCAAACCGGTCTAAATTATCTTTCCTAAAAGTCGCGTGATTAGAAAAGAAATCCATTCATTTTAACCATCCTCTGTTGATTGGCCGATCCCCTGATTGGGTATGTGCCATACCTAAAGGCGCAACAACAACAACAACAACAACAACAAGGAGCAGTAGGAGGAGCAAGCGGAGGAGAAGTAGAAGAAAAAGAAGGCTTTAATTTTCAGCATACGCCATTTCTTTCAACTAATGAGAAACACCCGCAGGTCAGTTTGCAATGCGATACTATGCCCCCAAACATGAATAAGCGTATTTAACGAACAAAAGGCACCTCATGTTTTGTCGGGGAAAGCCAGAAGGGAATGGCGGTGGGGTCCCAGCGCCACCGCTGGAAGTCGGGGGATCTTCCAGGATGGAGGCCCATGCGTCGGAGATGTGAAGTTCTTGAAATGGGAGGGATGGGCAAGTCCATAATACGTTATTCATTTCAGCTTCCATCAAAATATAGAGTGGCGAGATGCGGTCAGCTTCTGTGTAATTTTTATGTGCCAACCTAGCTTGGCACAACCGGCAGGTTTCTTGAATCGATTTTTATGGTGCAGTCCCTTTCCATTGAAGCCACCTAAAATACACTTTGGAAAAGCCTTACGCGCATATCAAACAGCGACAACACAAAGTTTATACAGGTAAGAAATTTCCAAACACCTAAGTTCAGTGACGTGGCTCATACGCGTTAGAATTGTCCAGCTGATCCGAGCCCTTGTAGAGGAATGTTCGACGCGAAGCAACAGTACATATCCGAGAGTACGGGCGTTATGTTACCAAAAATAGGCGCAGGCCTTGTTTTTATATAAAAAATAAGCTAATGGTAAGAACATTGATGAAAACAGAGGAGATAAATGCGCAACAAACGTAAAGGCCAACGAAATCGCTTTTCTTGCTCTCTTTCAAACGGTGCAAAACTGAAGAATAAAAGTAAGATATAAAAGAAACGACGCCAGCGTGTTTCTCACGCTTTGTATCAGACTGGCTTTTTCACCGAATTAGAAACCAGCCTCGAAGCACAAGCGCCTTTTTACACAGTGTCCTAACTTTGTGGTTTGCATTCATTGAGCAACCCTCGATGTCAGTGATATACTCCCGTAACCGTGATATTCCGTTCTTATGTAGTTCATTAGAGCCCGGACATAAGCATACCTCGGCAAAGTTGGCGCGGTTCACTCAAACTCACTCACGATTTTTTTTTTCGAATCACCCCTCACCTAAACTCAGACTCAATGCTGAGCAGCCCATCTGCGCTCTCTCAAACTCAAAGTCACATTGAGCACAAAACTCAGTACTCATTCGGACTCAAAACTTAAAATGTACTCAGGATTCAAAATGTACTCAAACTCAAAATGTACTCAAAACTCAGAATGCACTGAAACTCAAAATGTACTCAAAAATCAAAATGTACTCAAAACTCAAAATGTACTCAAAACTCAAAGTGTACTCAAACTCAAAATGGACTCAAAACTAAAATGTACTCAAAACTCAAAATGTACTCAAACTCAAAATAGACTCAAAACTCAAAATTGATTCAAAACTCAAAATGAACTCAGGCTCAGACCTCAAAATGATTTCAGAACTCAAATGGCCTCACAACTCTCTCGTGTTAGAAATTTACTCGGGCTCAAATGGACTCTGATTTCATTAGCACTCAGTGTTTTCAAATTCACGCTTGGTAAAAATATTACGGATGCGAATTCGTGAGCTCAAACTCTTGCATTCGGCACGACATCACACTGTAGCTCGTGTGAGGTCGGAAACAATTTCCGTTGCAGATTTAAAACAGCTATACCTGCCGCCCATGATGACTAGCGCTGGTTGGAAGCAATTGTAAGTATATATTGGATACCAAACTCTTGATGTAGGCTCTGTGCTCTCGTTTATGACAGAGGCTGCCCAGACTAGATGGTGTGCTGGGTCCCTGGGTCGAAACGATCAAGATTGGATTAGGGGACGTGCGCTCACTGCTCCGTTCATTTACGGCGAAGCTGTTTAGGGTTACGGTTTAGTGCATTCGTGCTCTGCCTCATTAAAAAACGTCTTGTGTCAAAGCGAACTGTCCCCGCGAATTTCTGAAGACCGAGGCGTTCATGGATATGCGTTTGTTTTTTTAATGCGTAGCATTCTTTGGCGAGTACCCCCCCCCCCTTCTACCCCCGCCAGGATCGTGTAACACCCTGCATTTACACAAAAATGCAGATATCACGGAAGTTCAACCTGTAATAATTATAAAAGCGTAAATGTAGACAATTGATCAAAATAAATGTTTAAAAAAAGAAAAAAAGAAATAATAACAAAAAATACCGAACATGGCGAAACGTGTAAAACGGGAGTCATGGATAGTCTCAGATTGAGTTAAACTTCACAGAGATGTGACGCTAAAGAATGTGGGGTATGAAATTGAGGGTACCGAGGAGGGAACTCTCGTGGGACAAATAAAAAAGTGCCTTGTTGTTTGCTGAGGCACTTGTATTAGTTTTTATTAGCATTTGCTAGGTGGGATGAGCTCTCGTAGCTCGGAAAAGCACCACGATATCGCTCTAAGCAATTACCGCCACCGCACCCAGCTGTAAACTTCCTGCATGCACGCGTCTGCGTGTCCGAGTGCGAGTGCGAGTGCGTGTGCGCGTGCGCGTGGGTGTGTGCGTCTGCGTGTGCGTGTGTGTGTGTGTGTGTGTGTGTGTGTGCGTGCGGGTGAGCGCGTGTGCGTGTGTGTGTGTGCGTGTTCGTGTGCGTGCGTGCGTGTGCGTTCGTGTGCGTGCGTGTGCGTGTGCGTGTGCGTGTGCGTGTGCGTGTGCGTTTGTGTGTGTGTGTGTGTGTGTGCGTGTGCGTGTGCGTGTGTGTGTCTGTGTGTGTGTGTTGCGTCAGTCGTCTGTTCTTTCATTGTGTTTGACATGTAGTCGTTGGAGAACTGCACAGCCCGAGTTAATTCTTTTCATTTACATTGTTATCATGAGATAGTTTTGATATCTTGCGCTGATTTCTCATTGTAATAAAATCAGTTCGAGCGCACACACAAACTGCTCTTGCTTATTTTTCTGAAGTGTTTTCCTTCTGTCGCAATGTCTGTTTATGTCTTGGTGGCTCTGTTGCATCTCTATCTCCTACACTCTAGCCAGGAGTTAATGTCACACATGTACGTGGCCAATTCAGGATTCGAATGCACGCTGGTACACTGTGGAAAGGAAATTACAGACACGAAACGCGGCCGCAAGGCTTATTTATAAACAAATGTGAAATTCGCCTTTCTGATAAGCTCTGATGCCCCCTGTTTACTAATTGTCGTCCACAATTTCCACGACATCATATGTGTCGAAAGCTTTCCTTGTTTGTTGGGACACGGCGGGGAAATGGAAGAAGTAACGTTTGAATGGCAATTATTAGTAGAGAGTTTTTGAGTCTGGTGATTTAAGTTCGAGAGCTTGGAATGGCTTTTGTTTTTACCCCATGCCATCCTGCCTCGATGATTCAGCAATTAAATGCCAATATTTTTATTACTATATGCCGCATTGATAGACATCTCTGGACAAGCGTTCGCATGTGTTGGCAAGGAATTTTGGTTAAACCCTACCCAGCAATCAAAGAAGGATGCCTTTTGATAAATCCTCATAAATATAACTAGAAAGCATTTTTATATTTGTCCCACGTAATCTCCCTCGACGAGACCTTTAATTTGATACCCCACACACCCTAGCCGGATCATTAGGAATTCATACCAGTCAAACGAATCATTTCTCTCATGACTAACCAGGACGCATTATTTAAATGTCCAACGTGATTCCCCTAACTGAAACTTTGAATTTGACACCCCACATGCTTTAGCGGCCTCACCATGAATTTAACCCAATCTAGTACTCATAATGACTATCTCGTGATTAGAACCACGAAGCCTTTTTATGTGTACCACGTGATTCCCCTCGTCAAGCCCCTAAATTTGATACCCTACACGCCCTAGTGGGGCCACTTCAAATTTTAACCCAATATAACACTCGCCATGACTATCTCATGGGTATAACCAGGAAGCGTTTTTGTATTTCTCCCACGTGATTCCGCTCATCAAGACCATTAATTTGATACCCATCACATACTAGCGAAATCAATTTGAATGTTAAACCAATCAATTACTAACCATGACTATCTCATGATATAGATATACCGCATTTTCGTCCCACGTGCTTTCCCTCGCCGGAATCCTCAATTTGATTCCCCGCACACCCAGTGGCGTCATTGTGAATTTTAACCTAATTTATGAACCAGCTTGAGTATGTCATGATATAATTCAGGAAGCACGTGATTACCTTCACCGAGACCTTTAATTTGATACGCCACACGCCCTAGCGTCATGAACTTGAATTTCAACCAAATTTATGACTAACCAAGACTACGTCATGATATAACTATAATGCGTTTTTGTACCGAATGATTCCCCACATCGATATCTTGAATTTGGTTCCCCAGATGCCCTCGCAGCGTCATTTTGAATTTTAACCCAATCTATCACTCGTTATGACTGCCTGATGACTACAATTAGGAAGCATTTATTACTTACCCCGCCTGATTCCGTTAACTGGGACTTTCATTTGGTACCTTACACGCCTTAGCTTCATCAATTTTACATTTCACCCAATTTATGCGGTCATTATTCTGTCTAAAGGAGCTTTGCGCAGTAAAATTCAGCTATTTCATTTGAAACAGCAGAAGGGACATTCCCCGCCCCCTGTTCCCCCGGCTCTCACCTCTTCTTTTGTGACCCCTAGTATATCAAGCCGTTAACAGAAGCAGGCGAACAACCAGCAAGCAAGCGCCGCCGTGTGCTTTCCCACCACCCTTTCCCTCCGTCTTAGTGGATCCATAAGCAGGAAAAGTTGAGACAACCCTTTTTCATGACCTCAACAGTTAATTATCACTCACGCTCCCAGCCGGGAAAACTTCGTATACAGCAAGTGCTTAGGGCAATAAAAATTCAACAAGAAACAAAACAAAACAAAAAATCAGACACCCCCTTCCTCCCAACCGATCATGCGGATCGCGAATGGTGCCGTACCCGCAGGTAACCTGAATTCCGAGCCCACCGCGACGCAAGAAACTTGACAGCCAACCATAGCTGCCTGCTAGGCTACCCATATGTACTAAAATTAAAAATGGACTCAGAACTCGTATGTACACAGAACTCAAAATGTACTCAGAACTCAATGGTACTAAAACTAAAAATGTACTCACACTCAAAATGTACTCAGAACTCAAAATGGACTCAAACCAAAATGTACTCAGAACTCAAAATGAACCCAGACTCAAAATGGACTCAGAATTCAAAATGAACTCCCCAGGTAGCCCGGAGAGTTCGTTTCTTGACCGGCCAACCTATGGCGGTTCTCCGGAATGCTCGGCAAGAGCCAACGAATTGGCTGCCGTTGATAATAAAATGGACGGTACGAATCCGGCTGCCGTCACCTCGGAACGTTTTCGGCAGCCAATGCTCATATGTTGGTCGCCTTTCACTGGTTTGCCGTAACCACGGTTTCTCCCCGGCGCGGGTTGCTTATAAATTCTCTGGTAAGTCACCCGCCGCCGAGGAACGGTGCTTGCTCCCGCAACATTGATCACAAGACGTGCGGCAAGCTTGCGGCTGCCGAGTACTCTTTCTTTCTTTGATAGCCGGTCATCAAAAGATGAGCAGCACGTACCCGTCTTCCGAGCGGCCAACCTCTTTTCGCCTGCCGGAGTATAAAAGATGAACGGCTATGATGCCGTAGCCGAGTACTCGTTTTTCCTATGGCAGTTAATGTTCAAAAGTCTACAAGAAAACGTCTGGCTCCCGATCGCAATAATCCATTCGGAACCAACATTGATCACAAGACGTGCGGCAAGCTTGCGGCTGCCGAGTACTCTTTCTTTCTTTGATAGCCGGTCATCAAAAGATGAGCAGCACGTACCCGTCTTCCGAGCGGCCAACCTCTTTTCGCCTGCCGGAGTATAAAAGATGAACGGCTATGGTGCCGTAGCCGAGTACTCGTTTTTCCTATGGCAGTTAATGTTCAAAAGTCGACAAGAAAACGTCTGGCTCCCGATCGCATTAATCCATTCGGAACCAAAAGCAGGCGCGGTCATTCGCGTATGGTTGATGGGGATCACAAGAATGCGAGCCGTTGTCTGGCGAACGAGTACCCCTGTTCTATATATTCATTTTTATTTAATTTATTTTTTTATTTAGTATATATTGCAGGCCCAGCTAGGTTGGGTCCAAAGCAGGAGGGGCAATTAATACGTAGTATAACATCAATTATTAACAGCACATAATTTAAGTCGCAAATTGTGGCACAAATGTCAAACACGAAAAGAACAAGTCATGAAAACAATTCAGTATAGAAATCAAGCAACCACTAACAAGAAAACATCATTATATAAGATGTATGGTATCAGTAGACTGTAAAGAAGACAAAAGCAAGTTGTTCCAGTCTGTTATCGCACGGAGGAAGAAAGAATATTTGAAAAGGTTTGTTCTGGCAATACAGGGCATTAAGTGATTTAGAGTAGCTTGGTCCACTTGTACGGCTTCACGGGGTGAAAATCTTCTCATCCGTTTACCCCCCGTTTAAGGTGTATGACATTTCGCGTAACCCAGGGCGTTAATTTTTCAGTTTTTTTTACCGTGGAGTTATTCAGACAATGATACACATTTTTTTATTTGCCTTATATATCTGTCACCTCGATACTATTGAAATCGCTAAGAAATAAGTCAAGGTAATCAAGCACACTTTCGTCCCTTGCGCGCGAAAAATCCTTCACACACAGCATTTTAGAAACAGGAACGACGCATAGTACCGAGATCACATGAAAAAATTGGCTGAGGCTTAACTCAGTATGCCTGGCTGTGCGTAGCGAGAGGTACGCAATTAATGTATTTTTATTTAAAGTGTAACGCATTTATTTTTTTAGTCTTCATCCTTTTTATTTTTTTGTTTTGTTTTTCTTATTTCTTTTTTCTTTTTTATTGCTTTTTGTTCCTTTGTTTTACTTTTATTTTTTCTACATATACGATGCAACGCCGGCTCCTCCTCTGACGTCGTGCGGCCTCAGCTCGCGGTGCGGCCACCACGGACACTGACCACAGCGAAACGGCGAGAACGGCCAATGTAGCTCTCGCTACAAAACACACCATTTCGTGGTCAGACATACCAGGATCGACAGATACAGTATAATGTTCAATTGAACGAACAATAAGAATGAAATCAAAGACGGAAGATGAACATCAATTCGTTTTGGTTCAGTGACAATCTGTAGCATCTCATGACTAAGCATAATGTCAAATAAGTACTGAGCACGTGAACCACATACAGGACGGGGATCATTCCAGTTATTGCTGGGTAGATTAAAGTATCCAGCTTTAATGATCTTATTGTCGCTGTTAAACGTGTTAATATGACCGTGAAGGTTGCTCAAAAATTTAGCAGGAGAGTCTGGTGCGCGATGCACGGCAAAAAGTAACACAGACCACTCCCGCAGGAAAGCTTCAAGACGATGCCTTCGTGATCGTCAATCTGACACACAAGCTAGGCTGATGTGCTACATTTAACCAAAACATCAATTAACGCCTTGGTTAGACGGAAAAAAGAAAGAAAGACGGGTATTGTCTGCGACACGTACATCGCGCAGGGATATATATTCAAGCGCTGTCTGTGTGCGTATACTGACCCAATTTCTGGAAAATTGACTGCTTTGTTATTCAAGGATCAAGATGCGTCCGGTAACTAATCGCGGGGCAACTAACAGTTGTTGAAGGCCCGAATAATAATATTATTACATTTAATGTTTCCAGTCGTGCGTAGCACCAAATGTTTTTTTCTTGCTAAACTGCTTGCGTAAGCATGGTTCTAAACACGAGCTTGACAATTAGGCTACATGCGCTCATAACTAAGTCAATTCTCAGACAATTTATTTTCTTTCATTGCCAGATATAAAATTTTAGACCTCCCGGTATTTGACTCCGAATTTTTTTGCTTAAAGGGACACTGAAGTGATTTTGTCAAATTTCTGTTTGTGTCTGTATTGCATAGACCGGCTCAAATAAACATACTTTCGATCGTTTATCCAGGCCCTCAAGCAGTGTTTAATTTGTAAAGGTGGAAAGAAGAAAGTACCATGCGCTGTCTACGGCGGCCTCAACTACGGCAGTGACGCGAAATCGACATGAAATGTGATTGGGTCATATCTAAGTTGTAAAAGTTTTTAAGAGTATTTTAAAAAAAATAGAAAACATTCCCTAACCTAACAAAGTAAAGTTTTTAAGAGTATTTTAAAAAAAATAGAAAACATTCCCTAACCTAACAAAGTATTATTTAAAAAAAAAACAGCTCTACCGGGATTCGAACCTGCATTCGTACGCCACCACACCTGCTGCCTTAAACCGTTAGACCACGAAGACAGCTTTGTGGAAGTAATTAGATAGTACAGTATATTAAGGTGAGGATTACCCTTTTATGACGTCTGCGCTGCGCATTTATCGGAATGCAATATTCCGAGCTGAGTAGCTCAGTATTTCTTGGACAAGGCTTGTGCAGCAACCTTTCCCCTAGCCCCCACACGAACAGCTTATCACCAGCGACTGGGATCCTTGGCTTGGAAAGTGATCGAAAAAGTGCGGTCGTGCTGCAGACTTGTCTGCTAGTTTACCCTGCGCAAAAAAGTGCTTCTCATACATTAATTTTACGCTTTACAATAAAGGCTTCGGCTTATTTTGTTTCCTCATTAACTCAGGCAAGCTTTATCCTTCGGTGTTCTGCAAGCGTACGATTTTTTTGAACAAGCATATGCAGCTTACAACTCCAGTGAAGCGAAGTCAGCGAAGCGTCATAACGTCAAGTTATTTTGACCTCATGTACTTTACTAACCTTAATACGCTCTAACAAAATGGAGCGACATTCATCAGGGCGCAAGTTTTGTTGGGGCTCAGTTCTCACGTTTCGCGATCGACTCCCGAGTCCTGACGACCTGCCGGCGGTAGGGTACGGCGGTTCGGCCTGTTGGCGATCGCCGCGCTGTCGGCGCAGTGAAGCCAATCCTTCGACCATTGCCCGTCACAGGAAACGTCGTAAGAAATCGGCTAGGAGGATGCAGAAAGGAGAGCAGCACTTTCGAAATGATTTCTCTACTAAATAAATTCGCGTAAACGCACCCAGAGTGGTCGAAACATGCCCTATGGACTCCAAGCTTTAATCTGCACAAAAAAGCTCGCAATGTTTACAAATTACTTCAGTGTCCCATCAAAGAATGATTAATTATCAGTTCCTTATAATACCGGTCACATTTTTCTCAACCATTATTGACCCCTACCAAGTTTACAACCTGAGTACAATATCGCTTTGCGGCTCGATGATCAAATTGTTTTTAAAAAGAGATATACTTAATCAGTTCACCATTAGAAAAGTTGTGTTCGTTAGTCTTTTCCGCAAATAAACGTTTGTTTAAAGGAAGTGTCTAGCGTTCCCTCCAGACAGAACTAAAGTGAGCAGAGTGTGGAGTTCCGTTCAGACGGGCCGAAAACAGCCACATACTTCTGATCGGACGCCGTTACCGTCCTGGCTTTTGACAATGCCTCCTTAAAAAACTGCTTTTGGTATTCAGCTAACGCTTCCGGTTTTGGACGTTAAGGTCTCGGGTTCAAGTCTTGCACACTCCTTTCTTCTCCTTCTTCTTTTTTTTTGTGCCGTGGCTAGCGTTCTGTGATAACTTTACTTCACGCAGCTGGCTTTACAATTCCGTTTTCAAACAAGAAGTCGTATCTTCTATCTTTCCAGCCTGGCCCAGGAAATGAGAGGGGCGAGGGGAACCTTTCCAAAGCCATCTAGATAAAAATAATGCCGCAGTCATTATAGTTGGGTAAACCAGATACTCTAGGCTACTGCTGATCAAGGTTTTAAAAAAATGCCACTTCAGTAACGTGCAACCTGCGAATCGCTAAAGAAAGAAAGCAAAGGATGTAATCCGAAGACTTCCACCTATCTGAAAGGCATTGGTCTTTCCCGGGGGCTCTGCCGAGTGGGTTTGCGCTCGCATGGCTTAGTCTGGGTGGCCAGCCATGCAGTTACATTTATGTTCTGTTAAATGCTGAGTAAAAACCACCAAATGCTAAGAAAAGTAACTTTTTACCCAACCCTGTTATAACAATTATAACAATGACTTTTTGGTGGCACTTCAATATTGTTATAAGTGGGTTAGACTGTAATTATTTAGAGTATTAAAGACGATAGTCTTTCTTGGGCTACTTAAACCCAGAAATTTTGGTCTGTCTGTATGTCTGTCTGTCCGTCTGTCTGTCTGTGACTCGATTCAGCCACCCGGCCAAAGCAAAACAATGCCTGCGCAATAGTCTTATATAGTCACAGCTAAATCTACCCGTCTATGTCCGGTGTAAAGTTCATACTTGTCAACATTGTTTAAGAAGAACAAGACATTACGCAAATATGAGACAACAAATCAATACAGAAGTGATATTTGCAGTGTTCCTTTATAAAAATTCAAACATGCTTGAGTTTTGCGAAATTAAATACTTCATCAACTGCAGAAAAAGAATTCACTCCGCCGTCGGCTGCTGTCGCCCGCGCCACTATTGGCGGTGAGCGCGACCACGGGCGGCGCTGCGAAGCGCGCCTCCGTGACGTCGGTTTAGGGACTCTCGCGTTTGTCGTCTGCTTCACACGGGCTCGCTCCCCCTGCTGTTTCTTCGCGCTCAGTTGACGTCTGATTTGTTCGCATCAGATTTTGCGTGTGCGTAGCTTTTTATCACAATAAAACATTTTAAATCGCATACAGCAGCTGAAGGCGCTATTTAAAGTATAATTTTTGATACCGCTGCGAAAGAAACATTGCCGGCGCCACCCCAGTTTTTGCGACGCCGGCCCTGTGCGGAGCGCGAAGAGTCGGAGTAAGCGTCAGCTTCAGTGTTCAGAAATCTTTAGAACAAAGGGAGCCGCCAGCTGCTAATAACCGATAGCAGCGAAAATGCAAGACCAAAACAAATTCCAGGCCTTCGCGGCTGTCAGATTTGGCAGAAAGCGTTACGATTCCCGGTAATCATATGTAAGGAAAAAGGGTTTGCAACCTCGCTGAACGATCGAAAGTATTATATCACATCCCTGTACGTCGTAATAGCTTGAAAGCATGCCACATGCACTATCGGCCGCAAAAACTGTAGGTTGAGTTACAAGTAACCGACTGCGTGTATAGGTGTGTGCTGCTTTTATACCAGGCTTCTAACCAGTATGGGGGTTTATTGAGCAAAACGAGTAAGGTCTACGGGAAAGACAGAGTAACACTATGTTTGTTCATACCTGGAGGGAAATTCGGTACATTTCCCACAGCCTTATCTCCCCAATATTCAGATATGCGTCATAGGAAAACTGCGCTGAAAAGGAGGAGGGGGAGGAGGAGAAAATTTTATTTATTAGTAAAATCGAACTGATTAATTGGCCGGGTCCTCAGTCCAGGGTAAGAGACTAAGAGTAATTTTCTTCGATGCACAGAACGTACGTGATCCCGAGTAGACTAGGATTTGTCCTTTACGCCTGCAAGGGGTGGCAACCAATAAAGGGCTGTTCGGAAATATTAATCGGTTTCGATTCTGGTAATATAGGCACGTATACTATTTATTGCGTTCGTTAGCTAGTATATCGCACCTTCAACACCGTAATCATGTCATAATTGTTATGATAACGATGGTTACGGTAGAAATTCGGAGCACAAAAGCCGCCTTCGAGTACTCTGGACAACGTACGCTGCCTGGAGCGCGATCACGGCGGAGTAGCACACACCTTGTCATTGTATTTGCGTGTGCAACGCACGCTACAGACAGCACCCTCGTGCACGCAGCCATAACGAAAACCAATTTGTAAAGCAGGGAATGTATGCCCTACAGCCTGAAGAAAATATCCACACGATCTTTGTAAGCCTCCCAAACACCCCCAAACCTACTGATAAGACGTTTGTGACGGTGCGGAAAAATTGATGCGTCGGGCACAGTAAAAACAACCTGATGCAAGTCTACAACGAAATAAAGAAAGAAAGAAAGAAAATAGCCGCTTTATTTCCTGCTTGCAATGCGCGTGTAGGGGCCCTCTGCTTGGCACGTAGCATTAGACTGTTCAGTCTTCATGAGAGTATCCCAAAAATACTGTATGAAAGCCTACGCATTTTGAATACTTGTGAGGAGCTCTGAGTGCTGAACCTCGCGTACAGTCAAACCCGTTTATAGCTAACTACAATATGCACCGTGATTAGTTCGATATATCCAATAGTTCGATATAGCCGAACCCGCCTATAACGAGCTTAGTGTTACAAGTTCGCATTGCGAGGGAGCCCCCCCCCCCCCTTCCCTAACTCCACCATCCCCGCATGCAGAAACGAACACAGTAAAGTAGCCAGTAACCATACCCAAAATAATAAATTTAGTGCAATTAATACAGCTACTTTTCGCCTTAACTTCCTACTTTGCAAAAAAGAAGCGGTGATTTTTTTTAATTTAGTTTTCGCGGCTACAACTAGCATGGCATTCTCTATACGAAACATTGTTTGCAGCAGTTCGAGTCCGCGTTCTCCAAAATCGAAGAAGCATTGGCGGAGCACATCGACTGCCGAAAGCGCTCCATAATAAGCATCGGACGGCTTTCACTCGCGACATCATCGGCAACGTTGGCGAGCTCTTGCCACAGTTCACCGATGCTGCTTTCTTGGTCCGGACTCACTGACTGGGCGGGTTCCGTCGTAAGTCCCACACGTCGGAAATAGTTACGGAAAGTGTCGGCCGTCACGTCGCTCCGTGCAAGGCGCAATTTCCCACTCGCGGCTCTTGCTCCGTGGTCGCGGCCAATCCACATCTCAATCGCCGCTCCGAGACCATGCATTTTGGTGGCCATTCTAGGCGCGCAGAGTTCGATATATCAGATGTGAACTTCGCTATAAGGAATATGTTTCCCATGTATTTCCGTAACTGAAATATTTTTGTTCGATATATAGCATAATTTGCTCTATCCGGGTTCGTTATAGCCGGGTTTGACTGTATAAGCTAGAAAGGACAAGTTACACACGATCTTCTGACCGATGCTGTTACGAAAGTTGTTCTCTCTCTCTCTCTCTCTCTCTCTCTCTCTCTCTCTCTCTCTCTCCTAGTGTGTTGCAAACTTGTGGTGGATACAGCTTGAAATTATTCAGATGTGTCAGAAGCTAGTAAAAATACCCGAATTACTAGAAATGCGCTTAGCACCAAAGCGGGCGATTTCTAGCGCAGGCGCTGCTGCCCCTCACAAGCGGGGTGTAGCAGACGACAGCGGAGCGAGTCCCTAAGCTGACGTCAGAGCCAGGGGGCGCCACTCAAACATCTCACCGCCAATAGCTTCTGGCGCCATTTTAAGAAATCAACCGGCAACAGTTACGCAAGGTTCCACTAGATAGGTTCCACGTTCTGCTTGCAACGCACGTGGAGTAGGGAAACGCGGTTCTATAAACGTTGAAGTAGGGTGCCTCGATTAACTCGCGTCTTCGCCGTACGGCAGCATTCGCATCGAGACAGGCGGTTTGGAGCAGTGGAACGCGGGAAATTTAAAATGACTTAAGCAAACCTTTGGCGTCTTTACCTTGGGAGGAGCGCGACGCAAGAGGAACAACATGAGAGGTGAGCGGTAAAGCGAAGGGAGGCATTTACTTCGCAAAATCCGATAAAGACTATCGTCTTTTGACGGTATTTGCAACGAAAGGAGCAGATACGCGGCCAATTTTTTTCAGGTCGAAGGCACAGTACATACGTGCAGCCCTGGCGATTATATTTTTAATGCAACTGGCATTTGTGGCCTACTCCCTGCCTTCTCTGCGGTATGTCTGTTCTTTTCTAGCCTCTTACATCGAGCCATCTATGCGAGTGAAGCCTCAGCAAAAGTGGCCAGGAGGAGGTGGCAGGGAGGGTGGACATAGTGGATAGAGGGTGGTGTATGGCTACATGGAAAGGTGAAGCTCGATATGTACACGCACCCAACCGCAATTCCATGCAGCCTGCTTGGCAACCGCAATAGGGGGTTTTTGAGAACACTGAGGCTAATGCGCAACGTGATGTAAAATTACCGATCAAAAGAAGAATATGTGGGAGGGAGACAGCCGCATTAAACCGTACACTATTCCCCAGTTCTCTTTCCCCCCCCCCCCCCCCCCCCCACATGCGCTGTCTGCAGCTGCAGAGCGACAGTGTGCTCCGACCGGATCGGCAAATATTGCTGAACATAATCTATTCCCAGAAAGTTATCACGTGGTGGGGTCTGATATGCAAGAAATAAAACTCCAAATAATGAGAGGTGCCACGATTCTCCATTGATGCACGTTGATAAAGGTAGCAGCAAAAACAGGGTGTTCTAAGCCATAAGTTATTAATGCTGTATTGCTCGTTTCACTTGACTCCTTTTTTAACATGCTCTTTCTTGTGATCGCAAAGTATGAGCTCGAGGAATTCGCTTGTTTTAACGACCAAGAGGGGCTTTGTGCATTCTGATGCACTCGGCAGTGCGATTACACGTACCGCCGCTCACTGATTAAATTTTCTTGGGTTTGGCAGTGTACTTATAAATATTTGGATTTCAGATTGCAAAAAATACTAAAGTAACAACTGTACCATCAGTGTAGTTGCGAACTCAACCTTCACCTCAGAAATCCCAAACACTATAGAAATCGGCGGTAAGGTACTCCCACAATCATGACTGTATCAGGTGCTTGTATACTGTGCCAACGTCACTTGTAACTGGCTGTTCAAGTGCAATAGCACAAACAGTGATTGACATTCCCAGTGTTTTCTTATACATTTATTTGTACCTTCAAGTAAATACATACATGTCCATTTGTTGACCTGTGTAGTATTTAATGCAGCTATTTTTCAAATTTACCCCAATGTGTGGACACTTTTATAATCTTAAAAATTTGTGGGGTTTAAAACGCACCGAAGATGTATGAGGTGCGCCGTAGTGGACTGTGGCGGATTAATTTAGACCACCTGGCGATCTTTAACGTGCGCTGAAATCTCGACACATGGGCGTTTTTGCTTTTTGCCTCCATCTGAAAACCAGGAGGCTTTTATAAAAGGATGCAGAATTAGACTCTCCATGAAAGGTATTGCTGCATGCCGTTTAGACCAATCAAGTTGTAACTCTCACTCCAAATAATTACTTCAGCTGCTCTTGAACAACTTGCACTGTCATAAAACAAATGCACTCCTACTTCTGAAAAGCCAGGAGGAAGAAAGGGCAAATGGCCTGTTTTCTACGATTTCTGCGCACGAATTCATCCTTCATCCAGCAGCCATGCTTCAACTGAATAAGATAGTTAAAGCGCTGCTAGGCTCTATGGAAAGAATGTTGTCTTTGGGAGGTGTGACATAAATAGCTAGCATGCATTACAAATGTGAAAGCTACTCAAGCGCCAGTCTATTTGGTTGGCAGCTGGTGGTGTTTTCTCGCAGTAGCACCATAATGGTGCTATCTCTATACCCACAGAAACAAAGGGAAATGCAAATTTAAATTCAGTTTATTTTGCATTTTTTCTATAGATGAAAATACAGGGAAAAGGGGCACAAAGATATGTTAGCTACTGACAGGGTTTTATTCGTCTTTAAAAGGCAGCGAGTGCAAACAGCTGATGATTAACAGTTGGCCCAACGACAAAGAAAAGTGCACAAACAAGGCCCAGAGTGTACAACAGGACACCCGTACTTGTCAAAACACAGTACGCTATGCTGCGAACCCACATAAATATTCAACACCACTACAGGAAAACGAAAGAACGAGAACATGTCAAAAATACAAAAAAATATGAAAGCAACTGGAGCTAATATAACTGTATAACAGAAAAACAGTACTTGTCAAATCACAGTATGCTATGCTGCAAACTTACATAATTATTCAACTCCACTGCAGGAAAACAAAAGAACGAGAACATGTCAAGGATACAAAAAAATATATATATATGAAAGCAGTATGTAGCTCATAACTGTACAACAGGAAAACCGTACTTGAATAATCACAGTAACTTCGCTGCAAACTCATAGTTATTCATCACTGCAAAACGAGACGAGAACATTTCGAGGATACAAAAAAAAAACAGAAAAAAACATGACAGCAGTATGCAGCTTATAAAGGTGAACTCTTGATTTCTAAGCTAACAAAACATTTTTGTAGTTCAGTTCAGCAAACAATAAGTCTACTGATCTCAGCAAAGGGTGACTAATAGTCCCACCAAAGATACAAATGATGAACGTCTATTGGTGGTTGGTGCGCGGGAGACGTCAGTGAGGAACTTGAAGGTGCGAGCGACTAAGGCCTTGAAGGAAACGAGAAAGCCGACTCCCTAGCAAGACAAATCAACAGCCGCAGAGAAACGGACCACTCTTACACCCTCCCTCCCTTCATGTCGCTTAATGAAAGCCTATTCGCACAAAGACAAGCGAGACAGACCATACCCGAAACCGCTTCACATGTTAGATATATATGCGGATGAAGCAAGAAACCTAACATATATAGTATTGAAGAAAATTAATACAAAATTTCAGGACGCTTACAGGAACCCTGCAACACTATTTTCGACTTTTCCCTAAATCTGAAATGCTTTCAGAACATGTTGAATAACCGAATCCAGTACTAGAGAAGGGAGTCCCAAAGTACCTCAGCCAAAAATTACTGCTATAAACCCATCCGATAACTTACAAACTTGCTCAAAAGATTTTTCTCTCTTTCCCGGCCTTGGTCTTGTTTGCGCGCTATAATTATGTAATTCGAGCGATGCCTCAGCTATTGGCCAGCTTCCTTTCAGTTGCAGCAATAAACACATTCGAAAGCCACTTTATCGAAAATCGCAACAAAAGCAAGGCAGAAACAGGGAGGCGTATCTACTGCGACGAACAAATCACTCTGTGCTGCTCTGTTCTGGCGATAACAATAGCTTTCACAGTGCTTCCAGGCATACCCGCCATGGTGTCTCAGTGGCTGAGGCGTTGTGCTGCCAAGCTGAAGGTCGCGGCTTCGATCCCGGCCGTGGCCGCCGCTTTTCTGAGGGGGGCAAAAAACAAAAACGCCCATGTGTCGAGATTTCGGTGCACGTTAAAGATCCCAAGGTGGTCGAAATTAATCCATAGCCCTCCACTACGGCGCACCTCATAGCCCAGGTGTAGCTTTGGCGCGTGAAACCCCAAATTTCAATTTGCTTCCAGGCATGAAGGAACGAGTGAAAGCATTTACCAGAAGTCTTGCAGAGTCCCTTTAAGCTTCACCTTTAAGCATAGAACATGAAGGCCCGAAACTGAGGCATTACCAGGTCTTAACATAGTGCACACCGATTCATGAGCATACAGAATGAAGGATTGGCAAGCAGGCATAGGCATTACCACGAGGGTACAGGAAGCACTTAGCCTTGATGTCGCTAAGCTTGTATACAACACTGTGTGAAGATAAACTGCGCACCATCACCACACCAAGCAAACTTCACCGGCACGGGTAAGTGTACAGGTCTTGCACAACGCGGAAGTGCCGCCCAACAATATACAGTTTTGTGTCATGGCTCAGAATGTTGTCCACAACAACATACTCATCTGTGGTGAGCAGCACACAGTTGTCCCCTTGAGCAGTCTTGACTGTGTGCCCATGAAAAACAACCTCGGAAAACTGCCTTGCATTTATGAAAGCTGCTGGAACGGGGCCTTGCATGTGCTCACGAAAAACGGTTCTCTCAACGTTTGCTTGCCTGCTTTTGCACTTCTCTAGCTCACTCCGCCGCTTGAACACTTGGGTCAGCGGCTTGTTGCCCGAACGAACTTTTCTTTTCAAAATTCCCAAATAATTTTCGAAGGGGAAGCTTGAAAAGGAATCGAGAGGCCCAAAGGCTCGGATATCTTGGGCAGGTGAATGAGCCCATGCACATTGTACACGTGCACCCCTACTCCATAAAGCTGCTTTGAAGCTGCCTTTTCAACGAAATACTTCAGCAGTTGGTCAGCATATGACAGAAGGTGCTCTGGGCAGTCCCTCATGCAAAGTATACGAATGGCAACATGAAAGGTCATGAAGTGGTTGTACGACTCCTCAGACAACACTCCCTTCAGTACCGACGGACATGCATAAAGAAGAAACAGCCTTGCTTCTGTGGCCTTCCACTTCTCCCCCACATGCAGTGTTCTGAGCTTTCTGCTGAAGTCACATGGAGTGTATGGGTACAGCAGAGCGATTCTGTCACTTATCATGTTTATGTGGGTGTCTGATCGCCGCACAGTCAACGGCCCGGAAGCCCAGTACTTTACAAACCTTCTTACCACATCGAGCAGCACGAGGTGCATGTAGTCAATTGGGAACTGGGTGACCATACCCAATCCCAGTAGTTCGAATGGAGAGTCCCCAGTGTGGTGCTGCTCCTGCAGTCGAGCGACAAATGAGGCATCGTCTCGAAGAGGTGCCTGGGTGTCGGGAAATGTCAACTTGTTCTCCCATTGACCCTTCTGCGTGCACTTGTCACAGCCATAGTAGGCAGAATGGCCTTTGGTGCACTTAACAAACACTCTGGCTGGGTAGTCGCACACAACCGCTCGCACGACCACTTGCCACTTCTTTCCCAGGTATTCGACACCTTCATTCAGTGTTTCTTGCATTTCTTGAACAAACTCGTCAAGATAGCAGGTAATGTTGGTTGGCTTCTTCTTCGCACTGAACACTCCAATGGGGAATGGTCCGCCATCTCTAGTCTCACTCACCACTGCTAGGATTGGCCAGAGCTGCTGGTTGGAGTCGTGAAAAAGGGGTAGGCCATCAACATTCAAAGTTAAATGTAAAACATCTCCGTCAGGCACGAGCAAACCTGAGGATAGGCACTTGGTCAGTGCTGGCTTCAAGCCAAAATGCACGTATTCCCCATTGGCTAACTGCCGAATAGGGCATACCCTCGGTGTTTCCAGAAGCGTCCTGGCGTCAGTAGGGCGGTCTGGATCTTTCTCCTTCAGGATTCGGAGCAATGCATTAAGCGCTGCGTGCGAAATGTTGTGCGACGATGCCCAACGGCGCAGCCTGTACGACAGGCTCGTCTTAGTGTAATCGAGAGAATCACGCTTTTCGGCGGAGCTATCTTCCGATATGTCCTCGTCTTCGGATGTATCCCCGTCCACGGATGACATGTCATCCACGCAAGGCAACGCTGTTGGGTTGTGCGGAGCCTGCGGTGCTGCAACACACTCAAATACATGCACTTCATCTCCCTGAGCACTTTCAGGGCGGTAGCCACCCGAGTCATGTTCGTGGTCAAGGCCAGAGACTGATCCGGACCGGACGTAGGGCCGATGAATGTCTCTCAACTGGCTGGCGGCACGCGCTTTGGCCCATCGCAGCTCCCGTCGCCGTTCGCTCCGATAGTCGCTGGCTCGAAGCATTGGAGCTCGAAGACACACGAAGTTCACAGCTGAGGTTCAGGCAATGATTTATCCTTACCAAAATCGTCGTTCAAGTCACGGTTCAACAGTACACGTGTACACGAGCGACACGGAAGTCCCGAGGCCTGACACATGACAGACGTGAGCTCCCGCTTTGCTCACGCATCGGAGGCGATGGCTCACGAAACTCACGAAAGAGCAACAGCGCTGACTAAATTTAACTTTACACTGTACACGATAAGCGACACGGAAGATCGGAGGCCTGGCACGTACAAACAGAAAAAATACGCTTGTCAGGCGTGAGCTCGCCATCATAGAGTTTCATACAAATAACTAAAGGGGAAACTGGCGCTAGTGTCAACGGGAACATGGCAGCGGCGCTTACGCTTCAATGGGAATGATGGGTGGTTTTGGAACCGGATTGCGTAGGATCAAAACGGGCTTATGGCTGCGCAAATTGTGTTTTTTGACAAAAAAGCTCTTACTGCCCGGTTCTCCGTTTACAAATTACATGGCGAACAAAAAAGTTAGTGACGAAAAACTGGTTTTGTACGAAATAAAACGGCGTGTTTAAATAAAAAGCAGACGCGGAGTCGAGAAGGTTTGTGGTACAGGTTTGCCATTTTTCGCCAATTACAGCAGGACACGGACTTCTTTAAAAACTACTTGTAAAAGTTTCGGCGCTGGTGGTTTGTAATAGTAAGAGAATTTTTGTGCTCATAAGAAAAAAGAAATCGATTACCTTTGGAGAACTTATATAGTGACATACATCAACCTGCGTTCCTATCAGCCGCCGGAGTTGCTGTTCTACGCAGTAGGAGCCGGCGTTCGCACGGAAGGTTTGGCTGTTCCAAGCGATTCGCAACCGTCGTCAGCTTCGACAATACATTGCTCTGCCGAATGAGAGCGCCGTAACTCCTAATTAGCAGACAACTTCGCCGCACAGAGCAGCGTCATTTGTTTTTTCGTGCTCGCTGTGCGGCAATGCATTGATAACCCACCCAATTCGCAACTCTGGTTGTAAACATTCCACTCAGGGCGGCGTCAGTGCACGCGAGGCATGCAGTTCAAGGAGAAACGTATTTTGATCACTCCTCCCAACAACCCGCCTAGGCAAATGCGTTCATGCAAATCCAAAACGAAAACCAAACTGCCTGCAATCCATAGTAAGTTTCAGGAGCCATCAAGCGCCAATCCGAATCCACAATTACCCATCACGCCCATTGAGGCGTACGATCGCAGTGCCAGTTTCCCCTCTAGTTATATTGTAAGAAACTCTATGCTCGCCATGGAAGAAGAGAAGAGATGCGCACGAAAGAGCAAGTGATGACGATGATGATGATGATTAAAGGCCTCCCATTTGAATCGGGGTGACGGCGTGCGCCATCTAGCCTATTTTAGTAGTTTGAATTAAATTTAGTCCCTCAACTCGGCTGTCTTTTTAATTCTGCCCTGCCGCTACCCCTGGCTGGGATGTTATTTTATCGACTTCCCTGCTTTTTGTCCACCAATTCTCTAGCCGCTGCTTAGTAATACCTACTGCTGACCAGTTAATGCTTCCATCGATTGCGAAGCCCAGTGCCTCATGAAGTAGGACTTTCTCCCCAATTCTATCCGGCTGAATCTTTTGGCATCCTATTACTATGTGGTCGATTGTTGCTTTATCCCTGTCACATACAACACATGTCTCATCCCGTGACGAATATTTGCTCATGTAAGTTCGAGTTCTCAAGCAACCAGCCCGCGCCTCAAAGAGCAACGCACTACCTTTATTGTTGTCATAAAAGTTCTGTTTCCGGATCTCTTTTTTGCTTGCTTTGTAGATTCCCAGCGATCCCTTCTTTCCCATCCTCTCTTTCCACATGAGCGTCTCTGTTTCCTTAACTTGCTTTTTAACTGCCCCCCCTTGTTTATTTGCCGCGGTCAAGTCGCCAGCTTTCGCGTCCTCTTCTGGAAACAGCGCCACAGCGCTGCTTCAGACTCGTTTCTTTTCTTTTTTTTTCTACCACATCTAAGCCAGTTCGATTAGTTCTAAATGATAGAAATTTAAAGCGGGGAAAATAAGTTTTAAAATAATGTGTACAGTATGAATTATCGAAACAGCAATTGATGAGACGAGCGCTGGTCCGTCAGGCTGCCGTTTTTGTTAGAGTCGCTTGTGATTGATGTGAGTTACTATATTTGCTTAAACTCGGTAGACGTGGCGAACGGCAGAACTGAAACGCCGCCCCCACTTCTGACACCATTATGTGTCCAGACAAGCAGCTGGGAAGGAAAGAGGCTTTATTGAACAACGCGCACGTATTGAGCAACGCGCACGCAAAGTCCTCCTGACCGCTCTGACGCAAGCACCTGCGTCAGGGAATCTGCTTTCGAGGGGACCTCAATGACATTTCTCTACACGAAACCCATCCACGAAGCACTAAGGTTTCTCTGAACCTGCCCCTGTCCGACCATACAGGTCTGTTTACGGGAATGTTTTGGCACGTGGGCAGCTTCAGGAACAGCATGTCGCGCAACAAGGGCGCTGTTAACGTTTCTTTGGGACGCTACACTCGACAGGCCACTGCAAATACTCGGTTATATGATCGTTCCGCCTGACCGAGCGTGTGCGCGCATTTCGTGTTTGGATATTTCCGCGAGTGTGAATTTTTCGCATCACCTTCACTCTCCTTTGGCGTAGCAACTCGGGCATATCTGGCTCATCTCACCGGTTCAATAAATAGTTTCCTCTCGCTCTCTGTACTTCTCTTTCATCGCTCTGCAAATGATTTTTCACATGCACAGCCGTGTTTAAGGCTTCCCTACGCAAAAACAAAACCAAATTTACACGTGTGTCAGCCGCTTCAGTAGCATTGTGAGATGATGAGATAAACTCAAAACCAATTTTCAGCCTAGATGCAATATGCAAATTTAATTACCACGGAGACATACATTTTGTTGTGCAGTGTTTTGATTCCCTTGCATCGGCGACGGGGCCTTTTGTGTGTACACATCCAACTCGTACAAATAATTGATACTAGGGCTCCGTTTTTGTCTGTGCCTTTACAGTTGTCTAGTTTTCTGTGTGTTTTACTAGGGGTTTAAAAGTAACTATCAAACTCATCCTGGCTTAGCGAACAGTTGCAACCACGTGTTGTACCACCTCAGGCGATGGAACATTGCACCCATGGTGCACATCATTGTATCATTCCGCGACGAAAACACAGATGCAACCAATCAGTTTAGCGGCAATGCGGCGCCTTTTTCGAACGTAAGTGCCGCTGGGAAAGTATTGCTTTTATTTTATTGCGTAATGGCTGCGTGTTATCAAAGTTTGCTCTAAATAGACGTAAACTTTACTTGAAATTTTATAATGATGCCCTAACTAGCAGTTAGCAGCGTATGTTGGTGACTATTTTGCCTTGCGCAGACCAGCAGGAGGCAGTGATAAGTGTACATGCTATGGCGGCTTCAGTGCACCACGAATCCCATTCTCTGTGCCATTCTCGCTTTTTCCGTCGACTGACATCGCGTCAGTTGTCTTCGCTGCTTTACGCTGCTCTAGTTGTCTTCGCTGAAGACTTGCCCAGCAAGAACATCGAATATCGAAGGTGTAAGTATTGACATTTACTCACTCGGGGTAGTCCAAAAACGGAGCGGGCGCAACTAGTTTTTTTTTTCTTTTTTTTTGCAGAATTTACAAACCGCTGTATACTTAACGCTGAAATTTTGCATGAGTGTCTCAATTTGTAGTCTTTGTGTAAAAAGACTATGCAGCAGCAGTGACCTAGTTTTTTAGCATTCTAGCATTTTGCATTGTAGCATCGCTAGCATTTTTAGCAAGTCTTCTTCTAAGGAAGAAGAGCTTGGTGTTTTTTTTTTTCTCTGGGCCTAAAGGTGAAGTCATAAAGAAATGAAACGCGAACAGAAAAATATGAGCCCGAACGCTCAAAAAGCGTGTTTCCTTTTCATCTAAGCCAATATATACAATGAATTAGTTATGATGACTAAGTCCGGTCTTAGGAGTCTCTAAATACACAAAGAGGCTGCCAATATTTGGTCTCCCCGAGCCATATTATTTGATTGTGCGTGTTCAGATTCATATTTGCGTGTTCGTGGTTCATTTGTCCATGATCCCAGAGGCTAAAACGTCGAACACGCTCCACGCTCTTTGTCTCTCAGCTCACGTTGAGAGCAGTGTGTCTTGATTTTTACCCAAACGGCAAAACCGCTTCCGCTCACTGTCACGCCCGCTTCACATGGTTAGAGCAGTATTTTTAGCCAACCGGCAATTCCGCTCATTGACTAGCCGGAGGCATTGTCACGTCCGTTTCACAACTCGCGGCGAGAACGGTATGTCTTGATTTTTTTTTACCCAATCGGTCAAACCGCTTCCATACACTGACTAGCCAAAGTCACTGTTAATGATTAATCACTATTATTAATTACAGATCACCAAACGTAACTCGTCAGCGATGGCTACGTCAGCCGTACCTGAAGTGAGCGGTAGCGCTTTAGCTGGTTGGGTAAAAACTGCGACACTGAAAATCGACGACACACCGTGAGTTCTGAAGCAGTGAACGCTAGCTATAAAAGCAAAAAAAAAATCGTACAAGTAGGGACAATCGAAGTGTGTAACCACAACACCAAAGATGGAGATTTTTATATATATATATATATATATATATATATATATATATATATATATATATATATATATATATATATATATATATATATAACGGGCAATACGGTTGCCTGTACTGTGAAGAGACCTCAAAATGCGACGTTCGTGATGAATTTGAGCCGAGGCAATCCAGCTGGTTGTCCAAATTAATTTCAAGAGATGGTCATTTATTGTTTTAACACCCTGCACTTAGTTCATTACGAATGACTTCGTGCTCTCTTCCACGAATAGCTGGCTGCACGTTTGGGTGACTTTTGGAAATGTAAACAATTTTTTAAGCATGCTGTGTTGACAGCGATATAAAAGCACCACTCTACACCAGCCTCTAAGAATAATAAGTATAATAAATTCAGTGATTGCATCGGAAAATGGGAGTTTGCGAAATTATGGAAAGGCTTTATGTGCCCTTTACCAAGAGCAACTTAAAATGTATCACTCCACACCAGGTTTGAAGAAGCGAAAAATATTCTGCAGCAATATCTAAAAAAATGTCTAGCCAGTAATAAAAAATTCAAAGTGGCGGGATTAGCCCATAGCTGCTGTAGGTAAGTTGTATGTGGTACCTTGAACCATCAAAACAGTTTCCCGATGCCCAAGTGTGTGTGCGGTGCATATAACATTTAAATTTTTTTATGTATGCGCCATAAGTGTGGCAGAATATATTTCAAGGTTTTTTTTTGTAAATTTATCAGTGGTTATGGGCTTAAATGAAATGCAGTGAGCAGATAAATGACAGCTCACAACTTGAGAGGGAAGCGGGGAATTGAGAGATAGGAATAAGTCTTTGAAAGTGGGTAATGATTAACAACCTGTGCCAAGTCTGTGTACTGTTGTGGCTAGTTTGTGTTTCCATGAGCTGCATACTAGGACGGAAGCGTATATAGTGCGAGAATACACAACGCTAATCAGACAGGCAAGTGAGTGCACGTGTGATTCGATCCTGAAATGCGTTTTCTTTTTGCTCTTGCCCGATGATGATCAGGGAGTGATGAACAAATAATGCCAATTAAAGTGGCCAGCGGCAGTCATGTGATTCAAGTGTGGTAATGCCAGTTATTTATTCAAAGAAGGGGTGGGGGCTCCACTTTCAGTCATGGTTTTACACGCTGAAGTTACACTTGGGCAATGGTCACGTGTGGGGACTGTGAGGCCGGAAATAGCACCTGGAATGTCAAGCTCACCAGGAAATAATGGGGTGGTATCAAGCGCTATGCTGGTACTCGCATGTTGTGCGAAGTACTGCTGCGCTGCTGACACCTGTAACAGTGAAATGCACGTGTTCACTGTGGATTTTTTTATTGTATGTATGCCGGTTGTAACTTGTTGGATGTGCTATAGTCGCAATCTGGGACTCAAGTGTAAATGCCTAAATGCTCAGGCCTAATTTGAATGAAGCCTGTTGCATGCGTGTGTTCGTGATGAGGATAAAAAAAAAGAAAAACACCCGTTGTGCCCATCACTCGCCGCTAATTCCGCCACTCAGCCTGAACACTTTAAAAAGAAGCGACACATGTGCAGCCGGTGCGACACCGTTCGGTCTTTCTGTCTATGACGAGGGTATTGGCTTGAGGAACCAAGCGAACAAGCATGAAGTTAAAATAGGCAGCGCAGCCAGTGTCTCGGCAGCAGATGCTCTTCCGCGTGGTGGCGCTGCAATACCATTCGGCCGCTGCTCACGTGGAATCCAGACTTGTGCTCCCGACAGTACTTATCCATTAAAGGCCTTCAGTGTGTATGCAGGGTTTTTGTGCCCCTATTGCATGGGAAACTTCAGTTATAATTGGTCTGGTTGTCACCGAACTTCTCAGCGGCTGCTCAGAACTTAACAGTGTGCCTGGTTGGGCAGATTTAAAAAAATTAATTTCTGAATGCCGGAAAAGCTTGTAAACTTTGCGCCACATCTCCCGTTTGTTTAGTGTTGCCTGTTGCTTGCAATCTGGGCCACGTGCAGGCCTTTAGGTCGGGAGATTTCTCAATGCTGGAAAGCAAATTGTGGCAGTTCCATAAGAAAAACGCATCAGTGGAGATAAAGAAAAGTTTTTGGTCTATACTATCATAGTGTGATTGCACCGAAATGGACGAGAGCTGTTCCCTCGCCATATGGAGTGAGAGATGAAAAATTACTTTTCACCTGTGCTTGCTCTGCCTCGGTTTCTGGCTGCCCAAAATGCCTTGCCTTCTGCACGACTCGCTACATCAGCAGCACCCTTTGGCAGGTTGCTTGCTGCTGTCATGGGTTGTGTTGCTGTAACTTGATGGGGTTGGAGTTGAGATTACAGTATCTTCCACAAAAGGCCCGCACACTGTTTCCTTGTTGCTTGCAGTTACCACGTCGTGGACTTCTTAGATGACCGAAGCACCTATGTTGTGCCAGAATGGTCGCTCCAGAGGAGCAGGCTTCACATAACAGCCGTTTGGCCACCGTATAAGAGCACACAACAAGTGTTGCAAGCCATGAAACGAAAGGAGCAAGCGACGAACAATTGGACGCATCACCGAGTTAAGATCCTCCATTCCTATGGTAAGCCACTTTCGTTTAGCACTAGCCACATTGAGCAATTTTCCAAGCGAAATGGGGAGTCATGCGATGAGCGACGACCTACTTTTCGCCGCCGAGGAATCACTCGTCGCTTTGCTTGCATCTTTCTCATTTCTGGCTCGGCAGAAAACATCGCTCATCACCCGGAAGTGGCCTGAGTGACCAGCCGATGGGGGAGCAGGTTAAGGGGCTCACGTTCCGGCTTAAAAACAGAACGAGGCATGCCTGCCAACGCTACCAATTTGTCAGAGAGGCTCCTGATTGTACAGGCACAGTCATAAATCTCCAAAAAAAGTGCCCCAACCCCGTCGTGAAAATAAAAACAGAAAACTTGTCACGCAACACCGCTGCATCGTAATTGCCATCATGAGATAAGTAGCCAGCCGAAGTCAGCAGAAGTTGTATCCAAGCCATTTGAGTGCAGTGGGCGTGTAGGCCTTTTTTTTATATATAGCTCAGTTAACAACATGGCATTGTTGAAGACGGAAGTATTTGCAGCTTTTCTTAAGGGCTTATACCTCAGAATTTCCATGTTTTGCGCCGTCCCAGAAAGGCGAGCAGTTCAGATTTTGCACGACTTGTGTATGCGACGTCAACGTGGCGCACGGCGGGAAAAACTATATAAAACTGCATTTGGCAACGATGAAGCACCAGAACTTTGTTCGTGCCGCTAAGAAGCAGGGGACCGTGGACAGTTTCTTCATCAACAGCAACGATGAAAGTGTTGAGCATGCCGAGTGCCTCTTCTCTGGATTCCTTGTGGAGCCCAATTTGCTGCTGAACGTGAGCGGTCACGTTAGGTTACTTCTGCGCAAGATGTTCTTGAAGAGTGAAGGTGCAAAATGCTACGGCTGTGGCTGAACGCTGATCTTGTAGGCTAGAGGTTACATAGCCTGCCAAAAAAAAAAGTAGTGCCATCATTTTTTTGTTTCGCGGCCAACCTTTTTTTTTTTTTTAACGTTTCCGGGTAGGCAGGTATGAGTTTGGCAGCATAGGCAACTTTTGCGGGGAACAGAATACAGAATTGCCTTTGTAGATAAATGTGCGTTATTAACAAGTATTTTATATTTCTTTCTGAGGCTCTTGCATTGCAATATTTTTTACGTATCAGGCCTTGCTTGCAAGAAAATAGTACCAATAATATTGAAGTACTGCTTTAGAAATTTTTAATGCTCATGCTATTCTCATGTTGCCTATTTTCGTACATGACAAACCACTTAACTATAAAAAAAAATTTTTATAAGGGCAGTTGTGAAAGTGTATGAAGCTTGCCCACGACATTACACGGAACTTCTAGAACAAAGAAAATCATCATAGAACTCGTTTTAATTCAGCAAGTGCATGTCGCTTATGATTTATCAAATAGTGTGGTAATTTATCTGACCAGTTTATGGGAAACCCCCAAGGTGGAGTAAGTTTCTGTGAAGGAAAAATTTTACATCCACCTGAAATGCAGCTGTACGGCTACAGATTAATGCTATACAGCTTTCTCAGAAACTTTGAAGGTGAAGAAAAAAAAAAGAAAACTTCAACTGTGAAGTTTATGAGAAAGCTGGGTAGCTTTCCTCTGTAGCTGTACAGCTCCATTTCAGGTGGATGTAAAATTTTCCCTTCACAGTGTGATAATTCAAAGTAACAGAAAAGAAACAAAAACTTTCTTTCCTTTTTTTAAAAGCAGGAGAATATTTGTGTGCAATCTCGTTAACAGCTACCCTACAGCAAGCTCTACGAAAAGTGGAGGATGCAGAAGAGACGTCGAACTTGGACTCCGATGGGAATGAGGAACCCATCCAAAAGAGGCAAAAAAATCCCCACACAAGAGGCCTGTGCCTCAGCGTGACGCCGCCATTTGTATGTAGGGACTGGTGTGCTATGTAGTAGAACTTCCTTCGTGTGCTATGTAGTAGAAGTTCTTCCTTCTATATTGACTTGGTGGGCTCTTGGTTACGACATGTTTACAAGGTGAAAATAATAGGCTTGTAATAATTAAAACACAGTTTTGTATCCTTCGATATTCAAAACAGTGTTCAAAAATTCTGTTTTGTCACAGTATTTTTAAATCATCATTATCATCCAGTACTCAGTGCCCACTGCAAGACAAGCTTTTCCAGTGTCTTTCACCTGCCTCCATTCTGCATCAGCGGAACCGGTTCCTTGCCTCCCAATTTTCTTGTCCCATCGCCTCGCCTAGTATTGTGCCTCTCAATTGCCCAGTGATTTTTCTGTAATCAATTCAGAAGCTGCCTAATTAGAACTGCATTTTAGCTTACTTTATGTTTCTTATTTTATTGCATGACTCCACTTCCTCTTCTGGAACTAAACAAATTATGTGGTTACTAGTGATTGAATGGCATCCAAAGAGCACCATGAGATGCACTTACAGCACAACAACAACATTTAGGAGGAGCCCACAACACTTGCTCAGTGAAAAGGAAATCGCCTTTGATTTTAACGTGGCAGTGTTTTAAGCTAATGTACTAAGGTGGGCTAATTGGTTGTTGCCGTTACAAAACGTTGTAGGCAGTGCGTTATCAGACAGGACACAGAGAAAAAGGGCTTAATGGGACACTGAAGGGTAAAAGTAAAAGCAAGTTGGCCTCAATCGGTAGATTAGAGTGTCGTGAATACAAATATACCACTCGCACCAGTAGCAGTTGCTTATTAACGCAGAAGATGCCAAAAGCGTGAAAACAGGTGTCGCCACCCCATACAATTTCCCGCACTAAGAATTGTGAGCTCACTAAGTGGGAATGCATGGTGAAACGGGATTGGTGCAGCTTGCCTAAGCGTTTTCTGAAACAAACACTTGATGGAGGCGAAAAACAACAACGCCCGTGTGTCGAGATTTCGGCGCACGTTAAAGATCCCCAGGTGGTCGAAATTAATCAGGAGCCCTCCGCTACGGCACGCCTTATAACGACCGTAGTTTCGGCGCGTTAAACCTCACAATCAATAAATGAAACAAACACTGAGGCAGCGACATGTAAATGTAAAATAAATGTACGCGGGAACTTTTGCTGACCATGTGCTTTTCAAAAGCCGCAAATCTAAGCAAGCAAACATTATAAAATAGGATTCCTCAGCCCAGGTGGTTGACATTGTTTCAGTTTCGATTTCGTTAAAATGTTTCGCCTTGCGTACGAGGGCAGTCAATGCGTGGAGCGCGTGAACGTGAGAGCCTACCATCCTACTTACTACTAGCGAATATTATATTGAACAGCTAGTGGCAAAAGCTGATATTATTAGCGCAACCGACTTGAAACGAGAGGGCCATCAACTTTTTAATGAATTGCGCTTATATTTTGGCCACCTGCTCCCAGGTGGCACCACATCCTGGGCAAAACCTTGCGCTGTCCTCAAACCCAGCCCTACTTGGTGGCGGAATTTGCTGGTACGCCGCCACACCAAGGAGGCAATTGAAAGGATATTTCTGATTGGCTGCTACGAAAGTGAAAGCCAGTCAGAACAGGCTTTTAGGAAGACGGCGGCGATCGTGTAAATTCGGGCTCGGCTCGCTCTGGGCAGTTTGTGACGCGCTCTGAAACGTCACGAAAAAATGAAAGGGAAACGGCACAGAGAAATGCCAGCTTTAATTATTTCTCATCGAACAAGGCATCGTTGGCCGTTGAACAAAAGCCGAGAGAGCTAATAAAGGTGTGATCTTTCAATTAAAACAAAAACTTATTCAGCCTTTAGTGTCCCTTTAAGCAAACTGTGTATTTTTCAGTGTCCCATCCCTTGATGCGCTGCTCACAATGTTTCAGTACAGTATTTAAGCTGTAGCTATGTCGTTTGATTCAGCTTCGTCTTTTGTTTCCTCCATAGTTTAAGGGTCAGCCACCAATCCCTAACCTGATTGGAAAGATAAGAGGCAGGGAAATCAGTAGATGATAACTATTCCCTATCAATCGACTTCCATTGCATTGCAATGGAGGTTATGAAGAGTGCAGCCTGTTTGCTTTTTTTTAGTATCCTGATGGTATTTTTGTTACTTAGGTCCAGTTCTGCCACCATTCCCAAATGCAGGTAAGTTGTCATAAAGAAATGTTTTGCTTTTGAATCAAGTTGTGGAAATGCTGAAATGTCGCTTGTTAAAGAAGTGAAAATCTTTTTACTCATCGTAGTGGAGAAGGTGTGTCAGTGGTTTGATAGTCTTGCAGAAGCTGCATTGCTGATGAGGACAAAGTATGAAAGCAGTAATAAATAATAGCGATTTTGGTTCACGGTAGAGAACCAGTCTATGGCCCCACACACGTGGACCTGACGATACAGGGTTGAGTTGGGATAAACAGGTTTTTTCGACTCAATCCCGCCCATGTATAAGCAGACGGGTTGAGTTGAAAAGCCGCCAGGGCGAGTCTGTTCGACCAAGCAATCAGAGGAGGGTTGACTCGCTCGTCGGGCTGAATTGGCGGGCTGTGAGGAGTTGAATAGGTCCTCTTCTGCGAACCCCTCCGGACCGTGCCTGCTCACCTCTCACCTCGATTCTTTTGATGGAGTTCATATATACGTGGGAGGGTCGAGGTAAGCTGAGCTTGTTGGTCAACTGAACCCTCCCTCGTCCATCCAGTCCATGTGTATGGGACCTATGAGTTCAGGTGATTCAGTGTGAATTTGCTGCAAAAGAAGAGTAAAAGGAGGACAGGAAAGACTTAATGCAAGCGCTGAATGGCAGCTAAGAAGCTGTTAGGTGAAGAATGACATACCCGATTAAAAGCATAACTAACTCAAAATTGGCTTTGCCTGTTCGAGTTTGCATGCCTTTTTTAATTGATATTTTTTTTCTGGGTCACTATACAGGTTGGCATATAGTTAAGATTTTTTATGCTTCCGCAAGGACATTTTTAGTGAGTCAGTGCTTGTCACCATTTTTAGAACTTTAGTTGGTCCCACTAAATGTGTTGCAGCTCACCAAAGTAGCTTGCCTCGTAGCTCTTTTGTATCCTGAGAGTATTGATTACCCAATTTCTTGCCTTGTCTTTTATGTGTAGCTTGGTATATGCTGTCCTAAATAAGCATCTCTTCTTCTAGAGCAATCTCATTACGAAGAGCGCGTCTACTATGACCTCGACAAGGGTGGTGTTCAGCCAGGTAAACAAGGCTTCGGCGTGTTGTCACATCAACTGCACGTGTATAATCAGCACATGATGTTTCTTTCTTAAAGTACCTTTACACTACTTAATTCCCATAAAGAAGTCATGTTGTAGAAAGTACAAAGTGTTTGTGTTAATCGCTTGTGTTGAGCTTGTAAATTGTCACAGTGCTTATCTGAGGCATTTAAGTCTAAAGGTCATTCGAAAATTTAGCTACCCTCAAGTTGGGTATTTGGTTCATATCTACGAGGCATAAAGTTGGAGAAAAGCAAAGTAAAAAAAAACTGGACTGTAAATGAAGTAGCAGAGTGTAAGCAGAGGTGTTCCAACATCTTGCAAAGTTTGTAGGCTGGGCTAACTTCAGCTTCTCAAAGTGTCAGTTGACTTCTGTTTTTGGTATTTATTTGAATAACAGAGCATTTGTTTCTAGCAGTGCCGCATGCAGCCAATTCACTGCAGTTGATGGAAGCGGCCTCACCAAATGGTTCGTTAAATTATATTATTTCAGTTGTAAAAGTTGACTTATGGCTTGTGACATTTTTTTTATACCGGAGCCTTTTTTCCCAACAGGAATCGAGCAATTTCCACATCCAGCAGTTGCCACACAGTGCTTGGATCCAACTTCTCCAAGTGGTTAGCAAAACACTATTTTTATGTTGGAAATTGTGGGTTGAGACCTTTACTATTCTTTTGTTTTAATAACTTAGTATTTGTTTCCAGCAATGCTACATGAAGCGCATCTACCAGGCTGCACAGAAAAGGCTTCACCAAATGGTTAGTTAATTATACCGTATTATAGTCTTCAAAAAGTGTGGTCTGAAAATTTACCACATCAGCAGGTTTTGCAAACTGTAACTGTCAGTTGAGCATCGGTATTGGTTCATTCTGTCTAAAGGGTGCAAAAATTTACAGACGAAGTAAAAGAAAATTCACTGGACGAGTGCTCCAGTGGGCTGTCTTTCATTTTTTCCATCATATTTTCAGTGTTCGAACAGAATGCTGTAATAAATTCTAGGCAATTGGCATAGACATGCGTATATCAAAGCACGAGAGCTGTTTCAAGCTGTAAGCTGCTCCTAACACACCTAGGTTTATGGAACATTGCTCAGCTGTATGTTTTGGCTAGCAGTAAAAAAGAATGTATTTGTTTTCAAGTTAACAACAATTGTCTTTTTTTTTTTGTTTTCAGCAATCGACAGTTACCGTTGAGTCGAATGCATTGGCAGTAGTTTTAGAACTGCAGATAAAGGCATTTTGAAATGCCAAAATATTTTAATAATGATAAATTTGGCACATTTACATTGTTCGTAGAGGCCAAACAGGAGTTAAGCGTGAGCGCAGGGGCATTACAATTCGATCTGCAGGGCAGGGGCGACTATGTTAAAGGGGCCCAAACAGGGTTCCAGAGGTTCCGATCTTACGCGCACAATCGCTCGAGTACTATCCAAGGAACGTCCTCCAACAAAAATGGTTTAAAAGCGTTAAGTATTAGCCGACTTATCGCTCACTAAAAAGGACCAGACGTAAGGACAGCCATAAGGCCTTGGGCTTTCCCCCTTTTTATGCGCCTCCAAAGCACTGTGAAAGCTACGAGCTCACCGGCTCAGAGCAAGGCCACTTAGAGAAAGTGGACAAGGCCCTCGTCGCTCCCTCATACGCGCATTAATTGGGTGCGCCAAGTAATGCGTTGTATTTTTTTTTTCCGCATTGGAGTGCCGCGAGAACCCCCTGAATTACCCGTACCACAGCGTGTTGGAAATGCTGATCGGCTGCACCCTTTGATGAACTCACCAATAGTGGCGGCGTAACGTTCAGTGCCTGCTCTGATGCCTATTCACCTCGGTGACGTCTAGTGGCCTCACAGCAGCGAGATGACGGTGACGAGGGGGCGCAGAGAAACGAGAAAAGAAGGGAAGATCTTTTTTGCGTGTTTGTACGGCCCCTGCATTACGCAGAGGTGTAATATTTCATGTATGTTGTCGTGAATGCGCACTCTAGCAATTATGCGCGTAAAATCGCAACCTTTGGAACCCTGTTTAGGGCTCCTTTAACTGCTAGTAACCCTCCCATAACCATCTCCCACTGTAAAAATTGTTTAGTACTGAATCTTGACTGCACAAGCCTAGTTGCACAAGCCTAGATGTCATTTATAAACATCGATCATTACTGCGACATGTACGCTTCAAACAATTGCAAAAATCAAGCTGGTGGGCGGGCCATTCCACATTTGTTTCTTTGTGCCCTGTGTGCAACAAACAGTCACTTAAAGTAATTTTTAGGTTGTGCACCTTGCACGAGATAAAATGGGTTTAGCATTGAGGACCGGCCGGTAGTCTTTGTATAATATAGAGGTAAATCTCTACCACTCTTTTGCAGGGCCATGGCACGGTCAAGATCAGCATGAGCAGCAGCAGCCATTCAGTGCTGGAGTGGGGGATCCCAGGGAATCAGGTTGGTCTCTAAACATAAGCAAATATGTGTAGGCTATTTGAATGTACCTAGATGGCCCGTGCAAATGTGCCTGTTCGGTTTTGTTAAAGCAATGCATGACAAGCTGTAGTTTCATCAGTGAAGCTTCCAAGAAGCACTTCTTGGGGAGATTAGTTTTCATGCCAATTACTCCAGCTTTGCCCGACTGCCCATAGTTGATGTTATGGCACAGAATCTTGGTGTTTACGAAAACCCTCTCTTCGTGGCTCTGCATTGTAAATTGGCACCTTGAAGAATCTGAAGGGCATTACTGGGCAAGAGAAGAGGAATGACTGCTAAGAGGAATCTCGATGTGGGTTGTACGAAGTATAGTACCAGTGTCACCTTCAGCTGTATGATTTAAATGAGTAGTGTATTCTACGAAGCCAGTGTAAATGACAGGCTGAACCCCGACATGTGGGTTCGGCTTGTGACTGTTACACGTAGCAGCTTATCTTCCTTAGTGCTGTTGCTTTCCTCATTTACCAGTAGTGAAAGTGGGAGGGGGAGTGGGCAACTTCAGGTGATTGTTTTCCAAAGGACATGCTATTTTCAGCATGTGAAAACGAAGCCAAAATGTGTCGGCAAGCTTTGTTGTACGTGTTTTTTCTTCATCTTCAGTATCATGACAACTGGGCTTGCCCAGTTTACCATTTTACTCCCTGCTTGAAATTTTAACCCCTACAAATTACGTAATGTAGTAGCCAAAAATGTATCTGATCCATAGAAATTCGCCGTGTCGAATTAAAGCCTTGCACAGTATTAAACCCAAAATTCCTGCCTGTGGTCCAGGTTTTACTCGTTACTTTATGTTCAGAAGTGTGAGCATTGAACTCTAAGAAGCTGATGTCTGATGTTAATTTTTGATCCACTTTGCTTATGCGACTTAAAAAAATGGCAGTGACTTGCAGTGCAACATTTTTTTGTCACCCATAAAAGATTTTTTTCGTGTTTTTGCTACTATTAGGGGTTACTGTGTTTTTTCCTTATTGTTACCGTTCTTATACTTATTTTTATTAGGAATGATGCACAGCTGCTTGTCATAATTCCACCAGGTTCAGCGAACATCTTGGAACAGATGGCAGCCTGCCGGGAGCAGTTGGAAGGGCTGGCAAAAATCGTGGACCAGCAAACTGGTGAGGAATCTTGGTAACACTTTGGCAGCTTTGTGACTCTATTTTGGCACTTAGTCCAGCACTTGTAATGGTAGTAATTTTTATGGGCCGTTTGGTTACGTTTTGCGTATAGACTGGCTTGAAATGATTTTTGCCTCTCTAGAAAGGATTGTGTATATTTGTACCTGTTGCCACCAGATAGTGAAAAATTGTTTAAAAATGGCTTTGTGTACCAGCTTAGTTGGGAAAAGCGAATTTTATTACTTTACAAGCATTTAAAAAAAATTGTCTTACTCACCATGCTTTACTGAACATGAGCCACAGGTGTGAGGGGGGGTTGCAGTGACCTTGTGGTAAAAGCTTGGCTATCATGGCAGGGGACTCTAGGTGTCCTCCAGTATGTCATTTGCCGCATTGTTATTTGGGCAAAGGAGAAGGTCTGAGCATAGAGGAAGAGGAAGACGTGCGTCCCAGGCAACCCTACACCCCTCTTTTTTTAAAAGTGTAGGACTGTTTGTCGCATGGCGTTTCGTCATAGGCTGTAACGGGCCCTTTGGTCACATGGACACATTTGTCATAGGGTGGTTCATCCCACAAGGAAGTTTGTCGTAAAGGCCCGAAATTCACGATTACTTGTTTTTTACTTGTTTGAGATATATTTTTTCAATACAACAAACTTTTTTAACAAAATAACCGTTGATATATCAGGCTAGTTTTAAAGCATTAAGCACCTGTTTGCTCCAACGTGTTCAAATGAATTAAATGCAGGAAAACAGAACCACAACTGGTGCTTACATCTTCATAATAAAAATCTCAGTTTTAGCACAGAGAATTTAAAAAATAATGCATAGTCACTACATCGATGACTTGTTTTTTCCCAGAGGCCTTAAAATCACAGCACACGTTCTAACTCCGCTGATACAGCCATTTAATTCCCAGTGTCAAGTGAATCCAATAACACCATCGCTCCCTTGACTTGAGAATGACCAGAAAAAATACTTCGGCAAAAAATGTGGGCTCACACAAAGCCATTACTACCTTTAACATATTTGTCCGTCTCAAACATCCAAGAGTACCCATTATTGCCACTTTGTTCCATTGGCAAGAGACATGAGCTTTAGACTTTTAGCAAAATAAAGAGGCTCTTACATAATTGATATTCAAAAAGAATGGAACATCAAAAACTCCAAGCAGCATACCACTTACCGTGAAACCCCTTACAAGAATTGGAAAAAATTAGCAAGACATTGGATTCATTAAAAAAAAAGACAGATATAGTGTTTCATCATAGGCCAGTTGGTAATAGGGGAACATGCGTCATAGGCCTGTTCATCACAGGAAAGTTGTTCCCAAAATTCAACAAAATAGTATTTTTTAGGTGCATATAGGCATCGGTGAAACACAATTAGCCAAGGTACGACGGTTAACAACGCAGAAGGAAGCAAGCAAGGGAGATAGCACAACAAAAAGAAAAAAGTCTCAGAAGAGGGGTTGAGATAACCACCTGCGCCCTACACTCCACTGTTGAGGTTGGCTTGTCCTTAAGCTGCACATGCGGACAGCAAAATACAGTATGCAGCTTTCGAACAGTGAATGTCAATCAGCGGCCAGTGAAGGTCGCGTGATTTGGGCCTAAAATGCTGTACCTTCTTTTTTTTCCGCTCTTAGCTATATGCATCCTGGACTTATCAGCAATGAATGCCAGTCAGAGTAAACAAGGACGGTAAACTGATCCAAGCCTAAAATGCTGTTTCCTTTTTCCCCGTCGTATCATCAGGTACTGATAAACAAATAATGCCAAGCAAAGTAGTGAGCGACGGTCACGTAATTGGGGCTTGAGATCACTTCTCTCCCTTTATGATATGAATGATTTTTTTAGTTTGCTTTTACACTGCATGCGCAGGATAAAAGAAAGGTAATTTTTGTGCATAATGTAACTATGCCTTCGTTGCATCACAAAAGAGAGAAGTACAAAAGTAATTACTGTGCACTAAGCTACGCATTACTCCCAGTGTTACTCAGAATGCCCTCCATGCGCAGTGTTGGGTGGATGTGCTCCAGTCCACACCTCTAGATGTTAGCACAGTGCTAGTAATGACACGTGGGCCGTCTACACTGCCCAATAACAAGTGGTCGCTGCTTAGAAAGTCCATGTTGACTGCAAGAAGCAGTGCACACCCCGCACCCCTGCAGTCAAGTCTTGCTGTTTTGCTGTGGCTCTTTTCATTTCCAAGTGCCAGAGTCTGGCTGGGTAAAGCTGCTAAAACCATGGCGTCTTGTCGGTTTTAAAAATGTCGTGCAGTTTGTACTTCTCAGACAGTTGTCGAACATCTTGACACAGTGCGCAATCTGGCACGGACACGAGAAGAAAAAGGCACACCTCAGCGCTCACTCGCCACTGAAATTTTGTTAGAACCGGTACACATATCTGCACCTATGCGACCACACACCGCAAAGACGTCAAAAATATCTGTCGTTTGTCGTGCCACGTACGCCCAACGAAAATACTTTTTCTGAAAGCTTTCTAAAAATAAAAATTGGCTATCATGTAAATAAATGTAAGGCATGCTAATACACTATCCACTTCTTCAGGAACAACTACCCTCTAGCCCAATTGTCTATTCTTCTGTAGTTCTGCAGTTATAAGGCCAGTGGTGTCACTAGTGCAGTGTTTGCTGCACACTATTGCTATCACCGAATATCAACCATTAAATTCCTTTAGCTACCCAGAGCCACCCAAATAAAAAAAATAAGATGCCTGTGAATGCATGCGCCATTGTGAGAGGCTTTATGGTCGCAGCAGTAGGCTTCAGAATTTGATGCATTTAACTCTAGCTGCAACGATATTCACAAGGGGCCGCGGAAAATTTGCTGAAAACTTCGTTTCGAAAAGGAAAGAAGAGGGGGGGGGCAACTGGGGCTACAAATACAACTCAACTTGATTCTGGGAATTTGTGCACTACTGTACAAAAATCTTATCTTCTCGACGGGGGGCGGGGGGGGGTGGCATTGTGTTGGGAAATAAATGCTCTGTTTTTTAGGTGTTCCTTTTTAAATTTTGATAGGCACAGGGAGCATTAGCACGGCCTTGCGAAGACCCTCAAGGAGAATTTTTGTCGTTTTTCAAAATCTTGACAGGTGACACCACAAACTTGGGGTTGGTAATAGTAACGCAGCTATAACATCGTGGTCACAATCACTTTTGAATAGGGAACTGAATTGCAAAACATCAAGTTTCTAGTTTTTCCTCCTTTTGGTTATTATTTCCTAGTTTTATTTATCATTTCCCGATTAAACATGCATGTCAAATGTCATTATGTTATGCATTGAGATATTCAGCTAGAAAGCTGAGGTCAAGTGTAACGTTTTTTGCAGTTGTAGGGTAGAAAGGCTTTGCTGAGCGTAATGTGGAGATAACTTTGCCCCTAGAAATTGTTTCAGACCTTTGCAACGGAATAATTTTGAATATATATACCGTAAAATCCCGAGGAAGCCCCCCCCCCCTTCCAAGAAAGTCGAAATTACTGGCAAAGTGTGTGTGTGTGTGTGGGAGGGGGGGCTATCCTGGAACGGCACCAAAATTCAAGATGACGACGACGAAATTTTCTTGCACAAAAATAAACACAGTGCGCATTGTTTTAAAATTTTGTTAGGAAGATGAACTTTATTAGGCAATACATGTTACTGCTGTTAGTCACTTTCAAAACCATCGAAAGACTTGCCTGTGTGCGGTGCGTGATAACTGTGCAGAAGCAAGGGGGGGGGGGTGCTTGTTCAGAATTTCGCGGTAGTCCTATCAGGAGATCAAAGCAATCTTTCTGCTTGTCTTGCAGCTTTCATGGAGAAGGTGATCCGGAATCAAGCAGAGATCTTGATGGAAGTGAGAGCCATCAGACGGCAAAGGGTGGAAGGAGGTGTTAATGTCCCAACCCTGCCTGAGGGCTGCCCCCATCTCCCGGTGAACACCACGTCTGCGATGAGGGAGCTGAATCGGTACTTGGGAAACCGAGAAAAGCTTCAAGAAATGGTATTTTAGTTCATTACATTGTTATTTTGCGTGCATTTGGGTGAGATGATAAGTCCACTTGCATTTTATTTTGACATTACTGTGCTTTACTTTGGCACTGGAAGCCATCTGTAAAATACAGAAACAGGCAAATTTCAGTTCCTGTTCAAACGGAGAGCAGTTAAATTTACGAGAAACACACAAAAAAGGAAAATTGAAAGAATGGGTGATGCCCGGACTAGCAACTTATTTTAATTGCGTTAGTGAAAGAATGTGTGTATGTGCCAACACTTTGCCAACCACTCTGTGCATGCGTCACATTCATTTGCTATCCAGTAGAAACTCAGTCTGTCTTGCTAACAATGAAATGGAAAAGGGGCTAACGCACTCGTCTTCAATGCTTGACACCATTCAAGACGCTTCCCAGAGTTCTCTGGTTGCTTCGTCTTTTGATTTGAATAGAACTGCGGTCTTATGGAATACTGGGGTGCATTTACATTTGGCGCAGTGTAGTGCCAGGTTGTCTGAAACAGCCATCTGCTGACACAGCGCCGGGTGCACTTTAAACCTTTAATTAAGGCAACGCCCCAATCGCCTATATAAGACATTTTGCAGGAAAGTGGAATCTATCACTCATGATTAAAATTCAATTGCTAGTCCGTCAAATCTCATTCTGTCTGCTTCCTTTTTTGTGTGTGGGTTTGTCCCTCGTGAATTTCTGAAGCACATTTCTTTCAGGTAGTTTTTGGGCATTACATCTGTTCTTCGTGTCGTGCAGAAATAGATGCAAAAAAATTGCCAAGATCCGTGTAGAAATAAAAAAGTTGTTTAATTTTAAATTTAAAAATACAAGAAAATAGAGCACTGCCATCTTTTGAAAACCGGAAATCCGCTGCTCACTTTCTCTCTGACCCCGATGTCATATGGCGGGACAAATGAGGGCGGCAACAAATACGTCCTGGAAGTTTTAAGACCATGGTGGCCTGACCTGGGAAGCTCCTTTTCACGCTTCTTGACGCTGTCATTTGGTGGTACCGTGCCAGCAAGTAGGAGAGGACAAGCAGCCACACGAGACCAGCAAAGTGACGTGCCTGCCGCTGCGTCGATGGGTGTTGCTATGCCTCTTTGTCTGAACTCTGTACCATCTTTACCTCTCTTTAATTTAGTGTGAAGCCATGTTCAGCGCTGCCTTGCTATTGAGGTTTCATGCGAATGTCACTTGTGGGTTCAAAGAAAGGTTAAAGAAACAGCTGCATATTCTGGTAAAGAAAACCTTATGGAACGCTCACAGCAAAAAAAAAAATTCTGCGGGATTAGAACTACTGACTTGCAAAAACGTACTCCAGCTTCTTACCTCTCGACCAAATACATAAGCTGTGAGGCTTGCAAAAATTGAGCACAGAGCTATATAGTCAACAAACATTGCCAGGTGTGTCTGTTTCTTGTCATGTTTGAGAAATTCTGGCAATGAGAATGCTTGTGTCTCACGCACCAATCTTGGAGACAACCCCCATCTTGCTAATACTAGAAGCAATGTAGCTAGAGCTTCCATATTTACCTTATGACAAGCATCACGCGATCGCAATCTCTCCGACACAAGCAAAGGTAGCGAAGTACAGAGTGTGCCACTAGAATTATATCTGTCTCCAAGGGATAATAGCTTGCCAACAAAAACAGTTTGGTTCAATTTGTCTCAAGGCAGCCAATCACCGCTAGAGAAAAAAAATGTTGCTGTTTTTCAGTCAACGGAACAGCATTTCCCAGTGCTAAAACATGTCCCCAGACATAGAGACGGACTTATAACCTGGAAGCTGCCGTCCACTTTTGCATGCTCCTTGACCACGCCTCCTCTACCATTGATGCCAATATCTGCCGTGAATAGACATCAGCATACGGCGCGCGAATGAACGAGTTCGCGTGTATTTCGGCGACGCGCGCTGACGCCAGGCGATGTCAACAGTGGTGCATCGTTACACGCCATGTAAAGGCACACGTGCTCGAAGCGGAGCCATATTGCGGCTCTGTTACTGTCTCTATAGTTTTTTGTATTCTTTGAGCCCACGGTTAAGCTTTTATGCTTTCTTTAAAAAAAACAAGCAGTAAGGCAACATTTAGGCTCGTTTGGTCAAAATAATGGCATGTACACACTTTCAAGCTGAGCCAACTGTAGGGCCGCCGCTCTTTGTCGTCATATCCGGAGGCTTCAAGTGTGACGTTGCCAGTACTGCATGTGCTTGTATTTTTAGACTAAAAAATAGAATAACTTTCTCATATCTGCGCTGCTTTGATCATTCTATTTGTGCATGTAGCATTTTTTTCATAGAATGTGGACTTCAAAAACATTATGAACAAAATTGAGGCGTGGCTTTGCTATTGCAAACAGCAGTGACCAGTGGAGCTGAGGGGAAGCCTCAGAAAATGGCACACCTTCCTAGTCTACCTCGACGACGCCGTAGTATTTGCCCGGAACTGCGACGAGCAACTTAAACATGAGCGCGGCCCGACGAAGCACGTTCCGAGAGGGAAACGAATGTCCAGGGGTTTTTCATCCCGGCGGACTCGCCATTGAAGTAGTCTGCTGCGGGAAACATGGTGTAGACCCGCGAAAACGATCTGGAGGCGAGAAAAAGCGTGGCTTTGCTGTCGTAAAAAGCCTCGCGAAAGTTATCCGTGGAACGCTGATGTCATTGCTAACGTCATACCATGTGCGCTCGGCAAGGCTAAACCACTTGCACGAGGACCCTTGCATGTGCACCGGTTCTCGTCTCCACTCTCCTCCCTCCTCTCCACTCTCCTCCCTCCTCCCCCTCGCAAACTCGGCTGCCGGGCTGTGTGCTGTAGCGCCCTGCTAACATCCCTCCGAGGAGCACAAGCTTGACATCTCTGCGGTTAAAAAGAAAAGGCCAGAGCTCTGTGCCGTGCAATAACCAAGAGGCAGCAGAACTGATTGTGTTATCTACAACAACAAATTGTTTGCTTTCTCATGTGCTTACGTTAAAGGTATGCTTTTGCGTCATATGTTCAGCCTCGATGCATTCAACTTACAAGTGTATTTCAAATTTCCTTTCTCCTGTTAGGCCCAGTACTTTAGACACATGGGTGGCTACGATTTCTAGGCGGCTGCCCGCACGGTGTTGGGCATGCTGATTGGGCAGCCAGTGGCATTGTCCTGCAGCTGGGCAGGGTCCAAGGGGGCGAAAGAGGCCTTCTGCGAGCTAGATAACATTGTGTCTCTAGTTCTTGGTAAGCTGCCCTGATTTTATTTTATGCACGAGGAATTCATTAGATTATTTTCAGGGCTACTTTATTTCAGGGTATTTGTAGACCATTAGAGCTTATTTTTAATGTTATTGTTTACAGGAATGAATACAGATACTGTTTGGTAATGCGTGATAAATATTGGCCCTCTGGAATAGTTGTACGTTGTGAAAACTAGAGGCATTGCATTAAACAAGCTTGTAATACTTTTTTTTTCACCCGCCGCGGTGGCTTAGTGGTTAACGCGTGGTGCTGTGCTGAAGCTCACGGGTTCGATCCCAGCCGCGGCGGCTGTTTTTCTGACGGAGGCGAAAAACAAAGACGCCCGTGTGTTGAGATTTCGGCACACGTGAAAGATCCCCAGGTGGTCGAAATTAATCCGGAGCCCTATGCTACGGTGCGCCTCATAACCCGCGTAGTTTTAGCGCACTAAACCTCATAATCAATCAATCAAATCAATTTTTTTTTTAGGAAGGGCATTGCTAAGCCTGTGGATATTTTTACAGTGTAGCTTATTACTTATTTGTCTGTTTTCAATTTTCTTTCAGTGTCAATACAGCCAAGATACCCTGACGCAAACAAGGTCACTGTGGCAGCTGTCATTAAGAAGTGGCTCTACTCTGCCGGTGACCGGGATGGCGGCCGCACGAAGCGGAAGACACTGGACGGCATGAACTAAGCAAAATAACGAACCAGAAGACACTAAACAGCATGAACAGAGCAAAATAAAGTAAAAAAACCTAATCACCACAGGCTTTGTAAATCACTACATTTGTTCCTGAAAAGGGCAAACAGTGCTCTTTAAAAGGGCACAAATGCTTATGCATGCTTATTTATTGGTTGGAGCCTAATTAAATCTCAGTTCAGTAACTTCCCAACCAGACAGAAGTCTGTCGAAATGTTCACTTTCAAGTCTTATGCATGCAGTACGAACTTACAACATGTCCGGTTTTTAGGAACCCATGTGAGCAATTCGAACTGAAAGCTGCTGGGGTTGGACAGCCGGGATGTAAATGGCAGAATGTCTACTATGGTTGAACGGCTACTAAATACCTAAAGTTGAAGAGCCGGGCACCAGAATATGTTCAAGAGCCGCTCACCAGGAAAAGCTGACTGGCCGTACCTCGGCAAAAGCTTGTAGGCCAGTAATTAGACACATTTCAACGGCCGACCATCGGCATAAGGTCAACAGCTGACCTCCTGCAAAAGTTAAACAGCCGGCCTCGGGCAAAGGTTCATCAGCCAGCCTCCGGCAAAAGTTAATGGCTGATCTATGGCAAAGCTGTACGGCCGGAGACCGTTGTGGACCCCTCTGCAGTGAATTGGTAAAAGGAGAGTGGCCATTGGGAGTACAGCAGTTAACTTTAAACACACGGCAGAGGCCCACCTTTGAGTGCGCTCTTTACACTTTGACTGGAGAAAGGCCGGGCAGAAATTACCCGGCTGAAGTTCTTAGGCTGATGTTAAGCCGTACAGGCTTGTGCTGCTTGGGTCAAACTCAAAATGTACTCAGAACTCAAAATGGACTCAAACTCGAAATTTACTCAGTACTGAAAATGGACTCAAACGAAAATGTACTCAGAACTTAAAATGAACCCAAACTCAAAATAGACCCCGAATTCAAAATGAACTCAAACTCAAAATGTACTCAGAACTCAAAATGGACTCAAACTCGAAATTTACTCAGTACTCAAAATGTACTCAAACTCAAAATGTACTCAAAACTCAAAATAGACTAAGAATTCAGTGGGGCTCAGGCGTACTCAAACTCAGTCGAACTCAAACTCAGACGAGCTCACTCGGCTCAAACTCACTCAAGCTCAAACTAAACATGCCACACTAGCGTCGCACTCACTCAAACGCGCTCACTCAAACTGTATCGGAGCAATTGCTTGGAGCTTCCATGGTATTTTCTATGGACATATTAGCGATGAGTCGGCAGGGTGAAATCGTGATGGCTGCTATACAAGAAAACACAGACAGAAAATTTGAGATGGCATAAATAAGCAACAGTAATATCTGACATTTCAGGCGGAGAAAACGTTGAAACATCTCATGCAGAACGTTGGTTGGACAAGCCTAAAAAGCTTGCAGTGTACGTACCTGTTCATTGAATATCATTATTGCTGACTTTTAAGCGCTTTTTTTGCACGAGCCCAGATATATAACATGAATATTCACTTGCATAAAAGCAAATTTACTATAGTAAGCTTCAAACTAGAACTAGTTCTCCATGTTCTCCAATTAAACGTTCCCGATATTTCGGAACTTATCCGACGTTTGTATTAACATGGTCCTAATTCATTTTATTCGACGGGGTTCTTTGAAAGGTATGAAGGGCACATATCCCTTTTCACAATACAATATCACTCAAGATGTCTCTAAAAGCTACATTTGATTAAAACATTGGGCCACAATAAAAACAAGCAATTAAAACATTTTGTTTCGTGCCCACACCATTATAGCAAGACGACCATTAAGGGCTAAAATTCGCAAAGTAAAAAAATCAGCTAGCAGCCTAGTTTGTTAGTATTTCTTGGTTTACTGCATTGGAATTACGCGCAAAATATTTTCGCATTTGAGTGACAGTGCGGGTAACTCAAAAAATTATCCAATGCACCAGAATGGACTGGCCAGGTGTGTTCCCAATTCAGAGATATGGAGTTGATTTCGCCCCGATTTTGAATTGGTCTTCCTGCATGTTGCACGCAGCTAGCTTATACATTTTATCTATGAATTACTTGACTTGTGTGACAGATTAGCAAAGTATACTTTCTTTTGATTGAGGGATGACACCCACCCACGTTTTTCTTTGTTTCATTAGCCGTAAGAGGTCACACGGTCGGTGTACGAAGCAGGCGAAAAATTCCGCTAAGAGTGACGTATTTTTTTACGTATCTCGGATACGTCATAGAATAGTCACTCGGCAGAGTCCGCCAGAGAAAAATGTCGTGTCGGCATGCAATACGTTACTCTAGGACGCCACAAAACGACGGCATACTTGGCCCATTTTATCAACTTGTCAGAACAGAGACCCCGCGTAAAATATGTGAACCAAATTACGGTTGCACGGAATAAAGGTATAGTGCTCCTAATCAAGTACTTTTAACGCGCTGTACAAGAACTGCTCGTGAACCAAATCCCGAATTTCGAAATTTGTAAATGTTTTTACCCAAGTAAAACAAATATACAGCGAGATATGGCCACTTAGGCAAACGCAAGAGCAAAGTTTGATGAAATTGTGATGGCGGTTCTAATCTTGCGGAATTTTGTTTTATTTTTGAAGCAAAACTCAATGAAAAGTGATTAGTCTGTAGACTTCTATCAGCAGCTTCAAATCAACGGCCCCTTTGTGATTACATGTCCAGGTATTGTCTTCTACCTAGAAAGGTTTAAAATGTTGCTTTTCTCCGTCAAACGAGAAAACAATTTGCATCACTGTGCAAACTTTGGGTAAATGGCGGAATAAATCACGTCATTTACTTTTACGGAACTTGTGTGGAGCTTCGCAAAACGCGTTTTGTCCGTTAATATACGGATGAGCAAAGCTAGCCTGGTGAAGGTTATAGAAAGAAAGCTTAACGCTTTTCATCAAGTTTGCACACGATAACAACTAGAACACATGATCTGGGCATACTTCCGCACACCATTACTCCCCCCTATCACTTCCCAAAACCATGAACATTATGAAGGCATGGTAGGCAGCCGCACCCCGGGCTATAAGCGTCGGCTGGTTGAAAGGGCCCGCCAGGCAGCAAACGCCCGGAGCTCCTGGACAGAGAAGACCCCCCCATTGCTATTAAACCAGAATTGATGTAAAAATGAATTGTATTCCTCCACCTTATTTTGATGTCATAATTCTTAATATACCACGGACGTGCGCAAAGATTGTTAAACCGAGGAGTTTAACCTAGAGACAGTACTTTTTCTCATCAACCATTTGCAGAAAAAAAGAGGAAGTCACGATAGGACACACTGCTGTGGAAAGGTTATAGAGTAACACAGATCTGAGCCAGCAACTGAGCATTTAAATTGCGGAAGTTTACAGAGTAACGCGAATATAAGACAACGTATCAGCACACGAGGTAATCGTAAATGCCTTCAGCGATGCCTTCACGATATGAACGAAGCTGGTTTTCTTTGTGGAGTGTCGAAAGAGGAAAAATATATGGTGCGCTCGAGTGGCTTTTTCTGTGGCTAACGTATCAGTCTTGAAATAAGAGGAGTCGCGGACGGTTCTCCAAAAGAGGAATTCCCTTCCAGCGCCATTTCTGAAATCTTATTCTGCACCATTGCGTTAAGTGTTTTATGGCTCACCAGCGGCACTACCACAGGGCCAATATACCAGTGGGTGAATGAGCACACACCATGAGAAAAAATAAAAACAAGGAACGCAGAAGGATGCGTCCCACTAGTGATGTATCCCTGGCCAACCTTCACTTGTGGGTACGCGAGAAACCAGAAGAGCATCTTCATTTTCATCATCATCTCCATCACCACATGAATGCAAAGGAAGGCCAATACTTTCTTTTTCCCGGTAGCAGCTTGTCCCCAATGCGACATATAAATCTAGGGGTCATTCCACGCCAAACCTCCGAGAGAGTTTGTTCGAACTTCTCCGATTTCACTATAAAAATTCATAGTTCACCCCTTCCCTACACTGTTAGTTCTTATAGCCGATTTTTGGCAAAAAAGTTTTTTGCCTCACACCATTTGGAAAAATGCAGTGTCTAGAGTGCGTCCGACGGCACTCTAGCTGATCGTTGCAGGCATGGCTAGAGTGCTGTCCGACGACATTCGAATATTTAACACTAGGCTAGCGCCAGCCTAAGAGTCTGTCGTTGTAGCGTAGATGATCCGTCGTAGCTTCTTCATCCCAAAGTTGGTGGTTCGAGAGCGGCTCTTGCCTCGGTTCCTTTTTATTCATTATTTAATTGTGGTTTACTTTTTATGCCTCAGGTTAGTTTTGATGTTTTAAATAATTTGTTTGTGTGCGTTTGGTTATCTTATGTTATGTTTAGGTTAGGTTGCCTATCTTTACATTATCTAGAGCGATGGACTGCCAGACGCGGCAATTTTGCCACAAAACGCCGGTGGACGTCGCTGTAGTGAAGTGCTTATAATACCGTCGGACGGCACTCTAGACACGGCCTTTGGAAAATTGGCGGGGACGAAGAAAACGTAGGTTCCCGAAAAATCCTTAAGAACAATAAATTATTCATAATATCGTGAAATAATTGAAGTTGATAGAAAAAGCAAAGCTCTTCCTTGCTATAATGGTTTGACATTCGGTAGTGTGTTTGAAAATGCTCTTTGGTGGGAAGGAAAGTGGCGTTTCGGAGCGATTTTTCCACCTTTTTTATATCTGTTAAGTGCTTTGTAGAGACAACGCATCTGAGTACTTTGTTTTTATTTTTAACAGTTCGTGCGGGAGAGAAATATGAGAGCCGTGAATAGGGTAGGTTCAGCGCAGTAAAGACAAAAAATTTGCGAAATTTGGAAAATTCATTTCAGAAAGTTTAATTCGAGTACTTTTCGTGTTAAGCGAGAAAATATTTTTCATACTGAGCGTTAACATGACAAGACGGTCGGCCGTAAGTCCGCCTCATGGCAACAATGGTTCTCCCGCGGCAACGGACAGGCGCGGAGGAAGCGAACGTCAACATTTCGCATGCTTCGCTGATGTTTAACAATGCTGCCGCCTTGATAAATGTTATTCCTTATTCTACATGCTTGTTCAGGCCTTCCGCTGTGGCGAAGAAGAAAGGTGTTGTTAATCTTTGGCAGTTCCTTCACTTATTTGGTTGAATTTGGAGAGTATAGAGAAATATTTTAAAAAATGCCCTTTTTGCAAACAAGCTATGACTTTGCTTCACGCTCCGGAGCGACAGGCGCGCGAAGCCGTGCGGATTGGAAGCAAGGGAAAGGTTCTTGACGCACGTCTAAGAAACACACAATTCCCTGTCAGCAGAGAAGCGAAATCTTCAAAAAGAAGAGTTTAAAAAGACGGTTATGTTGCCTACTGTATTCCCGGAAGAAAACACGTAATACGCAGTCATCAAAAGCTATTCCTCTTGCTAGGTGTGAAAGAACTGTACGAAGAGTTGAAAAAAATTATACGCCCATCCGTATATCCAGGAATATAGCTGAACGTGAAGCTTTCTCGTAATGAATTTTTGTTGGCCAACCCCACGGTGCGGGTATGTGTACTCGAGAGATACGCACCACATCGCTAGAATGCCCACAGAAACTCTAGGGTGTGCATTGCGTAGGCCTAACGTTTGTGTTTGGGGTGTACGGCGCGAATTGGTACGGTGCTTGCCCTTCGCTTTGACCATGCTAAAATGGGGCAACCGGATAGACGTCGGTTTTACAACGCGAGAGACCCAGTTTCGATTCCGGCGACAGGAAACATTTTTTTCTTTCACTTCACCCACGGTCATTCATTATCATCGACAGAAAAGCTGGCTTTCCTTAAGGGCGTATTGCTATACAACGGCATCAATGAGAACAATACAGCTTGGCTTTAAAACGTGCCGTTATTAGTGCGGATCCATTTCGGTCATGGCTCTGTGCCGGCCTCATTGCACTCCACACTGCACGGAAGAGACACCTACACAGTTGGCGTATGCCTCGAGCACCAAAACTTCAAACGTACGCTTGATGCCACAGGCTTAAGGTAAATTACAGACGAACAGAGGTGAACAATTGTATCTAACAGCCGCGGTCCGGAGTATCTCAGCAAAGATGCCCGTCTAAAAGTTTTCTAGAAATCCTACTAGATATGAAAAAAGTTGAGGACTTCTATGTTGAACACTGGATCTCAGGTATTCCCTGGAAACTAGAGAGAGTAACCTTAGGCTCTGCCGAAGTATTGGAAGCGTTCTTAAACGGAGTATAAATTCGAAGGAAGCACCACTTCATAACCAATCACCAAGCAACTTACCTGTGGGAGCTTAAATGAAGCCTTACAGATGAGGAGATTTCCCTGATGTTAGACTTCACGTAGAAATAAAGCTTAACTCGTGTAAGATGCTCAAAAATCGTACCACTGCGTAAATATTCAAAGCACGGCGCACTACTTCGTGGCATACCATCATTCAGTTGAGACTAGGGATCTCTGTGTTAAATCGCTTACATTCATTTCTGGCTTTCTTGACCACACGACAGTGACCAAAGCTACATTTCAAGTTGAGGAGTAAAAATTCATATTCATGTAATCTCTGCTGTCCGAAAACTTCAGTGTTTTTCTGAAGGGGCATCATCACAATACATGAACAACCGAGATTTCTAAACTTGTGGTACCATGAAAATGACTTCAATTTGTCGGCTGAGTGGAACGTTTCTCCAATGTAACACGAAACTAGCGCTTGCAATGGGGTTGGCTGCGCCGTTGAGCAATTGGCAGCCAGGTTCAGTGTTCAGAGACCTTACCTGGGACAGATACTTGCTTTCAATCAGCTTTCTAGATGGGCTAAAAATATGCTAAAGGTATATCCCTGCTCTGGAGTCCAAGAATTATTTGAAAGGTAGTTGAACCTTTCACCACTTTGTAACATCCTCACAAGCAAGTGTAAATGCTGGCTCACTTGCTGCTCCGCCACCCAGATTTTCCAACTGTCACAGAACCCATGTCGGCGACCGCAATGACAACTGCAGCTTCCCTAATGCACCAAGGCCGGACAGGCAGCCGATCTCGTTACACACCTGTATACTAAATGGACGCAGCTTTGAGGAATTCCATTAGGAGCACCAAAAACTGATTAATGGACGCAGCTTTGAGGAATTCCATTAGGAGCACCAAAAACTGATCGTCTGCCGATGACGCCCTTCCGAAATACCGGAATGCAGTGCCGGCCAGGCGCCAACTTTTAAGCAGCGAGCTGCGCGAGAACTAAAAAAAACGCGTAACCCCTCCGCTGCCCCGCATGACTCCCCTTTGTAGTGAAGCGGACTTACGGCCCACCATCAGGGGCCTTGGACGGTGCTCAATATAAACGTTATTTTCTCGCGTAAAACAAAAATTACTGCGATAATTCTTTCTGTAATAAATTTCTTTTGTACGCCTTATCAAATAAGCCTAACCCTGTATTTTTACGTAGAGGAACACAGCGTGATAAGCATCTGAATATGAAAATTTTTCAAAGTTTTGAAAGTTAGTTTGTTTTCCGCGCTGAAAATACCCGCCTCACACCTCTCATCTTTTTTCTCACGCACATACCATCAAATATGTAAACAAAGTGCGCATCTGCATTATGTCTAAAAAGCATTTAGCAGCTGTAAAAAGCGTGCGGGAAGTGCTTAGACACGCCGCTTTGCTTCACCGCAAAGGCTAATTTCCAATACACTGGTAACTGTCAAAGCATTGTAGTAAAGACGATGTCTTTCTTTGTATAACCGGAATTATTTCACTGTGTTCCCTATATTATTTTATCTGGCGATTTTTTACAACCTAGGTTTTCGCCACTCACGGTGATTTTCAAAGTGGTCTTAACAAAAATATGTTTCGGCTAGGAGAACGAATAGTGTAGGGCGCTGACCAACCAAATATTTTTCCACCGTTGTCAGAGAATATCGACCGAACTCTCTGGTCGTTTGGCGAGGAAAGACCGATAGACTAATCCTTTATTCGGCTTCGCCTTTCACATTTTGCTTCCTCCGTTTTGTCGCTAGGCGCTTCCGCCCCAAGAGTTTGCTACATGGATGTGAAGTCCGCGTTTCATCCTTAAAAAAAGTTGTGGAGACAGGCCTGTTTTCCTGCTGCACAGCTACGTCTTTACAAGCCAAAGCAAACTCAAGTGCAATAAGGAGCGGCAGTTACTATTTCTTGCCCTGCCACACTTATCTGGAGCAGAGGAAATCCTGGCCCTCCAAAACGTAGCTGACCAGTCATGGCAATTAGACAAGAAACGCTCTTCTTTTTAAAAAAAATCCCTAAAGCTGAGTTTCTGGGTTGAAGATACCCGGAGTGAGATCGTCAGTGCTATTGCGGCTTGGAGGAGAATCCCCGAGGAAATTAACATCGCGAAGATAACTGGCGTAGTCGGCACGACCTTCAACAGCGACGACTCAGCCAGCCGCCGGGAGAGACGGGCCCCTCGACGGACGGAGCTCGCGGAGAAAGAGCGGGCTGCTTAACGAGACCAGCGGGAGCAGTGAGATCGCCAGCCAAGCGGAGAAGCGGCTCGACCTGTGCTCAACGGACTTCTCAATGGAAAGCGGGGAAATCTCTCTGCTCACCGGCAGAAACGCAGATCGACCAGCTGTCCGCGCATGCAGCAGCACCCTGCTAAAAGGGAACGGCTGGAGCAGCGAGCGAGCTGGCCACGCCAAAAGATGGCGACTTCTAATGCCGCGCGAGTACGCCTCAGCGGAAGGAGGATGATCGTTCCTGCAGCCCCGATAACAAGAACGAGGCCGGCGCCGCGTGGATATGGATCGCCCCCTCGACAGATCCAGGATGTCACAACAAGCACCAAACTGTGCAGGTCAGTGCCTGACATGAGCCTGAGTGTGTGGCTCACCATGACAAGTAGGGGGTACTTTATGAGCAACCCTGAGATAATGGCGGGCGGTTGGTAAGGTATGGGGAGATGGAGCTGAGTGTGAAGGCTGACGAGGCAGCAAGCGTCATGTTTAGGCAAAGAGAGAGCAAAGTGTAAATCAGGGTACGGCTGCCCATTTAATGCAGCCTCAGGCAGTTCAAGGTAAAACTGCAGTGACTGAAGAGATAGCCTCTCCGGCATTGCATGACAGCGTTAACATGCCCACGAAGCAGCCCTCTGCTGTTTACGCTGACCATAGGTGTGTCGTTGTGAATGACGCTTTGTGCGCGTGCGGTGGGTCAGCAGCGGCCGAACCCGAAGGTTCGCTTAGAAAAGGCGGAATCGTCAGTCAGCTTCTCCTGAGTGCAGCGTGGCTGCAACGCACGCTGATGACAAGGCAGCGGTCCTTCTCGAGAGAGAAAGCAAGGAGGAGATGAGTACCTGATACTGTTTTGCGACGGGGTGCCCCGCATGGCAAGAGTGTTTGCGGACGACTACCACCGGTGCGTACCTCCTAGTAAAGGCCGCTCGCTCTTAACCAGCTAGATGAGGATTGCGGCTATTTTGTCATGGTGACCTGCAGCCAGGGTCACGAGGCACTGGCCAAGCTGAGTATTGGGTCGTCAATTGAAGAAACGATGGTGCAAGTGTGTGTGCGTGCTGTGTGGTGTGTGAAACTTTCCGAAAGATATGCTTCACAGTGGCGGTGGGGGTGTCGGGAGCGTCGACGGACTAACTGGTACGGGACCTGGGAAGAGAACGGGGGAAATGGAAAGAACGTATCGCGCGGCGCTTTCAAACGCCGCGCATTTCGAGAAAGCCCGCGCCTGCTCGCACCGGATGTCCTAACATCCACCACATGGCAATGCACCCCGACGAAGAGGACTCGCTTTTCCCCCTTCCCTTGCGCTCCGCGGCAAGAAGAAGGGAAGAAGACAGACAGACAGGCAGACGCGGTCCGGGTGCCGGAGCTCTCGGCCTGTCGTCGTCGGGCTCGTCCCGAGCACAGTTTCTTAGCCGCGCACTGGTCTGTATGTAAATGTACAGTTTTTGTATCAGAAGCTGAGTTTGTCGCTTGAGGATACCCGGGGTCAGATCCTCAGCGCTACTGCACCTTGGAGGAGAAGCACCGGGGAAAAGAACATCGCGAAGATAACTGGCCAGTTTCCGCGGAAAGTGACGACCACGACGACAACTTCGCTGACACGTGCCAACGGAGTGCGTGTAGGGCAAATGCGAGCTATGGGGATTGTCTTAATTGCGTCTGCGCTGAGAAAGGAGGAGTAGGAGCTGGCTACACAGGGTGATGACGTGGGCTAGGGGCCAGGCTATGGGATCTCGCTGCAAGGGAGAACCGGGGAGACCCTTCTGAAAAGGGAGAAAGCTAAGAGGAGTGGAAGAGGCAGGTTCGAGGAGGGCTACATTTCGACGGGATACTTGAATCTCGCCGGGCTTTTGGGTCCCAAGCAAGTGAGCGCGCTACGTGGTTTGTTGGTATGCTGTCGCCGAGGTTCGACCCTTGGCTCCTCGCAGGCGCGCAACTTCGCGTGCCTGGTCCCTGGACAACCAGTTGTTAGCTGCCTGTCATTTAATGGCAGTTGGCGGTTGCCCGCTGTCTGCTATAGCCTTGCACCCGGTCGTGAAAGAGAGCCCCGCGGACCGTTTCCTACGCGGACAATGTTGTGGTCTTCATTGTCGAAATCCCGGGACACAAGACGCCGTCACCACTGCCCCGACCCTCACATTCGTCGCCAGCCGAACTCACGACGCCCTGTGCATTCTGCCGCATTGTTTTGACCATTTAGTGAGGGCTTTTGGTTGTGGTTCTTTTAGAATGACTATTTCTTGACTTTATGAACATATGAAGTATCTTAAGGTTGCAACGGGCTGAAATTTCAAATTGGGTCGGTAATTCTGGTAATTAGTTCGTATTGTGTTTGTTTGAGAATATATGTTTATTTATTCTCTTGGCAAGCGCTGTGGTATGATTGTTTCTGCTGTGGCTTGAGCCAAAAGCCACTAAATAACGCAAAGAACCTGTGCTTTCCTCAAGGATAGACACGCGTTCGGTAATATTGTTCTGAAAACCTTTCATAAATTGTGTTTACAGAATTTATTATATTATACAATTGTTTCTCACACGGTCGAATGCAGTCAGGGATACTCTGAAAATACTTCAAGGGCTTTGTGTGTGTGTCTTAATTTAATCGTAGTTTCTTCTGAGTAGTGATCTGGTTCTGCTGCAGCACCACTTCCTAAGCACATACACTTTCTTGTGACTTACCCGAAAGTCGCAGCAGCATTGACCGCAGAACAAGAAGCCACGTGTGCAAAAATATTCAAGGCCCGTATTAGTTTTATACTCAGGGATGGGTTGGATAATGGCCTAACAGTAATTTAAGCACACCTTCGATGTGTAAAAGAGCACTGGTTTGTGTGCCTTCTCCAGCTCCACTATTTTAAAGTTCTAAAATGGATTCCTTCTTCTGGGTTAATGTCCAAGCAGCGGAAGGGTCGGCGGACAAGCAGAAATTTTTTTCCCATTTGGGAAACGCTCACACGTTCAGCGAAAGCCCATAGAAATGAGGGAAAATGCAGCATATGGCAAGTTTAGTGTCGTTTCCTGCAAAAAACAGTGGTCTCTATAATGCAGCAAGTATATCCTAAACAGCGCTTGACTACACGGCGAATACCAACAACACGGGTACCAACGAGGCCAGCTGTCTATTTTGCAGCAAGTTTATACGCTTATTACGTTAGTGTGAAAAAAAACACCACCGCGGTATCTATTTAGAAAGTTCTGATATCAAATTATTCATATTTTCAAGTATCCCCGCAATCACTAAAACACGAGCAAACGGTCTGGCTATTTAAAGTTTTCCAGGATAAAATTTTCAAATGAACACAAAGAAAATGTCGTTAGAAGAATTCGTTCAATCGTAAATCGTTATGTTCATTTTCATTTCCCCTCCTATTTTTTTTCTCGCGTGTTACAGATATATTACCCTTGGTATCCCAGTCAAAAAACACAACAGAAAAATACGACAGAATGATCCTGTGAGGGAATGGGACATTCTGTAGTCTGTAGTAAATCCTGTCCTGTAGTCTGTAGTAAACCCTGTCCTGTAGTCTGTAGTAAATCCTGTCCTGTAGTCTGTAGTAAATCCTGTCCTGTAGTTTGTCGTAAATCCTGTCATGTAGTCTGTAGTAAATCCTGTCATGTAGTCTGTAGTAAATCCTGTTCGGTAGTCTGTAGTAAATCCTGTCATGTCTGTTTTCGTAGTAAATCCTGTCATGTCTTGAATTTCAACTTGTTTTGCATAATAAATTTACTTCCCGTGATGTTTTTTCTATTAAGTACCTGAAGTATGCAGGATATGCATAACAATTTCAATAAAAATATGACCAACAAACATAAGCATTTGGGGAATTCTTGCCTTTCTGGAACAAGCTTAAAATTGTTTTCAGTGAATAACTGATTTCAGAAAGCTGTTCCAAAAGGCAATGTAAGCAATGCAACAAGTGGTACATTCATGCATGCAATACAAAAGTTTGATGTTGCGCAGATTGCACATGCCTGATGCATGTGCAGTCGCCGAAACTCGTGGACACGCACACTGCACACGCGGAAACTCGTGGATGCGGCAGCCGCAGAACGTAACGCTGGAACACGCCGGAGACAACGCGGTCTCCAGCGAATAGCGAGGCCGATGCTCGCGCTAGGCCTTTTTTCTTTAATAGCCGTGTAATTACAAACCCGCGTAGCTGTTAAGAAGAAATACAGAAGTCTTTCCTTCAGGAACACCTCAGTAGTGCTACAAAATTTAGCTAGACTCATTTGGGCACTTTTCAGCTGATTTGGCCATGCTTCTGAAGCAGGGCCTAATCGCGTCCCATCATCGCGTTCCGTCAATGACGCTCAATCTCTTCATGAAAGCAAATTTATTCTCCCGGATAGAAAAAAAACTATTAAACGAGCATGGACAATAACAGTTCGAAAATTCGTTCCTTATACTAGTTAGGACCATTAAAACACAAGCAAACAAATATTTCTTGAACCTGATTTATTTAAACCGCAAAACTCGAGAGAACGTGAGAGAATTAAAATGGAAAGTCAATATTTAGCTGGAATGCTTGCCTTGGTGAACCTTGATCCGTTGACAATGCATTCGCACAGCAAAACGTGGAGGGGTATCCTGTGGCGAAAAGCGCACGTCTCTGTGGTGATGCACTATCTCGAAGAGTATGCACGCCCGATACCTGCCGAAGTCACGCAGGGGTCATTGCAAGTTCAGTCGATTGTAGAAGCACATCGCACGCATTCGAGATCACACTGCCTGCGAAATTCGTCGTATTCACTCGCATCAGTGTGCCGATAATCCCAAGCACCACGGTTAGTCGTGGCTAGAGGAGTCCTCACTTCGAGATGCTTGAAATCCGGACCACTGATCTTGCTTTTAGCACAGCTTCCGAAGCTTCAAATGTTGCGGCTGATACTTCGCGGAGACATAAGATGCACGTTTTTACAAAAAGTTAGGCGTAACTTCAGCTAGGCAAAGCGCCGATGTTAAATGTGAACGAGCCACTCGGCCACGCTGCCACCGCCAAATTTTGACCGAAGGACGAAAAGCAGGAGGGAACAAAGGAAGGGTAAGGAGGGAGCCGGCCGATCACGAGAAGTTGTTTCGCGACCCCTCCGCACCCCTCTCGATTCTTCGTATTGGGGTCTCCCCGTCCCGCGAGTGCTGTCGCGCCGCGACATGCCTTCAGTGGTGACGATGCTTCCCCGAACTTCTTCCGAAGGGCCGGGCTAGAGGGAAGGCGCGCGTTTTCTTTCTTTCTGCATTTATTTTTTTAACACATCTCAGTAATGCAACGAGTTCACTGGCGCCGTTTCTTTTTTTTTTTTTCACACAGGTAGCCGCAACTGGTTCGCTGTTTTTAAAATCTTATTTTAACTATTTAGGCTTGATTGGACACATGTTTCGCGTTGAAATAAACAAATTGCGTGCTAAAAAAATAAAACAGCACGCAGATTGAAACAATGGGGCTCTCAAAGACACCCAGAAATACGTGTCAGAATGTGCGCTGCAATTATTACACCACGTCTTCAAAAAGCATGTCTTGCTTGTCCTTTATGCGTCCGCTTTGCCGACGGGCTACCCTTATTGCCTCATTCTTTTATCAAAGATTGTCCACAGTACAATATATGCAATTGCAATTCCCTCAAAGAATTAAAAGAATTTGCAAGTTCTTTATGTATCCATTTCTTTGGTTATGGGGCTACGCTTAGATGTTGCAACATTACAGTGATTTGTGCTAAGTTGCGTTGTTAATTGCAAATTTGTAGCGAGGTTTTTTCAAACACGACCGGAATGCTAATGGCAGTAATGCAACAAACGTTCATTACAACAGACGCTTGCGATGTTAAATGTGAACGAGATGACCTTCACTCGCACGCACCATTGTTTTCGTGCAGCGCACGCTATAAAAGTGGGAATTCGCTGCACCGCACAGGCCGAAAACACCAAGTTTCGGAGCATCTGCGTCGATCGCGGCGCTGGAATACAACCAGTTAACCCTTTAAGCGGCGCGCGGCATTCCCGTGTCCAGCCAAGCCGCGGTACCACACTATCCTGTTCGTGCTATCCCGTTTGGCCTGTCTGAAGCTCTGTCCGCAAAGGCAATGGCCCCGTGTTATTCGATGCTCTCCAGCAACCACCCCGCTCGTTCAGCGCGGCGTTTTCTGTTTTCTGTTGTCTCCAGCGTATTACATGGCTCTCTCGATGGAAAATTTTGTCTCCGCGTTGATATTGTCCAGCTCTGCGTTTTCCAGTGTAATCCGTTCTTTCCGGCGTATTCCACCGCTCTCCTAATGCTGGAAAACGCGGGGTTTGCCGACAGGGTAAGCAAGAGATTTTGTAGCAATACTGAACGGTCTGTCGTGTGACACTTTTGCAATGAATCTAAAATTCTCTTTCAGACTGTAAAAATCTTCAGGGACTACAAAATGTTCGGTCGCATGGCAGATAATAATAGTAATTACGGAATCCAGTCGTAGTGGCTGAAGGACAGTCTGTGGTGCAACAGAAATTTGTTTAGTGCCTACAGGGTGTTGCACAACAGAAGTTTCTGTAGTACAACAGAAATGTCTCATGCGACAGACATTTTGTAGTTCTACTACAAAGGTTTTTGTAGTGGGGCTACACAATGTCTGTCGCATGATAGATATGTGTGTTGTACTACATAAATTTCTGTCGTACGACAGGCATTCTGTCGTCCTACTACAGAGATTCCTGTCTCACAACAGACGATCCTGCATTCCCAACAGAAATTCCTGTTGTGCGACAGAAATGCCTTTCGTACGACAGATTTCCTGTAGTTGTACTACAGAAATTCCTGTCGCACGACTGACCATCCTGTAGTCCCAACAGAAATCCCTGTCGTGCGACAGAAATGCCTGTCGTACGACAGATTTTCTGAAGTTGTACTACAGAAATTTCTGTCGCACGACAGACCATCCTGTAGTCCCAACAGAAATCCCTGTCGTGCGACAGAAATTTCTGTTGTGCGACAGAAATTCCTGTTGTGTTTTTCGACTGGGATGCTACGTTGGGTTACTTTATCATGTTTGTTATTGTTCACCTAAACATACGAAGACTCCACGCCTACATGACATGTTTCCTATCCTTGTTAACGACATTATCATAAGAGTAAAATGCCACGGTGGACGATATGGCTCGGTGCACATTTTGCAACCGGACATAAGGGACGGGAAAGAGGCATCACTGGAACGTCGCTTCATGCCTATTCAACACATCGGTGCAGCTATTCAGCAATGCCATATGCACAGCAGCAGTCATTCCCTGCTCGAATGTATTTGGGTCTCATATGCTTTACACGTACACCACCGCATGTAAACTAGCCAAGCTACGAGCAAAGTGAAATGACCGCGACGTCCGGTACAGGTGCAAGGGTCGACGCACTTGTCTGTGTTCTCGTGGCTTAAAAATATGAGCCAAAAAACTTGATTCAAATCGGTTCTGCCTTGTCTGAAACGGGATAACTATAGGACCCATTGGCTCGCTACAGTCAAATCTCGACATAACGAGTCACGCCGGAGCGCCCACAGTCATTGGGTATTTTGAAAAATATTTGTTAGATATACTTGGAAGTATACGCTTGTGCAGAGAAGCAAGCTCTCAAATCAAAACGTTGCACTCACTTCAAAGCAGCTTCATTTGAAACTATCAGTAATTTTCTTCTGGCGGGTGCAGCACGCAGGGCGGATTCTATTGATTGATTGATTGTAGGATTTTACTCTCCGACGCAGTGGAGGGCACCGGATTAATTTTGACCGCCTGGGGATCTTTAAAGTGCGCCGAAATCTCACGCACACGAGATTTTTTGCTTTTTGCCTCCATCAGAAAAGCGGCCGCAAAGGACACAAATCGAACCCACGCCCTCGTGCTCAGCAGCGCAAGGCCTTTGCCACTCAGCCACCGCAGCGGGTCAGCGCGGATTCCTAACTGCGCAATACCTTTACGAGCACATCATCGCTGCGAGAAATAAAAGTGTGCACTTTGTCCATGTGCAGTAAAACATCATTTTTGTACACTATCTCACAATCTGTCGTGTTCTCTGACCCATAGACGTCTTTGTTCGCGTCGTGATGTGAGGGCTGTCGCTTCTTCGTGTCTGTGGCACTAGCTGCATTCATCGTTGGATCTCGCGCAAACTACGTAGCAAGATCCCCCACAACCAAGAAGTACCTTCCCACACAGGTGAATAGCGTGAGAAACAACTGAACCAGCGACTGGATATTAACTGAGACTTAAAGGAATGAGAGACAAAAGGCGCAAGAAGGCTAGGCTGGCTAGGCCACTGACCATTAAACTACAGCTTTGTGCTGGCCGTAGAAATTGGCACTGAAAATGGTAATGATGATAGGTACTACCCTTGGGGGGAACACACATAGAAACCGCGGTTTCTGTTTCATGCAAAAGTTGCGGCGTGGGTAATTTACCCGGATTTGTAATACTGATGTTCCTAGATTCTAAAGGAAAAAATAAATTACGTACATTATGCTGAAATACGCGCTGTACTGAAATTAATATTTAAGAATTGTTTTTACATGGACAATATAGGCAATCTGGCAGTGATTTTTTAAAATACTCGTAATAGTCAGATACTCGTTAATGTGGGGTACATAGTAACGAGATTTGACTGGATATAGGTGTCATGAGTAAAGTAGCTGTAGGTGCCATGGACTCGTGTGTTAAGGTAACGGTAGAAATATTGCCCGTCTGAGCTGGGTACACGCCCAGCACGTCCGGTGCGATGCAGAGCACCAACTTAACGTGCTCATGTGCGGCGCACCTTCCCTAAACCGGAAGACGGTATCAAACTACACTTTTTCTAAACCCAACGCAAAGACGTGGCTTAGATTAAACTTTCCCAAAGCCAAAAAAGACGACTGACGAATACTGTTCTCCGTAATAGGAAAACCGTGCAAAGCATGACCTGTAGTCTTCTATGTTGCGGCCATCATTGCTGCGTCTCAGGAAGTGATCGCATCATCAGCGAACGGTTGGTCCGGTGGGCTACTGTGCCGTTATCTTGCAACGCGTCGCCACCGCCTAGCATGTGTTGTAAATCATGTTTGCACATCTCACGCGCGTTTGACGTGGTTACGATCAGCCACGCAACAAGGAGGACGTGAAGCACATCCCCCGGTTGCCTCACTCGTTGTTCAGCACTCACTCCTGAGTGCTGCAATGCGCTGGGGCAGCATGCACTCGTTGAGTTGCAAGAAAGGTTGCTACCTAATTAATTTATGTATGTGCTCTTCTATTTTTTGCAATACTGTAAGCCCTGTCGGGCTGTTACAGAGTGGTAACTACACCATACATCACAGTTCTAATTTAGCAACTAAGATTCGTCTGTTTCTACATTTTCAAAGAAATCTACGGTGAAGCAGGGATGCTATTCCGGAAGGCCCGAGATTGAGCAACACTCGGGAAACAGGAGCTCTAGCGACGCCCACTTAACGTGATGATAATCTTTCGAGGCGGAGCTCAAGAACTTTAAAATTCGTTTCACGCTATTTGCTGATTATTGGGGTGGCGTAACCGGTCTACGGCAGTGCGTTCAAAGGACGCGAGACTACGGCGTGGCGCGTTTTTCACTGCTATCTCTCGTTCCACGGCTGCACTGGTGGCTAATGGGGGCAAGCAAATCCAACGACATTATTTATCGCGTTTTTATTTTATTAATCTGTATTTCACTAAAAAAAATTTATTTTATTTTAGGCGTTCTTATAAGCTTTTTGGTTTGAAATTCGCCGTCCTAAGAAGCACTTTCTGCCCATTTCAGCCGTCGATGGCAGACAATGCAATCACGTGACTAAGTCCGAGTGGCAAAAAGAGAAAGCGCGTCATAGAAACGCGCCACATTCAAAATAATTGCTGCTGGGTGTTATCGAAATGCTCCGTGCACTTTCAGATACGCAATTTCCTAGAAGCACTTCAGTCTGCTTGCGTGATGTAAAGCGAAAGCTCGGCGACTTTTAATAACGACTGATATATTGTACTTGCGATACATATTAACCACTCATAATTGTACTTCCGGAAATGTTTACCTGATATATTGCACTTGCGCATTTTTCCTCGCTTTTAGTTCTTCGTCTTTCGGCATAAATGTTGGCATTATTTCGACCGGCTTCTTTTCTGCTATACTGTGTTTCCGTCAGTTTCTTCTCTTTCATTTCGTAGTGAACTCGTCAGCAAGAAGACAGCCCAGCCTCCATATAATCGGGAATCTGCGAGGCTGGTGTGCACCTGTCCTTCTTATGTGCCATCATGTTCACCTGGCACGCATTATTCTATAGCTCTAACTTTTCGTAATTTGTGAATTCTCGAAACCGAGCCAATTGGCTCTTCAAAGCTCTCAATTGCGGGAGGGTCACCCAATTGGGCATGTGCTACGAAGAAAGGAAAAGCAACAACCCCAGCTTTTCGAATTTGTTTTCTTTATTTCACTTCGCTCTTCACAGCTCGTGTTCGACGAAGCTCTCCACAGTTGTTGTTTATTTATTGACTCTATACCTTCACCCTCCTGCAGGCATAGCGCTATTTGTAACGGTCTCAAGCTTCCCTTAACAAAATTTGAATGATCCGCTTCCTTCCAGACGACAAAGACGCTGAACAAACCCGTTGAAATGCGTAAGGATCACCTCCGATAACGGACACACGCCATTAATTATCAACCATCCTGCGAGTAAAGTTTTCTCCAGAATGGCAAGACACGAAACGCCTGAACAGAAACTGTCTGCCGCGCTGACGATAAATGAAGCTCCCGGTCATGCAACGCTACATTGGAAAGTTTTGCTAGCAGACGATAACTGAAGCACAACCACACGATGGAAGCCTTCTTTCCATAGAGCGATTGCGACTGAAGCGTACGCTCTGGCTGCAGACGGATAAAAGGCATGGCAAAACCTGCTGGAGCCATGCCTGGCTAATCATTTAAAAATGGCGAAACACTTGTCTGTAGTAATCCTATTGCGCACACACCGGCTGACTGTCGACTGACGGCGGTCGCTTCTGCGGTCGCTACCAACGCTTCCGTGGAAGGTGTCCACCGCGTAAAACCGCAGCGCAGGCAACACTCGCTCCTCTGCAGCCATGAAGCGAAAGCCTCCTCAAAGTCGTCGCAAAGGGTGTCGCGCCTCAGATGGCTGCAGAGCCAATGGATAGTACTTTCGAGAGACGAAAAAGCGCTTGAAATTCTTCCTCCGCAAAAGAAAAATCTCTGTCCGGATAAATATATGCCTGCTACGGCGAGTGTGAACAATAAACCACGCTGCAGCAGCCACCAACACGAGCTTCACGAGTTTAACTCGGCTGTGCAATGCCTCTCCCGAGTTTCGTCCAAGTTCTCGTGTCAATCACACACACCCGGCCTATTCGTTGGCGCAGCGTAGCGACCAAAGCCCCACCCAACTATGACTGCCATGGCGTCCTAATCACCGGTGGGGTAGCGTTGCAGCCACTGGGTCACTTGCATTTGATGATCCGGCAGCAAAGCTTAGAAGACAACAATCAACGAATGAAGTCCTCAGGCCACCGTCAGTCAAATACTGCCCCAGACGCAGGTGGGGGATTCGGTCAGAACGAAGTGCTCGCTCCAGTCCGGACGATAGGAGCGGCCACGACGACAAAATTTTACCACAGCAGCCGTATTCATACACAAAAAAAAACACAATCGACGACAGATGACACATCCTAAAAGTCTAAAACGCACTCGTACGATGTCGAAACAAGCTCATGAGACGCTAAATTGAGGCGATGTCAGACACTACGCCTGCCATCCGCATGTAAACAAAGCCGGTCACGTTTGACGGTCGGAAGAAGGGCGCGTTCGTTTCGCTACAGGGAAGTGCTTCGCTTACTTGGTTTGAGTTCGCGCTGAGCTGCACTGGAGCCACCCTCAAACCACGTAGTAAACACTTTTCAGTGGAAGAACAGAATGCCGAGGAAATCGAACCCGCTCCGCTTTTAGAGGGCGGACCTTTAAAGAAGGCTGGGGCGAGGCCGGAATTTCAAAAGGAATATCTGGGTCATCTACTTTACTAAACGGAGTGCATATTGCAACTCGATTCTAGACGGCGCTGCACGCGGATGTTCGTAGAGGCCGTGCTTTTTCAACCTGATATTTACAAGCGTGCTCCCTGCGTTTGCGCAAGTGTTGCATTTGGGTTTATCGTATGCTGTACTATCACTACTATGTAAACTCGAGCAGCTGGAATCTCGGGACCGAGCTATCTAGGGCCTTCTGGAATAGCGCCCCAGTTCTAGTCCACATTCGTTGTGACAACAAAGTATTCTTACATGTGACAATGCTTGGTGTGTAGGGTATATTACCGCGTGGGTGATTGTTTCGTGATCAAACCCTTCCTGGGGTATATTAGCACAGTAGGGTATGAAGCAGGGCTGTTCGCGTCAAAGTCCTATCCTACGGAGGCCGGACAGCGGAGTTTGTTTTGCATTTGGTTAAAAGAATGGAATTACTGTTTCATAATACCTTGCGAAGGTTGGATGGTTAATGGTTGTTCAGAAGAGTTGAGAACTGGGCCAGTTGGTACAGATCCTCGCGGTGAAATAGCGCGCAAAACCAGGGCGCAAGAAAGGAGGACGACAAAAGGAGCGCTGGATATCAACAGAAATGTTTATTATACAGCGAAAAAGTATACGAGTGCGTGCGACCGTAACAATGATGACGTATGCATCACGTGTGCACAGAACAACCGCTGACTCAGAATTTGTGCAGATAATTCACTTCGCAGTCCAGTCCAAGGATAAGCAACAAATACCATCTTCTCAATTCTATTTAATGTAAGACGCTTCATCTTTCTCCACGGTTCTCATGTCTTTGTGGGCCGCCAAAGCCGTGCTACTCCTTAGCAATAGTTAGCAGCCGCAAGTTTCACAATCAGACGATAAATGTGACGTGGGCATGCCCTTGAGGGTGATGCGATGCTCGCGCAAGTGCTCATTGAGGCACCACCCCACTTGCCGCATATACATTTTTTTTTCAATTCAAAAGAGTTTCAGCACACGACATTGCATCGGCAATCAACAAACTGAATATTGTGCATAACACCACAACTTTTGTTTTGACAATAACCATTACCGGACCGCTTGAAGATATGGAATAACAGCACACTGTGCGCTTCCTTTGCATAAGCAGATGTCCCCTGATACTTCCATTTTGTTAAAACTTTTTTGGCCAGGAAACACAAGCGAATGACCAGAAAAGCCAGCTTTTTTTCAATATATCTATCTTGCGCTGAAAGTTGGTGCTCATCGTGTGGACGCAAGACTTCCTGCAGCGAAGTCAGGCTATTGACCAAAAAACCTGTTTTTACCATTTTTAAGTGGCAAGACGAAGAACTCAACAGGGGCTTACATACATACGCATACATACAGCATACGTGCTTAACCTGGAAAGTCAGCTTTAAGTCCAAACACTGGATGACACCTCTTAGGGAACCTCACTTGTTAACGCCAGACAATGACTATAAACCTCAAAACACTATTTACATGTTGCTCAAAGCTACATGTCCGTACCAGTGAGAGATAGTCATCAACGTACCTAAAAGACTTGAAAAGTAGGCCTTCCAGTTGCTTCTTCAGGACAGCGTCCAGGCGGCGTCCAGGATACCACAGAAACAAAATTTAAGTGGTGTTAATAACCTGGACATCACCGCCCTGAAACACCTTTTGGGCCTTGAAAATTTAACAAAAGTGAGTGAGGATTATTACTTGTGTCAGCACTGCTTCAGGCACTTCACTTTAAAAACTCTATGCTGCGTCCAAGCCCAACGCCGACATTTCTGTGGCTGCCGACGGAGCAGTTGAGAACCTACACCTTGGCGTACTTCTTCCTGAAGTGTCTTAATGGAAACCGCCACGTGCTGTGAGAAAATGGTACAGATGAGCTGATTCCAACCAAATGCAAAGGGAGTTGGCTCACGCTTTAACCAGAAAGGTGTGGTCGTCACAATGACGCGAAGGCTGCACCTGGCTCAACATGGAATAAGTGTTTCACCTGCGCCGAGTTCAACCAAAACTCTGAACAAGCACTTGCAACTTGTACATCCACCAGGCAGCGTTGCCAGCTGCCCTTGTTGCTGCCTTAATCCCTCAAGAAGAAGGAAGTGCAAAAGATTATTCCAGAATCGTCTATGTAACTGACCAATAAGTCAGGCAACTAGAGGGACAACAAAGGCGTATGGTATCAACCGGATCCGTACACGACAGAAAGGGCGAGCCAGGACTGCATAACCACGGCAAGTGAATACCTCACAAAAGATGACCTGGAGTGTTCCAGACAAAGTACGAATAAAGAAGACGTCATCCATGTTGTGAATGATGGAGAGTAAACTTTTGTCACAAAACTCTTTGTGACACAATCAATTCGAGAAGCGTTACGCATTTACAACGAACAAAATCCTGACATAAGCATTGGGCTAACAAAGTTTTACTCGTTGCGGCCTTGTTAGGTCAAGTGTAGTCATCAGCAAAACATGTGTGTTTGTATGTACTGTGCCGTTAACGAACTTTATGTTGCGGCTTTGGAAAGTGCTAGCAAATCAAAAATGGACGCCATTGGATTGGGTGCTGTATTCCTCTGGACTCCGGTATCAGACAAGTGCTTGTTAGATGAGTACGACAAGTCCCCAAAAGGCGAGCTCCTGACGCTCGAAACGCTGAATATCCCGGATGAGGAAGAAATTATGGGTGCAGGTGGGAGCCCTGAAACCGTTACAACCTAAGAGAACAATCCTGAGACAACCTATGAGAGCCCTCAAGAAATAAGATTCTGACGGCAAAATGCATGGTAACTGTGCTTCCTGAGAAGATCAAAGGCGTTCACTTCATATACCTCGAAGAAATGGAAGTTTCAAGCTATCGTGAACCCAAAATGTGGAATGGCGAACAGTACGTGGGCTTCCTGACATACAGTCGTGGCCCGTGCGTCATTTAAGCACGGCATAAGAAGCAGATAAATACGAACTGTACGCAGCCCGGACTGTTTGTGCCACTTTGAAGAAACTTTGAGTATTTATGTGGTGAGCAACGTTTTAATAAACAGCTGCATGTGTGTACGAGATTTCGCCGCACGGTAAAGATTCCCATGTGTTCAAAATATGGAGCACTCCACTTCGGTGCGACTCATCGCCTGCATTGCTTCGGCGCGTCAAACCCTATATTCAATAAATCAATCAATAAATAAACAACTAGTTGCTTTGCACCTAGTAGATGAACGTTATTACTGCGGTGTCGATGGAACTCTGTTATCATGTCAAACGTTGACTTTGTATATGTCGCTTTGCTATTATTTTCCCTTTATTTTATCTCAAAAACTAATCTGCCCTTTCGACAAAATAAATACAGGAAATCTGCCGAAATTCATCATCGCCGTTTTATGTCTCAGCCCCTTGTGACGAGTCTCTGAGATCAAAATGATGCGAAATATTTTTAATTAATTGACAGTAGGCTTTAACGCACCGACGCACCGCAGGCGATGAGGCGCGCGGTAGTGGAGGGCTCCGGATAAATTTTGAGCACCTGGGGATCTTTAACGTGCGCTGAAATCTCGTACACACTGGCGTTATCACTTTTCGCCTCCATCAGAAAAGCGGCCGCCGCGGCGGCGAATCGAACCCGCGACCTCAAGCTCAGCAGCGCCGCGCATTAGCCACTGAGCCACAGCGGCGGGTCCAAAGCCATCCTTGTGTCTTGTTTAGGGGCATGGGAGGAAGCTATGTTTACTATTTATAAAGCGATGCCAACTTTAGAAAACACACCTATTAAAATTTCGTTTTACGAAAAAATAATAGCCTTTTTTTACATACAAAGCACTAGCTAATAACGGAAGGAATCGTGGCTCTGTATTAATGAATGCATTGACTTTTGATATGTTAGTCCCATAGTTCAAGGCAAAAGTTTTGTTTGGGATTCTAGAATGCGATTCGCAAACCATGCCACTTAAAAGGCAGAAAAAAGTAAAATTCAACACCATTCCGGGTTTGAACCCAGGATTTCGATTGAGTGGGCGGAAGGCTTTATTCTACTGCGCCACAAAATAACAGGATATTGCGAGGAAATAACCTATACACTACATCGAGACTAATCCTCTGTGTCGCATCAAAGTTTTGTACCTAATTTCAAGGATTCCTGGCTCGTTAACTTTATATTTTTTGATATAACAGTTCCACACTAAGTTTCCACAAAGCCCCCATTAAAGCTAACATCTATTAACGACACTGTTTTGGCTGCGAGTGCAATTTCGCCCTGCAGGAATAGTGCTCGACGTGCTTTTGTTTTGCCTTAACGCTAGGGCCTTTGATAGATATTGATTCCTGATTACGTAATAAACCTTGCGCAACTCCTGTTCTGCTGTTAACTGAGCTTATTTTGTCTACAAGCTTGGTGCTCGCACCTGAATACGAAATCGGAAACTCCGGGAAACGCATTGTCGCCTAAACGAATGGCCGAAGCGTCAGAAGCCCAAATTCAGATCACACGTGCTGAGCTGTATGTACTTAATGGACCTTACACTGTTTAATACATTACAGGAACTAACAGAACAGAACCGCTTTTATTACGACACGAATGTTGTCGGGCAGGGATCCATACTTTCCCCGATACTATTTATTCTCGCCATGGTGAGGGTCGCTCGAAATCTCGAACGTGACTCAGCTGCACGATTCACAATATATGCAGACGATGTAACCATATGGACTGAATCAGCCGACTTTTCATGCTACGAAGACATGCAAACCGAACTCCAAGCCGCCGCAAATAGCCTTGAATGCTCCTTGGCCTCTCTTGGTTTGGAATTAGCCCCCGAAAAAACCGAATTCTTACCTGTATTTGGCCACAAACCCCCTCCACACTATAACCTTCCAACTCTTCTTCTCGCCGGTACTCCTATAACAGCTAGTTTTCAACCCATACGACTACTCGGAATCCCAATCGGACGCAAAAACAGCCCGTCAATATGGTTACAGCAGCTGAAAGCTAAATGGAAAACAATTCAACATGCCATACATCGCCTTTCGAACAAATTTGGTGGAGCAAGCCAGAAGGCAACCCAAACTTTAGCCCACGCCGTCGCAATTGGTACCATAACTTACGCAGCCCAAACCTACGACCTCAACAAAACGGCCATGAGAACGCTTCAACAGCTGCACCGAGCCACCCTTCGCACCATCAGCGGACTACCAAAACATACTCGTCTGGAGAACTTGCAAGCTGCAGTTGCTCTTCCCCCACTGGAAAATATAATTAAAGAGCAAGTGAATCAATCCCTTCATAAGCGCACATTAACTCATCAAGGTGTCGCTATCATCGCCTGGGATAATCTCAAGCCGCCTGAACCCCCCGACATCCCATCGCCTCTCGCTCCGTGGAGCCGCCCTTCTGTCACGGACTCTACGGCCACCCATCCCGTCCCGCGCAACGCCCGCCCCGTCCGCGCTGCCCGCATCAACGCTCTTCGAAACCGTAAACTCCCCAACGAAATCGACATTTACACCGACGCGAGCATTTCTCCTCCGCTAGTTGGCACCGCATGGGCTTCTCCTGACCTCCCTTCCATCCAAGGCAAACGATCCCTTAATATTCCATGTGCTACCATCCTCGAAGCGGAACTCCATGCTATTGTTCAAGCCATAGACTACCTCATGTTTGACTTTGACTCCTCCGTGCCTCCCCAGATACGCATCCTGACAGACTCTTTCGAAGCCCTACAGACTCTAAAATGTCCTACGTCGACCAATACCATCGCCAACAAAATTATTCATCAGATCTCCATCCTGAAATCTAGCGGCATTCATTTTCGCATCGACTGGTCACCTGGACATGAGGGGTCATCACCGGGGAACCAGGCAGCCCACTCGGCTCTAGTCCTCCTCTAGTATCACCTCTAGTCCTCCGCTGCTACCCGACTTGGCTCCTCCACCAACTGAGACATTACCACCAGCGATACAGCTTCTACGTTACAAAAAGGAAAAAAAAGACCGCCTCAAGGCCCTGACTCCAACCGGCTTTTTATCCGCCCTGCCCCCGCTCCCAAGATCAGCCGAAATTTTCATAAACAAATATTTTGCTAATGCTAGCCTTACCCCTGAGACCTTCCGGAAATGGTACACTCCGTCTCTACCGCCTCGATGTCCCTTCTGCGCCTCCCCCACTCCCGCCAATCTCCAGCACCTAATCTGGCACTGCCCGAAGTTCGTGCGCTAAAGAACCTTCAAGCCTCCTCCAAATACAGCCTCTCTTTACATCGACCCTCGTACACTGGAACCCTCCATGCTGGCTTTAATTGCACACTTTTCCCTAAAAAGCGGTCTAGCGCGAGCAGTCTAGAGTCGTGAGCCTGCTCTCCTCACCCCACGCGGCCTCTTCAGCATTCTTAAGGAGCCCACCTGTTTTGGGTCGAACTGTACGCATTTAAGATGTCCCAAGTTACAACCCCCCCCCCTTCTATTTCCCCTTCCCCCACTTGACGTAGAGTCTTCCTGTCACAATAAAGGGACAAAACCACGAGAGAAGTTATTGAATCATTCCACATTAAAAGGTGTTTGAAACGCTGTGTCAGCGCCCCCTCCCTCAATTTGACCGACAAGGAATACTCCTATCTGTGTCACACGTTGCGGAACTAATGCTTTGGTCTATCTAAGGTTGTGGCGCTGTTTTCAGGGTTTGCGTACTTTACGTTTGGCGTGTGTTGTATCTTATATTATTTTCTGCCGCATGTGCCTCGACCGCTGTTAAGTCTTGTAATGGTGTGTATAATGGGGGAGGGAATCCGACCACGTGTACTCTGGATGGTATATATTTGTATGTTTTTCAATAAACGAGTAGTTGCGAGTAAGCGCCGTGTTGTCTACTTCTTCCTTCGTCCTTGTTTTTTTGAGCGCTTCTGTATTCCACCACGATGAACACACACCAACTAGCCCAACTTTCCGTTCTTCTGCCTCTCTCTTCCACGGTTTCCTCTCCTTCGGGCGCACTGCGCATATAACCGGTGTGCCGTTCTAGAGTCCACACCGCTTTACAAGTACGCCAACGTCGTCATCGACTGGGACCGGCTTACGCAGTCCCCTCAACGTATATAAGCGGCGGAGCGCGCGTTCGGAATTCAGTCAAGGCCGTCTTTGCTTGACTTTCGCTTGACGTGACGCTTTGCTTGACTTGAGTAGATGCGACGCATTTACTCGAGTTCTCCCCGTGGGAAGATGCGGGCGGGTTTTTTTGTTGTTTGTTCGGACTGTCTTTTATTTTAGCATTGGGTCGTTGCACTCTTAAAGGGGGGGGGGGGGTAATGCCGCAAACCATGTATGGGTTTGTTTATTTATTGTTTCTTTTTACTGCCTGGCCCACCCCCGGCTGTGTTATCTGCGTTCCAGACGAAGTGCGTCTTTCATTCTTTAGTTTCATGCCGCACGGGCTATCACATTCTGATAAGCACACTGTTTCGTCCTAACGTCGCTAGCCCAGAATAATCTTCTGTCTTCTACAATGTTCTGGATGTGAATCGACGGTTCCAGAAACACTTGCGCCGAAAGATTAAAGCCTGCAAAGCAGACGCCGTGGCATTCGATCTCCGACGCTCGCTTGAGTACGTCACTTTGCTGACTGCTGCTTCGTCGCCCGTTTATTATTTTTGTTAGGGGAGCACAACTTCGCTCCAATAAACGTGTTTTCCTTCAAGACAACTTCGTCGTCTTTGGCTTCCTGACATTAAATCAATTCGTGATTTTATATCAATTCCACATTTTGCACGCACTAGGCAGCTCAGAATGGATACCGTTTGGGCATCAGCATCAGCATAATGTTTTGAGCGCAAATCTCCAAACAGCCGGCGTCACGCTCCCGTGCCGTAGACAACGCACTGGCGGCTGTTGGCGCGCGCTATTTTGCTATAAGTATCACGTCAAAGTTTTAGATGCGACGCTGAGACCATCTCTTGTCGGCGGCCCTGTCCTTCCTGCTTGCGTCCGTTGTCGTCGTCCGCGGCGGCGTCCGCACTCTCCTCCGCTCAACCCCTCTCCTCTCCGATAGCAAACACTCTCTCGCGAAGGGCATTGGATTGGATTCGATTGGATTGGCTTGGCTTGGCTTGAATTAGATTGGATTGGTTTGGATTGAATTGGATTAAAGTGGATTGTGTTGGATTGTGTTGCGTCATAGCCGCGGCAGATGCACTGGCGCCGGCGCGTGCCCAGGTGAGAGGAAACACTCTCTCTCAACATCTGCGGGTGTGCGGCCCAGCGTGGGCTCACTCCGCCGGTGGGCGGCGCTGCGTGCGGTACTGCGCATGTGCAGTACTTTTTCTCTCTGCGGTCTCCTCTCTTTCGGGCGCGCTGCGCATATAACCGGTGTGCCGCTCTCCGGCGACCTTTCGGTCGACAGTTGCTCTCCGCTTGCGCGTGAACCCCCCTCAGCGTCGCATCACACCAGGGTTCACGCGAGGGGAGGTGGGCGTGATTTTTTTAACTTGCATCAGTGTGCCCTGGTGCATGTGATAACTGCCGGTGTGCACGCACTCGCTCTCTGTAGCGCTCTCATACGCGTTGGCAGTGGTGCGACGAGTACAGCAAGGTCAAGAGCGCCGTCCTGTCATGGCGACCGGCTCGGCGTTTATTTTGTCGAAACCAAAGATGACACAAATGAACAGAGGTTGTAGATAATTGCTTACTCTGAATTTGACCACCTAATGAGCTATTCTATCTATAATTGGCTGCTAGGCACTCATAACTGTTACAAAAAACGTAACACGAAAATGTCTTGTCAGTACTCCTTTATGGTTGAAACATAACAAGGTTTAGTTTGGTTCAAAAGACAGTTGCGAGTACCTGTTTGCAGTTATGAAACCCAGATGTATAGAACGAGAGGAAGCGTAGGAAAGTGCGGCGACTGTTGTTTTGGTTGAAGATAACCATTTTTAAATGTTAGTAGAGTGAAAAAAAAAACGTCTCCCGTGTGGCGACGGCAGCAAGATCGATCGAATTATGCGTTTCAGGCGTCATTGATTCCAGCGCCGGGGGGGGGGGGGGGGCTGTATTCGCAGGATTTGGGTATTTATGCAAAACTAAGTCTGGTACACTGCGGGGGGGGGGGGGAAGGGGGAGGGAGGGTACCTAAAAGGCCGCAACAACGCACGAAAGATTGTAATCTGTATTGATATTACATTATTTCCACTTCTACTCCTAGATAGGTGTCCAAAAACCGAGACCATTTACGCCGGGCAGTACCTCCACAGTCTATTATGCACTCCTATGTTAACTATCACACTTTCAGGACCGACGCTTTTGCTACGCATGTATTCTCACTTAATTACGCGTAACAAGCTCCTCGAATCAACGCTGAAAAAAAGACAGCAAACATTGCTAACCTGGTCTGCCATGATGCTCCCGCATGCAGTCAATATTTACGTACTCTTCGGTCGTGAGCAGGGAATTGCCTTGTTGAGAGTACTAAAATAAAACAACGTACTTGCGAACTCTATAACGTGTATATGTAACCGGTGTAGTGAGAGCGGGTGCATTTTAGGATTGAACGATGATACAATGGCTATAGTTTTCCGAATGTGGTACTTGTAGCAGCTGGGAATTTATTGATGCATTTGAGCAAAACCTTTTGCAACAGTTTGACTAACAATAGCGATCTTGGCAGCAGGGGCAATTGTTTACACCGACAAGTTCTGTCTTTAGCTAAATGGGACCAGCAGGTGGTGTTGCATGTGATGGCGTTCCTTTTCTGCACAAGCCATTCGGCTTTATAAGCTTTGTTAAAAATAGGTTACCCAGAACTGCTTTCAAACGTCAAGCGCTCTGTGGATTTTCAAACACGAACTCTCCGGTCCGACTGCAAGTCGCGGGATTGAAGCCTTGTTGCAACTGCGGGTGCATATATCACATATTCCCATACACGCACTGTTCTGTGTTGCTGGGACAATATTCACCTAAAATTAGTGGATGCACAGAGAAAGCACACCGGGGCTGCAGTTGCTGGCACATGTTCCGTACACTGGCACGGTTCCAACGCAAAAAATCTTAGCCATGTAGTTTGGAATAGCCCTGGAAAAGTAAGCACTGGAAATACACACTTGAGCAGTCTACAAGGCACACCGCGCGCATCTATAAGTCAATAAATCATCAACAACCGTTCGAATGACTATAATTATGTCTCGCAAAAAAGGACAGAGGTCGATTACGGCTGTATTCAGCGTTGAATTGAATGTTCTTGTGCCACGTATATTTTCCACCAGCTGTAACTCTTCAAAAATGAGGGTGTGGAGGTTGTCTTACCCATACGCCACCTGGTCGTAAGTTTTTCAAAGTATAACTTTCAGGTTATTATTGTAAGCGGTTTTTCCTGCTTTGTTTTATTTATTTGCCGCCTCAGTTGTCGTGACATGATCGAAGTGTAAAACACCGCATTACTTCATCTTTTGTGTTTAAATTGCTGTACAAGCCCTCTTGGTTCCACTACAAGGTAAAACTATGATTCCGTTTGTCAGCAACGCAGCTAAACTGGGTATTTCGCTGGACATAACGTTTTCACAAAAAAAGACCATCCTAAACCAATGGTGGCCACAGCTACGCAAACTTCAACTAAGAAGAATGTCTTTATTTTCGTTTTGCCCGTAAGTGTCCGACGTTGTGAAGAGGCAGATACTGTCACAGAAAATTTTGGTGCCACATTGCTGAATATTTCTGCTAATCCTAACGTAAAAATCTTATTTTTCGCATACGGGGACATTTTTGAATACTGAGTATGACGCCGCGTTCTGATCACGCACCGTATTTTTCGTGACAGGCCATAACAGACGTATACATGTTTCTAAATCCTAGGTGTTCGTGCCAAGAAACTTTACGTTGTGTCATTTTTTTTTTTCAAAACGTGACGTTTTAAAGATTGGCTATATTTTTGCTGTGCACAAATATGTTCTTCAGTACTGTGAGTGAAATAGAGTGCCCCAGTGCTGTTCAGAAAGCGCATTGTTGGTGCAAATGTTACGGAGACCAAGCGATTTCGGGAACACATACAAAGTTCTTAACGTTAATGAATCATGTCAACTCGCTATTTAATATACGGCCGTTTAGGCGGTCCATACAGGCGGTTAACTGAAAAATCTCGGTTAGTATTACCTCTCGGCAGTGGTGGTAACGCTATAGCGCAGAGCAGCTATGCCAGTGCGTGCACGGAGTGGGATACAAACAGCAGTTGTTATTTGTCGCTTCCACCCTTCACGTCAGGGGATCTCTCCGGGTTCCCTGCAGCTGGTATGAAATGAAAGCTTATAACAGCTGTGAGTACGAGGCTGAACAAACCTATGCTTACAACGCCACAGACGGGAACGGCAGCTTTGCAGACAAGAGGTACTCAAAAATCCTTGTTAGGATTTTTCGCACTTTCGGTAAGCCTAAACCCTCCACCTGTTTGTGCATTAAAAATATAAAGGCCTTGTTTTCTGCAATCTGTGCTGCATCGAGCAACATGTGTGAAGCTTCTGCACGACATTAGCGGAGCCAAATTTAGACTCTGTACCACCTAAATTACAGCGTGCTCGACACAATTTGTGCACAACGACATTGTTAAGTTACATGCACTTTGTTCTCTGCACGTCCATCTATTTCTCAGAGGCTGAAAGAAAATGATTTATTCACTACTGCTTCGCACGAATGAAATGGCAATACGTTGCTTCCTTGATATGCAAAACTGAAGTATAGGCCGTTATTAACAAAAAACGTGTCGTTGAGAAAAATGGCACAGCAGTACGACATCATTGAGCAGTGTGCGCAAAATTCATTACCTTCAGATCAAACGCACCTTCTAGAGGGTACATATCGCAGCAAACGCACAAAACGTGTTTTGGAAGAAAGACATGAGTCTTATGTGATGTTCTTTACGGCGCATTTTCCAGTTGATGAAGCTGCAATGCACGGCTTTTAGTTTCGTAACATTTCACAGAATTGAGCAGGATTAGAAAAAACCCAGGTGGCTGAAGGTTTTAATAGCGAGTAAGATATTGCGACGAGGCAGTCCTTGCTGGTGATGCACATATGATCTGCTCGACGCCGCATGTGGAAGAGGACCAGAACGACAACACTCGGCTCCGAAATCACGCTGCTTATTACTTCAACGCTATGGAGCTTATCCAGCCTCGTAAATCATTGTAAATATTATTTCTCATTACCAGGTAAGAATATGTTCTACCCAATAAAAAATATTTAGATCCTTGTGCATTATTACCTAATATCGAGACTTATCCATTAAAACGGAAGTATTTGGCCGTAATACTGTAAAGGTTTCCGCCATTAATTTCAAAATACATAACACGTTCAAAGAAACTTTCCTGAGTCGCAAAATGCTCCTCTGATGATAATTCTTGTGCCTGTCTTCCAAGGTGTCGAATCGACAATAAATAACGTAAATACCACTCACTCAATAGTGAATTGATACTCTAACACAAAAGATAGGTGAGAAGCAGTGATCGTAAATTGAAGTGAGAAATTTATTGAAATAGTAGTCGGAATTGCTGTTATGATGCACTGCTTGTTTTCGTGAACAGAAATGGTACCGTCCTTTCCAAATCAAGACAATACGGATAAACTGAAAAACGCCAGACAGGAACGACGAAATTATAACGGCTGTACTCTAAGCAGCAATTAAGGTTGTGTACCAGATGTGGTGGGTGCTAAGTAATGACCAGTGCTGACAAGGTTTTCAGGAGGGAAATAAAGCTAAATTTGGGCAGGGAGAGAAGGTAACTAAAAATGATACACAACAGCGTTCATTGGGAGAAATTCAGTGGGATTATCGCAGCTAAACGTGCGCAATTAGCGGCTGGGTGGCTAACAGATTAGGATGTAAAGGCGGGCGGATGCAGAGGTAATGCGGAAGTAGCATCAGCACGAGCGTTGGCCACACGTGACTCACAGGATCACGTGGCCACAGCGCCAAACTCTAGCCACACCTTACTCTCAAATGCGGAGGCCAGGTTTCATACTCAAAACAGCGGCAGCACGGCTCAGCTTCGCTGGTTAACAGTCTCTCCATTTTGAGCAAGACACTGGAGAGACATTTAAGGTGAAGAGGTCAGAATGTGATTTTCGAATACTTCGTGAATGACATGGTGAAAATGCGTCAGTATACGCGTCGTTGGAGCTGTATTTCAAAGGCGCGGTAAATGATCCGGTACTATCAGTATGCTTCAGCTAAGTCTGCTCCACTGGCCGACATCGTATTGTCTCACGTCTGGCTACCTGAACAGTAAACAAATGCACCCACAAATCATACAGGCGCGGGCGCTGATACGCATGTAGGCCGAGCATTTGCTGAGCTGAGTCGCTGGTGAGCTTTTTTCTGGTTCATGACGGTGCCTTCTTGAGTTGTTTGTTTTCATAGGGGTAGCCACCAAAGCAGTGACTGTAAACCCGGGGGGGGGGGGGGGATGGGGTTCATTTGTAACAAGGTGGTGTTGAGTAACCTTTTGTTCAACCGAACATCATCTTCGGGTGTCATATTGATGGTTCTTTCAAATAGCGCTGCCCGTAGTGGTATAGCTTCAGGGTGTTCATGTTCTGCTGTGCCTGAGTGTACAGGGAGGTTAGGTATTGTGCGTGAAGCGCTCGATATTGGTTTTCCAGATACTTCACGGGTGTATCGTTAAGGCGGACGGTAGGCAAGTTCCCCGTTGACCCCGCGTACTTGCGTCGTCGACCGCGCCTGCAAGGTGCAGAAACCGGCGATACACGTGACATCGAAACACCCTTCTTTTCAAGAGCGGCGCCGGCCCCTGTGGCATTTTTGACAAACATCAGGCAAAATGCCAGCTTCAGCGATTCTGCAATGAAACTACGAGTCGCGCGATCATATAAAAGAACGAAGGCTTCGAAGTATTTCTTTGTGGTGGAGTTTTATTGCTTCGCCTTGCAACCTTTAGTGGGAATGTTGTGCCTCTCGCTGAGACGTAGAATTTTGCACGTATAAGTTTGAAGGTCATTTAAAATCGAGGCTTCGATGGACGGCCGTCGGGTCGAGATTAATCATTGAACACATAAAAATAGCGCGACCACATGATAACATTACGCAAAGACGGCTCGCCACCCGCACGAGACTTGTTCTGAGTACAACACGGTTTAGTGTGAACAAGGGTCCCGGGCGGGGGAAGGAGGGTGGAGGTGAAACGTTATTGCATCACTTTGTCTTGTGGTCAGAGTCTTCGTTATATTTTGCGGTCATTTTCTGCTCCGAACCCCAGATTATCGCCTAATGGCTCCACTGTAGCAGACCACGTCCAGGTATCAGATTTTGCCTCTGATCTCATGTTTAAGCTTTCTCTCTGTTGGAATATCCCAGGAGCCTATAATGAAGGAAGTGCTCCGTAAATATTTAGCGCAATGCATGACCCGCACTATATATTAGCAGTGTTTAAGATATACATTTTTAAGCTAAAGTGCATGTGCCATATTTTTACAGAGTTTTACGGGCATCGAATACGATTTGTAAGGTATCATGGAACAGCAACTAACAAAACAGGTGAGCTAAAGCACAAACATTGCTTTTTTAACGGTAAAGTGCCATTGGAAGATCAACGAAAAATTGTGGGTTATTTTTTGAGGATAATTTAAGTCGATATGTTTCACGCGCTTCAGGATCTACCTGGTACCTATATTCGTGTTGATTACATCAAGTAATCGATTACAACAGGTGTCTATAACAACAAGTTATACGACAAAGAAGTGGCCTCAGGAGAGTTGCACATAGAAATTGTACTAGTGTGTTTTTAATACGCCGAACTTTTCTAATACAAAAATTGGTGCAGATTCAGAATTACCAGGTCAAATATATTCCCTCCTTTGCTATATTTCCTCCTTTGCTATTCAGCTTAGCCAATGAATACAATCTGTACAGCCAAGCAGAATGTTGAGCTCTCGCGTGGAAAAGAAACAAAAATCCTTGGAGGACAATCTGCGTCAACAAAAAAAATGTCCTCCTTGATAGCTTTCCAGAGGAAATAAAACAGCGCTCGAGTCTTCCACACACTACGACTCTGGTACGTGTTAACAGGCTCATGGTCATAAAAATAGTAACAATACGAACGGAATGTTAGAAAATACGTTGTACACAAACCGGGCACGTCTGTGTTCTACTTGTTTTCTTATCCTCCGTCTCATTTTCTTCGCACAGTTACCATGTTTAATTACCTTTTTTTAAGATTTTGGCACGCGTTAAATATTCCCCAAGAAATACGAAACGGAAATTATACACAATGGGCAGTTCACAGCTATGATGTGAGGTTTGCGTGTCCAAGCCCCGATTTTTTCAGAAACGGTAGAAATAATAAAAATAAAAAGTTCCAACAATGGTGTCGATGGCAGGTTCTTGTTCCCTGCCGAAACCCGCGTAATATTTGAGTACTTTTATTTTTAAAAACTCTGAAGCTAGATACGGAAGCTTGAATGAACCTTGCTGAAGGCTGAAGCTTTTCAAATGGCTGAAGCTTGATAAACTTTTTCAATGTAGTTTACAAGGCGAGAAGAAGTGTTCCGTTTTTATTTAAGTGATTTCACTTGTTATAGACTATTTAACGAGTATGAAAATCTGGAAAAAGATTACAGGCTTCTTCTTTTGAAGAAGCAATCGGTAAGGTGAAATTGTAGAACCACACGCCAGAAAGAAAGACCGAGGCGTCGAAAAACTGGGAAAGCAGCATCATAGATCGAAATTTCTATTTTGGTCGAAAAAGCGTCACTTCTTAGTCAACGATGCATCGTGTTGTCGTGTATCTTGAGTTCGTACGTTGAAATCTTTCTCAGCAGATAAACTTGAGTTGTTTATTTTATTAGCACAATATTATTCTCAAGAACGTCTTCAGGTTTCTGTATAACCGGCGCTCAGTCCCCGGAGAAAGTTTAAAATTCCCTAGATGGTGGATATCAGATGGCAATGAAGGGTTTTACAAGTTCATAGCAAATGGTTTTCTAAAGACTGTGGCCAAATTCTATATTATCTTAGACAACCTTTTTGCAGGCAATGACCATCAAGATGAACTCACTCAGCACCTATTTTTCTCTCTGATGCTGCGAGTTAAAAGTAATTCTTAAACTGCTACGTTGTAATGTATTTTTAAATAAGAAACCGCATTGTGACAAAAAACTGTGTGTGGACATGAGAGAAGGGAGGGTATCCAAATTGTCTGAAAGATCGTAGAGTACGCAACTACAATCGGTATAACCTAGGGTGGTGGGAGGATTACATCTTGTGAGGAAAGGACGACGACCGGGTGGACCCCAGTCCACCCAAACTGTGAGTACTCAACAGAGGAAGGTGTGGCAAATCACTACGGTCTTTGAAATGCGTTTCACCATCAAGGGAAGCGGGAGGCATATCGTTGGTGCGGAAAAGGAAGCACTTCAAAGTCTCGGAACAGTGCTAGATTGAGTGGTCACGTGGGGCAAAAACTAACACCTTACTGGAAACAGTAAAAAATTATGGACCACTGTACAGCATTTGAAGCAATGCTTAGAGTCCATGGGGTATTGCAAGCACACTAGTGGTATGGAAAGCCGAAATTTTCTAAACAATCCTATACTTTGGAACCGCCTAATGTGAACTGATCAACGACCTGTACTACTTCTCTTACTTTGAAGCTAGTAATAAACTGCAGAACACATTTTTTCACCTTGAACGGTTACTGTACAAGTGAGCGCATCATTTTATTACCGAAAACTATTATGGCGCACCTTAAAACACCATTACTCCGCACATTGTTCGCCATGCAGGCACATTCTCATTTTTGAATATCTTCTGCTTAGGCAAATTTTATTTATTTATATATATTATTTTTATTTATTTAGTTAGTTACCGTCAGGGTATAAGTGCATAGTCAGGGTCTAACGAAGGGAGGTTATGATTTGAAGATGGTGGTGATGACAACAACGTTGACCAAGGAAGGTTAGCACCTTAGAAGCAGTTCTTAAAGACGGCTGCGGTGGAAGCGAGAGGCCCAGACGCAGATTGTTGCCGTAGCAAAATGGGTTCTGCTGGCATACCACTATGCCCTCGGGGGCGCATCGCAGCACTGTATCTCCCCGCACCACTACTGAATCAACTCAATTTGAATAATTTCAGTTCACTTGTAAGTGTTCCAGTTTGGAGAGACGTATTTGAGAAGCGGTCATGTGGCGGTCTTATAAAGCGTTGATTTAGTGTACTTGTGAGTGTTGCTTACGGTACGAAGGAGATAACCTAACTTTTAATGCATTTCTACAGATGTAATTAATACGCAAGGACCAAGACAGGTTCGGGGTGGTTATGAGCTCTAGGTACTCGTATTCTGTGACCTTTTCCAGAGTTGTGTCTTTGAACATGTAATAAAAAGGAGAAGAGTGTGGACTATTAGTGAAGCTTAGTAGAACAGTATTGCGGAAGTTAGTTTTCATATCCCAGCTATTACAACCCCTAGAAAACCTTACGAAGGGCTCTTGCAAGTGGCAGTGATGAGCGGGTGAAGTGATTGTGTGGTACAAAACGTAATCATCAGCATAGAGGCAAATTTTGCCGTCCATGTCAGATGGAGAATCATTTACAAATAGTAAGTACAGTAATGATCCAAATCCCGAAGTTACTGCATATGCTTGTTTCTTGTTTTTAATTCCTGTATCTTGGTGACTTTGTGGTTGTAATTTCTTCATTGACTTGTCATATATTATCGTATGCTACTTGCCTTCCATCGCATACAATTTATTGTGCCGGGAGGAGCCACGGTGATGTGTCTCTTACTTTCCATCTTCTGTTGCTGTAATTTCATAAATCAGTTCCTGTATTTTGTTTCATACATTCATGTTTATTTGAAGCTTCGTGTTTTCGTGTATATCTGCGCATATATTTTTATGTCTGCTTGCTTCACCCAACTGCTGTGACCATTATTTCATATACTTTTGCCATTGATCCACCATTAGAGTTTCTTAATCGTCTAATTTTTGTTGGAATAGCTTTTTATTATCCTTTGGGTTTATTTTTATTGCTTTTTTTTTCTTCGCTCGTCCTTCTCGTTAACTGTTTATATTGCGAGCTTCTGCTGTATATTAGTGCCGCATTTTGTCTTCCTCAGTGCGTCAGAACCAAAGCCTCGACTGTTCCTCGGCACTCTAATAACCATTGATTGATTGATTGATTTATTGATTGATTGATTGATTGATTGATTGATTGATTGATTGATTGATTGATTGATTGATTATTTCATTGAATATTATTAATATTGGAAAGAAAATCCTCTGAAGGGGATTTCTTCTCCCACTAGAGCCCTATTTACAATGGCCCGACAAGGGCGCCTTGAGTCGAAATAAATTGGTTGTCTGCAATCAAACCCCCGTGTTTTCGCCGCGAGATCGACATAGCACGCAGCAGCATCACGCTGCCAGTGTGGATGCTCCGCTGAGCGGCCCGGGAGAATGCACACTGTGGGCGTGCTTCCTGCCTTTCCCGCGCCGTATGTGCGAACGAAAGGCACAGACAACATTGGTATGCAGTGGTTCGGTTCCTCAACGTTCAGTTTATAGCATGGAAGCGGCAATAAGGTTTTAATAGCAATCCAATGAAGGGGTGACCCATCGGGAATCTCAGAACGGCCGCAATAATGACAATGAACTTGTAGGCCGTGGCTCGTAGCAAGCTCTATCTTTGCAGACTATGGCTTTGAGCGTTCAATAAAATCATAAATAGAAGCAGATCAGAAAGCCTCGATCTCTGGAATTCAGTTCACAACAACAGTTTCAATCGCTTTCGCTGGTAGCAGGACGTATTCTTGCATTTCTGGGATGCCCTGAAATGGTAACACCACTTAACTGCCCCGATATTTTTTCTAACAGCTTACGATATTCTTTGTTCGTCCCAGAGTCAAGATAAAATTACTGAATTTTATCTAGCGCAGTAATATAAATGCAACCGTTCTAACAGATCTTTTGCGCGCAGCTTTAGTCAAACGAAATTTTAGTGACTCTGAAGGCAGGTTTGATATAGCGATGTCGGCTCACTTATTTATTGCTTCGGTGGCAAATGACCTTAAGAATTAAATTGCTAACGTACGCAGTACAATAAACATCTAATGTTTAGCTAGACTTGAAAAGTGACAACCATGTTTACAGTGTCTAAACCAAGCTTCTGGGGCCTCACAGTGAGCACAGAGTTTCTGTTACGACTCCACTATTGATCGTTTGCGCTCCTTTTACAATACAATAGGTGCCTAGAACAGCGAGATGTGTTTGCATGCTTGCGTAATATCGCTTACGAACCACAAATATGGCAAAGGAAGTTGCCCGGTTGCAGATGTAGTAACAGGTTTCTTTTTATTTCTCGTTACAAGACAGCGCACTGGGTTCCCGGTAACTACATTGTGTTGTAAACTGAACCTCGTTTATGTCTTGGCATTTATTTCTTTTAAAAAAGGCACGGATAAAAATTTCTTTGTGCATTTACTTTTTCTTTTTTTGGCGGGGCGGGGAGGGGGATGTTTTAGCCAACACTCCAAGCACAGCGAGAAGAGAACGCATGTAACGCGACAAGCCCAACGTTGGTATCAGTATTAGTTGCAACTGAAAGTGCGCTAGGGGTCGTGTTCTGTAGCGGTGAAAATGCATTGTACTTCAACAAGTAGGCGCCAGTATTTTCAATACTGGTGCACCCCCTTTTGGCTGGAGAGAGAGAGAGAGAGAGAGAGAGAGAGAGAGAGAGAGAGAGAGAGAGAGAGAGAGAGAGAGAGAGAGAGAGAGAGAGAGAGAGAGAGAGAGAGAGAGAGAGAGAGAGAGAGAGAGAGAGAGACGTTCATTTGGGCTTTCTTAAATGGGGGTGGTTCCCTAGTACGGGAATTCATGTGGTCAGCAGAGAGCCATCACTCTGGTTGCCAGGAGTTGCGGTACATCCCGATGGCCGCTGGTCACCGGGTGCTCCCACAGCTCAGGGGTGGGAAGAGGGGAACCGAGAAGGATTGCGCCCACACTGTATTATAATTTATGGTAGAGTTCTGGGTTATGAATAAAACTGGAATTCAGCAGAGTATTTGTTCCAGGAATTGGGGCTCGCCTTTTTCAAATTTGTATTCAGAGCAAGCATTGTTGGAAAAATAAAAAAAAAATCCAGCGAGTAATGAGGCACACCCTCCGCATGTGTGGGCAACAACGTGCATTATATTACGCGATTTTTCCTACTTGTTTAGGCTTAGGTCCACTTAAGAGGTTAAGACGTGACCATGTTAGGCATTTAGTTATGCTGAGTGAAGGACATTTTTAGACAAGGTGATTCATGTCGGGATTTGGAAATGGGATATATAAAAATGACACCCGAAATGCCACAGGGCAGGCGCAAACTCACAACGGCTTAATTTGACTTCGAAATCTCCCCGAAATACGCTTGCGCGTCCACAGAAATGTATTTTATATAATATATAAAATTAGCAACAGAGCATATGCAATGTCTGTCCAACAATGGTATTATTTTCGAAAAGGTACGGGAAGAATTCGATCACACAGGCACTTGCGGGAGTAAAATGCGTGCGCGGTAACGTATGGGCGATAGCGCATGGGCCGTGTGCATTGTAATTGTTCCTGTTTGTTTCTTCTTTCTATATGGACTCAGCGAATTTTACATGTGGTAAATGCACGGGTATGCACAGGTCTTGTCGCTTTTTACCCGTTCCGTGTATTAAACATTTATCATTGAAATACCCTTCACGTCAACTTCAAAAAGCACCCTTTGACGTTCCCGGAACGGAGGACGACTGAACTCAGCAATAAGAAAAATGCAATGCGAGGACGAAATGTTTACAACACGTTTCACACTCAAGCGGTGACCACGGCGAAGATACTTTGTGGAATTAATGCAGCGCATTGACCCGCAACGGCCGCTGATTATTGCGTCTCTAGAGGAAATACGGAAGTAGAGGTAACTATGTCATGGCTGACTGCAAAACAAGTACAGATAATGGTTTTTTCATCGTGTGCAGCACCTGTCTTGCGCAGCGCGCAACGTGAACGGGCAGACGACGCGAAAGTGCATCCGCACTAGGATCGTTTCGTCCCGCCGCCGCCAGAGGCTGTCTGTGTTCGATCTCGGGGCGAATAAACGGACGGGTTGGGTCGCAGACCCTTTGCAGCGAGTCCAGTCGACCCGGAGGCAGAGGTTAGGTTGACACGTTCGCCGGGCTGAGTAGGCGGGCCGCGAAGAGCAGAATACCGTATTTGCGCGGGTCCCACGCGACCGGAATTGTAAGGTGCGGGTATGTTCGCGCAGGAAAAATCGAAAAAAAAATAATTTGATACTGACTGTACCGCGGAAATGGTAAAGACACGGCATTACGTACCTGGACTAGGAAATTTTATTTGGCATATTGTCACAAACTCGAGCGTACGACGTCTAAAAGTACTTTATAAATTTTTCATTTTTATTGTACAGCGCCTAATTCTTCTTACAGTCGTCCGATTCATTCCATTCGGTTCTATTCGCCCGAGACAAGGCTGGAAGTTTCTCGAACGAAGAGACGGTAACATGATCACCCGCCGGCTCGCCAGCAAGAAAACAACAAAAATAAAACCTCCGCCGCTCGGGTTTCGTCGAAGCTTCCAGTACTTTCGAGGAGGTGCGCGTGGCCTTGCCAGTGCTAAAGAGCGTCGATCATTCTAGAATGGAGAAGAGGGAAGTTATTTCGCTGACGGCGGCGGGCGCGTTGTGTGTTGTGCTCTCCCCCTCCGCACCGGCGCGCCTATAAAAAGAGAAGCCGCGCCTAAGCAAACCAGCTACGTTTGGACGTCGTGATTGACAACGGCACCTGCCAGTTTGTACATCACACCATCGGCGACCCGCGCCCTGGAGGACTCCAACGTACTCCCGGGCCTCGAATGACCGTGATCGTCTCGGACGGCCTGGCCTACAGCGAAGCCACGCTTCCCAGGTAGCCGACTCGCCTCCGACAGCGGTGCATCGTCCGGCCCGGTCGGTGAATATGCTGGGACTCTGTCTCTCATATGCATCGAACTGTTCGTTTTTTTCTTTTAGTTAACTGCTCCGATTCGTAATCCTCATTTGTTAACGCTCCTGTTTGTATAATTTTGTCTAATTGGACTGTTTCTTGTATTTGAATTCCATCTAAGTTGCCTGTAATTATCGATCCGTTACCTCGTGCTTGTGTTTGTAACTTGCCTGTCTGAATATAAGTCTTTGTGCTGTTTTCCGATCAAGGCTCTTGCTCATTCTTGCCGCTCTGGTCGGCGAAAGCCGCACATCAGACGGCCACCCCCTTTGTCACCTGTGCCCTGTGGATTCGGTGGGGTTTGTTGGCTCTCATGAGTCGACTCCCCATATCTTCTGGCAGTGCACCCTAATTTAAGGAAACGGGTGACACATATGCAGCCATGGAAGCCAAAAAATTGTGCTTCATCAGATTGCTTATCCAGCTCCTTCTGGAAATAAAGTTATGGAGAGGGACATTGAAGCTGTTAGCGATTTCAAGTGCATTGGTCTTCGTAATAGTAGGTGTGACGGGCTGATTGCAGCAGCACAAAAAAATGTGTAACAGCTGACCAAGGTATGTGCAATGTCATTATTGCGCCGACATTGACTGGCGTGGTGTTGACGGATTGTTTTTATTGTAATGGAATTTGGTGGTTCCCTCGTGTCCGTTTCTTACGGCAATGCTGCTGGCCGCTTTAAAGTCTATTTCCGTTTTGATCCTGTTTGTAACGCGCACACAAATATTAAGGCTACTTTTTAGCAAAAAAAGGGTACGCCTCCGAATCATAATAATATGGTAGCTCCTTTTCCGGGAGCCCCTCCGCCCCCCTTCCGCAGTTCGTATAAACGCGGCAGGCGTCGAGGTTGCTGAACCCGCCTGCCGACTCGATGCTTTCCTGTCGAGACCACATATCCGTGGTTCAGGTCGGCAAGTTGGTGGAGGGCAACGAGCAGCTGCGGCAGGAGGACGCAACAAAGGCTGAGGCTTGCGCCGATGTCGGGAGGACCCTGCGCCAAGAGTTGCGTTTACTGTGCACCGATTTGTTTCGGACGTGTAGGGGGCCTCTCTACCTTTCCCGTCTAGGTGAGTTCCCGCCGCGCCAGCAACGGCGGCCGTGGAAACAAAAACACCTGCCCGGCTGACGCAGAGCTCTTCACTCACCGTATTCTCGACCCCCCTCGTTGCATCCACATGCTCAACACTTGTGTCGTCGACATCTCAAGCCCCTGCGGAGATGTCTCCCCCCTTCCAAGAAATGGTTCCGCCTTACCTCAGCTAACCTTGGATATGTAAAGCAAAAACCTAGCTTAGTCTGGTTGAGACTTGTCTTCTCTTAGTTAAACTTTGATGAAGCTGTACTGCCGACCACGGCTCAAGGTCGTTCTGTCCCGTGAAACGCTCACATGCGGAGGCCCGCCCTCGCTTTCATTCTCATCAAACACGGCGATCCTGTTTCACGGCGAACGCGGAGCGAAGTGAGTCGCATATCCCACGACGACCAAGCGGCACATGCGTGGAGGGCGGCTGTTTCGGTCGGCTGCCCATCAGCGGAGCGGCCGCTCCCGTAGCGGCCGCTCCCGCTAAGTCGTAAAACGACTTAAAACGGGGCCTTGTGCGCAGCACCGACAGCGGGCCCGGAGAATCACGCGATGCGCTGAGAGGCGTGTGTCTCCGGTCAAAATGTCACCTTGCGCCTCCTCCACGAAATCGCTCGACGAAAGTAACGAAGCTTTGCTTTAAAACCTGCTTCGGATCTGAAGCGCTCTCCGCCGCGTTGGTTGGTAGTCGGCTCCTCTGATGAAACTACACTGGTGGCGGTCGACCGTCCCAAGCCCCAAAAAAACAGTGTTTGTGACTACGGCGATGACGACGACCACCTCGGCCCAAGTTTCTGCGCACCTGTCTGCTGCAGGAGCTGTGCCGCTTCTGTGCAAAAACTGAAAGCTAGACGCGAGTCTTATGCATCCTTTTACATTCCTGTTGACGACACTGGCTTCCAGCTGCTTAGCGACCCTCCGCTCGCGCATAGGCACTGTGTGTACAAACCTTTCTGTGGAGAGCTGCACGCTAAAATGACCCATGCAGAGGAGCGTCCTGATGGCAAGTAATTACGGCTGTGATTTTTTTAACCAAAATATCCGTGGGCTTCGAACTAAGTCAGCTGTTTTTTCTAACACTGTCGCATCTAACCGCAGCGATGGCTCAGAGGTACAGCACTCGCCTCGTATGCGGGAGTTACTGGGTTGCAATCCTGTTACCGCCGGGAACCCACCGGTTTCTTTAATGGGTACAGGCGTCGCTGGTCTAGTGGGGGCCCCTCAAAGGGGAATTCACGCCTGGAAAGCTGCCTTTACCCTTGCGGGGGGCCCCTGACCCTTGTCCATCTGGCGGAGCCTCCTGCCGTTATGCCGCGTTGCGCCATTGCCGGGGTGAAAGAGTCTGGCGGCATGTCCTGCCACAGGCGGTTGCGAGTTGAGCGTCCACCGTGGCTGTGGCACCATGTGCATTCCTGTGCCTTGGTGGCGCCGGGCACCTACCGGTGAAATAGGTACAAGCGACTCCCCGGCCTGGCACTCGGCCGTTGTGTGGCACTACAACACTTGGGAAGTTAACCCGGCTTGCACGGGAAATTGCCCCTATGGAAAGGGGCGGCTACAAAAACGCAGGAACTTTTTTTCTTGCAGAGACTTGGCTGCGCCCTGACAATATGTCGCCTCCTCTCTTTTCCCTCCAAATGATCATGTTACAAAGTGACTATGATATTTCGCACTAGAAAGAAAAGGGTGATTGTGGGATTTTTGTCCTTCATGATTCGATAAAGTGTCAGCACGCATCGACCATGTAGAATACTCTGAGGTAATATGAATGTAGGAGTTATGTTCAAAGGGCGAAGGCCACATGCTATATACGTATTATATATCACTCGATATTCACCCGTATAACCGTAAAAAAACCCTAACTTCCATTGAAACTACTGTAGCATCTCACAGTAATCAGAAATTTCTGATCACTGGGGACTTGAAGTTCCCAGGAATTTCATAAGACACTTAGATAATTATTCACTCGTACCATTCCATACTTCAGAAATGTGAAACTATACATGATGTTTTTTCCCTCACCTTATTACAGGAGTGAAGTGTCGTTACGAATTGGTATTAGATTGTTTTAGACTTGTGCTTGACTAACGTAGAAGCCGCCGATGTTTCACACAGCTTCACTAAACTGGTACACCCTGATAAGTTTCATCCTCCACTACTGATTTCTGTGTGCAACGTATCTCTCCTTTATCACAGTTCTATTCGCACACCACTAAGCAGTGGTTACGACTTTACTCGTGGGGAGTACGTTGGATTATTTCATTTTCTGAGTGACACTGACTGGTCACCAGATCTAACCTCAGTGACGCTGACGAGCAGGCTGATTCACTGGAGTTCGGCACGATGGCTTCAGCAGAGTTAAACCTAAAGTAACAGAAAAGAAAGGCAATTTTTCATACTGGTTTTCAGCCGAACTAAAACAGGGCGCTTGGAGGTATAGATCGAGCTTACAGACAGGCTAACAATACAGTGCAGGAAAAGTGGAAGAGTGAGTTTCGTCAACTCCGGTGTCACTGTGAATATCTGACTAAACGTGATAGGTCTAATCACATTACTTCAGTTGAAGCTAACGGAACACGAGATGCTGAAGCTTTCTGGGGCCACGCTCATTCACAAATTTTCAGGCACCAATTATCTCTTCGATGAGATGCGGCAGAGAGCATACCTTACGTTTGTAATGCCTTTGTAGAACAACTTCGTTCTGCATACGGCAAGCAAAGTGAGACTGGTGCACCTAAGCTACTTGTGGAGGTCCATAAATGCTCAGAAATGGTAATCTGAGAAATTCTTGCCTCGAAAGCTCGAAAGCGAATGAAGTCGTCACTTTCGTGCGGCTTTCACGGTATTCCCTCAGCAGTACTTGGGGCTTATGATGACCTCCTTGTACATGTGTTGACGTGTATATTTCAAACTTCCCTCAAAACTGGCCGATTTCCTCGCTGGAGGACTGCACGAGTTGTACGTGTTTTTATGACAGGGTCAAAATTTGGCCAGACGAACTACTGGCGAATCTATATTCTATGCGCTCCTTCCAAGCTCTATGAGACATTATTGCATACGCTACTCACGTTCAGTATATAACACATTCATACCTGAGCAGCATGTCTTTTATCTGGGTGATCGACCACCTGCAATCTTGTCGATTGCATGCTGCACGCATCAGCAGCTGTGGAGGGGAGAGGCCAACTTGACGTCGTCTACTTAGGGGTGAGTGAGGCTTTTGATGTCTGCCATAAATTGTTATTTCACAAAATCTCTCACGTCGGTATACAGCCGTCTCTAACTTGCTTCGTATGCAATTATTGATGCGAAAGGTCATGTTTTGTAAGTGTAAATGGGCAGTCCTCACTTTCCTACGGGCCACCAGTGGTGTCCCTCAGGGCCATGTTCTCGGCCCTCTCCTCTTTTCAAACTTTATAAATGATGTCTCCCGGGTTTTAGCGATTGAAATTTTCTCACATGATGACGACGTCGAAATATTGAAATTTGTTTCCAACACTGCATCTGGTTTCCTCTCCAGGGAGCAATCTCGTTGTTACTTCTGGTGGTGCAGTGGCAAGAAACTCCTTATTAAGATATCTGAAAGTAAGGTAATGGCATACACAAGAGAGACTGGCATCTTGTTCCCCTGTAATAATTATGGTGAAATGCTACCCCGTGTGCCATAGGGTAAAGACTTCAGTGTCAATTTTGACAGAAAGGTGAACTTCTCGTAGAATATCTGGGTAATTACTCGTAGGTCTTTACCATCCGTTGGTGTTCTGTGCCGAATATCGAAGGAGTTCAAAGAACCGAATTTTTATCAAGTTCTACACTATTTGTCCCCCGCAGCTTGAGTATGCTTGGGTTGTTTCGAATGGCACGTGTAAAAAACACTGTATGCTCACTAACAGGGTACAAAATAAGTTTATATCTCTCATTAACCATCGGTTCGCCGATAATAGTAACTCTGGATCATCTTCTGCTTTGACGCTAAAACGATAATTCTCCCGGTGGTTTAAGGCTTTCGTCATTTAAAGTAACTCATGACTCAGTTTCTTGTGTAGTGCTGCTAGAACATGTTTCACTCTATGTGCCGCAAAAATTGACATGGAAGCACAATGCTTTTCGTAATCCGAAATGTCTGCCTGGTTTGTGCCCTCTGTTTTGAAGGCAGAGTTTGTACAACCAGTACTCTGCAAACATAGATATATATAATAATTCCCCAACTCTCTTTCGCAAGCATGTTCGGTAGCTTGTCAGGCAATAACTTTGCGCTTTTAAATTCTTGTCTTCATGACGTACGACTGACCTTTAGGCTTTTATTTTGGCGTGAAGCTCTAGCAACACGAACCATTTTCTTTCATGCCTTATTGCTGTTAATAATTTTTTCCCGTATCCTTCCAAGTATACATTCCTTTTATTCTGTTTATCTCAAGTGGAACACATCTAAGATCACTCCGTTTTATGGCTTGCATGTTTCTATCGGCGTGTATCTCTTGCCCCAGTATATGTCCATGCGCAATACCCGTTCCCGCATTGCCCTACTGCTATTGGCACTACAATTTGTATATATATACTTATGCGTGTAATTGCCAAAGTGCTTAATTTTTGTTCAGGGTAGCTAATTGTATTTTAAAATGACGCTTTTTACTTCTGCTCCTAAGGTTCGGTCGCGACCGTTGGTGTCAAGAGAAAACTCCCGCGAACAAATAAAAAAAGTCACTGGCACCGCCAGAAATCGAACCTGAAACGAATAGAGAAACGGAGTGAGACAGGAGAACGGAAGGCTGGGCTAGTTCGCATGTGTTTATCTTGGTGGATAACAAAAGCGCTCAAAAAACAGGAACGAAGGAAGGCGTAGACAGCACGGCGCTTACTCGCAACTATTGGTTTATTGAAAAACATACACATATATACTATCCAGAGTACACGTGGTCGGATTCCCTTCCCCATTATACACACCATTAGAAGACTTAACAGCGGCCGAGGCACATGCGGCATAAAAAGTTAAAACACACGCCAAACATATAGTACCCCAAAAAATTCCCTCGCACTTCCCCGAGGGGGAAAGTGTGTAAGTGCGAATGCACGGTTGTTGATTGCGCGATTACGGTGGATATCGTGATCTTGGAGTGGAGAGGAGGCGCCCAACACCCGCAGTCACTGAGCGGAGAGAGGAGGAGGAGAGTAGCGCCCGCCGTTACGGCGAGGGCTACACGAGCGCCCTCACGCGTCGGAATGCGGAGCGCCCGCTACGCGAGCGAGAGCTCTCCCTCCCGAAGTGGAGAGGAGGCGCCCAACACCCGCAGTCACTGAGCGGAGAGAGGAGGAGGAGAGTAGCACGCGCCCATCTCCCCCCGTTGCTAGGGAAGACGAGGAGGAAGACGAGGAGCGCGCGCACCCGCAGCTGTTGCTATGCCGACGACGGCGGCGGACGATTCAGGCTCGCTTAAGAAGTGCATTCGCACTTAAAACCAGAAACAGCGTCACAACCATACATAAACCAAAGCATTTCAGGTTTTTGGGTACTATATGTTTGGCGTATGTTTTATCTCCTCCAGATTCCGTGCAGCCCAAGGCGAAAAAAATCCCCGCATTTCCCCGAGGGGAAGAATGTGAAAGTGCGAATGCACGAGTTGAATTTGCGCGGTTCGGTAATGTTCGCGAAAGAGAGATCACACACACACACACAACTACAAAGAAAGAAAGATGCATTTATTCACAGACACCTATTTGTGTTGTCGTTGTACTTGATTGCTAGAGCGGATCTCAGCTTTGAAATTTCGTGTCAGTACTCCTTTAAGCGGGTGCATTAGCCCTTCTCACGCCCGATTCCTGGCCAATCCCCCACTCCTGGGCAGGCAGCGCGCGCCCATCTCCCCCCGTTGCTAGGGAAGACGAGGAGCGCGCGCACCCGCAGCTGTTGCTATGCGGACTACGGCGGCGGACCATTCAGGCTCGCTTAAGAAGTGCATTCGCACTTAAAAACAAGTCATACGGTGCAGCTTCAGGCGCGCAATATAAGTACCGAATGTCGTGGGATGTTCGAGGAAGGTCTTTTTTAAGAGTTTGTTGGAGAACGTCCCCCCCCCCCCAAACACGGCGCCCCAGCAATCCAGGGGAATGTGCCCTATAATTTCGCTCTTCTTGCACAAGAAGTAATGGGCACCCCATGGCATATTAAGATTCTTGCTTTGCATTTACGTTTTATCGGGCAGAGTATCTGTGTGCAGCTTGTACAAAACGGCGTTTACCCCGCCTGGCCCTTGCATTTTTTTAAAGTCCTTTTAAAATATCCTGACCTGGGCGAGCACGAAATTGCATCCCATCCGAACCTTTAATTTTCTGGTTGTTATGTGAAAGAGTAATATCAGAACTGCTTTGTCATGCATGCTAAGAGACGAGGGACTTACGGCGCTCCCTCCTGCGGCCCTACACACCTCTTCTCGACGGTTTTTACCTAGCGAAACGTGTAGCTCACGCGGCCTTCTTTCCGTCGCCGCTATTGATGAACAGGCTTTAGCATTGAAGATAATACATTGGCAACGTTTTCTTGACTGCCGCAGACGCATAGCTAAGGCTTAAAATACTAGCATCCTCATTTCCAGACGGCACTTGCCTTAAAAGTGATTCAGTTGACAATGTGCGAGCCGCGGCCCTCTTGTCTGTATATTTGTACAAGCCACCCATTTAGAAGTCGTGTACTTACCTATTGCAAGCATACAAGTCTACGCACACATATCTAGATGTGTATAGTATTTGATTCATTGTTTCTTTTGTTTCGTTTGATTTTCTATTGAGCTTTCTTTTCCATGTTGTTTAGCTGTGAATGTTCCTTGTTCGTCACGTATATTCACTCGCGGCTGCTTAAACGCCTCGCACTTGGGATGGCAGTATGAAAATAAAAGAATAAATACATAAATGTATATAAATTGATTCATTGATAGGTTGAGTGATTGAATAATTGCACGAAAGAAAGAAAGGAAGAAAGAAAGAAACGAAGAAAAAAAAGAATGAATGTATGAATGAATTACTCAATTAATAATGGGAGTAGTAGTTACGGTTCGGCTTGCTGACTGACCGAAACGGCAGATATGATTAGCCTTCCCATAATGCTTTTTGTAAAATTTTGCCCAGTCCAACTCTGTGCGGGTGTAGCACTGTGATAGGCTTCAAAGAGGCCACAATCCGTTTCCCAGCTGGTGCAGGCCGGGCACTTTCTTTCAATCACACGCCGTCCAGTGGTCAGCTTTCAACCGTGTAGCACAGAAAGTTTCTCGGCTAAATGGTAAGCTATAGGCTTACGTTTCTGCATTGGTCACCTAGAGGACACCGTTGTGGCTTCTACGTCAAGGCCCGAGTTGCTGGGAAAATCCTCTCTTAGTTCAATATTACCCATAGCCTTCGTAAAAACGGGTGGTTTAATCTTTTTCAGGCCGGTTTAGCTGCAGACACGAACCTACCACAATGTTTAACTAAAGTTGTGAATAGCACCGGGAGCATTCGGCCGGCACTGACGTGCAAAAGCAATGTGGCTTCCAACAGCATAGTGTATTTCTTCGTTGACCGGAAGCTTTGACGCATTTCATATTCCGTCAGGAGAATGGTAACACACAGGGTCATATGCTGACAGGTAGAAAACTAAGAATCAAACCATTCACAATGTTTCGGCTTGCACCGCGCAGCAGTTTAGGGCTCTACGTATTCTGGAAACAAAAGTTCGAGGACAGCTATGCGCTTTGTAAGTGTTGTAAAGGCTAAAAAATGAATCTCTGCCTTCTACTTGGCGTTGTTAAAGAGTTTATTCAATGTTGCCGTCTGAAATTCCAGGCTTGACGTTCTGCATATTGAAAAAATCACTTGAATGTGCCCCTTAGGCGTCGCAGCGCTACAATTTCCTCCTGCCACGTAACAGGACAATTGATAACAATGGTGAACTTCGTTGCCTGAGGGTTTGGTCGTTTGGTCTCCCTCCACCGCTGCTGTAACTAAGATGTACAAGTGTCGATGGCACCCTCTCGCTGCTGCCATGTTCAGGTTCGCGTAGAGTTCCTCTATATATCTCCCGGGAGCTATATAGAGTAACTCTAGTTTCGCGCCATGACATTTCCTCATTCTTCGACCCTCCTTCTTTTTTAAAATCTCGTTGTGCCCTCTCACTGTAAATCCACTTTGCTCGCGGCCATTTCCAGTCACTTGAGTCGGCGCATGAATACCGGTACTAGACGGGAACAACTTTGCTGTAATAGTGCAAAACCTAACCTCTTGCTTTGCTGGACACAATGCAACTTTGTATTACAATCGGCTGCGGGGTGTGGCACCACCTGGGGCACAATATTTGACTACTTGATGGTCGCGGTTTAGTTTGTAGAAGCATTTCTAACATTGTTTTTTTGAAACTAACAGGAAGAATTTACGAGTAATTCAGGGCATGTTCACTGATCTCAATGTTTTCAGCAATATACAACCTCAATTTCAAGTTTTGTGTTATGTAATCAGATTGTAATTTGGTAAGGTCAAATTTCTATAGTGGATATACAAGCCCGGCGACGCAATTGGAAGTATTCACGTTTCCAGGTGTTTTTCAGTGAATGAATTATGGTGTTCATTCGTTTATTTGAAGCCATGTTTATTTGCAGCACTGATAGCCACACCAAACGCCCCGAAATGGCTCGAACTTCATCATTTATTTCACAAAATTGTGGACAATATCTTATTTGTACTCTGATGAGAGGATCAGAGGATCTCCGTGTCTTTCCACAAGCTCATGATATCGCTTCCGGCCGTCTTCAGCGCAATGTAATTTTTCATTCGAGATACTTGCCCTTGAGTGAAATGGTTCTTCCAGTCCCCAACAATGCCCTTGCGGACATGCTGCCCTCTAGCTTGGCCTAGGGGAGCGCCATCCTGAGACAAAAGCTTTGATTTCATGGCCCCAGACGGACTAGACGATGGGGCAACAAACTCTTCAATCCACTTATTCCATTCGGCGTTCACGCTTTTTGATTTGTCTATGCTGCTTAACTCTACCACCTTCTCTAGAAGCTGTGCATCCTCCCTGAAAGGAACACCATAAGTTTGCTCTCCAAGTAAGTTTGCAGTTTTACGAATGATTGCTCGGATGTCTCTTTTGAGGTCCTCGTACGTCAAGAAAAGCACATTAAGGTCATTGCGGTGCTCATACCACCGAAGAAGATGCGAGAAATAATCACCGTATTCCACTTTTCCTTCGATGAACATGTCAAAAAATTGGTCGAACGTTCCGTTTTGGAATGAGTAGAATGGTAACTTCTTTGTGTGGTGGTAAAACGAAACGCAGCAATCGTAAGGGTTTCTGGTGATGTAAATGTACTTTGCATTCTCGGAGTAGGGAATCATGTCGAAGGGGAGATGCGTCTTTATGGCTCCTGGACGTATCATTTCTTTGACAGCTTCAGCTCCCATCAGCTCCAGAAAGGGCATCTTGGCTCGCCGCTCACTCATGTTGGGAATTCCCTCCTGCCCGCGGGTGAACATTCCGTGAAGGATATTCTGCATCCACGTGGTTCCACACTTTGGGTAGGACACAATAAATACGTCGTCATGGACGGGACGGTAGGAAAGTGCGGACTGCACCTTTCCTTTCTCGAAAGCTTTGCACAGTCGCAAACCGTTGATGTCCTGATAGGCTTCGTCGAAGTTTGAGTCCTGCACATAGAAAAGGAAAATTTCCTGTGAGTGCCTAACTGGTTATAGTACACTCTGGAGTTATTAAACGATTAAACGTTAGCTAGTGGTGCACAGCCAACAAACAAGATTGCATAATATTTACGACTATGGGTTTAACTTTCCGCTAATATCTTTAATGATTATTGCGGCGTTGGGTTTCTCCCTATAGTACTCCAATATAGGTGAATGGTGTAATCGAGAATGTCTTATCGAACTTCGTGTATTGCTTTATATGCTGTCCTCTACAAGTACACCTGGATATCTATTACATAGTTCTGAATTCTTCTACCAATGTTCAGCCAGAAGCGAGTGACGCCCTCAACGTACCACTATTTTCAATTGAATTTCTGTTGACACTGCAATTCTTCAGAGCGTTGTCCTTTGGCTAATCACGGAATCATAGATCAGGTCACAACCGTCAGCTCGGAACTATTCAGCAATACTAAACAGCAACGGGGAGCAATATTTATTTTTAACCCAAAAAACTCCCGCTTGAGAAGATAAACAGCAACTTGACTCCCCATGAATTCATTATAATATGCGCACAGATTACTACTGGGATGGAAATATACTGGTTTTTTAGCATTAAGCGAACGGGTGATAATTTACGCGTTTAAAAGCATAGTCGTTGCAGGTGGTACGAAACAAAATAAAAGCCCAAGGATGGGTTATACTACGTCCGCAGGGTAAAATGAGCCCGTAGACGAGTGTCTCGTCTTAATACCCGAGGCATGCAGAGGTTGTGAGCCCTGAATAAATGTTTGGTGTCTACAGGTTCGACGCCAGGTGCATCATTTTCACCTACAGCAAAATATACCTGGCATTGCGAGTACTGCTTATCCATGCCGCTTTGTTTTCCTATTGTCGCTATGGAAACCGCTTACCAAAGAGCACGGCGACTTAGCTCTACAGTTACGAGTGATGGCCGTGAACTCTGTCTCGGAGCTTTGATTAACGCTACCATTATTGTAGCCTAAGCAGCCAGGACATGTGCGCATGGCGTTGCCACACTACTCCTGACCCGACAGCCAATTGCGCGTTAATCTACCGTAGAAGGGTGTTGTATAGTGCCCCAAACACAACTGTTTGTGTTTAAAATATCCCGCGCCCGGCGTGCCAGTGACGAAAGCCTGATAATCACTCTATGCCGCTCTGGCTTGGTGAGCCGTAACCAGGAACATTTTTCTTTGTCATGACCGGCAGTAGCGACCGCGTCTCTGTTAAAAGTTTCGCGAGCGTTGTATAGTAGATGAACCTTTTTGTTGTTTTGCCTACTAAAGTTATGAAAAACTGGGTAAGCTGTCCAGTCGAGGTCGCGTAAACTCTACGATGGCTTAGGAAGCAACTTCGGCAGCTAAACGTTATGAATGGTGGGCCGGATACACGACGATGAACCAATCGTATCGGAAAGCAGAAATGTGCTTCTTAATGATTCTACATGTCAATTGTGTTTTTTACTACTCTAATTAAGGGCTGGGGAGTTTCTGTATAGCACCTTCAGTGACAGTAGAACGAGGGTGTTGTCGTTGAAACTGGAAGGAGATTTCCGTGCGCTGCCCGGTGTAGCCGGCTTCAAACGCACCGGGGTAATTGTTCAGCGAAGTTCGGTATCAGGCTAAGCTGCATCGAGCGACTATCAGCTCATGACGTTCCCCAAAATTTTCAACAGGGTTGAGGAAAGTGTTATGAGACTTGGGTGGTGTTTTGAGCTGACAGTAACTTGTCCCATTTCCAGATGGCCCGTTTTGGCCCAGGCTCCCCTATCGTCTGCTGGGTGGAGTATACGGGCTAGCGCTTTGTGTAACGAAGCAGAACTACTGGAAGGTGGATAAGACCTCTAAGGTCAGTGACCTCATGTTGTTTACCCAAGTGGGTGGAGTGGTGTCTTAGGTTAAACTCAGGTAAGGAGTCAGGTAGGGAGTCAGGTCTCTGATCAAACTTCGAACTCAGCAGTGGCCCATTCAAGGCGTGAGGAACGCCAAAATATAAATGTAAAACCAATGCTGATAAAATTCCGTACACCAGTCGTCTTGCGCTTGGGATTCAGCCTTCAAATATGCACCTGACTCATATAGATAATGAACTAGATGCGGGATGGTGGACTCAACGGTGTAGATTAGTCTTGCGATGCAAAAGCTTGTGCAGTGCCGCCGAAACACAACCACTGCCACCGCGTCAAAGCTTTTGCGAGTGCTGTGGTAAAGAAATGTAGTTGAAGAAACTTTGTTTTGGCACGGCGAACATAACTGTTGTCGGAGATTCTCCTAATTGTTCGGCTAAAACCGACGCCGGAAATGCTAGCTGATGACTTGTTGTCATGGAGCTTGCAGAAAACTGGTACTAAAGAAGCTACACCTTAAATTTTGTGGCACCTAATTTGGGAAGCTTCGGGTGACAACACTGTTAACACCTGTTGTTCGCCGTTCAATCCATATTATAGGAGCAGAGACGCCACATCTGAGAATGCGATGTTCTTTTTGTATTGAGTTGCCCCTGTGACCAAGAAAGCTAGTGGTGGTGGCCCACCTGGTGATGGCACGGATGGTGGAGGCTACGTAACATGTTGAGCGAGCGATAACAATGGCTTAGCCCCAACGGTAGTAATCAACATTAAGTGGTTCAACAGCTCGCGGGGGCCCTTTCATTAAACTGTGAAACAGCGCTTAAAATTAGGGCAGCCAGAGAACAAGACACAGACACGAGTGCTGACTATCAACTGAGCGATATTTTATTGCTTGCGGAAATATAAAAAAACATACAATGTCGTCACACCCCTTCGTGAAAAAGAAAAAAACACACAAACAAATGTAAAAATTTCAGGCGCATCAACTATGCTCATGATAACTCAAATTACGTGTTCAAGTACACAAGGTATTTCTTATACAAAGCAACGGAAGGGGGGCACACGCTATCTTCGCCACGCTTGGCTACCTCCAACGCCTCGTAAATTTCGCGTGCGCGTGTGTCACGAAACCTCTTGAGCACCTTAGTGTCTTTCAAACGCGGGAAGCACTTACAGGCCTTGCAGTGCGTTGCCAAGTTGCTTCCTGTGCCGGTTTTTTTTTTCGGGAATCGTTTCTAAGAAAGACACATGGCAACGTCACGTGGGTCGGTTCCTGCAGGTGTCCCTTTCTAAGCTGACCATCAATGACCCGTTTCTCGTGCGTAGCTCGGAAGTTGTTTCCACGTTCTGGAGGCGCAGCCTTCAGATTACTTGAGTGCGTTTTCGATAGACATCAAGGACCTACACTAGAGCATGCCTCGTGATCGGCTGCTCGAGGCTGTCACTGACGCCGTAGACAATTTCGGCAATGTGAAGTTCCACACTGAGTGCGGCATCAGCGTGTACAAGTTCCTGGACACCTTGGTGTTCTACCTCGACTCCACGTTCGTGGCCTACAATGATCAAGTGTACCTGCAAAAGACCGGCGTCTTCATTGGCTCCTCTTTGGCACTGGTCATCAGTGATGACCTCCTCGCCGCGTTTGACAGGACACTTCAGGCATCTCTACGTGACTTGGGTGTGGTGTAAGTCTTCTTTTTTTTTTCTTGTCCTTTTGAGACGATTTTCTTGTCCTTTTGAGGCTACGCCGGATACTACGTCCGAACGCGTGGATGAACTTTTAGTGTGTTTGTGTCCGCGTTCAATTCCCTGAAGCTCACGAAGGAGGTTTCCGAAGAAGGCTCTACGCGTTTTCTTGGCCTACTGCGGTCGTTCCAAGTTCGTCACATGTGCTGGAGGTAAGCCCCTAGAAGCAAAAAAAGGATTATGCCGTATTCCTCGGCCCGTTCCAAGCTTACGAAGCGTGGAATCACCCACACTGCATTGTTGAACGCTGTGCTTCGGTCGTGTGCTCACGGAATGGAGTTCAGCCGCGACACGCAAGTGGAGCGGTTGCGGTCGGCAGGCTACCCAGAGGCTTTGGTCCTTGGAATTGCTGAAACACTCCTGAAGAAAGTCTGCTCGACTCCTGAGATTCAAGAAGAGAAGCTAAAAAGCCCCTAAGCGTCGTACCATACATCCACAATGTACCCCACCGGATCAAAAGGTCGCTGAGAAAGCAGGTGTGCGGACCGTGTTCTTGGCCCCGAACAAACTTGGAAGTTTGTGTGCAAAGGTGAACTCGCCTTGGCGCTCAAAGGTGAGATGCATAAGGCACGCGAAGCGCTTCGTGGCTAGCCCCGACAGCGTCATGTACCGGGCGTTTCCTGAACAAGCGCCTATGGGAGCATGCGTACTCCCTTAAAACCGGCACAGGAAGCAACTTGGCAACGCACTGCAATGCCTGTAAGTGCTCCCCGCGTTTGAGACACAAGCGTGCTCAAGAGTTTTCGTGACACACGCGCACGCGAAATCTACGAGGCGTGGGAGATAGCCCAGCGTGGCCAAGATTGCGTGAGCACCCCTTCGGTAGCCTTGTATCAGAAAGAACTTGTGCACTCGAACATTTAATTTCAGTTATCATGGCATAGCAGATGCGCCCGTAGTTTGTACATTTGTTTGTTTCTTTTTCTTTTTCACGCGCGGGTGTGACGTCATTGTATTTTTTTTATATTTCCGCAAGCAATAAAATACTGCTCAGTTGATACTGCACAGCGCTCACGTCTGTGCCTTTTTCTCTCGCTGTCCTCGCTTAAAGCGCTGTTTCACAGTTTAATTACAAACCCACTTGCCCAAACCCAAACGGTAGTTAGACCTTACATTAGTACTCTTGCATATCAGCCTCTGAAGCCGGTGCAGCGGGCGTTGTCGATATGTATCGCAATTCAATGCGTATCCTTCCGAACTTGCAACGTTCATTACCGAGTGAGTAAGGTGGGTAGAAAACTAGCTCATTAAGAGGCACCTGGACTTCAAATTGCGTACAAGTTTTATAAAAACTTTAAAGCTTAAAGAAGAGTTCTTTCCTTGTACCTTTCCCCCACCCAAGATTTTAAAGGCACTCCAGGAGGTGGCGTGGCCTTCTAACGCCAAAGTATTTTATGATTTAAATAATAAATAACCCCCGTTCTCTTCTAAAATCACTGCTTTTTTTGGAGACTATTCAAGAAAGCATCGATTTAGATGGTCTTCAAACAAAAAATTATCACGTTCTAACGTTCTTTACCCGTGACTCCGTCAACGCTGGCATGAGAAGGTAGGGAAGTGGCTTTGTGTTTGTCTGGGCTAGACAATATGTGGGTCCAACGGCGAGCACTGGCGTAATCACATAGGCAAGGCCGGTCAGGACATACTCGCCGAGGTGAGCCCAAGGTCATTGCCATTAGCGGAGTTGAAAGTTGGGCTGATTGGTACATAATTTATAGAAAAGCAGCTAAGAACAGACGGGGCAGGAAAAGAAGTGCACAAACACGTGCAATTTCTTTTTTTCGCAATTTTTCGTTCAGTTGTCGCCCTGCCCCGTTTGTTGCACTCTCGCTTTCTTTGGAATTCGTCAACCGCTGGCGATTCACGCTAGGGGGCAAAAGAACTGCTATTGCCTCGAAATATGCGCGCTGACCAATGTCAATAATTTCTGAGCAGATTGTAAATAGTAAAGATACCATGCCAATCCCAAACGAGTAATAGTTTCCTGTAGATGTGAAATGTGCGCCTGACCACTGGCAAGCAGTTACGATTTGGACAAAATGCTTGGGACAAGAAATATTGACTGTGCCTGTTTTTCACCCGTCTTGATAATTATTCATGTGCCAACTTCAGAGGTTAATCAATATTTCATTCCGAAAGGAAAGGCAAGAAGCCATGTCGGAAATGTTGGAGAGCAAAGAAATCAAGTCGTAGTATCCCAGGAATAAATGGATTTGCAGAGTCCCAGTTCTTTCGTCTCCGGAGGCGATATTGGTTGCCTTTTCGTTCGGCCTGTTTTGACCGTGCATGCTTCATTCACTGGTGTAGGCAATCACTGTGTGGCGCTTGCGACAGTGCGTTTAGTGGAAGAGTGAAATCAGGGTGGTGGTGTATTCTTTAATGAAGAGAGATCGAATTGAGTAGGGCGATCTCAGTGTAAGGAAATAAAATTGCGGTTTCGCAAGATTTGCGGGAATATAAAAATCATTTGGCGTACCTTAGCTTTAGCAGTTTCTGAACACCAGGCGCATTTTAGGATTCATGCGGGTGCAGCAGAATTTTGAAAGGGCTCTAGCGAGATAACGAAATTGCCTAATCTTGGTCAAAATTCCAAGACACCTAAACACTTCTATAAGTTGGGAATAAGAAACCATGAATGCCCTATTGAACTCAAGAGGCGCTTTGATTACACCTCGACCTGTAGAAGTGCTTTGAAACCAGGGCTGCTAGGTCCTCGGACGGAAATGTCGCCGAGGACGGAAATGTCGCCGAGAAAGTAGCCAAAAACATCGCCACCCTAACGTGAAAGTTTGCAAAGTAGCCAGAACAGTTGCCATTTTCATGAAGGCGATAAGAGTTAGCACCGTTTGATTACCTTCGCGGGAAAATGCAGAAATTAGGGGAAGTAGAAAACCGGATAACAAATAGTATTTGTTGTTTCGGGTGGGAGAAAGCCACAGAGGTTGAATACTGTCTGCAAAAAAGCTAAAATATGCAGGTTAGGTCTTAAACGGGCGTTCGCGGCACAGCATGTTTCATCATGTTCGCTAACATTGTACGTCCCCGTGCCTAATATCCATTGTCATGCACACTTCCCACCACCCTGCATAAAATATCAAGCTAGCGTACCACTCAAGCATTGCCCTTTAGGCTTGAACGCTCTGACGCCATTTATACGACATCAGGTGCGGATATAAAAAGAGCAAGGGAAATTTCTATTTCTTCCGCTATGTAGCGCTGTACGATGGTGTGTTTCGGTGACTAAGTCGCCTAGACTTTGCAAGATCGCTGTCATCTGCCTGGACGTTTGTTCTGTTCGGTTTGTTCAGGTTTCTCGACGGATGAAGTGCACTGAGCGGACATATAAGGAACTTTCTGTACAAAGTGGGGCGTCGGAAGCGCCCGGAAATATACAAAATCACCAAAGCTCAAACGAGCCAGAAAGTAGCCAAGTCGCCACACTGAAATTTCCATCCCCACGAGTCTCGAAACCTCGCCACTTTCGCGAGAAATCGCCAGACTTGGTAAACCTGTTTGGAACCTTGCCGATTTAAGCGCTTTGCTCGGTGATCTGCATGAAAGCTTTTGAATGGCTTTGCCTGCTTCCTGCGCATTGCGCTCCTTCTCGCTCCATCCGCTCTGTAATGGGCCAGCCGACGATGGAGAACGTAGCTTATTATTTTGCTCTCTCATGATGGGCGTTGCACTGCCGTGGTCGAGCGCCTCTTACAAGTGCTGAGTTCATGCTTGCGCTGTTGAATGCATCGTGGTATGGCACGGCCCCGAAGAAGCCGGCTGCCTATTGCTTTGGTCGATTAGGGGAAACTCGGGGCCGGGTGTTGTGTTCAAGGTCACGTTGAGGAAGCCCAACGCCCCGTGGTCTGTTTTTTCTGTTACGGACGCCCGACGCCGGCGGTTTTTCTCGAAGACCTGTAGTAGGCTTTCCCCTGAAAACTTTCTAGGTTTGTTGTGAGGGGTGGTTTGCACGTGTTTCGTGTGACGTTCGTACCTGTGTGCGGCTGGAGCGGTACAGCAATGTCCTAGGTCGTATCGAAACGGTCAGGGAGGTATGGACCCGAGTGGCCTGCTGGGAGAACGGTTCGTGCGCAGCTTTAATAGCTGCATGATTGACGATATGCCGCCGTATCATGACCCGGGGTCCAGTTGATGCTGACCTATGTGCTGAAGATTTGTATGAAAGATTTAAATGACACCTTCGCAACTTTTTAAAATCTAATGATGAAGAAACCCCTCAACAAGATAAAAAGTTGTGTGTGACTTGTTATTGTGGAACTGTCGTTTATTAGAGCTTTTTGCAATGTTATTTGAGGAAAACTATTATTACAATCGAACAATAGTGCGTAATCCATCCAAATACACTAAAATTAGCCTCCCGAACTAAGTCCCAAATTTGAGCAAGATAATCATTTTCTTCGTTAGTGCTACAGTCTTGATATGTGCACCAAAGTATTAATATATATGCACGATAGCGCGGATTTGTAACTCACACGATATCTTCTCCCCATTGTTCCTGCATTCATAGTGCCCAGTCCGGATTGGGGTGTACCCCTATAGTGTGCTACAAAAGCTATGCCCCTTTTTTACTTATACCTGTATATCTATCTTACTTATATCTTATACCTGTATTGTCCGCGTCCCCCTTTCTTTTTTCGTTAAGGACTACGATTTGCCGCGTATTGTGTTTCGCACATTTCGCCCCTGACATCAGGACGTATGGGGCCGTTAGTGATGTTTTCCTTTTTATTTTTGACGTGTGAAATTGAATTTGTACCTCGAAAGAAAGGGAAACGGTTCGGCCCTGATCAAGGTCTTCATTCCAAAAATGTTTTAAGTCATACTGAAGAAGCAACTTGATATAAAAATGATTTTCAAGTAAACATAGGGGCGTCCAAATACAAAAAATGCGAGAACACGATCACCAATAAATATGCAAGGCAAGTGTCAACCACAGGATGATTCATTACTTGTGTCCCCCACAAACCCGTAGTAAAGAAAGGTTGAAGACCCGTGATATACTGCTTTAAATGGGAGGCGTTATGTTTATGCCGCTTTCTTTCTAAGCAGAGTGCACCTCATTTTCTTGGAGTAAGTAGGTGAAGGTGCTTTCTACAAATAAAGTAAACAAATAAACAAATAAAGTAAATTTGTTTGGAGGACTTCCCGTTTGGCCTTTTTTTATCCTTGTGAAATTTGGAATTATTAGAATTTTGCTTAGGTTGCTTGTTTTTGTTTATTTGTCCAGACTCATCACGCCAGTCAAAGTGCATACCAGGACACAGAGGGTTTTTTAAATGTCGTAAACGCGAATATTCCAAGGGAACAAAAGCTCACCATTGCCGAGTTTGTTGTCTGGTCTTCCATAGGATCCTCCGAAGATTCAATATTTTGAAGACGGTGATGTTGTGTTCTGGACCGGAAACAAGCTTCTGTAAGTGGTTTTTAGTCTCCTAATTCCTGTTAAAAAAATTTAGGCCATCCCTCAGTCCCCGTATATATTTTAAACACAACAAAAAACTGCACTCCTAAGGCAACCTTATGAAGCCAAACAAAACTTTCCTAAAGGCATGAGTGTTCGAATAACTTTGTGTTTTTTACATCGCCATTGGACTGAATTTATAATACGTGTATTATTTTGGCTACATAGTTACCAAAAATGACACTTCGAATGTTGGTGTGCTGAACCAAAACGGGCTAAAGAAAATAAATAAACCTTCTGCAATAAGGCTAGTTATGAGGAACATGAAATTACTTGGGTTTGTCCCGGGTGACAATTTTGATTACGCCTTTTGCAGACCGCAAAGAACAAGCTGTAGGGAATCTGTCGATGGTAACACAAATGATCATCCGCGTTTAAAAATCAGAAACTATCTCTGCTTGCCGAGCGTTACCTCTTTCACAAGGGAGGATTATAAATGATTGTTTTTACAAATATTCACGGGGAAACTTTTCGCAGAGAATATTGTTTCTTCCGCTACAGAAATGCAAAAAATTTCGTCTCGTGGTCACTCGATAAAGCGGCGAATGTTAACGCACCAGAGTGTTGCTGGTAAGAATGGTCACAAGTTTATTTCTGATCCACTGGGAATTTGCAGGCCTTCTCACATCTGTGGGAGCTAGAGAGGGCAAGACGGCACATGAAAGTGCTGTAGCAATAATGAGGGAAATGGAGGCTTTGCAGTGGAAAAACAGGTTCTGAAAAGGATTAGCGGGAAGAGAATCGCAGCGTTGAGAATATAATTAGGAAAGAGGAAATCAAGAAGAGAGAGTGAGCGTGAGGAAATTTTGCCGTGTCGAGGAGAACAAAAGAGAGTAGCTTGATGACTTGGTTTGCTTAAAGAACATAGAAACGGTTCCGCACAATGCATTTTAAATTTATGGCATACATTAATATGCACTGAGGAAAATATTTGGTTTCCGGAAGCATTGTGGTTTAAAAGGAATGAAGAGAAAGTAAACTACAATGCTGAACAGGTAAGGGAACGAAGATTAAAATCCTGGTGGAGGGACGGCGCAGAGGGGATTATAATGTTAGATGGCTTCAACCTGTAACGGGGAAAAAAATTTCAGGAAGATGATAGAAGCAGTCCCAAAATTTAAATAGTAAGATAAGAAAGTAGCTTCGTCCGTGCGATCACACGTGTCACAATCTCAGTATAAAGGAGATACCTTTATCAATTATCAAATGGTTGAGAAGGCGAGAAGAGGAATGGAAATTGTAAAATAGACCTGAAGAAGTAGATATAGATAAATAATAATATTGTAGGAAGAGTGGTAGATTGGAAGGAAGGTAATGGTTTGTGGTGAGAGAAATGGTAGCAGGCAGGCGACTTTATTGAAACTGGGCAATCGGAGGAGGACTAGAACTAGGCGATCAGGAACATCACGATCGAGCCAAGATAGTATAATAGATTGATTGAAGAACGCGGGGTGAGTAAGTAGAACCGCCAGGTCAAGGAAAAAAGAGAGACAAGGGGCAGAAAAAAATCGAGAGAGAGAGAGAGAAAACTTTTTTTATTTGGCAGATAGAGCTTAGTGGAATGGTCGGCTTAGTGGATGGCGAAAGCATGGCGGAAAATCGAACAACCATTCTTAAGAGAAAGATGCTTAAAACGCCATGCTTTTGACATGCAAACCGAGTCAAAACGAAGTCCAATATTCACGCTCCCAACACCAAGAATCCAAACCGCCAAAGCTGTAAGCCTGAGTCCTCTTCAACTCAGCCAAATTTCTAACTCAAGAAAAATGCTGTGACTCCGGATGCGACGATTGAACTTTTATAACCATAATGGACTCTCTTACAATAAGAATATGTCTTCCACTTATATAGTGCATTGTATTTTGTTCGCACAGACCTTGAATTGGGTACGTGTGGGTTGTGATTGATGCCTTTTTGTGGAAAACCCGTTTTGTAAGGGTGACTCTCCTGCGGTGCGTTTTGTCGAATGGCAAAATCTGATAGACGTCGGATTCCAAGCGCGGAGGATACTGGTTCGGTTATGACGACGGGAAGCGTTTGTCTTGACGCGCAGGTTTTTCTTTGGAACATCGTTACGACCTTGATGTGCCCTTGTGGAAACTCAGTTGGCAGTGTGGCTTTCCTGCAGCCCGTTTAAGCGTAACTGCATCACCATCTGTTATATATAGAAAGTACCGCTTTGAAAAAATGTGTACGCGTTGGCGGTGTGGAGGAGAGAAATTAGAGGGAAAGGGAGCAGTGACGGCACGCCGTGGCCTTAAATTGCGAACATATTCGAACGAGATTACCAAGAAGTCCGCCTCGGAACATATGCTGTCATACCGAGGACGCTTAGGTTAGGCGGAGCCGGCGCGTGCTCACTTATGGCTGCCATGCAAATACCGTAAATACGTAGTTAGTCTATTTCATGGTTTATGTCCTTCCGTCCGCCGCCACATAATGTTTTCTTGGAGGTTACGGTGTTCATCACCATTCTGGCCTCCCATGGTAGCCCCACGTCGGCTCCAGAACATTGCGCGTCGGCTCTTTGATCGCTCCGGCCCGCCTCAGACCCGGTGAGCCATTGACATACCATTCCCCAGCCCGTGTTCCCAACCTATGAGCTGCTGAGACCAGGCAAATTGAACAGCCGTGATGGGACCGGACGAGACGTTGCTCTTCAGCGCAGATATCCGTCGCGTCGTCAACGGCTTTGAATGTTTGCTTGTAGCGCAGACGGAACGCTGTGCAGGGGCCAGTCTTCAGCAAGACCATGATAACCGCCCGCGGCGGCAGGGAGTTCTCACTTTTTCAGCTGCTCCCATCTTGCATTTCCCCTCATCTGTACATTTACTGAGGCCTCGAACGACGCGGTCTCCTTGGACGATGGGGATATCTTACGACAAGACGAAGAATTGTGCAAAGAACATGACGCTGTGGTCCAAGCCTCCGACGACCACGAAATTGAGGGTTGCCGCAACCAGCGTGGGCTCAATGATGGCCGACATGTAAATACTGTAAATACATCGTTCGTCTAACTCATGCCTCACGCCCTTCCTCCTCTCGACAGGTAACAATATGACAGGGACGTGAAAGCAGAAGAGGCTTTGTTGAAGAAAACGTTTGGCCACCCCGCAATTCAGATGGGAAGGCTGAGAAGAGAGCGGAGGTGGTGGTCAGCTTTACCTTTGACTTGGATTCTATATGAGCTGACCCGTTCTTATTAAGAAATGGTAAAAAGAAGCAAGGCTTTCTCCATGCAAACTGAGTTAAATGAAAGTCCACAATCCATCCTCCTCAAGTTTAAAACCGAAAATTGCGAACTCCGAAGCCGAAGGTTGTCTGAACCAAGCCAAAGTCCAAAGCCAACGCCCACTCTCCGAACCTGAATTAAATGCTGTGCGCCCGACTTCCATTATAGTGCCATGCGATAGAAGCGTGTTTTATAACGCGGTGGACCCAGCTAGGTTCAATTCGGAACACGGGACGCGTTCTTCTCTTTCCAAATGCTTGCCCAATCGCCACCGCTGCTTACTCCGTACCCCTAGGGCCTCTTAAGTGGCAGGAAGTTTAGGTTCCCAGATTTACGCAAAAAGGCTGTGTGCTCGATTCTCGGGGCCTTCGCAACCACATTTTTCTCTTGAAGAGCGCACTCCCAACACGTGCTCCTGGGCTTCCCTCCTCCATGGCAGTTTTCCTCACACGTTCTGGCTGAGAATTTTCTTTCTCTCCGCTTGGCCGAAGGGAATTTTGTGTTAACGATCCCCACGGACAGAAAACAACTTTAACAGCTTCCCCATTAGGTGAGACAATTCGTGTCAGGATTGATTAGGCGAGAAGCGCGGGATAGACACCGAAAGAAGCAGGAAAAAGAACGTGTGGACAAGGTGCGGCAGGGCGGATGGGGAGAGAAGAATTTGAAAGCGAAGGGTGATATGAAGGCAGGGTAGAGGAAGTATGCGAGATAGGAAATTTAGAAGTGTGAAATATGGGCAACAACAGAAGGGGAGAAACTTATATTATTATAAAGTAACGACACTACATCGAAAAAAGGACCGGTGGCTGGTGGGTAGGCAACTAAACTACCCTACACGAAATATTTCAAGACGCAAGTGGACAGGGAGATAGGGATTGGCAATGCCTAAAGCACGGCTGGATCCAATGCATATAAGAATCAAGACAATGCGGACCGTGTTTAACTCGTACTTAAATAAGGCCGGGAGTAGACCACGTAACGGGCCGTACGTCCAGCGTGTTAACATCATTGCAGTCATGACAGTTGGCGAAAGTGTTGACAGGGATACAACGTAAGGGGTCGCGGGTGTTGTTAAGGAGCGTGATATGCACATTGTGTGATAGGTTGCCTGAATGATTACTGCGAACTACATTCTTGTCTTCAATGGGGCGACTGGTGCCCTTCTGCGGCCAAGTCAGATACGATGACGAAATTAGATTGCGCCGATTAAAGAATCATTCTGTTGTTTCAGATATCCCTGATATCCAGGGGACAAAATTCGCGGAAGCCGCACCTCTCAATTCTACGGAGCGGCAACGCTCGCGGATCCGGCCAATCTGGTTGTTAATAACGTGAGATCTATAGGGTGGGCTGCCTTAAAGGGGCCCTGCAGACCAAATTAAACTTTGTGTTATTCGGAAAATTTCCTCTTTTATGGTGTCCCCAGTGTTTGACCGACAACAAATGGTCCCGTATTCACTGAGAAATTATTAAATTGAGGTTAAAATGTTGATTCTACCACCAAATCGTGTTTTCGGACGTCAGCAATGAGGTCATAAGTGCACGTATTACAACGAACTTCCGCTGCGTCATTCGGCTCTGCAGCCTTGCTTGCCGTCAGTCCACTGACTCATCCACTGACCGCGGTCCACCGTTGCTTTGTTTCGGAGCGTATTTTCACCTTGCTTGTTTTTCTAACTGTAGAAAGAAAGCGCTTTGTGAAACATGGGGTATCCTTGACAAACAGGGTCATGTAAAACAACGTCGCTTACGGCAATCGGGCAGCATCGTGAAAGAAAACTCCAAATCGGAGAACTGCTGTGCCGCTAAAACTAACATAGTCCGCCTAGTACGAACATCAGTGCGCATCGGTACTTCTATCTTACGTGTATTTTCGTAACTTGCATGGTTTACCGCACCATTCTTATTTCTGTAAAATAAATATGCATTACGTTTAGGCGCAAATAGCTAGTTTAGCAACCCCATAGGCCATGCATAATTTGCGTTTGCTTTTGGCGGCCTCCGCCAATCGCAATTCTGGGCACCTATGACAACATAATTATTTTGCGGGAAATGAGCTAATAGGTCGCATGTGCATTCCCATTTTTTTCTAATTATATAGCGTATGTGTGCGAAGCGTGCGTTAAAGGTGGTTTCAATATGATTCCAACGAGGCAATCTTTCGAATCAACGAAACTTGCGATTTTTCTGGAGGGCCCTTTTAACGCTGCCGGTGGTTGGAAGGAGCAGCGTTGCAGTGAAGCTGCTACGCAAGTTCTTTACCGGATGGCCACTATGAGGAGGCACCCAAAAAATACCGATATAGTATTTTTGCTTATGTGCAGGCTAATTGGAAAACGACAAGGAAGGAAGCAGAATGACGCAGAAAAGAGAAAACATGGAGAAGAGACGATGGGGGAGATGGAGGGTTTAGAGGAAGCAGATATAAGAGTGAGAGGGTTGCGAGGACGGAGGCAGAGAGAAACATAATGATCAACACCACCTATATAAATTACGAGGAACAAAGCGAAAGAGGGAGAGGTTTATTTGTGCCCATATTGGTAGAGACATAGGGAGCGAGGGAGGAAGTCGTTTGTCCCTCCTCGTTGGATAGCTACCATGAGCCCGTCGGCTCTAGCGGCATCTTCCGCCGTTGTACAGGTGGCTTCTGCTGCTAGGCGGGAGGGAGCTGACCAAGGAAGCTATGAAGAGTGCAGCGCGAGAGCGAAGGCTACCTGAGGTGTAGTGGCTGAGGCAGCTGCGTTGCGTAGCCGGAGTGGCATCAATTCCACTACATTTCCGCGTCATGTAACTGAACGCGAAGAGAAGCGGGTAGGTTTTTTATCTACCAGCTGAACTGAAAAAATGAGAATTTCTTTCAAATGGTAGGGCTTCAGAAACATCTGTATTTAATTCCTCAGAAACAAATGAATATTCCTGGTGCACTGCAGTATTTTTTAAATGTACTGTACTGCTAAAATATGATATTTGGTCATTTCATGTTTTGGTTGTCTCTTTGAAGCCGCTTTTTTGTACCCATCCGGCACTGGGCTACTGACACAGTGTTAATAATATATCGATGTATTCTCATGCGTGTTTTGAAATGCATGCCAGAAAAGTTGTAAGGGACGCTTACGCACGATTTGATTTTACAAGCATGCTTGAGAGCCGCCAACATGATTATCGATCGAAACACGCAGGGGTAGACTGCGCTGCTTATTGGGTCATAGAGCGGCCAAAACGATTTCTATCGGCGCACGGTCAGTGGCCATTTGTCCACAAATGCAGAAGACCACACTGTTGCCTTTTATCCGAACCGCAATAGTGACATTCGTAGAGCAATTTAGCCCGCCTGTTACATCGCTTGGCGGTGAGGCAGCGAGAACTACGACTGCATTGCCATACATAGTGCAGCGTGGCGTTCATGCGTAAAGGTTTTTGTCATCCGCCATTTCCTGCAGGGATGGAATCAAGCTACTGCATGACTTCAACTATGATTGTGAGTCGCACTAGAGAACAAAAGGAGGAATCAAAAAGGTAAAGGTCTTTGATTCGCACTCAAAAAATGCCACACCTTCCCCGTAACCTTCATAATAATTCCTCAATTATTAGAACAAGCGTCACTGATTAAATAGGTATCTGTGTCAAACAGTTTTCTAACAATACCGACGCGTAAAATACGCTTAATACCTCCGTGCTGTAGCGGACTGACGGAAAATTTACGGTGATAAATAATAAACAGCAAAGTTATTACGCCCACTTTTGGGACGTCATAATAAATATACCCGCACTTATTTAACAAACTAAGCGGGCGCTTTTCAAGGTTATTTAGGCTGTACAGACGTACCGTTATTTCCTTTCACAGAAACTGTTTCCTAGCACTTCAATTTCATGGTGAAATTTACGGAATAGAATAAATTGTTGTTATTACATAATTCCTCGTTACAATGTCAACCCATGGCGTTTGACCTAAGCGAAATGCTCTTAACCCCGTAATGATCCCTTTTTTTCGTTTCCAATAGAAAATTACTAAAAGAGCGTAGAGCACTTACCGTGAATGACTGGTCACCTGCGGCGTTTTCGAATGCTATGCTAGCATACGCACTGCTGTCAGGGTATCTCCGGTTCGCCGCGCAAGTGCAATTCGGAATTCCATTTTGCTTTTCCCTGCGCTCTGCAACAGCTGTGCCCGATCCCTGAGCGAAACCGGTCACCGGATATTCAGGTCGGCGGTCTGCAGTGCAACGTGACGGATAGGCTTCGTTCGTTCTTCTGCAAAGAACTATTTTCTTATCAACAAAGTGCAGACAACCTGAAAACCGGAATGGCACCTTGACACTCTAACGCTCTCACTCAGTGTTTTTAAACACTAAAATTAGTCACAAACCATAAAAAGACACTGTTTTGTCACAATATTTGCAGCATACGAACTTTGAAAAGTTGTAGGCAAGGAGAAGTAAGGGTAAATGAGTAGGAATCAGAATAGTTCGTGTAATCAGGCGGTGCTTCAAGCAAGGTCCTCGATCGAAAACAGTTACCCATATAAACAAAAGTATACTCAATCAAAATTGGCAATTTAGTTGAAAATAGTGAGCAACGGAACCGATCTATCACGCATCCTTTCGTACTAGTACCAGGCGTTTATTATGAGCACTCTTCTGATGTTTTTCGTCGTAGGATGTTCCATAGAAAGCGGCAAACTTAGGACAAAGGGCATTACCTCAATCCTCTACAGGCTTTGCACTTATTTTTGTACGTACTTTGCTTATGGCCCCGTTGCCGGACCCGAGTATTAAGATTAAAGAAAAATGTGATTTCATTCAACATTGAGGTGTCCGAGCTGGTTTAAATAAACCACAAGAAATGAACAAAATAAATCGAGCCATCAATTGTTTTGTGCCTGTGAGGTCGAGAACATGGGAATGAGCTGGTTTGATTCCGACGTTGTAGATAAGCCCCCTCCATGCTAAGGTGCTTCAACAGTGCACTTGGGGTGCAAAGTATAAATGCAATTCACGGCACCACATGGTATTTTTCGTCTCACCCAGAATATCCCATGCATTACAGGGAATATTTAGGCCACTATATGTGACGGGGGTGGGGCGGGGCGGGGAAGAGAGGGCACAATGATCCCTCATCCTAATTCCTGCAACTGTCTGCAGTGCAAACAAGAAGCAGAGAAATTATGAGCTACTGGTGAATATACTGCGAAGGTTCTCTGCCCAACAAAACTGCGGCCGGCACAAATTTGCGGAAATTCCTTGCCGTGATCCGGCAAGGAATTCCCGCGTTTACGTGTTTGCTACACACGTCAAGAAGATATAGCTCTGCTTAAGAGATTGAATTGAAAAAACATAATATTGCCTCATGCGTTGTAGTCCCTTAGTGAATTTAGCACTCCACGTAAGTAGCGACAAATGGTGGCTTTCCCGTTACTGCCAAGCCCTGTCCTGCAGTTCGCTTCATACGTTTGGTGGTAGGCTGTCTCAATGCAAAGTGTATCAACCTCCCTTATAGAACGCGAAAGTGTGATTGGGATGATTGGGCAGCAAGCACGCGCGGCTGGCGAGCACGAAATGCGCAGCCGTTTTGGTCCCGGGAAAACTCTCCACAAAGCAGCCTACCTTCAGAGTGTTCAGCCACCAAGGTTATCATACCTTGCATAGGGTGCTTTACAAAACATTATTATAAATTCAATTCAGGGAAGGTAGACGACCAGCTAAGTTAAGGTCCGGGCTGCGCGCGACCTACCAATTAAGATGACGGAAGAGAAGTGGAATTCACAATAAACAACCAAACTTGGCTTCAAGCCGTAAGCAGCGCCCCAAGCACCCGGACGAAAGTATATATGCAAGCAGTTGGAATTACAACAAATACAGGGCTGTGCAAACAAGGACGTGGGAGGCACGGGTCGCACACAGCAAATTTCGAGGCACCTTTCTTATCCACCTTAGAGTACACTGTCATTGACAATGGCCCCTGCTGATGATTACGTTGCCTAAGCGCGCTTTGAATGGATATCACCAATACGTTTTTTTTGTAGAATAAAGCAATTTTACGCCAAATTCGGAGCATGCAGGACGAAAATGCATGGAAAGCTAGCCATAAATCGCTTCGCCGTACAAGGAACAAAATTTGAGGCATTAATGCTTGCTTTTGTGCAAATGTCATCAAAAAAGGCTAGTCTTCTGCCATCCGTTGCTAAGGAAATGCCTCTCTTCGCTTTTCCGCCCGCCTCTAGCGCTATTGCCCTCCCCTTTCGCTGCTTCCTCAAAAAACACGGACGAAGTCTGGTAAAAACTGTGGAGTACAACAGAGTCAGACAACAATGCGAGAATTAGGAGGACCGAACAAAGCAAAGCAGAGCGGTTTGGGGAGAAGGAAATGTCAAGGAGAATGGGTAAGCAGAGGAGTGGGATAGCCACAAGCAAAGGAAATAAAAAACAGGGCGATTGCAAGCGACAGAACGTAGAGAAGTGGTGGAGTTGAGGGGGAATTGCAGGAGGGACAGAATTTAACAGAAGTTGATTCAGGAGAAAACGGTAAGGAATTAAATGGCATGACGGGGATTTCAGGCAAAGAAAATGAGGTAAAGGCGCGCTGAAAAACTATCGTTTTCGACGTGTATGCGGTAAAGCGAGTGGATTTGCGGGCTTTTTTTTTCTGCACGTGTGCCTGCTAACACTTTTTTTTACTTTTTTTTCTTTATATTCTCGTGCTATTTTTGCAAGGCGCGCGCGTTGTTTTTTATGCTTCCTGGGTTGCAATAAAGTTGCATGCATAATTCTATCTGCCACCTGCATCCCGACGGCTGCATAAATGTTGTACGCCATTCACCCAGAGTCAAGGAATTCGCATGGCAGTTGTCCCTGCAAAACAGCTTGCAATTAAACACCGCTGTAGCCGTGCCGACTGTGCCTAAAACTCAATTTGCAAATCCAAAAGGCTATTATATGTGATGCGTGATGGATGTTCTATTTGCTTGTGTCTAATTGCATGTTGGGGTTTCCTTGTACACTGTTGCCGGTGTGACAGGTTATTGTTAATTGGCTGCCAAAAAACGGCCACTTCCGATTGATGGAACTACTCTATAATAGTCAGGAGTTTATTTTGTTCTTTGAAGTTGCTGAACCACAATTGATGAAAAGGTCGTTTTGGTCGTGTCGTATTTGTCCTTTGCAGGAAAACGCTTTCTGGTGTAAAGCCCCCTAGGGGCTCCAGCAGTCGGCGTCTCGTGTCATTGTCGTCGTTGGCCGTCACCGTTGTCACGCTGTACTAAAACACCGGAACACTCGTTTTCCAATTCCTCGCGCTGGAACGTTTCATCTCCGTGGGAGAAATGCGTACTAAAAAAGCACACTGGGACAGTCGTTTTCCAACTCCGCGCGAGTAAACGCTCCGTGCTTCAGACACAAGACTTCTACAGGAAAGCTGTACGCCTCTACCCCACAATGGTTTCATCTCCATGAGCAAAAAACGCCAATGCGGCAAACATACATTTATGCACTGCATGCTTCGCCTTTTCCCAGGTTTCACGGTAGTGGGGATGGCCCGCGATTGTTGTTCAAGAGCAGGTAAAATACTAGAAACAAAGGCCGGGGCACCTTTTAAGATCTCTAATAGTGCTTTGACGATAGGGGATGGGGGGTAATTTGTTGCTGGAAACTGAGTTATTGCAAAGTGACTGGACATTTCCTACTATTCCTGCAAAGGTGTTTAAATCGCCACGCACCGTGTGGAAGAAGAGAAAATCAACATCACAAATGGGGTGCTTAGCATGCACGTCGCTATTCGGATAACGTATGCTATACGCACTTATATAGGCGTTGGTTTCAACAGGAATATTTACGACAAAATGTAAAGGTGTACGATTTCCTTCGAGTTTGTTTGCAAGTTATGGACGTAAGGAGGGGAATCTTTAAAAGTGTGAGTGTTAAACCAACGCTTTCATATTTGCAGTGTTGCAGAAAAAAACTGTCGAGTAAGCATCCAAAATAGCTGTTGTGTCTGCACCTTACTTCGGGAAGAAGTAAATATTTCGTTCGGATGCGATTTTCAGAAATCGTCCTGCTGTAATTTCCAAAATCGGCAGATTATGGTAGGACATTACTTAATAAAAACAAAATGTCTAAGAATTTCACACTTACGCATATGTGTGTAGCAGTAACAGTATTTGACCTACCTTTTTCCATTTAATATAAGTGCTTCCTAACTACGGCTTAGAAAGCAGTACTTACTAATTCAGCATTACTCAGCTTAAAACTCTGAGTTTCTCTTTTACGGATCACTGAAGATTCCAATTAAAGTTTCGTCGCAATATCAATTTTCAGAATAAAAAAATTACCACACCCTCTAAAGAAATTTGACCGAACCGCGAAAGCTTTCTCACATGAAAAATGTGACAAAGCGCGTCAAAACCTTTGCTAATAGTGCGTACAATTGGAGGTCCAACCTTCAAAGATCGACATCGCAAAAAAAGCAGGAACCCAGCCAGTGATTTAAAACGCATCTACCACAGTTCTAAATTTATACCGATATGTCGTTTATGAGATAGAGAAGAAAGTACGAGATGAAGAAAAAATATAGTGTTCTACTCTTTATTCATATTCGATGCGGGTATTGCCTTATCGAGAGCCCTTCCTTTTCCGCAATTTTCAAGTAACCGCATTCCTAGTAACCGCTTTCCAAGCTAACCGCTAACCAATTTTCGAAAAATCCCTCGAACCGGAATGATCAGGCACTTTTTTTACTACAGTCGTCCCGCTCTACAAATTTATACAGCAAAGCTGTACATATTTAATACCTCAGGCCTCTGCACCGGTGTGGGTGTTTTAATCGGCGGCGAGTACTCAAAATGTCTTCCCACCAAGGCACATGCACTTAGAGGCAAAGCCGAGTTTACGGCCACTGGCATCAGCTCGTTTTTTTTACTGGTTTTTCCAACATTGTTTGCTGCGCAGGAAAACATGGCCGTCTACGGAATGAGTATGTTTACAGCCCAACCAAGGTCGTCGCCTCTGCTCCGAGACGTGTGTACTGTTGGCCACGCGCTATATACTCCTTTCCTAGGCCGCCGCCTCTGTCCCGAGACGCTGGTCATGCTTGGTGCCCATTTTATTGCGCAATGACAAGCGCACTTCCGCGGGCACCTGCGCGGCGCACTAGCTAATGCACTCGAACTGGCGTAGCCACGGCATTACGTTACTCTAACTCTACCCAAGAATCATGTGTGTCCTTAGTCTGAGACGTAGAGATCTGGCCACTGTCGTTAAAAAAAACATATGCGATTCTCCAACATAACTATACCTACACAAAGAAAATCCTACAAAACCACAACCTCCATTCGCATTTCTTCTGCTTAGTGTGGAAGTGCTCTGATGTTTATTTCAAATTTTATTGGTGTTGATATTGTTCGATTGCTTTATATTTTCGCTTTTATACGGGCTTCCAAAACTCTATTTTGTAGCGCAAGCTACACTGGCCGGGGTTGAACTGTTTCGTGTGGACCTTGAAGGGCGGTCATGCGCAAGCACGAGGAGCATTGGATTGGATTTGATTGGATTCAATTGGATTTGGATTGAATGGGATATCGACTGCATTGGATTAAATCAGATTGTGTTGGATTGGGTTTGAAATCCAATCCAGTTGGAGTACGGTTGTGTAGAGAATTGGGTCCGCACATTCGTCGGTCTGCGCATTCAAGAGGAGGGACGTCATAGCCGCGGCAGACGCACTGGCACCCGCGCGTGCCCAGCTGTGCGCCTCCGTTGTGCAGTAGCCAAGTCTGACGCTGCGCCGGAGGAGCTTGGTAGCCGTTTTACGTGGCCCCTGCAGAGCAGTGCTCCGCATACGCAAGGAGCAGTGACTGGACACAACTGGACTGCACTGGACTGGATTGGACAAAACTTGACTGCACTGGACTGGACTGAACTGGATTGAATTGGACTGGATTAGATTGGATTGCAATGCTGAACCTTAGCTCAAGGTGCGTATATTCTAGCATAGCCGAGCTTTTTCTTCTCGCTACGTTCTCTTTTAGTTTCTTCGGCTGTTCTACGGCACGTTTTTGCACTTACATATTTACAACATTGCCAAATATGAGCATGCCTTCCATTATTTTATTCGCAATATCTTATGTAAAAATATAGCACACGACCCTCACATTTGCGTCCTTCTTTTATGTGGTCTTTTTTAGTGACTTATTATTCAGTATTTGGCACTAAAGTTTCTCGGTATTCCCATATAGAAATTGCAGTTTGGTTGTGCGTGGTTTGTGCTTGTATAAACTCCTGCACGCCTGAGAAAAACACATCTTTGCAGTCGAGGATCTGTGCGGCATGGTGGCTGCGACCTCAGGACAGCTTCAAAGAAACTGTTTACTGCTACAGTTGGACGACGAGGGTTGCACTGAAGCTGTCTCGCTAGTGTTCGGTGCGTCTGCTTCCTGAAGCACAGCTGCGCCGTAGTCATGGGATGGCGTTGTACAGCTGCTATGATGGCGAGGGTTCATCGTTCAGAGGCGAGTTTGAGCAGGTTGCTTTTAAAAAATAAACAAAAAACGTTAAGTTTATGTAATCAACGTGCACCTATACAAATATTGGCAAAAGTTCTTAAACACGCATGAGTGCACTTTGAATGCCGGGAATTTTACTGCGAAGCAGAATATGAATAACCCCAATAGATACATTCCAGTTAAGCCGATTGTTTCGGCGCCACTGCAGCGCTCCTCCTGGTCACCGCCGACAGCGCGTTCAGAACTTTCACAACACCGCTTTCACAACTTTCGACAACGCTTCCCCCGCGCCACCAGCGATGCCTCTTTCACAAGCTGCGCAATTGGCTGATAACAGCGGTACCAGAGCAGCGGCTCTGTTTTGAACGCCGAAGTGAGCCCACAATTCTTTTCTGCAGCAAAGGCTTTCCTCAGTGCCACTTTCACCCGTGTATTTCACACCAATGCACGCACCCGTCACCGATTGCTGATATGTGCGCGCGCAGGTTCAGAGTGGAAGCAGGGGTACCTGCATACACAGCTAGTATACATGCCGCTACCGATGACATGCGGGTTGTGCTGTCCGAAAATTTAGGCGTGGAAGCGACGCGGCTCAATGCCACCTGGCAGCTGCCCTAAATGGTTGAGCGGTTTGGTTTTCGGTTGGTGTGTTACACAGACAGTGAGATGCTTACGACACGGGACAGGAACGATAAGCCACATTTTTGTCCACTAGAATAAAGCTCGAGTCCTTCCAGGTTTTAACTCCCTATAGTAAGATGCTCGGAGGTACAACAGCGCGAGTCCAAGGAGCGTCTGCCGAAAAAAAAGCGCGGATGGGTTCGAAAACAGAAGAAAGCCGCTGCCACCACCATTTCCACCGCAAGTTCCAGCTCGCTGAGTAGCTGCGTATCTCTCCTGGGTGAACAACAACGTAGACGCGAGCCAATATTTCTTGTTCCGCATAGAGGGCTTTTAGAGCGAAACGTTTTGGCGGTGCTTTCCCTTCTGAGCTCGTACACATAACGTGCACATCACGCACGAGTGGCGAGGTGAGGGAAGGAGGGGGGTGCACGTGCCGATATAGATTTCATGCCCTCACTGATGACAATTTCGTTACACTGGCGGGAGGTGTAAACTTGTATTTTCAGCGCCCCAATGCGAACTTTCCGGTTGCCTGAGTGGTAGAGCGAATTCGGTTGGTGTGCTATGCAGACAGTGAGATGCCTACGACGTGGAAGGGGATCAGACAGCTCCATGTTTGTCCACCAGAATAAACCTTGGGCACTTCAAAGTTTTATTGGGCTAAGTTCTAATTGGTCGTTCGCAAAATACAACCAAGCGTTTTTGCTTTTCCCATTTCGTGTACTGGCTCCAGATTCACAGGTCATCCTTCTGCACACAGTGGAAGGGCCGTAATGTTTTTAAACATTTGCAATTTTATGTAGTACAAATCATTGCCTCTTAACATGCGCACACCGACGTGTATTCATGAAATCGACCAAAGCAAATCTTTAGTTTTGTTACGGACATATTTGGGATAAAAATATTAAAATCTTCACTCAGATTTCTGTTTGTCCTATTAGTGTCCTATTCACCGGGATAATTTGAGTGAGTATCGAAGTAAAACTTTCCCTATTTTGTTTAAGATGGAGGTGGGGAAAAAAGCAACAAATACAGCAAAGCGCTCGACTAACATACTACTCCAAAAGGTATCTACTCGGAAGCACTGTAAGCAGGTCTTGCGGTACAGAACAGCGAAAACAATGTTTGAAGCAACGCACTTGCAATGGTAAATTGCCTTGTCAAATTCTTGCGCCGTACACATCGTTGCTGCAGTCGAGCGTTTTGAAAAAGCAGCGCTGTGTTGCCAAGGGGGAGACGCAGGCTGCGTGCCAGCACCAGCCTTCCCAGTTAAGAACTGGTGTGTGAAATCACAAGCTAGATTAATTAGAATGCCGCGCAGGTGCATTCTTGTTGTTTTTCGACCGTCCCAAATCTAGGAACCGAAATAGTGTCCACAAAGTTCAATGAAATCGCCCAATGAGCAGATTTCTAAGCTTACACCTGTGCTGGTCACTCGCTTGCGTAGGTTGCCCATGACGTTAGCCGTACAGCGAGCCATCACGAAGTCGCAGCGCTTTGGCACGAACACTGCGAAAAGAAGTTACTGGCTGGCCCTGGCGAAAGGCGTAGCCAGGTGAAATGGGTTTGTAACCGCCGTCTGAACGGACGAGGACACTGCCACTTCCCGGCAATGACTCCGTCTGAACAGAGACGACAGTAATGTTTTTCATCATCGTCATCTGGCGAAATTATTCAGGGCAGCCCATGTAAGTTCACGTTGAGACCAAGGGCGCAATTGGTTCATAAGTATTACGGGCATTGATTTCGACGGAGGGAAGAGCACAGACCCATGCTTGTCCTCTAGAATTAAACTCTAGTGTTTTCATGCTTAATCCAGCTCATTGACAAAGAAGTACGCTGAATCGCAAATGACAAACGAATGTTGTCTTTTCCGTGTATGATGCGCGAGTGGAGGTAAAACACGCTTCAGCTCTACAGCTTGTTCTTCTGGATAGACTACAAGGGCTGATAATATGTTGTATAGATACACGGCATTATACTGCTTGTGCATTTATTGATTTTATTATTTTGTTTTGGCGTGCTATGTTGTGCTCTCTTCTCTTTTTGCTCCACTGGCAATGCATGTGATAGCCATTTCTATGTTCCTTGTTTTTATTATACCCCAGCCTCTTTGTAACTTCGATGCTTTTAAGCTTTTCGTCGATCCATTTTGTTTGTTAACACTAGTATACCGATCAAATTTCTGATGCATTTTTGTGCAAATGCAGAGCGTTACATGCCTGGTCCTTTTTCATGATTGTCTGGGGTACACGGTTTGCTTTCTGTAGTTTTGTGTTTTTTGTTTGTAATGGAATGGGGGTGTATGCGATGCACGTTTTCCATTTGATGCGTTGACATTGAAATATTTCCCTAATTTTTTATTTTGATCTTTCGGAATAGCCTTCGAATTTTTTTCTATTTTTACCTTTTTGTAATAATTAAATTTGTTAACTTTGCCAGTTACGCATTTTCGCGCACTCCCTTCTAACAGTTTTGGGGGGTTTTGGTTTGTTTTTTCTGGTTCGTTTTAAAGATTTTCTTGTGTAATTGAGCTGTTTAGGATGCACATCTTTAATTTACTGAGACCAATTTTATTATCGTTTAGTTTTATATGCTTTATTTTTGCTTACTGAAGTTTTCTTAACGTAATGTCTGCGTTCTGCATTATAACAAATTATTGTCCTAACTTTGCCACTTACGCCTAGGGAATGACAAGGTGTTATATGAAAATTTATATCCCGTTTCGGTTCGTTTTCTCAAGATGCTTATTTCACATTTGTTCTTGTGAGGGCTGCGAGGACAAAGGCGTTTTTTTTATTTCGGTAAACCTGTTTATTATTTACTTGTATTTGCAGCAGATGGAAATTATGTAAAATGTACACCTTCCTAGTGAAATAATTATGCGAAGTAACTGGATATTGGCGTAATGATACAGTCGTCTTAGCTTGAAACATAAGTAAAATTTTTTTTCCAATGTCACCTACCTTAAGGCCAGAGTTAACAACATTCGCTAGAAACTTGAGACGAAAATGTTTTCGCACTGACGCGACGTGTAGACAGACGTATACCGACTACGGACACAGAGTACCTACATTCAGGTTCGCTGTAAACTATATAATTGAGCAAGTTAACGCTTTTAATTGTTCGCACAGAGTACGTGATTCTTGTTTTCTTGAACGAAGTTGCAAAAAATAAAGATAAGCGGCGTAGATGTATTATTCTTCGTAATTTCTTTCCTTCCACACAACTGAAAAGGTAGTTGGGAGTAAAAGGGAAGGTGGCTTAACGAGAGGCTAACATTAGTCTTATGCTTAGGGTAAACCCTTGTCTAATAGTTATCACAATTCCAACATTTTCTTTCTCATTACCTCCGTGCCTTTTTATATTTCAGGGCTGTAGAAAACTACCACGAAGCACTAGAACAGATTGCCCTTGCTGTTTTCTAAATCATACGTTGGAACACGCAAGGGCATTCGTTGTAGAGGCTGGCAAAGTGGTGAAACATTGTCAACGTCCGCAATCCTGGCCTGAATTTTTGACAACCACATACTGCCGCCGGCCACAAATTTTGACGGCAAGAGATTGGCGTGGTGTCCTAATAGTGTTCAAACCTTCTAAAAAACGTTCTGTTTGATATACTGCTTTTTTTGTAGAATAACCTAAATGGCGTCGAATCTCGCCCCGGAAATTAAATTCTCCCCTCGGCAATGAACCCGGGTATTAACTTCTTGTGGCACGTGGCGGCGTGACGGGGTACGGGTTGCTTTCAGCTCCCCCACAAAAAAAAGTCATGACTTGTGAAGTATGTCAGAAGTTTCACTGACAACACGACGAGCGATGTTTAGACGAGGCAGCGGCGTCAGCTGTTCACTATTACGCTTTGCATGTAACAAACGGACCACAACGAACGCAGCGCAGGGGATGCCATTCACAATTGCGTGAACGCACCCAAAAAACTTCACGGAAGCTCGCACTGCGGCACAAGACTTGACTGGGGAAGCGGTTGTGGGTGTTCATTGACGGACAAAATGTTGAGTATTAGTATATTTGTGTTGTTGTGATGCACCTCGGCGGAATGACATTTCAACGACCATATTTTAAGAAAGACCACAGTGAGCTCGTTGTCTTGGTCGACGGTTTCGTACGCCACTCTTCAAGCGCGACTTATCGTCGCTAGCGGATCACTCGCACTCCGCTGCTCTCGAAGCGCGGCCTTGCGCACTATCCGAAGCCGGGCCATGGGGCGTCAATGATCACCTGCAGGAGCTCCGAAATTCAAGGGCCCTATTCTCGACTGCACAAATTGCCGGCAATTCGCCCATGTTTTTTTGCGTAAGCACGACGTAAGCAATCAGTGACGTGCTGCACCTATAGCTATGACGACATGCAGTGTAATTTGACGAGTCACTCATAAATATCGCTACCAAGGTATCAAATATTGCGCAAGATATAAAAACACTTCACATGTACTATAAAAATCAAGACTGTAGCTGAGGCTGACAAGAAAAACACATTTCTGAAGGTCAATTTTGGCTTCACCACCACAAGGCGAGAGAGTAACGTTGATCCAAAAGCGAGCGAAAGGCGGATGTCGAGCTAAAGAAAATCACACAATTTTGTTTACTGTATCTATTTATTTCTTTCAGTCGCTTTTAGTAACATAGCTGGGCTCTCTTCTTCAATGCAAGCTTTGTTGCGTTATCACCTTCCCTGCCGCCACCGCCGCCACGCCATCGTCTGCTGCTCTTGTGAAAAGTTTATGGCGTGATCACAGAAAAAAAAAACGGCCGCGACCATCGAATCCATGACACATAAGAGCAGCGAAGCGCTACGCCTGATAACCGCGAAGCGCACCGATGTCGCCGATTCACTCATTCGTCAAGCTCGACTTGAATCAGCGCTGTAATGAACCAAATAGTCACTTTTCTTTGTTATTTTTCTCTTGCATTCGATCATGTGACCCAACAGCTTACTGGGACGAGTGTGGACAAATGCCATGCATTGGTTTTCTTTGTCATGGAGAATGCATTGGGTTCTCTTTGTCATGAAGAGGCTTGTACTGCCCTCTTATGTTGCGGTTACGCCAAACAAATAATTTTGATTTTATTGCCAAACATAAAAGCAAAATACTGCACGTTATTTGTATGCTCCATGATCGCTGACTTGGAAGCAGTTGAAACTATAATTTGTTTCGGTAGGAAACATGCTTTAAACAGCGCGCATGCGAAAGTGCGCCTGCTGCAAATTGCCGCACATTTCGTGGCGCCTTAAGCCGGGGCAATTTATTGCCCTATTTTGCTTGTATTTTCGACAAAAAAAGCCGCCATTTTCAAGCTGTTATGTATCATTACGTAACTTTCACGCAGGCTGAAGTTGTCAATGCATGACGTAATTGTTCCCGCCAACTGTTTAAATTACGTCACGCCTTCTCAGCAAATCACAGAGGGCGTGTGTATTACAAGCATTATTGTTGTTGAATAGTAAAGACAGGCTTACGTTGTCATGTCCGCTGCATTTAGTCTGGTTTCTCATTGCCGGCCAATAATTATGCGCCTTTAGTAACGAGAAATACGGCAAACTTTAGAACTGGTGTCAGTAAACGACATGAAACGTCAAAATGACGACAGCACACGCAACCGCTTTGTCAACCGGAAGCACGTGACCAAAACTGAAAGCCATTCAGAAAAGACTTCCGGCAAATTGCAAGAATTGCCGGCAATTTGTGCAGTAGAGAATAGGGCCCCAAGTCGCGGCTCTTCTGCGCTACAGAGCCCATGCATACGACGACACAAGGACGAACGAACGAAAGGCGTGCTCTATGGCGGGTATTTTTCGTTCCTAGCAAGTGTTGCCACGATACGGCGAATGCTGGTGTTTTTTTTCGGCCCAATATTGGCCAATCTCTTTAGGTGGGCAGGCTAAGCTTGACAAACGTGCGCTCGAGGCACGCGAGCACGAGCGCTCAGCCTTTTTTTGTATTTTTAAGTGCCGACACCATACCCAAACTATTTGCTCAACAGCGTTGCTGTTAAATTGTTTGTTCCTTCAAACGTGCTGTCAAGCTCGGTAAAGAACAAGTACGCTCCGGGTGCAAGCTCCGTGGAAGCGACTAATGGCTCCATCGTTCCTAGTGCGGAGGTTATAGGGAGAAAGAGTAAGGAAGCGTCCCCTGAGGAGATGTGCGTGTTCTCTTTGCGAGAACGGAGCTTTTGCACGCGAAATTCGCCTTCACTCTCCACTGCGCGTTCCTGCCGTCACGGCCGAGCAGCGTCCGCGTGTTTCCTGCGGTGCAATTATAGATGCGATATTTTTCAGCACAATAGAGGCTGCCTGGCAACTATTCAGCGAGAACACAGCTACTGCTGGAAACCAAGGCATTTTTTTTTATTTATAAGGGCGGGCAGATAATAAGGTTTTGTATATTAATTGGCAATGGTGCTTCCTCAAAAGATGTCGTTCCCGAGGCAGGATGTAGAAATGAACTCTGCACGGAATAATTGCGTGCATATGGTTTCTTAGAAATACATTGCCTGCTTACTGCTTTAGTGCAGAGTGAGAACACTGAATTCCTGCAGGCCCTGGCCTTTTTCGTCAGTATCGCACGTTCATGTGTGTTCACTGTATCACGTTCATACAAATCTCTTAAGTAATTACCGAAGACGATGGGGATTCTGATTACATGCTTAATCCACATCACACAAGTGGCAATCGTTCCGTATAAAGGGAGTCAGCAGTGCCCTAAGGAACAAGCACAGTGCTGACATCACACGAAAGAATTGACGATAGAGAACAATTATCCTGTGAGGCATAGCCGGTAAGGCATCAGTAACCGAAAAAAAATAATCATGGCTTACCAAAACAATCTACAGCGCTGAGCCGCACTAATAGTGTCCGCCGCTTCTACTACCGACAAACCTCACCAGAATTTTTTTGCAGTTTTGCGGCATATTGCAGTGCAGTGCCTGACTGCTTGCCTTGTATGGTACTAAAATTCAACCCGTGTTCCACTCAGTGTGACGTATCAGAGCACCTACGGTTCTCATAAGGCGTCTCAGGCGTCAACGGGTGCTCGCCTGTGAACGACACCATCGTAGCCGCGAAAATTGTATGGTTTGCGTAAACAACCGGCAGCGAAACGTCACCGGAGGGTGGCTGCCGCCCCTCTCCGGCCCATAGTGAAAAGGAGAGGAATTAACCCCTGCGACACCACTGAGCCCTATATCGGTTGGTCTGAGAATGGGTTCCTTACTCACCGCTGTGGCTCAGGGACTATAGCGTTGTCCGGCTGAGTCAAAGTACACGGGTTTGATTGCCGGCCACGGCGGCCGCTTTTATAATGCAGGCAAAAGCAAAAATGCCCATCTGTCGGGATTTTGGCGCGCGTTAAACATCACCAGGTGGTCAAACTACTCCGGACGTCTCCACTACGGTGCACCTCATTCCCCAGTTTACCTCAGGCGCTTTAAACACCACAATCAGCCAATCACTCAATGTATTCCTGCGAGGAAACCTGTGCATTTGGGAACCTGCTTTTACCCCTGCGTGACACACGGCAATCAGCAGACTATGCTGTTGTATCCAGCTACGCTGTTATAAGTTCTTGCCGATGTAAGCATAGCAGGTGCCACTGTTTCCGGGCTTTTTTGAAGAAAGAATTAGCCCGATGTTGTCTCCCCGCCGGAGAGTTCCAACGCTATGTGGACTTTCATGCGCCGGATATTCTATCACTCTAACGTACACCTTAACATTGTATATGGACTTCGACACATTCGCGCAATAACACGGCGCATATTCTTAGGCTCAAGTCTACCAATTACACAAGCTCACTGGACACCACTTGCCGCATGGCTCCTTTCTCATCAGCCGCTTCAACTGCCACCTTAGCTTAAAGTCACCACGCCCTCTGTGAGACATAGCAATCCACTGTTCGGGGGTCCTGCTGAGGATCGATCAAGCTGAGCTCCTGCACCCCACGCGCATCATCTTAACTTCGAAATACAACCAGTAAACAATACAGCTGCAAAAAACAATTCAAGCCTGTTTCAGCTGACAACTTGTGTCAGTCGTAGCGAAGGCAGAGCTTCTAGGCACTGACAATTGAAGTGCTTCAAAAAAAGAAGTTTCTGTTGTTATAAGCCAATTTCTCCTGCTTCCGACATTTGCCTCATCCTGCCTGTTAACACAGGAGTGGCATGATTCTAACCAAACGAAATGAGGGACGAAAATGGATCAAAAACTACACGGTTCTTGCTGTATGACTGGACAGACATTTCTCCGCTTGTCATCATACACAATACCGTTTTCATTGAACGATATTTATACGGTTTGTTTTTTCAGCACCGAAACAAAACTACAACAGAAAATTCACTTAAACAGGAGAGTTCATTCTTCTCATAGCCATGAATACACCCCATCGGGACGATGCAAAATTCTCTTCAACGGGCGAGTTTACTTTTCTCATAGCCCATAGCCGTGAATACCCGGTCATGACGATGTATTTATTTATTTATTTATTTGTAAAAACTGCAGTCTCTCTCCAGACTTTTGCGGGGTTGGTACAGGTAAGTAAATACAAATACATACAAAACAAGACAACAAACAATAGAACATAAAATGCACAACAATAAAAAACATATCTTATTACAAACACTTTTCAATTGAAGTCAATGACTGCTGTGCAACTACTTCGTTGCTGAGATCGTTCCATTCAACAATTGCTCGAGAAAAAAAGGAATATTTGTAATAATTGTTTCGAGGGTTCATTGGGGTTATGGAGGCGGCGTGGCGGCGTCTTGTATTATAACGGGATGAATATTTTAGGATGCGAGAATTGTCGATGAAGTAATGCCCTCTAATTATTTAAAAGAAGAACTTAAGGCGGCAAATGCGGTTTTTGTCTTAAACGGGCAACATCCCGCTTTGTTCAAGGAGAGCTGATATTGAGGTGCGCCCATATGAATTGTAAATAAATCTTACAGCCTTTTTTTGCAACCTTTCTAATTTATTAGTATTGGATTTAGTGAATGGGTCCGAGATTACTACTCTATCATTGGTCGAATAATTGCATTAAGTGCCGGAAGACGTACATTCGGTGTGCAAGATGTTAAGGAACGTCGTAGATAGAATAACTTTCATAGTGATCTAGCTGTGATGCTGTGTATATGTTTCGTAAAGGAAAGATGGTTCGATATCTAAAGGCCTAGGTACTTATAGTGTTCTACTTCCTGAAGACGAACATTATCAGCGCTGTATTGGTACTAGAAAGGAACTTTTTAATGGGTTATTTTCAGGAAGACAGTTTTTTCAAAGTTGATAGACTTTTGATACTCGTTGCACCAAGCATTTATTTTCTGGAAATAATTATTTAGTCTTGACTGGTCTGGTGAAGATTCTATCTTAACATATACAAAGCAGCTATCTGCGTACAATTTTACATAAACAGAAAGGTCAAGAAGGATGTCGTTAATATATAATAAAAACAATAAAGGACCCAGTACTGATCCCTGATGGACACCAGAATCTACCGGTACAAAGTTGTAAAAAGGGCTATTGATTGCGACCAATTGACTTCGACTTCGGCGATATGCAGAAATCCAGGCAAGTAATTTATCATTTCGTATAATATGTCCTAATTTGCGCAGAAGCTTTTGGTGCATTACGTTATCGAATGCTTTTTTTAAAACTCATACATATTACGTCAGTTTGTATTCTTTCATTAAAGGCACTCGCAAAGTCATGAACGGTTTTCACTAGCTGAGTAGTGGTCGAGAAAAATGCCGGAAATCCGTGCTGCATATTTGTTATTACCTTATGTTTTTCTAAATTGTTATTGCGTGCTTGTAAATGATGTGTTCTAGCAGTTTACATGATGTTGAAGTGAGTGATATTGTGCGGTAATTTGGAATGCAAGTTTTTCCTCCGCTTTTATGTAGAGGTTTGATTTTGGCTAAGCTCCAGTCATCAGGTAAAACACCGTCATTTACAGACTTACTGAAGACAGCATATAAATATTTTTCCAACCATGCCCCACTTCTTGGGAATATCATCTGGTCCTTGCGATTTTTAATATTAGTATGTAACAGTATAATCAGTATTCCAGGCTCAGACATTCTAACACCAGAAAGGGTAGAGGGCAGATTCATTGAAAACGTGGGCAGAATATTCTTGTCCGTCATAAAAACTGACGTGAAATAGTCATAAAAGGTGGCGGCAACCACTTCATCGTCGTGCACGCATTTTCTGTCTCTGACGAATATGTCATTAGAGCAAAACGTAGGGGTAATTGTTTTCCAGAATCCCTCTGGGCAAGCATTAACTAAACTCGGAAGCGAGAATCCATAGAATTTTCCCTTATCTTGAGAAATTTTTAATTTTACCTCCCTTGATATTTTATCTATTACCGATTGCTGCTGGACATTTGTAGAACTCTTAAACGTCTTCTTTATTCTCTTGAGCTGGCGTTGTAATTGCAACGTACCCCAAGTTATCAAAGCATTGTGGTTTTTGACTTTTTTAGAAATTTTAGGCACAAAGCGTTTTACAGACTCATTCACAATGTATTTGAATTGGAGCCACAATTCATTCACAGAGGAGGTTATGTTTGCAAACTTGTCGTAACAAATTTCCAACATGTAGATGATGGATACGTCATCAGCGCGAGACATATTCGGGTGCATGCAAATCTCATTATATTCCACAGTATGTACATCTTCTAATTTTTACGCAATAGAATGGTGATCCGATATACCTGGCTTAAAGTGACATGACATCTTACTTTCCATGCTACCACTGACAAAAAATAAATCGAGAATGGAGGCTGATCCGTTTTGCGATCTTGTATAGTCGCTTACAATCTGAACCAGGTCATACGTAAAAAAACATATCAAGCATTCTATCTTGAACTTTTGTACTTGGCGAGAAATCTGTTCATACACTGACGGTTATCTGACGATAACCGTGAGATGACCTGTTAGCGTACAATGCAGTGCCGAACTGGAAAGGAGTAAACACCTGATGTTTTTATGCCAATAGTGCGTGAACGACATCTGCAAATTGCAGACACTTCAGCTGCACCGGACGTCACGGTCGTAAAGCAAATTGCTCTCGCCGTCCCATCTCGACATAGATGACCTGAAAAGGAAGTTAGCTGCAATGACATCGTTTAAGAGCATAATATTTTTATGTATTTAGCATTGCCAAATATCTGAGAGGAAGGCCTGGATAGTTTGACCCCAGGGTTCAGTGATATCTCGCTTCCCGTCGTGTGAGCCGGGTAACAAAAAGTGCATATGTGCCATGTATTCGCTGGGGCATTTTACCTGTTATTGCAGTGCATCAGATGCACGATATAATATATACAATGTGCATTGCGATTTTCGGCACGCTTAGTATTGTTTATTACCGAAGGTCGTGTTTTTACGGCATTAGACATTGTTCATAGAGCGGGCAAGGGTTGTCTGCTATGGTTTTCAAAGTTAGGACAATAAATTCTTACTGTTTGATTTGGTGATGCCTAAAATGCGTCCCAGAGGGAGAGTGTATGTGCTTTTCGGTAGCGTCGTGTGCATCGCGTTGCGTTCTAGGGCGGAATTAGGGTGCATGCTTGGATGAGCACCGATTCGGGTACCGAAAACGATCAGCAGGTTAAAAACCTCGTACGTCTAACTCAGGCTTCCGTTATATTGAGGTGTGAACCGTCAGCATTATACACAGGTCATGTCTAAATTAGAAATTCGTGTGCCGGTTGTGGGCCAAGATTTAACGTCGACGAGGCCAGAGAAAGGGTTACAAGAGCTAGCTTGTCTTGTCGCCGTATCTGCAGCGCTATCCAAAATATATGATGTTGTTTCACCTGGCCCAAGTGCGCATAACACATGATCTACATGGACGTGGAGAATGGAAGACAAATAAGGCTTCAATACTTGAAAACTATCGCTTTGCGGCTGTATTTGGAACAGAGACACAGAGTTTCAGAACTCGTTGCATCACAACGCAGGTGACCGATATAGTATTATGTATGGCGCCTTCGAATGTTGCTATCATATCAATCCCTCCCACATATTAACATAAAGAACAGTAATATTTTCAATGTTTCCAGCATATTTTTCTGACACAATCAGTACAACAAATCGAGAATTTAATAGAAATGAACATAGGAAATTACGAAACGTAAGGTAAAATTAAGCTTCCCTAAATTTTAGGGCGTCTATTTTTTAATAACGCCCGCAATTTGTCAAGGTATTATCAAAGTATCTGCGCCCGCTAATAACATACTAAGTATTTTCGCTGCCCGTAAGTTGCTGTTGAATTGTTTTTGTGAACTGCCATTCATTTTTTAAACTTCGTTGTTCTTAACTTGTCGTTATTGTTCAAACCACTGCAGACTGGTAAGGTATAATGCAGCTGCGTCCGCAAACGTACACTTTAAACATTATATCTTACATACGGTATCCATCATTGCAAAAAGTCTTTGCTAAAAAAGATACCAAATGATTCTACTTGGGAAGCTTACCTTCATATGTTTTACCTGCACCCGCGGCCGAGACTCCCGCCTCAACACGGGGTCCCGGCGCGGGTTACTCGCCCTCCAACGTTACGGGTCCGGAAGTGAACCTCCGGCTTCCGGAGGCCCAGTCTCTGAAGTAAGCCTTCCCGGCAAGGCAAACGAACCTCTTCTCTCGCCTCTTGGAGTTGTTGGCTTCCAGGCCCTACGCATGTAGTTCTGATGGCGTCAGTAAATACCTCCGTCTGAAGTCTGGAATTTGTACATGACGTGACTCTGGCGTGGTAGCACACGAGCAGCCAACCACTTAGGACCTTGGCGAAAGTTCCTTGCGTAGACAGAGTCAACGCACTGAAAGCTTTGTTCCGCAGGCTGCCGCTTGCACTCCACGTCCATCGGGTCGGGGTTAAGTTACGACAGGCCCCAGCGAAGGTTCTAGCTCAGCAGAGGCGCCCCTAGAGCCTTACCTGACTCAGAGTGTGGCGTATATAGTTGCTTGTACCAGAAACGACGCGCTTTGCACGATAGAGTGCCACAACTATGTTTTGTTAGTGCACATGTTAGCTCACGAACCATGCAATCTGCCCTCCCGTTAAATGCAGGGTGGTAGGGATATCAGTGTACATGTACTCAGGGCCGTTCAACTTCAGAAAGGACTGCATCTCCCAGCTGGTAAACGTCGTGCAACTATCGGGAACAACCAGATCTGGAAGCCCGTATGCTGCAAACATCTTATGCAGCTGCTCGATCACGGCAGATGAGTACATTGACGCCATTATTTCCACCTCAGCCAAGTTCCAGAAAGCATGAACTACCATTAGGAACACGGCACCATCGACAGGACCCGCAAAATCAATATGCGCTCGGCTCCACCGTCGCTCCGATTTCGTGCAAAAATGCGTAGGCACTTTCGGCTCACTTTGCCTGTTGTCCTGGCACTCCTTGCAGTGACGCACACATTCTTCGACCTGCGATTTCATCTTAGGCTACAAAACGTATGACTTTGCTATCGCTTTCATTGCCGTCAGTCACTTCCGGGCGATTAGTATGCTTGCAGAGGAGGTCACTTTTATTCAGGGCCTTAGGAATTACCACATAATTTCCCAAAAGAGACAATCACGATGCACGAACAGTTCGTTCTCGATTATCTCGTATGCACTGTAGTCTTTCCATTACCCTCTTTTTGACCAGCTGTCAACGATCCATTTCCTCACTTGCGATAGCCGACTGCCTCGTGACCTGCAGCAAGCCACTTCTGCGGCCGTCAATGGCGGGTTCTCAGCGGCTTCGAAATAGCAATACGTAGACTGCTGTTTCTGCCTCCAACCCAAATGCTGGAGCCAGTAGAGTTTCTCTCGCGGAAATATTCTGAGCAGGGGTTTTTGGTCTATAAGAATAGGAAATTTTGGACTGGATAGGTACTGGTGAAAGTGACGCACTCCAAACACCACGGCTAATGCTTCAAGGTCGATTTGAGCCCAATTGCACTCATCCTTTAGTAACGTCGTTGATGCATTGGCAATGGGTTACTTGTTTCCCTCCGCATCACAGTGAGCAAGTACTGCACTTAAACCCACCGGAAACGCATCACAGGATAGTATCAACCAAGCACTTTCCTAAAAATTCACCAGCAAGGACTGCGATGTTAGCAGTTTTTTCAGGCTTTTGAATTCCAGTCGGTGCTCTTTGCCCCAATTTCAGGTAGTATTGTCATCAAGCAAGCAGTAAAGCTTCTCGGCAATTTCGGACCTTCCCCGCCAAAAATTGTCCCAATACTATACCCAGGAATGCCTGGAATTCCTCATTGCTGGTTGGGGCCGGGAATTTGTGATTGGTCTCGACTTTCGCCTCGGAAGGGTAGATGCCACCCTTGTAATGCGATGGCGCAAGAACTCGAGGCTTTCCTGAAAGAACTCGCATTTGTTGGGTTGAGCTCTGAGTCCAGTCTTAGCTTGGCATCCGGATACCTCTATGAGCATGCGTTCATGCTCCTCTGCCGCTTCGCTGACCACAAGGATGTCGTACAGGTGCACAGCTACTTTATGTAGTCCAGCAAGGATAGTGTCCATTGCCCCTTCAAACATTCCCGCTGCCACAGATACACTGCACGGTAGGCTAGAAACTTTGTAGAACCCTTGCACCATGTTTGTCGTGAGCAGTTCGGCAGTTTAATCGTCGATCACAAGCTGCTCGTACGCCTGTGCCAGATCAAGCTTCGAGAAGAGCCACCCCTTTCCAAGCTTAGCGAAAAGTTCCTTGCTTGTGGGTAGAGGATACACGTTCCTCTTCACTGCCTGGTTAACTGTGCTTGGATAGTCTCCACAGATTCTGAGCAAGCTATCCTTTTCCCGCACCACGAAAATGGGTGTGGCTCACTGAGAGTATTGTGTTGGCTCCGATATTCCTTACAGCACAAGCCTATTCAGCTCGGTCACAGCATCATCTTTCAGCGCAAAAAGAATGTTTAGGCATTTTAGTAACATTTCAAGGGCGGCGTACTTGAGGTCGATGTGAGTTGGCGGTAAAACATCGCCCGGCAGAGGCACATTTGTCGGCTCTTGCTGGTGCAATGAAGACCCATTACTTCTGTTTTCAAAGGTCCAAACAAATCGTGGCCAAGCAAAGTGTTCCCGTCGTTCTTGACCACCAGCAGCGGCAACTCGTAGTTTCAACCCTTGGCCCTCACTGGCACCACAGCGTTTCTCAAAATCTCGATTCTCTATTTCGTTCAGGGACCAGTTGCATGTCCGGCTCTTGCAGTTTTCGACGCTTTGACACCCGCAGTGTTTGAAACTCCCTCTGGCTGATAATGAACGGCGATGCCCCGAATTCATTTTCACATTTTCTCCGCCAATCTCAACATCAACTACGCACTTCAGGACAGCGCTTGCTACTTGGCCAATCCTGCTAAGGCTGTCATGCTCGGCTCCTGTAGCGACCGCAGTCTGAGCCAGCTTATCCTGTGCTTGCGTCTTATTTACTTTGCCTGCTTTTGCTATGTGTCATATTCCTGAGCACTTGAAACACTTTGCATTTTTCAACCTGCACGGCGTCGCTGTGTGGTTGCCCAAACAAAAAAAAAGAACGCCGCTCACCCTTCTGAACACGGGCCGTACTGTGCCTCGTCGCAAATGTAATAACCAATCAGAGACAACTGCTGCTCCAACAACAAGAACATTTATTGCTCGATAGCTTAACTTAAATATTTCAGCCGTTTAGCGCCGATACGTATAGGCGCTCACAAACAGAAGGAAAGAAATAAACGCGCATGCTCGCCTGCCAGTTTTGCACGTCACCGCACGACGTCACTTGGCACCATATCACATCGGTAGCTTGTCGCTTGTCCTGCGCGTCACCTCACGACGTCACTTGGCACGGTTCCACAGAAAGAGTAAAAATGAAAACTCAAAAACAAAAAGTAGAAAAGGAGGCTTATCCACGCTGCCCTTCGCGTGGTGCAAAAAAAACATTTAGTTGCTTAAAGCTTCACAATTTAAGTAGCTCTACAACGGGCGACATTTAAATGGGATTGGATTGAAACTCCGGCGCTCCTAAAGTGACCGAGGCTGCTAGGACGTCTTTTGTGGCCGTTCTCAGTGGTGACACCACTCGGCGATTTGGGTGTTTGTAGTAGTTACTGCACTTACCAATACCTCCACTGAGTTGTTTTGTGCAACGACGCAACATCGACGAAAGTAAAAGCATGTGAATATAAACTCGTAGTGCCCATCAACTCGTGAAGGTATTTTTAATTAAGCGCTAGGCAAATGCTGACAAATTTTCCGAGTGGTTGCTTCTGATCTTTTGAAGTTAATAAAACAATTTAAAACAAAGTCAGTTTCAAGTTGCTCAGCTTGATGCTGAAGCGACCAATTATTTTGTGTGACCAAAGCAGGAAGGTGGGCGAGTTCGACTTCTAGTTAACTTTTCACTTGATGAAGAAAAGAAAACATAAAGAACACGCCAGTGTTTCGTATTTTCTTTTTTTCGTCCGCTGTAACTTTCGCTGGCAGTTTTAGTTCATTATTTTGTGTGTCTTAGTTTGAATTACAACACGCCGGCAACCTTCAACCCTGCTGAGAATTTTCAGACTTAAACTTTCTGTCTCTTTTTTACTTATTCACTTATATCACAGTCATCATTACCGTATATAGGCATGTCAACAAGATTTTCTCCTCTTTCCGGAAATAGAAAACAGAAATGGGATACGCACTGCTCTGGTTCACGCCAAATTCGCATAGTAAATACAACAGCCATCTGTCGCAGGACCAGCAAAAATCCTACGCTATCTTCCACAGTTCTCAGCAGCAGTGTAGTATATTTCGGCTAGTATCTAAGGTATAAACTTCAGAATCTTAAGATTCCTAATTATGGGGAAGTTGACATACTGGGTGCATTTCAAATCTCGCGTTACGACTAAGAATAAACTTATAGATGTTCGCTAGTTCCTTAGTATAACCTTAGACTCATTCTTCGTATTGCCAAAGCATGTGAAGTTACTTTGAAGTTTACTTTTTATGTGCACCCGGTATTTTTGTGTTTTCGTACTCGGAAGTGTTTCTTCAGTGTTTCTTTTGTCTTGTTTTACCGTTTTGGTTACCCTTTTCGCTTTATTATATGCTTTGATACATATACTTTAGTACTTCCTTTTATATATTATTCAATGGTGTATTTATCTGGCTTTACTCAGATCTCTCCCAACCATCCCCCCTGACTTTGGTAATCCCCATACAGCGAGACAAATCCTGCCATTAGCATAGCTGACTTCGGCATAAGTGGTGATTTTTTTTTACTTCAGTACTCGTAGCCCAAAGATCAGAGTGCTCGAGAGACACATGAGCACCGCCTCACCTCTTATTTGGGTGTCCCTTGTCCCTCTTCGAATTACGTTTACCCTGTAGCTTCCAGGTTTCACAAAAAGCACTCTCTCCTTCTCGTTCTCTCTCTTTAGAGGGGATAATCTGGACCTTCAACCGAGTGGGAGTTTTGCTTCAAAAAGTTCCAACGTTATTCCAGGTCTTTTGCAAGAGTACTGGTTTGATAGATGCCTCAAGGAAGACACTTAGCAACACTATATAGACGAGAAGAGGGTTTAAGAGTTCTCAACAATGTCGAAGCTGCGGAATGCCCTTCAGGCGGCTGAATTCGGTTCTTCAAATATATATGTTCATATGATATTCTCATAATTCTATTTAATTTCATTGACTAGAATCCTAGAAGTTGTTTGGTACCCATTTCGAAGAGGTGATAAAAGTTGAACTCATCTGCCTTTAATTGAAATTAGCACAATCATTACGAACACGTCTCAAAACAGGCCGTGCACTGGCTGAGGCCAAGAGTTCGGAAGTAATCTGGTGAGTTATTTCACCTTTGAGTCAAACGATGCGTTCCTTGAAATACCCCAAACTCACAAGCCAAAGCAGTATAAATCACTTTTTTCGGTTGATAGTATTGAACCCGCATATGTTCTCCCGTGCAACCCTTCAAAGCCTTAAGGGATTGAATTGACGGTTCTTGGAATTAAACAGGCCGCATAAAATCACAGCCTCGTTTTCAACCGAACGATGGTTAAAACACGAAGCTTTCACCCTTGCAACTTAGGCCAAATTCAAAGTTTTACATCCAAGTAGCTTCGGCCGTGCCGGATTGGCGCAGTCTATAGACGGCGGATTCTTAACGCCAGGGACACAGGTGGGATTCTGCCCACGGGAAGCATTTTTTTGTGAGGTGCTTGATGCGCCTTCACTTATCATGATAATCATATTTTGGGACACACGTTGTGTAAAGTTGGTTTTTGTGGATTCAGTTTTGGTCGGACATCGACGCCAGCAGTGAGACGCAAAAATCTCCACTTTTAACTTCATTACGTAAAAATTATTTTCCTGAACTGCCTAACGTGGGCCACCGACTTATTGCACTAAATTATTCCGAAATAATGCACAACGCATTGAATATATTTAACGAAATAGTTATAGCGGCCCTAAGAAAATGACACGGAGAACTCCGTTATGTACCAGAATTTTCATCGGGATGGCAGGGCACATATCGTAAACTAGATGCCTGTTGTGCACTGCGGAATTTTTTACACATCGCTATCTGATGGGGGGGCACTCCCGGTATGAAGCCACAGACAATACCTCGCTCATGTAGCATTAGTTCCGGCACTGTGAGCACACATAGCACATGAGGACTACGCAGTGAGTTAGCGGAGGCTTAATGTTACTCTGCAACATTTGCCATAAACGTTTTCACTTTTTCCTTGGCGTGTCTTAGGGGACTGTAAAAGCTATAGTTATCGCCAGCACGAAGCAGCCCTGCGTGATTTGCTCGTCGGGGGAGATATGCCTTCCGTTTCTAGTTTGCTTTTGTGACATGTTTATCAAGCAAATTCGTTCATGGCTGCAACTGAAACAAACCCGGCCCACAGTTGCTACACCGCCGTAAGGACAAAATTCCTGTGGTTGAAGAACGCCACGAGCCCGAAAAATAGAAAAATCTGGGACTAATTTCGTATGTTGTGGGATGGGCATAGACCAGTAATTTTTGCTGAGGTACTTTGCGACCCTCTAATCTAAGTACTGGATGTGTTGGTTGAACACATTGTGCAAGTATTGAGTATTTCTGAAATAGTTGAATAAAGCAGGGTCCCTTTAGGGGAGAATCCCAACGCCTCTAGCGCCACCTGTAGTGGAAACGACACTGAAAGCGTCACTGAAATCCCCCAAGCGGCACGTTTCAATAAGAGCCACGGAGCGCTCCCGCCCGCTCCATACTGTCGCCGCTGCTTTTGGGGAGGTTCACCACTGATATTTACCGCTTCAATGCATTCTAAGTACACATTATGTGGTGCAGTCGCTTTGTTCTTACTCGCAAAAATAATTTTTTCTGTTTTTTTACCATTACTTTGGTTTTGCCAAAAGGTGTGAGTGTGCACACATTTAACGACGCATTGCCCTGCACTATGCCTAAAATTTTTGCCTGGGTTTTATTCTTTTTAAAGGCACAAGGGGTTGTTAGGTATTTGTATAATCACATCGCTGAAAGGTGTTTTTGCGACGTATACATTCAAAACGAAGCTCATTCGTTGTGTGCGCTGCAAGACCAACAAAACGTCTTATTGTGCCAGCATTACGTACAACAAGCTGACCATATAATTCACTTGTGCTTGACGTGTTTTAAGGTGACAGGGGTGATGTGCTGCTGCCGTCGCTCATGCCTGTATGAGCGGTCATGAAGTGCGCAGAACCACCTCCCCGGATAGCTTTTTCTGCGTTAGAGCACTCTGCCAAACCGCCGCGGTTTCTGGAGTGCCCTAGACATACCGTTTGCTTACAGGAACTGTAATAAGCTGTTTTGGGGGGTGGAAAGGCAAAAAGTAGAAGACACGAAAAGATTGAATGCTTCCCTATCAGCCATCCAGCGCTCACCCCGTGGACGCCGCGGAGACGCGGTGGCGGGCGGTGCATTGATCTCGAAGCTCGAGGCGGATACCGTGAGCGTTTAGAATCAAATATGTTGTTGAGCAGCGGGGGAAATGGTTGCTAATCGGCTCATGCAAAAATACTAAACCTGCGACGCATAACTGAATACTATCTGAACCTGTTGCATGTCCAATCTGCCTTCAAACGTCGCCTGCACAGCAAATATTTATAGATTCACATTCGTCAGTAGGTGCACTGAAAAGTTTATGATTGACAATCCAGCGCGCGAAAACACAGCACAAAAAGGAACGAGAGTTAGACAGGACAGCGCTGCACTCACAACTGATTTATTTTGAAGAAAACATTGGTCATATATACAGATCAGTCTCCCACGTGGATCTGTCTCCCACGTGTCTCCCACGTGGATCAGTCTCCCACGCGTATCTAAGTGACGCCTTTGCATGACCAAGTAAACCAAAGACTACACATGTGCAAACCGATTAATGATTGCGTTTTTTTGTTTGTGGTTATCGGGTGCAATATTTCACCGCCACGTGGGAGACTGATCTGTATATATGACGAATGTTTTCTTCAAAATAAATCATTTGTGAGTGCAGCGCTGTCCTGTCTAACTCTCGTTCCTTTTTTTGCCGTGTTTTCGCGCGCTGGATTGTCAATCCTGAACATTCACCAACTCGCCCAAATCACAGTCCTCTTGCACTGAAAAGTTTATTTGAAATATTTGTACCCCCAAAGAGCACCAATTAACCCAGAAAATGGCTCTATATTTGAGCGACCTTGTGCATAATAAATTTCACGCGGGAATTACAGCGTAGTTAAAGGTAAAAGACAGCCTCTCGTTGTGCGGGGTTCCTTCCTTGCATCGCGTCTTGTTACCTTGGTTCTTTACTGAAGAAGAAAGTGCTCTTTTGTCCTGTGTAGGCTAAGTCCTCTCTTTGTCCTCAAGAACACATAATAACCGGCTTGTGAATGCACGTCTTTTTATGAATAGACATCTAAAGAAAGACTATTTTTTTTCAATACAATTTTATTTTTGTCGCTTTTGTTTGCACAATATCGCTTGGTATTAACAAGATATCAAAAATTAATTGTTTTTTCACTTGTAGAACATCTGATTCTTTCATAAAAATTTCTGTTCGTTCTCCATGATATCTCGTGCCATACATAATATGGTGCGCTATTTTGTGCCGGATGCTATTATTAGTGTTCAGTTTATAGGAAGATGCATGTCCATAAATAGTTAGGCCATATCTAATTATAGATTCTCCTAGGCATTTAAAAACTATTCTTTTTACAGCGAGGCAACAACCGATCGAAGCGCATACAAATGAACACATATCGCTCACAAGCGTTTCGCACGCTGTTCTATATGTAAATTCCAAGATCAAGTTTCATCGAATTGCAAACCTAAATACTTAACATCATGAACAAGGTCAACTGGGCGGCAGGAGCAATTATGACAGGAGCTAGTATGCAGAAATACAGATGTGCTCTCGACAAAGGTCCGGTAAGGGCTGTGAAAACATATCCGATTGGGTTTGGATTTATTCAGAAGTATATGGTTAATCTTCAGCCAGTTCATCAGAAGGCAAACATCCTGTTGAGTAAGACGAGCACCAACATCATAATTCGAACACGGTAAAAGAAGACTAGTATCGTCAGCGTACATGTAGGATTTGGCATTCAGTGGCAAGGAAGCTAAGTCTATAATATAGATGTTAAATAAAAGTGGCCCCAGCACCGATCCCTGTGGCACACCCAAACGGACGCACAGCATTTCACTACAAGCATTCTTGATACGAGCACACTGTACACGATTAGACAGAGTCTAAGAAAAATCTAGCGTAAGCACCTCTAAACCCGATGTTGGCTAATTTTTCAAGGAGCAGCTTATAGTCAATCGTGTCGAACACCTTCTCGATGTCTAAAAATAGCGCAATAACGAGGTTGTTTTTGTCTATCTGACTGCACATATAGTCGTTGAAATCCTCTAATAAGCTGGTCGTGCTAAGTCCACTTCGGAATCCACGCTGTGCTGTACTGATTAGGCAATGCGTTTCGCAAAAAGAGGTCACACTTTTTTGTAAGATCTTCCCTATAATACATATAATGGATGACTGTATTGAGATATGCCTATAGTTGTTGTGGTCTTTTCTAGATTCTTTTTTGAAGCGGTCTGACAACGCTGACTTTCATACCTTTCGGGATTATGCCGGTGTTTACAGTCTGGTTTATAATATAAAGTAATACACTTTTGAGATGACTGAAGTTCATTATTAAATCCCGCACCCTGACACTGTCATAACCAGGTGACTTAGTGGCATTGCACGCATTGTTTGCCATAAATCGAGCTCAGTGACATCTGGCATATAGGCTGAAAAGACGCATGACGAGCTGCTCTGCCAAGAATCTGATTTTGCAGTGTTATGTTTAGGTTCATTACTGCTTGTATAAAATGCCCATTAAATTTATTAGCCAAGTCTTAACTATCTGAAGAGGGAAAATAATCTCTGAGATTTGTATCAAGGTTTTTCTTTGGATGCCTGCCAGATATAATGTTTTCGAGGTCCAAAGTTTTCTTTATGTTTCTTCGGCAGCTAGAAAATTGACCCACCTGATAACGTTTCTTGGCTAACCTTATCTTTGCCGTTATTTTATTTCCAATAATTCTGTATTCTTCCTTTAGAAGGCCATCACGGGGGTTAACACGACACTTTTTTTGAAGCCTATTTTTAAGAATACACAGCTCCGTTACCTCTCAATCTATCCAAGGAGAGTTGGGATTTCTACGCTTCAGCAACACTTTCCTTTTTGAACACTCATATATCGGCTGAGATTTTCAACTAATAGTTCATAGGCCTTTGTATGCTCTAGGCAAGTGAGAGAATCCCAGTTGAAGCGCCGTATTTCTTTGTCAACATTCGTGGCATTTAGAAAGAGTTTTTCTTGCTTAATGACCGGAGGCATTAAACTTCTAGTGTCAACGACAGTTAGTTCAATGAAATAATGGTCAGCGACCTTCTCTTTGATTACGCATCCAAACTTCTCATGCTTCGGCAACCTAGTGACAATGTGATCTATGCAAGTCTGGGTTAATTTGCTACCGAGAATTTCTTCCCTTGTGTAAGCTTGGATAACTTTCTCCAGACCATGACTTGCTATAAGGGTGAGGTAATCATTTGCTGCTAGGGTAAGTTTACCAGAAATATTAATGTTGAGGTCCCCTGCGAGTATAACCTTGTCTTGGCTTCCATGTTTTTTCAAGAGGTTTGATAGCTCTTCCAGAAATAATGCAACATTGGTGTTCGGAGGCCTGTACACGGCATAAACCACAACTTCCTGGTTACATTTACTAATGGATACTACAATGATTTCTGCCTTAGTGACCAGAAGTTCACTGATTTCACAAAACCAGCCATTTTTAACGAACACTAGTACACCACCTCCTTTTCTGTGTTGCCTACACAAAGAAAACCCTGAAATTCAGGTATTGTAAACAACGCGCATTCATCTTCAGTGATGTTGATCTCCGTCAATATCAGAACGTCTAACTTAGGCAGGACTCTACTGAGCAATACAAGTAGCGTGTCCCAGTTTTTCTTCATACTGTGGATGTTTTCATCTATTAGTACAAACAATCTATCAGTGGATTGCTCATTCGCCCATTCTTGTTTCCGTTCAACCCAATCATATACTGTATGAAATGTCTCAGACATACTTAGGCTATTTTGTTTAAGTCATCTTCATTGTTATTTCGAATGTGTTGGGCACCATTCATTTTCCTAGCAGATACTCTACCGCCACGGGCCCGCCAAAAGCGGTAGTTTTGTTCTTTAGCGCGGTTTTTGTCAGCCACAGAAGTCGTTTCCCTGTCAAAGCCAAATATTTGTTAAAGTATATTTTTTCACTTTTCAAGCAGTTCCTTTTTTCTAACCAGAGGTCCCTCAAGCTACGGTTAGCAAACCTTACTAGAATCGAAGGTACTATCTCAGGTTTGCTCTTCAATCTATGCACTGCTTCTACTTCATATTGGCTAGGAAGACGAAGCTCAAGCTTGTTGGCAAGGGACGCCAAAGTGGCACTGAGGTCTTCGTTATCCATGAACTGGACTCCATGAATTTCTAAATTATTTCTCCGAGACTATGTTTCCAAGTCATCTACATCAGCTGCAAATTGCGCAATTTTGGAGTCCATTGCCGCCAATTGAACCTCTAGGTCTAGCGCTTTTGCGAAGCGTATATACGTTATTTCTTAAAGGTCTTCATGGCTGCCACGCTTTCTTATGCTGTTTGGCGTACGACGTTGATGCTGTGAGTAGCGGTTCATTTATGCCGTTCAGAAGCAAACATTTCGCCGTTATTGAAAATCATAGTGATGTTGGGTATTCGCCCATCTCTAAAGGAGAAGCCTTTAAACTTTTACGTAAAATGTGCTGCTGTGTAGGCTTGCGCAATTTTTAGTCGAGCTTTAGTACTCCAGGTACACTCTCACGAAATGTCTGGGGGCGTACCTATGTTTGTTAAGCTCAGCCAACGTCTAAGAAGAGCGTTGTGTGATTCTGCGTCCCCGATGGACGTGCCGCAGAATGCGCTGCCTTCATCGACCTAACCTATTCGGCTGTGACGACGGAGGTGGTGGTCGAGGTAGCTTCGGTCACCAGCCGAGGCAACATTGAAGGCAGTGCTCGCAGCTAGCGTCTAAACAGTGTGCTGGCCACGTATCCAACACCATGGGGTAGAAGCAGCGTGGTGAACACTGCTACAAAAAGCGACATTCAGAACAACGTCCCATGGCCTGGGGAGCGCAGGGCATCTGGTTTGTCGCCGTTGAGTAATACTTTTTATACACTTTGCGAGGAATGATTTCGCAACAGCATGCAGTAGACGCTTAGCTTCACGTCAATTCTTACATATGTGGCTGATTCGGCAACTATATTTTCCGTTTTTTGGGCACTGCAACCACAACGGGATTCGTACGATTTAAAACCACGTGACCTTTGTGGAGAGAAATCCTGCTACCTTGTAATTTAATCTCTTATTCAGATGGTTAATTACGCAAAATGACGTAAAAACAAATGACTGAGACGGCATAGATATTGTGTGTTACGGTTGTGACATTAAGCTTAATACATGTCAAAAATTGTCTTGGTCTTCAGTACCTTCCGCACAGTTTGTCAATGCCATTCATAAATAAATTATAAGATATAGAAGAAAGGTTTTGTTGTCACCCCTATAAGCCGCAATAAATGCCCATGTGAGGAAAATCCGAACCAGAGCTGTAATAGCAGGCTATAATAGTCAGGTTCTCCCTACGCTCACGTGGGACCTTAAAAAAATGCGTACATGCAGAGCGTTACCTCAGCTCTACAAGTGCACCGTTTATACTACTGCCTGGGAAACAAAAATTGCTTTTCTCGATGGGTGAAAGAGTGTACGAGAAAAACACTTCTTTATAAACTTCTTTTGTTTCGCACGTGTTTCGCATTTCTGGCTTCCTATGCCGAAAATGCCGAAGATGAGTACAGTAATATGAAAGCAGTGCTGCGGTGTTGTCCTTACGGTTTCTTCTTATTGCGGGGTTTCATTTTGTTATCATCATCACACGACTTATCCCAGAGTGCATCGCAGTCACTATATTCGCGTATAAAGTGACTACAGTTGAAGCTCGACTGAACTTAAGCTGATGTTACGAATTTCAAGATCTAATGAACAAATTCAAATTCCCCAACACGTGCCTATACGGCGGAATGATTTTATCAAACTGTACTAAGGAAATGCATTCACAGATATTCCTGATTTGTCCAACTTTTAAAAAAAGCATACACATTTAAAAAGGAGCAATTTCGAGAGTATTGTGTCACAACACCAACAATTTATTGCAGCGCGTAAAAAAATAGAGAAAAAAACGGGTCATGCAGCTTCGTTTTTACGAAGCTCTGCGCGATAAACTCAGCAATCTTGCGGCCAGAGACCACGGCGCCCTGCCAGGACCTTACCAGAATCCTAAAGAAAAAAGTCCGCCATCATCCGTTCCATTTAGTCTGCAATTGTGTCAAACAAAAAGAACCGCAAGACCACCTCGCGCGAAAAATGTGAAGAAGCCATGTTTAAGTGGTTTAAAGGTAAGAAACCCAAAAACATTCCGCTCCGCGAGAAATCAATGTTGATAATGCAGCAAAAGCTCTGTGTTTTGAGCGTCTTCGGGCATGCCACGACTTCAGGGCAAGACCCGGATGGCTAATTTTTCAATGCGGACTTTAGGCGCATTGCTAAATGATCGAAAGGAGAGCTGCCCGGCCGAAACAATCAGAGTTGCTGGGATGGGCTTCCGTTGAGAAATATATGCAATGAACTGCTTTTAAAGTGAAATTGCCGATTTTACGAAGCTCTCAGTTTAACGAAATATTTTGGGGTTCCCTGTGACTTCGTTAAATCGGGTTTTAAATGTACTACGGGGTGTGTGTTCACAAAACAGCTCCTTTATTGACTCGAATCACTACATTATCGGTTGACAGTGACGTATAAAAAGTGAAGCACACTTATTCACGGGCGATTTACCTTACTCTACTGAATGCTGTTGGAAACGCAACAAAAATTGGCTGACGATTACGATACTGTCTCATGCGAAATTTAGGCGGAGGGCACAGTGCAGTCTTCTAGATGACGGGGCATTGCTGCTGCGTCTCAGAAAGTGATCACTACATCAGCAAATGCCCGACAACAGGCTCCACTATTAAAGAGGTTTAGCTGGCCGTTTATGACGGTCCGCTCCCGGCGGCCTGCGTAGCGCACCCGAAGCGTCAGCAGCCGATGTCGCTCGCGGCAAAGCGCGTCACGCAGGCGCTATGCGTTCTCGCTTGCTATTGGAGCGCAGCAGACCTTTTAAAATGGCCACATAAACTCCATTATCTCGTATCGCGCCGCGGCGGTCGAGGATGCCTCGCGTAGTCTCGGCATAATGCTTTCCCTCTAACACTTTCGCCATACTTTTCTAGTCTAATTTAGTGCTTGTCCCATATCCTCTATCTTTGGTGTTCTTTTCGTTCGCTCGGATAAAACGAGGCCAACAGTGACAGACGGAGCGCAACTACAGGAACGGGTAGGGTGCTTTAAGCGTCACCAAATAAGCTACGCTTAAGAGTACCGCCACTTCGTGGAGCTGGAAGCGTCTTTGTGCCATTTTGTTTCTGGCTTGCAGTTTTGCCTCCTCTCCAAACCAAATCGCCGCCGGTTGTAACGGGCACATTGTGACCGGCCCCTCTAGCGTCCGTGCCGCAGAGAGAGAGAGAGAGAGAGAGAGAGAGAGAGAGAGAGGCACCCAGAAACAAAATGGCGGTGATCCTATGTAAAATAATATCGCGGGGTGCCGACCGACCAATGAAAATCCTGGCGGCACATAGCAATGACAGAAAAGAGTGCGAATACTCTAAAAGACTTCCTTTAGTACCGCTAAGTGCCTCCATTTACGAGTCCGCCATACAAGGTGGTGACACGTATAAGCTGGCGTTGCCATTTTGGGTCATCCGCTTGCCGCTGCAGCAAGTCGTTGTATCAAAATCGCGCCAAAATAATCCCCTCAACGCGATTTACTGAATAAGATGGAATCAAGTTATCTGATTCGTGTTGTTGGGTCTTGTGGGAAACGAAACGAACAATGCCTTGGGCCCTTTGACCGAAGAGAGGCAACACGGAACTGTTCAAAGCGTGTCTCCTCCCTGTACTGCGGCGCTGGCATCGAAGCACCCTACTCATAGGGGCTTGAGAACTGCGCTGTAAAAGAACTTCGCAATCGTTAGGTTCCTCAAGTTAAGACATTTTATTGCATGATATTTCGTTCCGTCGTACACAATACAATCTCTTTACCAGAGGCTAAAAACTATTTTGCAAGAGAAAAACATCACACAACAAGTGTAACACTGTCGTCCATAATATAAATTTATTTCGGGCATGTTACTCGGGCACCGCTTCATCTCCATACCTCCTCTTCCTTCTTAAGCATAGACCATTAATGCAGCGCTGGAGAGAAAATGTGAGGTTAGTCCAAGCGAATATTATCACACTAAAGCATGCGATAAACACTATCTATCACAATGATGAAACGAAAAGATAGAAAAGGAGACCGAGAAATAGCAGATAAAAGACTCCCCGGGATATCGTAAAAAATACAATAAAAGGGTATGCACTTTTGGGGGCATATAACACTGCGTGCCTGCGTTGAAGGTGAAAAACTGACAAATTTGTCAACGACGTGTTTATTGATACGTCGTATTGGCGTCTGTTGCTTAGCTTTTGTTTTCTTGTTATTTGGCGCGAAGTAATTCCCCAGGCTTCATCATCTTTCTTTTGTCTTAAATCGCATTCTTTTCTGCGTCTTTCGGAGCGAAATACTCCAAGGAGCCGGCTGTTAACACATGCCAGATATTCTCCCCGATAAGAGTTAGGCGCTTCCGTGTGCACCTGTTACAGATTCGTGCCGTACTATTCCCTCGTGAAGGGCATGCACTGGTTTATTATTTGCATTACTGCTGCGAAGGTTTTGTGTGAGGAGAGTGGTAATAAATTGGGCTCCTCTATTAGAGACCCGGGTTCGAACCGTATTTGAACTCAACTGTTTCATTTACTCCTCACAGCTTCGTCCAGTTTATGTTACGGGCTTACATAAACAGCGGTGATATTTTTCGCGAAATGAATCGCATAAGCAAGGCTGCCGCCAGACAGCAATAAAAACTGACAACAACCATGAGGGTTTAAAAGACAAAGACGCTTCGGCTCCTGTCCGAGAGTCTTGCTTAGGTCTTTTTTTTTTTATAAACTTCGAAGGTCCCTGTCAGTATTGTATTTTCATGTGGTTTCCCGACCAGACGGGGTTCCGTCCAAATCTTGATTTTAAGGCTTCCGCCATAAAAATAAACTACAGAGAAAGGGGCAACTTGCACTTAACAACATATTAGTAAACAACTCACTGAACTAAAGCGGAGACGTAAACGCGGCGGATAAGCTAGACAGCGTGAACACACACACATAAAAACACCAACCAAGTCCACGAAACTTGTTTATTCGAAACTGTGTGACACGGCCCTCGACCAGAGGTTGCATACAAAAAATCCGCCAAAGGCAGGACAAACAGGTATCTGGGTAAACCCAGATTATGCGTCGGCAGCGAATAATGTTCGCGACCGGCGTGAATAACTATAAATTTTATTTGCGTACCCAACCCCAAGAAAGCTGTGCGAGGCAATGCTTTGTGTAAAACGACGCCCCAACCCTCCTTCTTCAAGTTAAATAGCTTCGACTATTTGTTCGCGCCTCCTACGTAATGTTTTTTCGAAAAATAAAATGATTTGATTTGAGGTAATTAGGCTTGCGGCGCCAAGGCTGCCACTTTATTTTGGTGGCTTGAACTTCTTGTAAAGCAACGGGTGTGCTTTGATATTATTACTATGGTCGCAGTAAGGCGCGCATGCACAATTTCGCCAACGTGTGCGGGGGTAACCGGTTGTACCTGCATTTTACCTCTACGGTTACCGCGTAATCGAACATTCAGACGACGCGACGAGGCATGGCGATACCATTGCCTAACGCATAACAAATCATATAGCCTAACGCGACGCAAATCAACGATACTGTCCTTTTTAGGTTGCTCTGCAGCCGCTTTTCCTTTTCTGAGTATGCGAAGTGAATTTGAAAGCTTTTGAAAAGAAAAGAAAAACACTTCCACGGCCGAGTGTGCTCAAAACAGCCGGAGCCTATGTCACAATTGTACGTCTCGAAGAACAACTCGTAGCTTTCTTGTTAGCTCCTCCCTCGTTCAATTGTCATATTGTTGACTTATCCCAGAATTTCGCGTCCTCCAGAAGCCTATTTGGCACGGAGACACCATGAGGTGACTAATATTCTGCCTTATTTTGTTGATCTGCGTGCTCCCTAGGACTGAAGTCACATTAGGTGTAGCATGACCTGACTAGTGTCATCGCTATCGGCGGCTTTGTGGCCATTATCGCTGTATATAACTGTGTGCCGTGTCCAATTATGTAAGTAAAGAGTAACGTTTCACACGGTCAATAATTTTGGTTTTTCAGGCTTTTTTTGGCGCATGGAATCTTGTCCCATATAGTAACAACTCAACCAAAAGTTCTCAATATTTCAAAAAACGCGGCTTGTTTTGGGGAAGTGTAGCGGTGAACGCGCTGAAGAAAAAAGGAGCCCTAACCCTTTTTATCCATTGTATGATCTGCATGAAGAGGCAATTTTGCGAGAGAGAGAGCGAGAGAGAGAGAGAGAGAGAGAGAGAGAGAGAGAGAGAGAGAGAGAGAGAGAGAGAGAGAGAGAGAGAGAGAGAGAGAGAGAGAGAGAGAGAGCAACGTTGATTGACTGAAAAGACTAGCTAGGCATTGGTCCTTGCCGGTCCGACGTGGTAGGTCTCCTCAGTCCAGGAAACATGTGGCAGTGGCTGGCTGCCGTCTTCGCCCGGTTCACACGATTCTTCTGGTTCTCCCGATCCTCATAGACGAGCAGTGCCGCCCACTTTCCAGCAATGTCGTGTTGACCGGTTGCAAGTGAACTTGCAATATCTGATGGTGCGGCAGTCAGAGTTGTTGAGGATGCTTAGCTATCCACAGGCGGGTCTGGGCTGTGGTCTTCGCAAAGGCACTCAGGATCATGAGTGGCAAGGTGCGGGGTATGTCGCAGTAAGGGAAGAGATACGGAAATTGTGTGGGGTGAGTGCGGTTCATGATCATTCCGTGTGCGTAGGTGTTTGTTTCGAGGCGACCACTGATTACGCTTTCTGCCTTGGTGAGATTGGGGTGTGGTGTGGATAGCTCCTCCGCTCAATTCGGTAGTGCTGCAATATTGCCCCATAGGTAGGTAATGGGTACGTCGTCTACGCCTGTTGCAGCACGATTGTTGGGCGGCAGGAAGGCCCGGCTAGGATGGTCTCGGGCTGCAGCGTGCGCTACGGCGTTTCCTGCCATCGCTTCATGCCCCGGGACGTAGGTGTCAGGAAGTTGGGGGAGCGTCTTTTTAAGATTTCAAGTGCTGCCGCCGACGCAGGTTCTTTTTGAAAATTCCGACACGCCGCTTGAGAGTCCGTGAATATAAGTGCTCTCAGAACGTCATCATTGCTAAGGCAATGGTTGCTGGTTCCTCCGCTACAGGGTTACGAGCCGGAATTGTTGCCGCCGTCAGTTCCCTGCCTCGTTGGTACGTGACGCTTATTGCAAAAGCAGTCTCGTATCGCTACCAAGCAGCGTCTGCGTGACTTGTGTTGGGATCATTAGCACATTTTCGGAGGAGTGCCTCCGATCTTTCCTGTCTTCTTTCTGTGTGGTATATGGGCTTTACAGAAATATTTTTTTTCACAGTTTTCACAAAATAAATTACACGGAATTTCACAGTAATTTTATGCGAGGAACACAAGAAAATAAAAATTTGACGCGAACAGAGCTGGGCTATGAGTAGAGTAGAAAATACCTTTATTCGGCTGAAACTACCGGCCGAGCATGTGTACCGCCCGGAACACCAGTCTGCGCTGTTCTCCTCCAGAGCCAAGCCAGATTGTCCAGGTGGCGTAGGAAAAGGAGGAGGAGCGATACGAGTCGGATAGCTGAGCCACCCGGCAGTAGAACAGGCAATGACGTAACTCAGCGTAGGCAGTGGGGTAGTTGGGACAAGATCGGTCAGATCCATAGTGATAGAGGAATAGAAGGGAGGAAGTGCTCAGGACATTCATTTGGATGTGCCGGAGGAGTGGAGCCTCCATTACGGTGAGTGATGGGTGAGGAATAAAGTATAAGTTCTGTTATAATAGTTAGATAATGATAATAACTGACTCACCCATTTACACACTCACCGAATCGCTCACTTAAACACGGTCACACAAGTGCTCGCTCCCTCCCTCACTCACTCTCACACCTGCCCATTCACTCACTCACTCACTCACTCACTCGCTCGCTCACTCACTCACTCACTCACTCACTCACTCACTCACTCACTCACTCACTCACTCACTCACTCACTCACTCACTCACTCACTCACTCACTCACTCACTCACTCACCCACTCAAATTCCACGAACCAACTGCTGTGCAGCAAATAGTTTACTTCCGGAATTTCTCCCTCACTTTCCCGCTATTCTTTTTACACAAAAACAAAGCACTAACTACTACTCAGTTGTTGCAGCCACGGGCCCGTGTCTTATGCACATACTGAAGGGCCTTGCTAAGGCGACATATCAGAGAAGAATCCTTGACTGGACTGTAACAGTTCATATCACACGGCATGGGCACACGCATGCATGTCTTCAGGTGTCTTACAGGATTAGTGCACTAAAGATATTTAAGGTGGCATGGAAGGCTGCTTGCGTGCCATCTTTACTCCTGTGACATTACTGTTCTCTTGATAAAAACCCCTCAAGTGTCCCAATCTGCCAGAAGGCACGGTTTCGTTTTCCGGACAAAAAATGACCGCTGGTGTATAGAGCAAATAAATAAAGAACACGCATGATTCAGTGTCATTTTTGAACCCGGATCTGTACAGCAGCAGCCCGTGAATGTAACAACTGTGCTAGCTTAGTGCTTTTTTCTCTAATACATAGAGAACTACCCTTCACAGATATAGAACCACAGGCTATCTGCAATAGTACCACATTCACTAACACACGTTGAAAACAGTACGTTCGCTTGCAGCTATTTTTCAAATTCAGGCAGACTCGCACATGCTAGGAAGAGGTGCACCTAACCCAGTACCTGGCGAGCGGTGGTACAGAAGTTTTCGCTGTTGTTCTTTTCTTCGTAGCACATGCCCACTTGGGGGACGGGCCTGATATAGGGAGCTTTGATGTGATAATGTGCCCGTTCCACAAAATTCAGTGAGCTGAACTGCAAACGTAACTAGACGGCATGCCACGGGAGACCTGAACGTGATGGCGCCTTAGTGAAACAAGTGCAAGCCTGACGCGCAGAACCCTAATTGGGGGGAGACTGGGGCGTTGGCTAGAAAACTTGTGGCCGTAATTCGCGCTGCGAGGCAAAGAGATGAAAGTCAAGAAACGGGCACAAGAACCGTGCAGCAGAAAAGAACTCTGTCGATGTAATTCGCGCCAAATGAAAGAGAAACGAAACCGATGAAAGAAACGGAAATACAATTTAATAGTAAAGTTGTTAATTAGTATCACAGGGCTTTCGTCTTCAAAGTATGTAAGAAGGGTTAAGTGCCTCTGTGAATTTTTTTTTTTGGTTCCAGGCGTTACCTTTGTATTAACGTTTTCGCGCCAAATGAAAGAGAAACGAAACCGATGAAAGAAACGCAAATATGATTTAATAGTAAAGTTGTTAATTAGTATCACAGGGCCTTCGTATTGAAAGCATGTAAGCAGGTTTAATTGCCTCTGTAAATTTTTTGCGGTTCCAGGCGTTACCTTTGTAGTAAAGTTTAACTAATTTGGCGCGTTGTTCGGCCGTCATCTGGATGGATGTGTGGCAAAACGCCTCAAACCTTTCTTGTTTTTACAAACAGGCAAAACAATCATCCTCATGCCGCTTCGACACAGTGGAGTCAGCAGTGTGCTAGCGCCCTGATAGAGGCAGATGCTCAACGCTGACAAGAAATGAAGGCTGCCATTTTTCTGCGGTTAATAAATCTGAGAAATAAAATTTTCGTTGTGACTGCACAATGACCACTTGACGTATCACTAATGGCCATCTAGAATTTTGAAAGAATAAAAACAACACTTACATATTTCGTGCCATTGCATGGACTTCCATCATTTAGGTTTAGAGTTTCCGACTCCCGTGGGTAATCGGAGAGAACGCATTGAATTCGGCAATTTCGCACACCTATTTTCTAAATTTAGGAAGGAAGAAAGTTGTGATATCATATTTTCAACGGCAACGACGTAGTAATTACAATCAGTTATTCCGATCAGATATTACAAATAAAAAAATTCCAGTAGCCATTAAGTACTAAATTTCCTCTTGAGGTGGTTTGATCGTTCACGTTAAAGCACTTTTGGCTTCTCCTTTTAGTCATTGGCCCGTTGTGTAGAGGATTTGTGAAGTTTTTATGGTATGTCTTTGTAACTCATATCCTTGTAACCTGTAACTCATGTAATAGAGAAAAACTCGCAAAGAGCTACAGCCCGTATAGTCTGGAGAAGAATTCCGGGTGAGGAAGCCAGTGTTTGTAAAAAAATAGGAGTATCTGAAGTTCCGGTCCACTGGGAGCTTTGCGGTGGGCTCAAAGGCTTTTTTTGTGTGTGTAAAGTAGACAGCGAGGCGAAATGTCAAACGCGGAGGCAGGCGAGTATGCGTGCCCTATGAGAATATGCTAGGAGAAAGACAGGAAAAAAAACGGTTTATCAAATTAACAGCTTTAGGAATGGGCAGGGGGGTTGTTCAAATTCGAGAAGTCCAATTTTTGTAAAAGCCTTATATTTCTGTCCGATTGAGATACTGTATGGTTTCTCATCTGCTTTTAGAAGAATTGATTCCAGCCGGCCCAAGCAATTGAATTTATAGATTAGGTGAGATTCTCTTGTTTCCTCTCCCTTGGATACTCGAAGTTTGACAGCAGAATATAGAGCTTCGGATCATGGGAACTGTGGTTTGGCTGGTTGATGTGTTGTTCGACTGCTCTGTAGGTCCTGTTATGAGCGTCGGCCTGATGTCCGTTCAGGCATAGGTTCATTATCTGGCTCGTTTTCCCGATGTACTGCTTTTGACCAAATGAAGATTCTAGCATATGCACAATGTTAGAAGAATTGCACGGGAGACTTGAAGTAATCTTGTGTCCGTACTTGCTGGCAGTGGTATTGAAAATGCTGCCCGTCTGGAGATGTTTGCAAGTCTTGCATCTAGGACAATGGCAGGGGCTTATGAGTGGTTGTTGGGAAGCACCCATTTTGGCATACACTGAAATACCTTTCAGGTTTTTATTTTTAGTGTAGGTGAATTCTGGGGCGTCCGGGAACGTTTCTTTAAGTCAGTGGACGCGTTTAACAATTTTGTCATTTGGGCTGATGGCCGAGTGCTTTCGATTCGACACTGTAGGTTGAGCACTTCGTCCCTTTCAAGCTTGGGTGGTCTTGCGAAAGCATTATCCAGGTAGCTGACCGGGTGATTATATACTCGTCGTTATTACTGCATACTCTTCTTAATCTGGTAGCCTGTCCTGCAAACATGCCTTGTTTCCGGTGTCGTGGATGATGGCTAGTGTAGTACATGTAAATGCATATATCTCTCTATCTCTAGAGAGAGAGAGAGAGAGAGAGACCTATTGCGTGTGCTGATATCTAGTTAGACGTATATAATACAGAGCTGATTATGTATATATTCCGCCACTGTTGGGCATAACTGAGGCGTCGGGCTGCTACGCACAGAGGCGCGAATTTTATCTCCGCTGCTGTTCGAATGACGGCGAAAAGCGGCAACGCCTTTGTGTCGGGATTTTACCCAGCGTAAAGATCACCACGTGGTGGAAATGAATGCGAAGCAACCCGTACAGTGCGCCTTACAGCCAAGGCCTGGGTTTGGTATGCTAAGCTGCGAAATCTGATCTTATCTACTTTCGTATACGTATTTAGTCGTGGAATAACTCCATTCCACTCGCTAAAGTATTTTGGCAACCTCTTTGTTTACTTGATATTTTGCTCTGGCCGCACCGTACATATTTAACTGTTTATTTATTTTTTTTTCTTGTTTGTGTGTTTGTTTATTTACAAAGCCTCCCAGTCTCTACTGATACCACAGCAGGTGTGCCCACTGTACTGGTACAAAGATTCCTCATCACGTGATGGATCAAGCAATACCTAAAAACCAAAGGGACAACAACTTTGCACTTTATAGAAACCCTGCAACACATTTTCCGACTTTTTTTTACTCTTAAACGCCTGCAGAACGTAGTCACCCAACACACCGAGTACTTAGATTAAGAGGTCACAAAGTACCTCAGCCAAAAAAACTTCGATATCCCCATCAGACAACTTGTATACTCGCTGAAAAGATTTTTTTTCTTTCCTGGTCCTGACGTTCTTGGACGGCTGGAATTACGTCACCAAACACATGTCGCGGTATTTGGCCGGTTTTCCCTCAGTTGCAGCAATGAACGTTTCTCGATCGCAGGAGGACAAGGAATAAATGTTTATAGAAACCAAAAAAGGCCACAAAAACAAAAGAGCAATGGAAGGCGTATCTTGTGTGCCGAGCACATCACACAGGGCCGCTCCATTCTGGCGATGACTATAACTTTCACAGTGCTTGCAGACGCGAAGGACAGAGTGAATATCCAAAGTGTTGCAGGGTTTCTTTAAACAAAAGCCATTTCCACTACACAACATATAAACCTCGTACGAGTACGCGCTAATTTTTGTGATAAATGGAATTGAAATATAAATACTCTGTAGTGCATAAAACTACACACACAAAGTGCAGGTACATGATGGTTTTGTGATATCAGATAATAGCACTGGAAATTTATACATGATAGATTTCTTGAATTTTTCATTCAGAAGCCGATAGTGAATTAGCATTAGTGGTTACAGGGTCTAGAATTCTCTGCTCATGAAGCGGAACCTGCAAATAAAAGTATCTAAATGCATCATTATTACATTTATACTCGACAAAGGGGTTTGCATGACTGTGTAAAATCATGCATAGGATATGCGAACAATATTGCAAACTTCTTATTTACCCTGTCGAAGTACACGTTTCTCACACTGGGGAACGCATTTCGGCATTGTTGCGATCTTGTAACCTTGTAGCCTGGGAGGTAGCGGTATACTTTCAAGCGGTTATAAATTACGTTTTTAACGTGAAGGCAGGATCCGCTGCGAGCCCTAAATGAAACAATGAGTTTCGAGTCAGCACTTTGCACGCTGTTATGAAAGTGTTTGACAATGGCGTTGTAATTGCATGCTTTCTTTTATACTATTCACAAAAAGCTCTGTTGAATAATGCCGACTTGCCATGGCGAAAGAGAGCTTAACAGTAATACATGAGAAAATACTTCGGTCTGTAGGGTGCGGGCTGCACGAGCTCCGTTTGACATAAAAAGAGCAATAATTCAAAATCACATTTTTAGTATAGTTTCCGGCTACTGTCATTACGGCATGCAGCGGGAATAAAATGCTAATAAGAATACAGAACCCATAACGATTGAATCACGTGGTATATTGTTTATTCGGGTACCGCAGAACTCTGTAAGGTTTGCTACGTGTTACAGGGTTGATGATCAGAACCAAGTTCCTAAAATTTTATCGATTCCGCAAATATAGCCCGTACCATTTCGGCTGAATATTATTATTGGGGCTAAGCCGTGGGGACAGAAATATTCGCAATCAACACAGCAGCAATATCGACGTTGGCGACGGCGTTTGACGAAACGTCATTAATATCTGTCTACCATGTAGCCCAGGGAACTCCTATCCAGCAGCTGTAATTGCGGTGTTGTATTTTTACGAAGCGATAATTACTTGGAAAGAAAGTAATTCATTAGGTTCATATGCTCGTTCTGTCTAGAGTGGTGGTCAACGATTGCTCCCTGTGAATACGTAGACCGAAATTTTTATGGTGATTCCACGAGCTGGTGCCTAGTTCTTATATGCGTAATTGGCTGCCAGTCATCAGTAAATTATAGAAAATATGGACATTGCAAATCGCTTCAAAGCGCATTGTTTAAAACTTTTTATTACAATTAACGTCAACGTAACTCCAAAACACAAACAAGTAGAGTAATAGGGGGGCTCTTCCGCTATAGATAGGTTCCGGAATCTTGCCTTAGGGCGTACTAGGTGTCTTCAGCACTTGCTTCATCGGCTTTTTACAATTTACGCAACACAGGCCAATGTGATCCACCTACCTGTTTAAGTTCAACCATTAGAAAAACCAACGATAGCGTCAAAACCCCAGAGCGAAAGGATGTAATGTACTAGTCAGTATTGCTGCAAACAATGTACGACTTCCACCCCTATTTGCATACACACTGCGTGTGTGGGTTATTTATAAATACTTGCCCGTCATACAAGTAGAACAGTTTTTCTGCCAAAAAAACTTTTGAGGGTGTGAAAATTGTCCATACCAAGCTTTTTCTCGTATTTGTTCGATGCTACACGAAGAAAACTTGTAGCTGTTGCTGTCCTTCCGTACGTAGCTCATTATGTAACCTTGCTGAAAAGGGCAGTGCGTTGAACTTGGAGCGCCAAGATGAGCCCAAGGCGACACTTGACCGTCGTGTAAACAACCCATGCTGCGAAGTTGCGGGAGGAAACGTACATTTAGGCCATAGACGGACACGCAAATCAATCATCTTCATGCAGTCATTGATCTCTTGGACAGTTCGCATTATTTTTTTGGGTAAACTCCTACTTGTTCTACCCGTTCAACGCTTGAGTACAAATATCTAATAAAACGCGCAGTTTTTAGGAGATGTACAAGGGCAAGGAACTGTTTTAACGCTCGAAGACAGCATTTCGAGAAGCACAGATGACATCTCATGATAGCGCGAATTTGGAGACCAATAGTGTGATGAAATATTCGGCCCAGCATAAATGTTGAGCGAAAAAAAATATTTGAAGAATAATTGGCGTAGTTTTCGGAATATGTGAGCGTCTCCTTGCGATGATTCGCGAACTGCGCGCTCGGCCCGATCATTGTGGCTTACTAACGCTTACCTCTCCGCCGTCCTGAATTAGCTCCACACTAGGTTACACAGCGCGTACAAGCCATGGCGGGAGCCATTGGAACGTAGAGAGGGCGTAGAGCATGTGACGCACGGAGCTTCAACTTAACAACCTTTGGAAACGTAGTCAGTGATATGCTCTCGCATCTGTCATTCTGTGAATTTCTATTCCCTGCTGGGATGACAGATCAGAGAACCTTGGCACAGCAAAGGCAGAAGGTGTGTCTACATGCCCTGCATATTGTAACATCATAAACAAGGACTATGATGGAAGGACTATGATTGAAGGTCGAATAAAATTTTGCGTTGGGCTCTGATCAATAGGCAAATTCTATTTTTTCAATTATATGATATACTGCTGTAAGAAAGTCATAGAGCTCGCGCATTTACTGACGCTGTTCCTCGTTCTTGTACTGAAGCTTACCTGCTGTGAACTGTCTTAAAGCGCGCCACCTGCTTTAGCCTTAGAAAGCCTGTTTGCGGTGGGGCAATAACCCCCAAAGTTTTGTCGAGTTACATATTGGCCTTATTATTTATCGGTCATTGTGCTGAAACTCAGCTGCACTATAACATTTTTGTGCATGGCTTGGTATAAAGTGCTTTGGCCGGTACTTGCTAAAGTTGTTCAATGGCAGGTCACATGCATGTTTAGAAAAGTATAATTCCTATAATTCGTAGAAGGCTCTTCGCACCGCAAGCCATGCTCAACGACATTTCATATCAAGACCAGAAAACACCAACTAGACGCACTGTGACAACACAGTTTAGAGCCCACGAGGGATACATAATGCAAACACTGAAAATGCGGACCCCTTACTTATGGTCTCTTGCTCTTGAGCTGAGCATCCCGAGTTTTGTGATTTTGTTCTTCGCGCCTCATGCCTGTATTCAGTTAGGCTGCGTTATAGAAGTGGTAATTACGTCGATGTTTTTGCTTCACCAGCGATCTTCACTTCATTTCCCCCGTTTTATCTCGCCGGTCTTCAATTTGCTAGCATAACAGCCTCCGCACAAATGGCAACTCTAATGAAAGCGTGTTTTATAATAAGAAATGATTCCGCACCAATATTTTATTATTTCATACGAGGCGCGAATTTTGCCATGGATTTGAAGAAACTTAATGCGTGAGTGCGCGCAACTTTTCAACGGTGAAGCGCATGACAGTGTTTAGACGATGCCTCCCAATGAATTAAACTTCTCAGAAACGGCAAGTATTTTGAAAGGATTGAGAACATAGCAAAGAAAGCTAACTATCCACAGAGTTATTAAATTTTAGTCTAACTTGTATATAGAAAACAACGGTACGTTAACGTTTACTTCAAAAATCTGCTGCACAGTAATAACTGTAAATTTCTTGAATGCTGACTCGCCTAATGTGCTTCAGCCGTTTGCACTGTATTTCGCTATCGCTCGGAGTTTAATCTCTGATCGCTTACAATCCCAGTGCGTTAGTCAATAGACTGGGGATGTGAACTGCTATAGGGAAGATAGCTCAGTGCACTTCACTTGCCTACATCGCTCCAATTTCACTCTTTATACTGGTTGTCGTTTGCTGCTTACGTTTGCTGTTGCTGCTTGCTTTGCTGTTTGCTCCTCTAGCTGCCGCCACCTTTCAGGAACATCAATTATTAGGGCAGTGACGTCGACAGTGATAATCGCTACACTATTCTGTTTCGCCATTTAGGAACACTGCTTAGACGACTATTTAATTTCTTTATTTATGTATTGAATAATTATTTAGTTATTTATTTATTTATTTGCTTATTTACTTTCATACCCTTAGGGCATTACATAGAGGGATTACGAGGATATTAAACCTGTGCATCATGCGTGCACAATAGAGTAAATGTTTTCAGGCATCAATATGTAAAGCTTAAATTGTAAAAGCGCAGAAAACTACACACGACAGAAGAGTTAATAAAAAAGCCGTGCACATAGATTCTGTGCCCAAGAGCAGGGTATTTAACAACCGTACAATATGCCACAAGTAACAGAGCATAGGCGCAAATAACACACACAAAACAAGCAAATACCGTCAGTAGCAACATCTTTTTATTACACTAATTTATCAGAAATTCGAGGAACACTTTAATAATTTAAGAAGTGATAAAGACATTGTTGTAGTTGCAATATTATCTTTTTTTTTCATGTGGATGAGATGGGTAGGCTACGCGCCTGACTGAGGATTTGGAACGCACGGTGACACCTGTCAAACGCTTGCCAACGAAGGCCGTGGTGGACAACCGAGCAGCACTTCCAATAAGAGGATTGCAGGGGTGCTAGCCAAGCCTGATATAGTTGGCAGCATGGGCTGACCGGGGATCAGAATTAAGTTTTCTATATGTTGTTTAATCGTATCGGCGCCGTGTCTTGCTGCCATATAGGGACACCGAAACCGCAATACACATGCACATGCATATAGAGATAGATATGCGGGCTGTAAAGTTGATGTGGCCTTCTGCCCTAGCCGCGTAAGCACCCGCGTCACGTCGGAGCCTGGCCGGATGGCTTCACATCCGCTCCGTGTTCGTTGATTGAACATTTTAATTTGGAGGAATCCGAACTATTAGGTTTCAGACAAGCTGGTGGAGTTCAGTTCATTTAGATGGTCATCAGGTGCCCAAGAAACCGGGAGAATACTGCCACGGGGAATAGGTATAGCTCTTCAACCCAATAAACCTAACGCCACCCTAATGTAGACATAATCGGGTTCGTACACCGATGCTTTGGCCACCGCTGTACGCAACGCAGCCACTGGGAACTGCGAAAGAATGCCCCGATACGTCATCGGTTCTCACTTAATTGGAGTCGCTTGCAATGCCAGCGTGCATGGTCTATGACACTATGCAGCAAAGCGCGCTTGGCCTACACCCAGATATTGTTTCACCTATAAACGAAGACCTACCGATAGTGCACATGACTACACCACAACGGAACCAAACTCGGACGGACTCTCAACAAAACAACCCTTTAGTTACATCGCAAAAAATCATGCAACGTGACCACCAATGAAACCACCAACAGATTCATGACCAAGGCTACGTGACGTAAACGGACCGCGTAAGTAGTCTCGCTTCAAACTTCTCCTAAGACCAGTAGCTAGATGAAGCATAAACGGCATCTCCACACTTGTATTTGCGGTCTCGTTTGGAACTACCGCCCCACAATTGTACGCAGATGAAATCAGTTAGCACTTGATACACACGTGTCGCACCTATTTACGGTTCGCATCAACATCTTTAGGGCATTGAAGAACCCGCCAATATGTCGCTATTGAGGTAAAACTCTCCCCCCTCATACCAAACACCACCACTTGTGGCATCACAATTTTGCCACACGCTGTAGACTGGGCTAGTTGGTAATTCATAGTGAACAATTCATAGCGCTACATTTGTTCACTATGAGTTTGCCACACGAGGCCAACAAAAAAACTTTCCAATTTCTACGACGTGAACATGCCAAATACTAGCATACACTCGCTCCGCTAGCACCAACGGGACAGTGGTAACATTTGACTCTCCTACATGATCAAAGGTGGTCAAATATAAATGGAAATCTGGAAAGGGTCTCCCTACCAATTTAAAAAGCGTGTGCTTTACAACTGCCATAACGCTGGTTGCATGGCCCGCTCTTGCCCTGCACCAGCAGTGTGCAACCCCTGTAACAAGCCCCACAAGCAGAATGACGGCTGTATGCCCCACAATCACTGCTTCGACTGTAAAGAACCAGGGCACGTAGCTCTGAACCCGACATATCACAGCAGAACACCTAAGGCACTGGTCAACTATTATAAAAAATGATACCCCGCGTGATGTAACCGGGGAGATGTCATAGGGAAGCCGGATTTCATTCACTGAGCTAAACTGACACATTCCTGAGCCTGAACAATAAAAACCTCGAAGAAACGACCATTGTCACCATAATGAATATGTTGAATGCACTGCGGGCTGACATCTAGAAGCTGCTCACCAAAAATCAAGAACTCCTCTGGAAAACATGAAGACGCAGGAATTTTCAGAACAACAATACAACAGCCCAGTCTATTTATACAAGTCTCCGGAGTTCTCATAATCTACCGAGAAGTAGCAGGATCACCAAACGTACGCCTAACTCGGAACCTACCATTGAATCTTCCTTCCAGGCAGCTCTTCAAACAGCCCGCGCACAATTACCCATGGACGTCAAACACGCCAAGAGGACTACAGGAACGATAAGAAATAATTGAGGAATCAATTGTACCAATAAGATCTTTTATTCAGTGCATCATAATGGAGCTGCCCTAGTCTCACGATTACAATGCACCGCTTCGACAAGTGCCGTTATAGGCCTTCGATAAGTTGCAGTAGCAAATCACTAAAAGCACTGTACTAAAAGTGCAAACATTTTTTAACAAAACCAAACTATTCTCAAACAGAACATAAATAACTAGAGCCATTATACACTCTGCTGTACGAAGGCCGCCGAATGCGTCAGGTGCCTCAATATACACAAACGTTACCCCGTTAATCCGGCACGGCAATCCCCGCAGCATCACAACAATCACAACAGCGTATACTTTAGCCAGGTATGCAGGGGAAATATTGCACTCACCCTCCAGCGGAGAGCCAATGTGCTTCGCAGAACACTACTTCAACACCAAATAAGTTGTTTCAGCGCATTCCCACCTCCAAATGGTTAAAGAATCCTTTGTGGCGATGGCTCGTTACAAGCAGTCACGCCATTGGAAAAGCAATTCCAGTTAAATTGGATTTCCATTGCTACTTCCCATTTTTTGGCTATCCGATTTTACTAAACGATGCGTTCACTGAACGAAGCACAATGTGGAGCTACTCATAACCTCACCCGCGAGCGAAACTGCTTGAGGACTCTGCTGGCGCTTCTAATCTACCGCTAATCAACACATTCTACATCAACATAGCGTCACAGTGTATGCTTCGCAACCAATAAGACACAACTATGGATTAGCTTCACTTGGGCCACCCTTGAATCCCATCACCAGAAAATAGATGCCTTCTGCAATACTATGCGGCAGCGCTAAGCTACCCATCATATTTCAACCAATTTAAAAGTAGCTCTCTCAACGGAAAAAAAAATGAAGAAAGCAGATCGACGCTCGTTGCGACAAACCGTTCTCGGCTCATCCCTTACGGCTTTACCCAATGATTTCTGTTACATAATTTTCTATTCATCATTGCAGGCATAGCAAAAAATCAATTGTGCCTCAAAAGGTCCGTTGTGAACAACCACGAGGCAAGCCTATGAAAGCGCGTTAACGAGCTCCTTCACAAACACCGGAGCAAAAGTAAACGGCACAACGACTACAGGAAATGCGGATGCAATCCGACAAATTACAGCTTACCAAAAGCATTTGGTCAGACATGTTCGACAGCTCTGTATGCTAACCTGCGTGATGAGAGACGCAGTCTGGGACTATGGAAACTTCACGGAAGCGTTAGCCTTTGAGGCAAATAAACGAATTCCACCTATTTCGCTTTAACGTGGACGCACAAGACCACCTCTAGCTCGTGCACCGTCATCAACCGATGATACAACGAAAGAGGAGGCAGCTGTTGTCGTGGCCGTTGAGAAAGACGTTTGATAACGGCAGCCAAAAAGTGAATTTGGCGAAACTCCTTAAAGCGCATCCCTGTGATAAAAAACGGTGCAACTTCCACTAGTGGTGCAAAACTGGAAAAACAGGAGAGCTGGCGGCCCTTCTTCGTTCTTTGGAGTCCGGGCTGTTTGTTATTTCGGAACTTGGCGCTTAATGTTCTCCGTGATTGGTAGGCCTGAATGGTTTTATCAGCAGGCTCTTATGTACCTCCAAAGGTGGACCGCATTTGTCCGCACTAGAACCCACGGCCACTCGGCATAGGTGCTCCTCACTGGGGGTGCGAGCGCACGTGAACTGGCGGAAAGAAGACTACGCAAGAGGTGACGCCACAAGACACTGAACAGAGTTTTCTGGAAGGCCTAGCTGGCCGACGCCGGGCGCTTTTCACGAAGCCGACGCTCATCTACCCCTGGTGGTTTTCTTGGCAATTTTTGGGAGCTCCTCACTTGGCGCAAGCCTATGACCAGGCCGGAACGACGCTGGGCACTCCTTACGAGGCGCACACTCACGTACACTCGGCTTGGTTAAGTTGGCGGGCCATGCTTCACGGCGAAACTGTAAGCTTAAACAGCTCGGCCGTTAAAAGCTCGAAAGATAGATACGGGCTTTCTTACGAGCCTTGCTAGGTCACGCCCTGGCTGCTGACTTACTCATTATCACATAGACAGAGTGGTGTCTCACGGCTCTATTTTGAGGCGGGTGCTGTTTGGATAGACATGACTAGAGTAGGGCGACAATTGGAAATCCACACGGCTGCCAGCATTACCATTTGTGCCGTCAATGTAGCAGTATATGCTGAAGGAGCTGACTCTGATTCCCTTGAGACTAAGCACTAGAACTGCAGGCCGCGGCATGTGGCCGAGAGTGACTTTAACCGACCGGGGTCTTCATTTTTCTCAGAAAAAGGTCCATCTCTGCAGACGACAATCTCAATTCGATGTCGTACGATGGGTCATTGGAGATTGTCCATCTAAGATGATTAATCCGAGACGGTTCAAAAGGTCACTACAGAACCCATTACCCTACTAAGCATACAAATCTGAAAACGAACAGTGCCGGGATTTCGGCTACAGATAGTAAAGCTTAAGTGTTAAAGTCTGCTCCACATCACCCGCAGCCTGTGTAGCGAATACAAAATTGTGCCCCTCAAGGCCACCCGACTATGATCTGATATCTCACAGTGGGCACTCTCATGTACGGGGCTGTTGCCTACTGACTCAACACAACTCACCCAAGAGCCCTCAAACTGTGGTACACGGCTATTCGTCTAACCATCAGTGGTCTCCCCGATGCCACATCTAAGCAAGATGGGAACTTATAGTCCCCCTTCCTCTTATTGATGACATCATCAAATAAGCCAAGGTGCAGAGAGAATAAAACGTTAACACCCCATGGGCATGGCCTCACTGCAACGAAAACGCGCAGTCCACCAACTCCCTGCATTTTCCCCACCCATACTGATCCAGGGGTTCACCGGAAATGGAATACCCGGCGCAAAGCCTGCCAATTGGGCGCATGAATCGTGCTTTCCGCCCAAAATTTATCCGATGCCTTAAGTGAGGACGACTCAAAAAGGAAGTTGTCACCTAAATATTCTAACGTAAGCTGAAATACCATCGAACTTTCGTGGACGTGCGCGGAAGTCCTCGCTCTTTTCGGGTATCACACCATGTGCAACAGCCAACCCACGAGCCTCGAAGCATAACTGCATGCCGCCCACAATGCGACGTCGTTTTATGCCTGTGATACTGATTACCCTTGGCCCCCGGTATCATTACCGGCTCGTACCAAGCATTGGAGACATTGACAATTTACATCACCGCAAATCCCCGTGCCCATAGGATACAATACCAAGCGTAAATTCAACAGCGGACCAAATATAAGTCCGCATTGATTGGGTTCCGGACCTTGAATCCTCTTTCATGGGCATCCAGGAGGCCCACGAGGTTGCTCAGGAGAGGGAACATTTTCAACCTCTATTGGGTAATCATGAACAGTCGACACGGCCACCTACACTCCACCAGTGACGCGACTACATCAGTATAATAAGGGCCGGCTGAACAACAACTCTGCGGAGGGCATTCAACCGCTTTGCTAGCGCTACCATGCTCCAGTGAAACTTTATGTACAAATCTCTCACAGACACCGACTACTTACGTGAAATGCATTCTAAATGGCAGAGCCCACATTTGACCACAGGATACCTGTACTGTAACGCAATTACCCTAGCAAACAGCACCCAGATACCGTGGTCCTGTCTGACTTTTGGAATCACCGAACATCCACGGCACCAGAACTGCACCATTAAACGCACCTACTTGGTTCTGAATAACCCTGCCATATAGCACTTTATTCCCACAAGAGCTGCCTAGCACGAGTTGCCTAAGCTGTAGCCTCACCGGTCGCACTCGCGGTGGACTATTTCGCTGGGACACCAGTTGGCATGAGCGCAAGCCAAGAATTGGGCTGAAAAGAATTGCTGATCAGCGCTACAAGATGTGAAGCAATGAAATCCAATCACTCCCTGTTTGCCTTAGGGCTTAAACTGTTCTCTTCCGTTTCCCTTCTAGTTTTTATGCCATTCATCACCGTTTATTAAATGTTTTACTGCTACTATCCCCTTAAAAAAGAAAAAAATGGTTGGCTCACATGTGACCGATCTCATGCGCCATTACATGTACGCCTTTGAACGTCGGAGGTGTATCTTCTCCAACACCGACCTTTAAGGGTGTGCATGCACCTCGAAGGTAAGCTTGGCCTGAAAACAAAGAGAATAATTACAATGAAACACAAAGTGCGCTCATTATGTTCTTTTAATACCACAAGTTTGGGAGTTCGTTCTGTAAGTATGGCAACCACACACAGGCTGCGGGGCTCACTTTAGAAAATCTACCGAATGGTTCAACAAGGTTCTTGGTTTTTGGTTAAAAGATTTCTTGCGCTGCACTTCAAGTACATATAAGATTTGCGCAATGTGTATTTGAAATGACTGCGGCACAGAACTCGTGTATTGTTTTAGCATAATTTTTGAGGTCTATGCGCAAATTCGCAATGCTCTCGGTAACACGACACAATAACATATTTCCTTTATTTTTATAAGAACATTACACAAATCTAAAACTGTAACCTGTGAAACCGGTTTCTTCCACAGGCCCATGATGTACAGAGGCCTTTAGATCTGTATTACAATTGTGTTTGCTGTGTTTGCACTATGACAAATGAATTTCGACGTTTAAAGCCCCCCCCCCACCCTTTAAAAGAAGCATCCAGAGAGGAGGTTTTCAGTTTTTGTAACACCATCCTCATAAGCGCGCTTGGCACCAGGTTAGATTTCGTGTCTTGGGGCATAGAGACGGGGAAAATTCCCGTGGAAGCACCGAGTTTCTTTGTATATTTTAACGCAAAAGTATTTGATGCGGGCATACAACAAGTGCTCATTGAAGTCATATGCGTCGTGGAAACGACATCAGTAAAACGAATACGTATGAACGGCAAAAAAAGTTCTGTGGTCGCGGTTCCGCTCGGACTTGAACCCACGATCCGTCTCGCGACATTTTCTTTCTTGCTGGTCTTCGACAGTAAGACAAGACGCCAACTCAAGCGTAAGCACACATATCCCTACGAACACGCCTCACAACTTCCGCTATCAACCTCTCTATTAAGATGGTGCTGCCGTCTAGTAGACGTGAACAAAGTAGCAAATCATCACGCTAACGTGGTTCGACAGCCAGCGCCCTGCTCAGAGCATATAATAGGCCAGAGCAATCTTTTGAACGGTGTCCTGCCGATCATGCTGTGCCAAAATGCTCAACGCACAGTTGTTTACGTTTCCCACAAAACGCAGCAAGTAAAAAAGCGTGAGCGAATCTTCGCGAGTACACCTCGTCGCGGCGAAAACTATAGTGCAGTATTGCCATGGCGACTTGAAGCGGCGGTGCATGAGCGGCGCAGAATGGCAAAGCGTACGTATACGCATGTCCACCGTGCGTAGTGAACCAGCGCGAGTCGACGCACCCTAGCCGGCGTGCGCTTTTGTGTCACACTAATAACTTTTTCTTAAACCACGGCAGTTCGAGTTACTTATCTCCGCTTGTCGACGCCAGTCACTTTCAGTGCTCGTTTTTCTCTCCAGGTAGGTGGTTTCCAACTACACTTCGCCAATTTTCAAGCATTCGCGCCCATGTTTGATCGCAGATAAGACCTCAAATGCCAGGCTTCCGGTGGGGAACACAAACGATGTGGCCTTACAACAAGTTTTGTCGTTTTTGGTTTGTTGTTGCTATTGAAAAAGGTTATTTTGAGCTGGTATATGTGGGAGCGCTTCCTCATTCCAAGAAACCCTGCGATAACCCTGCTGTCTCAGGGCTGGAAATCACAAGCAGCTGGGAATCCAAGTCAGCGATGTTCATTGGGCTCTTCCACAGCGTATGTAGACGTAGCCTTGTGCAAGTTGACGATGAAGACGCCAAATCACACTTTCTTACAGTTATCAGTGAGCTATGAGACAGTCTTATCACTCTTATAGCCTCTCAGGTATTCATTGCAGAAAATACACGCCACAGGGAGGAGCTTGTCATTCATTCATTCAGTGTACCCCTAAAGGCCCTCTGGCGAGGGTATTACATAGGGGAGAGGGGGGCAAGACAACATTATACAAAATTACTAACAAAAATCCAAAACGCATTAAAACCAGTAATTAGTCGCAACGAAGGGAAGAAACAAAAAATACAACCTAGAGCCATACCGCTTCATATAAGGTCCAAATTATGCATTTCTCACGCAGATTATATATAAAGCCAGCATGGCGAAAAACCCCGACTAGTTTGCTCACGACCAGACTCAAGGATGCTCGTTTATCTATTTAAGTAGAAGCGTAGTACAATAAGGGTTCGAAGGATAACGAATTCCCAACAGCGTCAAAGAACACAGCCGAAAACGCGGAAGACCAGGCTGTTAGAAGATGGAAGAGTGGTGGTGGGACTTGGAATACATACATTTAGAAGAAAAGATGACAATGAACCGCCAACCATTTGCCAGTCGAACAAACAGTCTAATAGTTTCCAACAGCAATGAATGACTTCATTGGTCACTGCTTGGATTGGTATGTGATGACATTTGTCATTCATTACAGACTCGCTGTCAAAGAACACGTGTATACGATAAGGCGATCTGAGCTATAAATTCGTATTCGTAATTTCATAAATATTTCTCTCTTCACGGTTAAAAGTTACCAGGCATTGCCGCAAACTTTCCTGCAAATATAGACAGATGACCCAATAATATAATGAAACATTCTTCGTATACATTTCTTTAGCAGTTTTTTTTCGGAAGAAGATGTTACGAGCAGCGCAACATAACGAGAAGATTTTTAAACGCACACTATTTAACCTGAAGATTTTGTATATTTGTTATGAGCCAGCCTAACAATTATAAAAAAAAAGAATGAGTTCCCTGTCGCATTACATGCGAATGATTCTTCATATAGTGCATTTGAGTTCACGTTGATCCGGAAGGTGGAAGTACGGCCGCAATATTTCCGACTTCTATTTATGTAATGTACAAATAAGTCATGTCTGGAATGAAAGTAATCCGGCATAAAAGGTCCTTACCGGCATTTTTATACACGACTTCGTGAGGATCCACTCTTGCTAAGTCTTTCCTACAAAGGAGAAAAGTAATGCTGAGAATCTTTTCGAAGCAGTTTGACTATAGGAGATATGATGCTATTTTGGTAGTTTCAAAGGACTCACTGTGAAGGAATTTTAACACTGGCATTTTGCGCAGGGAACTGCTATGGCTGCTTCTGCGTTTGGTACAAATAAATTGGGGTAAAGTGCTTTTAGAAGCCTGAACTTTCGAGGCTCAGTCGCAAAATATATTAAACTGAGCAACGCTTTTAGTAATGCGCACGGTAATAATGTTTGAACACTAAGAAAAGTGCATGATACTCCTGCGTTACAATGCTGCAGTTGCTATAATTCATGGCGCGCAAATATTGCTGAGGTGCACAAAATGTTTCTTTAAAAACCGTCACCATGCCTTGAAAGAATATTCATCTTTTTCAATAAACTGGCCACTACCAACAGTCGTTCTGTAGCAAAAAAACGCTGCCTGTTTTCTTTTTTTCCAGTTTAAAACTTATGGACTTACTTAAATTCGTACTTGATCATATCTATGCCGGTGTAGGAAAAAAGGTTGGTACGTACATTTTATACCGAGAGCTTTTAAAATAAACATAATAAACAACCTTATCGTTTGTTCTTAGTAACCGCCGCAGCCGAAATGTGCAAGTTAACTTCAGTTTTATCGAATTGACAACGAAAGTCTGCCAAATAAGTGCTTACAAAGTTTAACACAGCCGCAAGTTCTTCAGCAAACGTGACTGATTTCAACAAAATACCGCTTTTAGATTCACATAGCAGATGGCATTTTATACCAGCATGGCGTCACATTTCATAAAAGTGTAGCACTCTTTAAAATAACGTGGTCACGCAAATATAATGAAGCAGGTACATTTGGAAGTAGCAAAGTACAAATGCAGCGTTGATAGCCGCAGGCGGAAAATCGAGTTTAACGGCAACTGCCAGGAACGAGTTACGTTATGCTGCATATATTTCGAGGTTCACCCGGACTTCAGGTATTATTTATCTTTACTTATTTGTTTGATACCAAGACCACGGATATGGCCGCAGAGTGGGGCCTCACCAGAGAACGCAACCTAAAATTGAAACAGGTACAGTACTGTCAAAACAGACCGTGCCATGCTTACTCAGTATAACAAGAAACTCAGGTTGACCGTAATTTTATTATTTTTATTGAGGAAAATCCAGTAACTTTAAAACCTAATAGAATACACGTCCTACATTCATTATAAGAGGTTTTATTTATATTCAGACAACTTGATTTGTTTTTATGATTATTTTTGTTGCTCGGATACCTACATGTTGAAATAGATGGTTCTTGAGCCATCGTTGCCTGTTCACCGCCCTTCGCCCCTCACGCGGGCCCCAGGACCAACGCTCGCCAGCCAATGTGGGGCATGCACCGCCATGCGTTTAGGCACTAAAACAATCAAACACGAGGCCCAGGGACCGGCGTTGGGCGGCTGACGTCAGGGTGCCGCGGTGTGCATGTGCGGCACACAACTCCGGGGCTTGTCCGGGTTCGAGGTTTCAACCACTCTTAGGAATAGAGGCGGTCGATTTGAGCCTCTCAGCCTTACGGATGCCATGAAGATTATGCAAAAGAAAGCTGAAAACAGCGACTTCGACACAGAATAGTATCGCTCCACCAATGCAAGTGCGAGTTGTGGCGCTCGCGCAGAAAAAATCCACTTGTTTATTCTTCATCATCGTGTTGGTTCATTTTAAACTTAATTTTGCCACCGCTTCAGCGCCAAGGACCATCGTTAGCGGTCGCGTAATTTTCCCTGCAAATTTCGACGGGAACTTCGCGGTTAGTTGATATTGCATATTTTCTAAACTAGGTTAAAGTTGTCAAATCACGGCATACCAGTGCTATATTGAGGCAACTTGTTTTCTGGCTCCTTATTGTCCAACAATATAAAGACTCAGCTTATCGTTTGCCGCTGTTAGCGACTTTCAATGTATGAAAGATTGCATTACGTTCCTGACCAATAAGTTAGTACCTTCTTCGCGCCCACTGAAACGCCAATTAGGTTACTTTGCAGCATGGGAGACAAGGAGCAGCTTTAGAGTTCTTGACATCGCGCAGTGGTGTCTTAAAGGGAAACGGTGAGCGCGTGTATGCTGCGCTCCACGAAGCGCCGGCGCCGAGAAGTTGCGAGACTCGGAGACCCCCGGCACATGCGCACTGACCGCACGACACGGGAGAACCCGCTCTGTCGACTGCTACGGCGCTCCGCTGCGCCACTCACATCGAGTGCGCAATCCCTCAGCTGTTTCAAGCTGAGCGGTGCAGCGTAGTGCCGTAGCACACAACAGAACGGGTTCTCCCGCCTCGTGCGGTCAGTGCGCATGTGCCGGCTGTCTCCGAGTCTCGCCACTTCTCGGCGCCGGCGCTTCGCAGAGCGCAGAATACACGCGATCGCCGTTTCCCTTTAAGACACCACTGCGCGATGTCAAGAACTCTAAAGACCCCACTCTACCTTCAAGCGTAACAGCGCAAGTGCATGTAGAATACGGTTTTCAAATGCAGAGCATTTCAGTAACTCACGGTGTCATCCGCGTTGGCGTCCGTAGTCCGCGTCCGCATCGCTCCCCCTACACTATATAAATACTTGCCGGCGCCAGGTTTCGATCCTACGACTCTGCGGGCGGAACGCAAGGTGCACGGTACTCTACCAACTGAGCCACAAAGCCGACACAGAACGGAAGGTTACGAACGTGCCTTATATCCTTGACTCATTCAACCGTCGGCCAGAGGTGCGCCCTCTCCCCCGCGTCCTCCTCGTCATCTCTCCGCTCGCAACGCCCTCTCTCGCCGCGTTCGGTTCGGGCGCACAACAGGTGGGGTAGTGTGCAACACGCTCTCTCGCCGCGTTAGGTTCGCGCGCAAGAACAGGTGGGGCGCTCGCATCGCGCTCTCTCGCCGCGGTCGGTTCGCGCTTAAACCACATATGTCGTTCGCGCGCGCTGCGGTCGCTAACATCTGTGGCGTGATCGTGACGTCAGCATCACGCGTTCGCGTGGTGGCGATTTCGGCGCTATAACACTCTCTCGCGAGGGGCATTGGATTAGATTCGATTGGATTCGCTTGGATTGGCTTGGATTTGGATTGGATTGGATTAAAGTGGATTGTGTTGGATTGTGTTGCGTCATAGCCGCGCCACGTTGCGTCATAGCCGCTCCACGTTGCGTCATAGCCGCGGCAGGGGGTTCACGGCACGTTACACCATCGACTTCATCGACAATGTCTACGCTGGAAGACAACAATTACAACAACAACAACGAATACGTAATCCATACGACTTGCAGGCGCGCCCCCCCGAAGAAATGCTCTGCATTTGATCGTGCCCCTCGCGAGGGGGATGTTTGCTCTCGGCCGTCACTGCTTTGGCTTTTTTAACACGTTTTGTTCGTTAAGATGTGTAAGACGTGACGTCTGTACATGTGCACACCCTAAAGGCACAAGGATTACAATTCTTTCAAAGTGGGAAACGCTTAGTCGCTGCCCCTGTTGTCGGGCCGAGAATGCCCGGAAGGCTGTCAACAGTAAAGTTACCACTTGGCTTATACCTCGTATTAACAAATATCACGACCAAACATTACGACAAATCTTAACCAACATGATGACCAAAGCGAACTGGGAGTGAACTACAGCGTATTTTATTGGAGGAATCATTTGCGACTTTTTTATAGGTATGTTGCGCACGCATACGCCAGATAAAACAGACGTTCACATATGCATTGAAATACATAGCAAGTATGTACGATAGATGTCAAGTGGGGGACCACGATATTCGCAATTAAACATGCGTTCTATTCCAACATTTTATTCCATCCTATCTGCTGCCCAATGAGGAATGCTACGAACGGCTACTACCCCACCGCTCCAAAATACTGCGAAGAACCACCCCTACGAAATACATCGCCCATTCCGCGGGAATTTATAATTATGCTTTTACTAAAACAAAACATACAATGAACCATTGAATGAAGTAATACGTTCGGTGGAGTTGCTCTTCGAAGTACGTTTTTGAAGTCGCACTTGTGTCCAAAGCCACAAGAGGTTCTGAAGCTGGCACAAAAGAGCTTTTGAGCGAATGTAAAAACCGGTTGTGTCTGTTTTATTAGGAGTAGCACCAACGGTGTTGCAAATGTCTAACATCTATGTTCCTTAAAACCACTAGACGTACCCACATGTGTTCATTATTGAACCATTTTGAACGCTCACCAGAACGTATAAAACGTGTGCTCGTCCGTCTGTTGGATGTTTTTTTGATTGAGGAATTTGTTTGCACCAGACAATCGTTCTGACATTGTGATGCACCCCTGGAATTTTACATTGTCTCAGGGAAATTCGAATTCTCGTCTGCTGATGTCCGACGGATGTTCGATGGATATCTGTGGTTCAAAGGGCCAGGAAGAAGCTTGCCTTGACCTCTTCGCTTTTTTTCCTGCACTGGCGCTCCATACGAGAAAAAAAAAACGGGCGGTAATACTGAGTACGGATGCGTTTTGACGACAATGCATGATTTTCTTGTTCTAGATTAAGAGGACCGGAGCAGTGTTTTGAGAAAAACTAAATTTTGAGAGCGCAGTCATTACGGTTTGTGGTCAAAGCCAGCTGTCCCAAGTATAACTTTGATACGTGCAGCGGAGCGGTGACACTTTTGTTGTAGTTTCTCGCCTCTTCCTCACCTTTCCATGCATGTGTGTTAGGATTACGCCATTTAAATGCACGTACGTCATCGATTCTGCAGTTTGCTTCACAAATCAGAGACCCTGCTACAGAACGGCCTTTTGCTCAGAACTCCGGCGAAGAGAAGAGTGAGTTGTTTGCGGCAGTACCTGTGGCGAATTGGCGCTTACCGAAATACGCTTACGTGCTGTTTTGATGGTCTATAATTTCCCTTTTTACTTTATCACGGCGCTTCGTGTTACCGGACATAGCTACAGGTTTTTTAAAACACATGCGCACCCTCCTTAAGGGCGCTGCAGGTTTGCTCTGTACATTACGATTAAGGCGGTATATCGCGACTGATAAATCGGCCTGAAACGGCGCGTTTCCGGCCTGCTTTTTCTGCCGCGTTGAGGTGTCTGTTGTACATACTGCCGTCAGAAGAACCGACACACGGCAAACGAAGGCAGAACAAAGGCGTGGCAGTGTGTGCGACGGCAGTTTTTGGATAATCAGGGCGCGCATTGCGTGAAAAGAAACAAGACAAGTACGATCCTTTCCGTGCGGCAGATAAAGAATTGCTAACATGGACATACATCATCACGAGTTACCCCCCCTTCCATTAAACTTTCATTTCGACGTGCCATCAATAGCAACCACCGCAACAGCAAGAAGAATGGTGATAAGAGTAGCAAATGCGCCGCGGCAACAATTTGCGGTTCCAGGTTTACAGTATCTCAATATTACTCTCCGCTTTACCAAAATGATCAAAGGGCATTAAAATACATTGCTTTCTCTGGTTCTAGGTGCATCTGTGAATTGGTGGGGGGTATTTCGGTACCCCTCTAATAAGTTAAAGAACGCTTTATGTCCGTGAAATGGTGTCTGTCATCCCGGAGACGCTCCCGTAGTAATGCAAAACAATTGGCGTTTTTTTGCATCACATCTATGTACCATACAATATAGTGCACTGATTTGGGAGACTTTGAAGATACTCAAGGTGACCAGGGCGAAATGAAACACGGTAAATATTTCGTCCCCACTTTTCTTGTCATTTGTTTTTCTGCGCTCTCGGCATCACTTGTGATGCGCATTACCATCTTTAAGCCTTTGGCGTTTTTGCTTTGTTTGAGTGTGTTCTGAAGATTTCTTTTTAAAAACACCAAACAGTACAAGTAGCATTCCCGTACATTTACAAGCACCGGAATACCAAAATCTACCATTTATTACATAGCAGGGAGCAAGATATCTAATCGTGGACACTTGAAGAAGCGGAGAAATATTCCGAAGTGTTTACAAAATCAGCTCAATAATACGTTGTATTTGAAGGCAATATAGTATAACAGCAAACAACTGAAATCCCTGTCGCGACTTCTGGACAGTGGTCTTTGATATCCTGCACAGTAATGCAGAACCGTCGTGGTCACCGTGTCTATCATCTACTTAAATTTGTGCTGAAAACTCACCAAAACGCCGAATTATTAAGACATGCAAAATTAGAGCCGCGGCTTCTCTAAACCAACGCTAGACTAGGTAACGAAGGACATAGCGAAAATTTTTTTAAGAATTTCGGCAAGCTATTCTTCCTAATAACACTATAGTAGGATATCTACATGTAAAGTGCACAATAAGACACCATTGAATGTGGTCACGCCTTTGCCGCGTTGGCAGTAAAGTAGCATAGAAACTTAGTGGTGGTGTGCCACAAAGTGCAAGAAAATAACGCCTAACCGCTGAAATTCTATGAAGCGTAATGTGGTATCCAGTTCACTATTCCAAAATATTATAAAGTAATTTTCGTAAATCGCGCTACTATTTTATGCCCAGTATATGCATCGGGCATATGTGCAAACACTCATTTTTAACTTAGGTTGTTGGTTTGTACCTTGTACACGTGCAAAAGATAACTTACTTTAATACACTTTGTGCGTTAATTGCAGCGTCAAAAATTAGTTTTTTGTACTCACGATGTTAAAAGGTAGACCAGGTCAAATAAGCGGTATTCGGATTTTTCTTGAACGTAGCGATGGAGCGCCGAAAGCGTTGCTTGTGTATCTAGAGCTTTCGGATCCCCTTCAAGTGGAATGAGAATGGCCGTTTCTTGGTAATGCTAAGTTATGAAGAAGTAAAACATGCACAATTTAGGGAATATATTGGCTGATGTCGAGCAATACGCAGAGGGGCGTAGGGTAACATGTATTTCACCTTGCAGGTATACCCATCACCAAACTCTCAGGCCGTGGTACGCTTTGCCTTCTTGTGCACCAGGTCATCAGCTGATCGTGATGCTCATGAACAAAACAGGCTTGCTGTTACTCAACTGCCTTTTCCGGAACAATATAAATTTATTCTTTTCGTTTTTTTGGGAAGCAGCGTTGAACACAAAAATATTGGAGACGAATGGGCTCGGCCAACCAGGCAATATTGTCTGACCTCTGATCCTGCGTAATATGTGTTCTCCAGGACTTCAAGAACACGTAGCAGGAAAAGGGGGGGTGCGGTTCAGGTTTGTCGTTATCTGACCCCTGCACTATTCAATAATTGCGTAGAACATTTCTACGTGTGTCAATGAACTAATCAAGCAGTCTTGTACAATTTGCATCCCTTTTTGGGCCCCTACAATCAAATCGGTTCTGTGAAGCACTAAGATCGATTCTGAATATGCTAGGTTTTGTCAGCGCAGCATCTTAATAGGTGCCTCCGCCGTTGCTATGTCAGTGCGTCTTAAAGTGCGGCTGGTGGCTCGACATGCACCTGCATGAACTTTAGCCCTAACAATGCCCTGCTACAAATTTACTTCCTTGTCATGAGAAGTTTACGACACATCCGTTGAAACATATCGGCCTGCTCCTGTCCAAGACGTAGGGTGCCCAAATTGTTTGAATAAAAAAGGACGAGGCTCAGGGCGGAGTCATAATCACGCATTCTCTCAACACTACCTCGTGGCCACGCAACTCCATGGCGGATGCTACAACGGTAGGAAAAGGGATGGGGTATGTCCGCCTTGGTCTTGGTTAATGTTAAGCTACTCACCAGCATTGGCATAGATGTCATACCTAGTGAAGTGCTATTGAACCTTCTCTTAACTATTGTACGTTGCTGTATTTTGCAGAAATTCCATCTCGCAGTTACGACGTTGCTGTACACTTTTTATACATCACGATATCTGGCTACAGTCAGGCGTTTCAGATTCTCAAGCGAGCAGGATTTTGTGAAGAGAAACGGCATTCTATTACAGCGAAACTTCAGAAGGTCGCCGCGCCAACCTATAGTAAAACTAATGGCACCAGCAATCGAGGCAAACGGGCCCAATGGCAAAAATGTAACGCGGATCTTGTGTGAAAGCGCATGTATACCGGAAGGTCAGTTCATTTGGTAAAATGAAGAAGTTGTCATCGTTGATACCCCAACCCTATCACCGGCATCAAATATTGCCCGACAATAGTCAAGGTGGATACTTAGACACTCATAACATATAGTAATTCGGGGAAATATCTCCTGGTCAGCCTCTGCAAACGCTGTAGTAGAACGCACTTTGACGGCGAGAACGGTAGCTGACGGTTGCATTGTATTTGACCAACTCGCCCGCATTGCCTGCAGTCGAATTTGCGCAAGCCGTATCACTCCCACCATTTAAGTCGGCATCCGAATGCTTCACTCGACGCATCAATTGGACTGCCCACGCAAAAATTACTGGTTGGTACCGATATGTCAAACTAAATTCGAACCAGCAAAAACCTTCCAAATATAATGTTATATGACTACTATCAAGGTTCCGCTCACAGTTTGGCGTGCTGATATTCATGAGGTAAAATAAGACAATGAGGAACGTGAAATAACCCTTCACGCCAGGTAGGTAATTGGCACCAACCAAGCCTTGTCGAATTCTGAGCCAAATAGCATCCGAGCCGGGGAAAGAAAATGAACCTACTGCTAACTTCGTACTGAAACAAGCCTTATAAAGCATGCTGACAGAGCTCTATCAAGAGCGCCGATGGGAAATTAAACATAACTTTTTTTTGTTGAAACACGCATCAACAATCTAAGGACATTGGTACAGTGTGCCAATAATTAATTATTCACACAAAAATGCACAATATGCCCCCTCCTAAAATTGTATCTCAGAATTCCAGCAGAGAATTGCATTCCCACCCAAAAGTTCGCAACGGAACTGCCGCACTTGGAAAAAAACTTCCTCACTCACAAATTTAACATGTATGTGTTACTGAAAATACCAAGCACTCAGCCACTAACTGCATATGCGACTTCCATTACACCTTTATTTCATGATGACGCAGCAAAGCAGAAATATTCGCTGGTATCACCATTCCATACGCTTCGCTACTCGTAAAATTCAACTTTGGTAGCAAACAGAAGTTTTCGAAGCCTAATATAAACTCACAACCAATTAGGTGTCGTTATTTTATGTAAAGTTTTTCAAGATTTCGGTTAGAAGTTGAGGCGATGTCATTACGTGGGTACGTTCGTTTCTGTGAATTTCGATGGAGACACAGTATTATGTTACAAGGAGGATATCTTCTACAAAGTGCAATTATAGAACTTTTACCCTCTAATTTGCGAACACGCGTGATGCATGTCAAGCTGTACCTAAAATCCCCCCCCCCCATAACTGTGCCCCCATGAATTTACAGGACAGCGTCATGTACTACCTCGAGTAGCCACTACTGCCATAGTCAATAAAGCCAAAATGCGTTGAAGAATGTTTGTCGGGTAAGGTTCTAAACAAAGTTCTAGTGATTTTAAATATTCCATTTGAATATCATTGCAAACCCAGATTATTGAAATCAAATCGAATGCAGACACCTTGCGGGCGCACACGCATTTAAATGAGAAGAAACGTGAGTGGCGTTTATTTTCTTACCTGCAATATTTCCACTCCTACTAATCTGTGCCTTACACGGGGACTTGGAACACTGAGGTACCTTAAATTTATCTGAAAAAAAAAACGACAAATACCGCTCAAACATAATGCAGTGGAAGTAATGGCGGAGTATAGCTTAATTTGTGTTTCCACTGGCCCTTAGTGCGAGTGATTCGTCAACATTATCACGATTTATTCTCAAAGGCACACGAACGCGGTAGCAAGAAACACGTCTAGGCACACCGCCTAAACGTACATGGTGGGCGTGGGAACATCCATCTACCTCCTCCGTCCAAATGGAGGCCAAGTACCTCTGCTCAGATCACCTGAATACTTTTATGACACGTACTCTCTCAGGCTGTGGTGCCGGGGAGTAAAAGCACAGTACAATAATAAACGGAAATTTTGTTACGTAGTCCCTGATTGATTGATTGCAGGGTTTAGCGCGCCGACACAACGCAGGCGATGAGGCGCACCGTAGTCGAGGGTTCCGGATTTATTTTGACCTCGTGGGGATCTTTAACGTGCGACAAAATCTCCTACACGTGGGCGTTGTTCCTTTTCGCCTCCATCAGAAAAGCGGCCGCCGTGGCCGGGAATCGAACCCACGTCCTCGTGCTCAACAGCACAACGCCTTAGCCACTGAGTATCCGCGGCGGGTCGTCATAGTCTTGCACGGTTGTAAGGAAAAAGACCGTATTTCCAAGCTCCCAACGCAATGAAGAGACAGATGTAGTAACCGAACCGAACTGGTTAAGCAATCTTAAGTCCCATACGCGGTAACTTTTTCGAACGGTTGGTCGCTCCTTGTTTAAATGACGACCCTTTGGGACGAAGTGTCATAAACTCTAACATCATCGTTGTGCACTCGACCTAAGCGTAGCGGACGTAGACCCTCTGAGCGCGGCCGCAGAAAAAAAACTAAAACGAGCGGAGAGCGCTTGTAAATCAGTAAAATCGACAGTTTGACTAGGTTGTGCTGTTACGTCCTTAAGTAGCGCTTGAAAGAAGACAAAAGCAGAGAAGACACACACGACGGCGCTAACTCGCCACTGTTTTTGTGGCGCATAAACACAAGTATATACTCAGAATGAGCACGTGCCTAGGTCTAGCCCTTCACAGTGAGTTTTGATTCACACAAGATTACAATGGTTACATGATTACGGTTCGATAAACACAACATTAGAATGTTCACACTCAACAAACAACGGAAAAAAACACCAAAGTAATGCATTCAATAAGAAAACAAATCATTTCCACGTTATTCCACCGTGGCGTGGGTGACACACTTTTTATCGTTCTTTCTTTTTTTATTCATTCATTCATTTATTTCGCATCAAGTAGAATACAGGATGCTGGAGGTCCGTAGGAAAAGCCGACGAGATGTCAGATTTACGGAGCCGCAGACCCCTTCTCTTTCCCACACTGAGAGCTTCAACAGCATTCAGAAACGTTGTCCGGATATCTTACAATACGGTTTGTTAAATCAATCGGCTTTGTAGGAAATTATTGAAATATAGTGACACAGGAACATCATTAGAGTACAGCATAATTGTCATTATTTTAAAATAACGTAGAAAATCACTAAAATACAGTGACGCGCGAAAAACACAGCAGAAAGAGTGGGCTCGATAATTGCTCTAAAAGAGCATTAGGCACAACGGAATGACATATGTTTGCCGCTTTCGTCATTGGCAACCTAAGAACATAAAAATTTAAGAAAGCTCTACAAGAAAAAAAGCACAATCAAGCACACCTCAAAAATACATCCACAAAACAACCTTCTCAGGAGAGATGAAGATATTGTATGGGGAAATGAATATATTGTACAGAAAGCTTGAATTATTTCTCGTGTGAACTGGTGTTTTTTCCGCCACAACACGCTGGTGTTCTCAAACAATCCACAACATCGAACTAGGTTTTTATCTGCTTGGTCTCGCGCAATGCCCAATGATGTGTGCATGAGGGTTCTTCTTGACTGACCACCGGTGTTCTGTGAGTCGAACATTGATAAACCCGCCTGACTGGCCAATATAACGGTTATCATGGGATAATAGCAATGAGTACATAATGTAGGTGTTGCACGGAACAAATGGAAAATCATGCGCAATATTGCAACAGCTGTCAGACGTCTGTACTGACAACTTCCATTATACCTGTTTAGAAAGCTTGACAAGCTTATTCGGAGCAGAAAAAAGTACTCTAATCCCGTAAAGTTCGGCAACATTCTTCAAGCCATGTGTTAAACGGTTCATGTACCGGATACAGGCGGTTTTCATTCTGTCGGCCACAAGACCATCTTTCCAATATTCCGCTGTGGCACCAATCACTTTTATTTTTTAACTTCTGGGCAGCCTTGCGCAATATGTCATCCGTAAAACGGGCAAGGTTAAGCCTGGTGGTCTGCACCTGGAAACTGCTCCCCGTATGCGAAAAATGAGGAATAATACCCTGGCATTACACAGAAATTGAAAGTAAGCCACCAAACTTTCCCCACTGTTATAACGAAAACAGAAATTACAGGTCTACAAGCAAAGTTTATTCGTACCATAAAGGGATGCATATGTGAACTATCTGGGTTTGGCATCAACTGCGGTCAAAATAGGTGTTGCATTAACCAGTCCACATTCTAGAGTGAATATAGACATTATATTATTGGTTTTTATGAAGACAAAGTAGGCACCTACAAAAAGAAATTACGCGATATGATCTCACGCGAAATTATATAGATTTCATCCGATATTGAATTAAGCATCTGTTCTCAAGTTTACTCACAGCATTCACCGTGATTGCCACGTATTTTATAATTTTAGTTGAACTTGAAAATCTCTGAGCAAATGATGAGTCTACGAACACTAAAAGTTCCGGGTAGATTGTGTTGTCAGATCTTCCAGACACTTTGCCGTGTACTGAAAAATACAGGGGTATTTATTAATGCATTAGCTACTTCCCGTTCGATGGAGCTTGTGTTTTGCTGGTGACGTACCATCATTAGGTTGCATGAAGTCCATTCTGGGCACGCTGCTGTAATTTGCAATGTCTGCAAAAGAATGCAAATGGTCTGCCAATAATGGCAAAACCACAGATTAAAATGTAGGTTTACGCAAGACATCGCTACAGTATTTTGTTTAATTTCGATGTCAATTATTACGGACATGTATACGTGCATATAGTTATATCCACAAAGCGTGGCAAAAGGCGACTTGTAACTTGTATTAGTGGTGCTCTTTTCGCTGTAGTTGCTTCGGCGAAATAAGCTTTTTATAGTGCGGAACACTTGCTTATCTCCTTGTTTAACTAGAATGAAGTCTGGCTTGTTTAAAACAACTACACAGGCTTTAAAGGGACTTATAATCTTGCTTTGGGGTATTCTCCACACCAGTACTCCCGTAGAGTTGGTCAACGTATGGAGGCAAATAGAGTAATGTATACCTATGTACACACTAATAAAAAAACGCAAGACGATATGCGAGGCAAAAATTCACTTTGTTACACAATTGTATCTTTTTCCAAATTTACTTCCTCAGGTCACAAAATGGAAGGGAGCCAGAGAATGAGAAAATCGCACTTGCATTGGCATACGCTTCAGCTAAATGCGTTTTCAGTGACCCCAAAATGGCTGTTACAAGTTCCGTTAAACGAAACATGGCGCCACAAGCACGACCAATTTTTGTAAATTGCGATAGGTGAGAATGGTCCAAGTTTTATCAACGCCTACCCAATGTTCCCTCTCAAGCAACAAAGCAGCTCACAATACGGTTAAATGATTGCGTGTTGAGCGACCCAGTAGCCTCCGCTGAGACCTTGAGAAGACCGCTTGGTCTACTACCGAGAAATTACTAGTCATTTGAGATTCGAATGGGCCGGATACCTTCCTTCCCATTTATGGCTAAATATAACTCAATTTGTTGTCTGGTGTCTTCTACAAACAAATAAGTATAAATCGCTGTGGCGCACACTTACTGCTACATTGACCAGCATTGAGGCGTATGCACGCTAAACAAAGACAAGATAAACCTGCAACATATACAAGGGTCTTGTCCTACGGCGATTACACAATATTGTGCAATCACAAATTCTACACTGAAAATATTATACAAATATACAATCACGAGAACAAGCCTAAATCCCTGCTCAGCTCTTACCCAGACGACCAACTCTGGATAATGCAGTTGTTTGAAAACATATCGAGTGCCATAGGGTTGCTGGCTGCCGTTTTGGCAGCAGGACTAGTTTTCCTCAGAAACTCATCATCAGCACCGCCATCAGCCTCAGCAGCAACATCATCATCATCATTTATGTAGGTCCACATAAGCACAAAAGCAGCGCTCATTGACGCCTACCAGCTCCTGTCCTGCGCTTGCTGAGTCGACTCCTTGCCTGGAATTTTTTTATTTTGTCGCTCCCTCTGATTAATGCCCTTTTCTTTCTGTTACACCTGATTCTCGGTAGGTAATATGTTATCCTGGTGGTGCACACATTGGTATTTCTGAACACATGGCCAGCCCAAGTCCATTTCTTTTTCCTAATTTGAAATAAATCTTCCATTCGAGTTTTCTGCCTGAGCCAGGAGCCTCGTTTCCCATTCCGGAAGATTACCCCAGCCATCCTTCGCTTCATGGCACGTTGGGCGGGTCTACGTTTGCTTTCCAGTTGCCCAGCAACGCGCAAAAGTTCCGCTTCGTATGCAATCACCGGTAGCACATTTGGGCCGCATGCTATTCTTTTCAGTAACGGTGGGAGGTAGCTTACTTATAGTTATTGGTAGTGCTTGCCCAGTGAAACCCATCCGCTATCTATTATGCGCCGGATTTATTCTTCTTTTGATCAGTCCTTTCAACTTGTACGAGGTAATTATACTTTTGGAATTGCCGTAGTGTTGCGTCACGAAACGTTAAGAGCGCGCTTTCAGTAGGTGTATTTATCATTAAATTAGGCTTATTCATATTTGTTTGTAGCCCGCCAGCCAAGTTTTCTTATTGCAGTTCCTCAAGTATTTTTCAGTTGCTTTTTCCAATCACTGAGAAAGACAATATCGTCTGCAAGCTGAAATGGCTGAGGTATTCTCCTTTTATCCAAAATCATGCGCTGTCTTAGTCAAGCTTCGTAAATATCATTTCCAGACCAGCTGTGCACAGGTTTGGGGAAATGACACTCCCGCTAGAACTGCCTTTCTGATCCGGAACTTGTCGTTTTTCTTCTGAAAGTTTATTCTGTCCCTTCATGGCTTATATACGTCGTAGTGGAGTCTTACGCTGGTCTCCTTTATCAATTGATCTTCCAATGGTTCAACGATTGCTGCGGTGCTTACTATATCATGCGCTTTTTCAGAGTTTATAAAAGTCACGTAAAGGGGCTTATACCCTGAGGATTTTTGTACCACACAGTTTATGACATGAATGTTATTTATCATAAAGTATCCCTTTAAAACCCAGCCTGTTCTCTAGCTTCATGAAAAACCAATGCTGTAGCTTGTAAGGTTAATTGTTACCTTGGCCAACAGCTTGTATACCACTAAACATGGAATTCTTGAGATCTTTGCTCTCAACCTTCTTGTGAATCAGGAATACGTGTGTGTTTTTTTTAGCTATGGGCACCGTTATTGGGCTTATGCATTTGGAAAACAGGTCAGCTTTTTTTTTGTTGTAGAATGATCACAGTATTCCTTAATAGATAGACGGTTATATATCGCTACCTGTAGCTTAATTCTCTTTTCATAATTTCGCAGGCCTTTTCTATTTCATGCTTAGTTACTTGTGGGACATCGCTAGCTACGCTTGTAGGCTCAGAAGTTCTGTTTGGTGTAACGTCGCTGGCGTAGTTATGGAATAAACATATAGTGGTCTGTCACTCTCACTCATGAGAAATAAGTTTTCCGACAGCGCCCTGTAGGCAACAAAACCACCCTTGTCATCATAAAATTAAGGGTACAGGCGTCTCTATAATATTTTAGAACACAAGTAGGTGGCCTGAGGAACTTGTCCACTTGAAGTCAGCATGCAGAATACCTACCACAAAAAGTGAAGCAGAAACTAGATCAGAAGGAACCACCAAAATTCAGCAAGCATATTCCAGATTGAGAAACAGAAGTCCGAAATAAAAGGCGGGCAGAAGGCGAGGTTACAGAGGTGGTATTTTGGGCCATACTTCGGAACGAAGAAAAACGAAAATTTTTATCCACCTCCCTCGCCAGCTCCTGAGGATTGAAGGTTTGCTTAGAGCTCGATATTGAGGTTGCCCTTTTTCATGGGACGCGTATCTAAGCAACCTCTTGAATTATTCGTAGCCAGACAGATCTTAAAGTCTCTACGGGCCCGTTTCATCTCACTGCGACTGTATTTTTACACATTGGGTTGCTTTCGTTAAAAGAAAAATTAGAAATAATCTAAGCAACATTTTGTCCAACAGCTGCCTCTGCTGGCGCGGTGGCAAGATTACCTTCCGCAGAGGGGTTCGACCGGCTCTGCCTGCAATCTCGAAGGGTGGCTAACGAAGATAAATACACCAATTTTTTCAATAACATAGGGGAAGTCTAGTGCTTCCTAGACTAACTGGTTATGCACCGAATGCGTTATGCGGAGGCTGTGGACTGCTGAACTTAATGTGACCCCAGATTCAGTTGGCCTTCTTTTGTAAGCAGTACCTGCCAGAACAAAATTGTAAAATGAAAAGAAGCTGTAGGTTGGTCTTGTGCTCCGAGTACGTCTGGCTTCTCCTTTCCATTTGAACCCTCGTTTACTAGGAGTCATTGCTGGAAGACATTCAAGAGTGCATTTTAATTACTGTATTTCGCACTTTAAATAACCGGCAATAAAAACAAAACATTCAGTTTATATTAGAAGAATGGACAGAGTACAGATAATAGAGCAAACGATATTTTGGACCGGTGAAAATTTAAAGCGCCCGCTTTATTTCAGTCTACGTTGGGAAAACCAGCTCCACCATCAACCTTTGCTAGCGTCATCCGTTGTCAAATTCGCAGTATAATTCCCACTGAAGCTGGCAAATACAGCGCAGCTCGACCGATGATTTGGATGGTATGGCATACTGAAGGACAAATGACCAGTATAAATAATATGGATGAAACTGTCCGAGACACGGGGAGTTAACTCTTCTGTACGAAAAAACTCGGAATGAGCTGTAAATTAGGAAGCAGGAATGAGTGGACCGCCTTGTGGGTCAACACCAACAGCTAATGAGAGAGGTACATTAAACATTGAGGCGTAACTTAAGCACCGTTTTGGCAATACGCATACCTAAATAAGAAAACGACATCATGAGAGCTAAACCATGACATAAACCTTCAAAAATATAGCAAGCGAGATTTTACCTTGTTCTATGTAGTTGTCCATATGCGCTTCAGGAATTTCTGACAGATAATGTGCCACGTGCCCGCTAGCAAGCCGCTCTTCATTTGGAGTTGGAGAAATGCGTAATTTTGGTCCAACCAAACCTTCCTGGAAGGAGAAAGTAGTAATAAGCTCACCCTAGTGGCAACAACTGAAAAGCCTTACGGTACTGACGTCTAGTGCGCAAAATGAGGCTGCTTGACATTGTTTCCCACGGAATGCCATACTGATAGGTTTTAGTCCTACGCGCGAACAAGGCCATGTGCCTGTTTTTAAAATAACACGGTTGACCACTTTTCACGTTTCAAGTTTAGGGCTTATTCGCCATGGTTGTTCGATTCTTCGGCGAAGGCGTTTTGCACCTGCCTCACTTTGAGAGGTTCTCTGGTTGTCAAGAAAACAAAAACTTAGTTCAGCAATATATTATTACGCTAACACGCTAGTTGCGCACTCTCTAGCATCGGCTAAAAAGTTTTCATGTGTCACGTGGCATCGCAAAGAATACACACAATACTTCGAAAAAATTTCCTGAAATCTTCAATAAAAAAAAATTGACTGGTGAATACAATACTCAATTATGCGAATTCTTCGCTCAGCTGTGTAGCTGTTCTGACTCTGCAAAATATGTTGGAACAAAGGATTGCAGATAGACATCTATGTATGATTACATAAATCTTTTATTTGCAGCGGCTGACGAAGCCTAGGAACCGGTTTCCATGCTCATTGTTCGGCACACACTCTGGGTTCGGGTATCGGCGGTGCTAAGCCTCCGCCCGGGCACCTCGTTTACTGAAGAGGCTGACGAAGCGCACGGCCGGTTTCTTCTTTCTTCGCTGGCGGTTCAGCACTCTCTCCTGGATGCTGCACGGCGCTGAGGCAGCACTCAGTTGTGGGTTTTCTCGAAGGCAGCGATAGTGATCCTCTGTGCAGGCGGCGCCTACCACGTCTCAGGAAGGGACCACGAACTGTGTCTTAGGAAGCGAATGCACATTATCGTCACGCGCACGCTCCACCTAACATTTTAGCCAAGCGTTGCGCGGACGAGCGTCTCGTGCGGACTCAGCAGACTGTCGGCCCCCCCCCCCTCCCCGCTACTTTCGTAGAAGCGCCTCGCTAAGCTGCCAGGGCGAACCGCCATTCCCTTACAAATATGCGACGGTCTCCTCGTTTGCTTCCTTTCGCTCTTCTATCTTGCCATGGTTTGCCCGGTTACAACGACGACAATGATGCCACTCAGACCAAGAACGGGGGCCACAGAGCTGCGCCCTAAAACTGACTGAAACGTCCTATAGATTGAACTGCAATATGGAACAGGCTGCGCACAAATATCTCTCTTAATATGCACGTGTAGGTAAATTCCACATTTTACGAACGCAACTGTTTACTTACAACACGGAGGCCGTCTTCTGAGGTAACTGAAACAGAAGCCATGTTTTGGGGATCATAATACAAGTCTTCTTCTAACTGTGGACCATCCATCTGTAACACATGTTGTAATAAAGCATATATTGCAGACCCTTTGAATGCTGTAATACTGAGATGCAAGATAAGTATCACTCACGTAATGGTGCATAGGAATTTTTCCAGAATACGTACGAAGCAAGAACTCGCTAGACAGCACGGAGCTTTTGTGAAGTGTAAGCAGTATGTCATTGGTTATTTTTAGTAACAATCTTCCATCACTGTCGCGTTCCCGGAGTATTTCTGGATGCACAACCGAAACACCTGAGAAAAGTATATGAAAATACATGTCACAGTGCCACAGCTCTACGTAATATTGTTTATAAGGGACTTATTTAATCAGATGTGCGCGTTTTTTTAAAAAGCCAAACATCCATAACTGCTTAGGATTTTTTTGTATTTTTGAGCTTGATATTAGGAGTACCATGGCCAGTTTACACCGTGGAAATAAAGATGGTTTCTCACGAACGCATGAGAGTGCAGTCTGATACAAGCAATACATTTCGGTACCTTTTCTTTGTAAGTAACGTTGGAGAATAAGTATTAAAAGAGTACCACTGAAAATGTACTGTGCTGAGTTATCGGCAGAACCTGCATGAATCACCCTGACGGGGAAGGGTAGACCGGATGTTGATGAAGAGAAAATGTTGGCCTACGTTTTAGTGGCTTCACGAGGGGCTCTGACATGACTATTTATGATAATGGTGTTTGAACACTAGAGCACTGCAGCATGACCGGAACTCGTTTACTGCTCTTTCACAGCTACCTGGCTAATCAAAAAACAATCTTTTATATCCGGAGTATTGACACAAACAGAATATCTGCGGGAGTCCCAGTTTTTTTTCTTGAGTTTCCCATGAAATACCGATTTGAACCATTATTTATCGGTATTTATTATGTGTTATATGGTCACAACTGCCCTTAATTCAAATTTGTGGGTTTGAAAGATATCTTTCGTAACTGTATAACCTTCACTCCTTATTGTCGTGGTGTCGGCCTAATAGACTGCTGAACACAGACTGCTTGCAGTTTTAAATTTTCGGCTATTTTGTTTCTACTCAACGTAGTATCTCGTCAACCACCTTATATACCATGCCAGATAGGCCAGTTCACGTCGGATCACCTAAGCTAAGCAGCATTGGGCTTGGCCAGTACCTTGGAGGGAAACCACCTGGGAACGCCGAGAGCCAATGGCTTCCCCTATTGATGTACCCATTGGTATAAGAAGCTAAAGTGCCGCCTAAATTTTCACAATCGCATTCTTCGTTTTGGCAATGTTGGTGGTTTAATTCGATTCGTATTAAAGGAAATCGGTAGTTTCCGTCGAATACCATATTTGCACACTACTCACACATTCCCGCCTGTAATGCACAGGGAAATTTAGGTAGGAAAGTTCAGAAAAATATTTCAACGTCACCGCTACTGCGCAGATGTAGAAGATATGATACCACGTACGCGGCGGGAGGCATTTTGTTTCACTCAGGCAGCATAACCAGCCAAACTGCCTTGTGCTTTATTACGTTGCTCATCCAGCTCCTGCTAACACCAAAAATGGAGCAGGGAAGAATAAAAGTGCTTGCTATTTCACGTGCATTGACCTCACTAATTTTGACGTAACCGATATTGATTAATTCGCTGCCAATTTATGAATTCCATACAGGTGTCTTCAAGTTTTCAAAAACGTCCGTTCTCCGCCCGGGTAAAGGATTTCATAAAATATGGCTTTCCTTGTTTACCAAATTCCCGTACCCACGTCTTCAGGGCTCCCTGTTCGGCAGATCTTGCTCAGAACCCCCCGCTGCCAGCAAGTAAAATTATCTTGCCCTTAGGTACCCCGTAGGCGCCATAACGACTAAAATGAGGTGTTAGTTGTAGCAGCGAATGGGTGGATGAAAATGTAGTCTCGTGATGTTGCGCATTGTTTTGAGTTGCAGTAAGTTGGGAGGGGAGAATTGGTCTCTATGCCAAGACTAATAGCCGCTTTAAAGTTGGTCTCATTTTTGGTCCTGATTGTAAATCGGAAACGAATTTGAAGGCTTGTTTCCGAAAAAAACATGGGCGTGCGTTAGAATCATGCAAATTTGGTACACTGGTTAAACTATACGCTTAATTCAGTGTCATTCAATCTATGTTACACATTGGAGTTTAATATATTATGCGCGTATCGCCATTCCGCAGAACAACTAAAATCGAGAGCTTAATCTTACTTTTCTCCCCCACACCTTCAGCGTTTATCCTCTTTTGTGCACCTCATAATTCTGTCTGTCAACAAAGAAACCATGTAGGATTTCTGTGATGCGGCGTAATCCTGTGAACAAAAGCATGCCATATGACCGTTGCCTGAAGTCGTCAGCAAGACGACTATGGCCCATTTTATTAAGTTTTAAGAATTTTCTTGGAACAAATTTTCCATCACATTAGAAAAATATAACTGGAAAAGTTACAGGTATCAAAATGTATAACAATTCACTCACCCAAATCAATGCAATGGAAATTATTTCCTCCTTTGCAGAATCCTTACGCACTTAAATAGTAAGTTGGCCGATCACGTTTCTGTGATGTTTCCCCATCCCCATCGTTGTATGCCCAACAGCTGTCTGTTACGCGCACCTTACTTAAGACTTTTGTGTGGCTACAATAGGCACCACCGGCACTTAACTCTCATTACCAGCGTCGCTGCCCTTGAAAACTCCGACAATATCATCTCCAAACCCAAGTGCGGCCCTGTTTTTGCAGGCTTTGCTCTGTGAGTAGGGTTTCTAATGTATCACATGAGCACTAATTCATTGCTTTGGCTATTATTTTTCCCAGATAGTTGAGAGTGATAGCAACAGCAGGAGGCTACGAGGAGCACGAAGATGGCCAATTGTGGCCTCTTAAAAGAAAAGTGCGCAGTTAATGTGAGGGAAATCAGAAGATTGCAACAGACAAGTTAAAGGTACGATCTTGCTTCCCACCATCATGGCGTTTAAAAACATGACGACAACAGCGGTACAGAAACAGATATTCTTGTTAGGGTTGCATTCTTTTAATAGCCATAACAAGGTGTGGAAGAGAAAAAAGGACAAAACAAGTGCTCACTATCAACTGAGTTTATTTTAAGAAAAAAACACTTGTATACATACATCTGGTCGTGCGCAATCACTGCGCACATCAGTAGAACAACTGAATGTTTTGGTCGCCGTTACACCGCCCATCCCACCCTCATCCCCCCTACTCTGAACTAAGCAGACCAAAGAGCTTTGTTCCGTATATGCCAGTCTGATAAGGAAGTTCGTCTGCAAAGTTCAGTGCTCTGGGGGACGACGGGATGAGTAAAAGCTGCCAAAAAATTTGCAGCAGTTTTAGTTATGTCCGCAGGTGTTTGCAGGTGTTTGCAGTATAACAGAGAATCGAGCCGTTTGGTAACCGTCCATCTTAGTGATGGAAGCCTTCACAAAACAGAATAGAAGTCACGAAAAAGAGATGGCACAGTGCGGTATTTGCATATAAGTGATTCATATAAGGTGCCATAGAAGATGTTAACGTAAGATTTATGTTCATATATGTTTCTTTCCAAATAAACTTCGTTGATAATCAGTGCCTGTTTCCTACTTCTTTCTTTGTCCCCGTCGTCTGAAGGCTGCTAGAAGTAATATGAAAATATATCATGGTTCCCAAAGTAGTTCCAATTTTATCGTTTAGGTCTGTGTACTGCAAAGAAAAGGAACAGCCTTGGTGGGTAAATTTAGCATTTGTTTTAGCATTAGACTACTGCTGAAACAAACAAGAAAATTACCATCGCTTCCCAAACAAAGTTGAGGGAAGCGCAAATTCTTTCTGACCTCAAAACAGCACCAAAAGTGCGCGAAAACGCCCGCTAAAAGTGCGTCCAATGAATGGAACGTCAAAATTTCAAACATCGAAATCGCAAAGACAACGAATCAATGCAACAATTTTTCGAGCACTAAGCGCATCAAAGAAAGATGTAAATGTATGCCGATATGTGAGCGAGATGAAGGTATGCTATAGCACTCCTTCTTCTTGATCCACATAGAAGCGCTTGCCTGATGTTTGCCCCAGAAACAGCAACGCTACATTACGCATCCTGGTGGTTGACGGCGTCATTTCTATTGTCGAACATTCCAGGCTCAGCACAGCCTCAGTTCACTGCACTGAGTTTGCGTAATTCTGGGCACCCTGTATAGCCGGAATTAGTATCCTGAGTTAAGCACGGGCGCCCACACAAAGAAGGTATCCAGGGTAACGTCATGATGTGGCGCAGACGAAAAGACGGCAGTCGTTTATATTGTAGTCTAGCAATCAAAATGCAGACAATAAAAATACAGAAAGAAGAAGGTGCATTCATCACGGCCGTCTTTCTTCTTGCTGTGCCTCACTATCACCCCATACGTCGTTGACACGGTACGCTGCAGGCAGTGGGTGATAATGGGTCTAGAAATCAAAACTCCTCTATCAATACCGTAGCTTTATTACCGAACCTTCTACGCTCACAGCGGCCTTGTGTGGTTCAAGGTTCTTATTGCCCAAGTAGAGGCTTCCTTTTCCAGGTAATTGTTTTAAACAATGATAGCCCGGTTTCGGCACGCACCGCGTGTCGAGAAAGCTCATCATGGCTTTTCTGTGGACCGATCGGTCTATGGGGAAATGCAATAAACTTTTGACAAGACGCCATCGGTACACTTAAAAAGCTTTCGCTTTAATAAACGAAGACGACACGTACTGGTGGCACTGTCTAGTCGGGAGAACGGAAAGCTTGGGCGATATAGGACAAGAGTTGGAGAGTGCCCTTCGCTCCTGCCGTGGGAGTCGGACCATGTGGTCTGCGGCACAATGAAAGTTTCTGCTAACACATGCGTATTTTTTCCGATTTCGCTCCTCTGAATACGACTTTTAGGTAGCGCGACATTGTGGTTGCGTCTCAAAAAAAAAAAAAGTTTAGCGAGAGCCGGCTACGGCTTAGCTTGGACATACACTTCAGGTTTCGTGATGTCTCAATGATATCCACTTTTGCCACTTACATCCGACAAAAAGATTGGTTTCACTCTACAAAAGGTTTTCGCATATCGTAGACTGTCGAAAACACGTTCGTGACAATTGCCCAGTATCGTAGCATATCAACCACGCCAACTTGCACGGAAGCAGCGAAAGGCACTCGCGAGCCCACGTTTTGTCTCGTTGCGGCTTTTTCTTCTCGCGCCTTTGTGGCGCCACCACATATGTTGTCTCCGGATGTGTTGCAGCTAAGCTGTAAGCTTCTCGTTGGTTCTAAAATTTTGCGTCTAAAACAAAAAAACCCGGGCAGGATCCAGCAGTTTTCGCCTAAGGCTGACCCCATGCATCAGGCGAGCAGCATCTTGCATTTGCCTTGAAAGAAGCACAACCCAATCTTTTTTGTAATCAGTCATACAGCATAAGATGCATAAGGTCCAGTATTTGTTAAAAAAACACAAATCAATCATCAAATCGTAAAATACATGATAATGGACCTTCGAAGAATGGGACACACCTGTGTGTTCCTGCTAAAGATTACGTTAGCAGCTTCTTGCGATAAGAGGGATGGCTGATCTCAATCAAAGTAGAGCGCCTGCGTCAGGCTCTGCGGCCAGAGACGCCAAGAGCGGGTGCTAGGCCCGCCGAGACGACGAGGACCCTTATAAACCCTCCCACATCAGCACGTGTAGTGGTTTAGAAAAGCTTGCCTGGACATTCAGTTTTGCATGGCCTGATGGCGCTCACTTTTCAGCATTTATTTGTCTATGCTGCATTTGTGGGAGCCTCTGCCTTTCCCGGGCGGTTGGTCAGTTTGCTTCGCCGCACCAATAATCTGCTCTTCGCTTTTCTAAGCCATAAACACTGTGAGCCGAAAACAGCAGTTCCCTTTTTTCCGAAAATTCTTCCCATTCAACCGTCAAAGAAACAAACGCGTGAGAGACTGGCCGAGGGCGTCACCGACAGCACACGTAAAAAACAAACCACCTAAAACCCCCCCAGCAAGCAAAGAAGACAGCAAGCGTTTAAGAAGCAACGGCAACCCAGAAACGCCCAGAGAAGCAGCTACTCTCGAGCATGCTTGACGGCGCTCATTTGAGCTAGCTGCTTCGGCGGCGTCGGCTCTGAGTCATTCAAACATTTATTCCAGCTAAAGACATGTATCCCTTCCCATCAACGAAAAGGCAGAGAAGTTTGCGATCGGGGCCGTTGCATAGTTCCCGACCTGCGAGTAGGGCGGGTCAGGTTTATTTTCTTCACAGCAGATGGCCATCTAAGTCTGTTATAACCAGAGTTCCTATACGTACAGAAGGTGTATAAAACTAATATCTTGTTTTAACAGCGTTTGCTCCCCTCAGTGTGCTGTTTTTTGTAGTTGGGTGAGTTCTACAAACTGTAGTGAAATGATAGTGTTCTAGCAAAACGCTATACCAGCCTGTGAAATTCGCATGTCAGCCAAGAGCCCTCTTTCTTAATTCAGAAAAAAAAAATCGACTATCATAGTAGTAATCCCTCATATAAAATTGTAGGGTAGGCGATCTAAGCAAAGTGCTGACAACTCGTTAATTTTGTTCATAAAGGGGCCCTAAACGGAATGAAGACTTTATTCAGAATATCCAGGAGCTCTTAGCACGCGGTAATTTTGTTCAACGGGAAGCGCTGCTGCTAGATTATGAATGTTGAGAGGCGCGAATTTCAAATTACCCGCTTCTCACTTTCGTGCCAGGCAGTTTGTAATGCGTGAATGTGCAGCAAAGATACCACGGAGAAAAGGCAGGGGCATGCTTTTTAAACAGACTAAAGCCTTACGGGTGCTCCGCCTTGTATAGTAAGCCTGTGCCGCGTGAGGGCATAGCCATGGATTTGTTTCTTCCTCACGCAAGTTCACCTAAAGTCTCAGTGCCTTTTACAGAAAAATGAATGGGGCTTCACTGAACGTGAAAGTTTTCGGAAGTGCGGAGCAATGATTCACCATTGTTTCCCGTGTGTTACTGTTGCGAGAACAGTGTGTTCATATTCTGCCTATTTGTGTTTTTTTTCCCTTCGGTTTTCTTTGCCTTGTTGTTCTGTTTTTGTGTGTTGCTTTTCTTTTTCTGTGTCTGCCTTGCCTTTTATGCCGTTACTCTGGAACTTCCTGTGTTTAACAGCAGGAGTCATGGTGGTTCGCTGTTGTTGATCCTTGACGAAGCTGGGATTTTGACGAAGGTGGGTTTATCCTTGACGAAGCTGGGTCAATGCCAATGGGAACCAGAATAGTCCATTGAAGACAGTTGAGTTACACTCGTCGCGTCGCTCACCAAATACCTGTCGACCATATGGTTGACTCTTAAACTGTCTTTTAAATGACGTCGCAAGTAGTGCAATGGACATCGGGCAACAAATCTTCGGAAGTTCGCCATTATGAAGTACTGTCGAAAAATGCGTGGCAGCAGCAAAGCGCCAGATTCCGTGGGCAAATGCCGCAGTCCTACAGAACCGAACTGGTGGTATAGGTGCTTACGTGTCAATTGCGCGCCCTCAAATATATTGTTGCAATCCACGCGCTGCAAGCACCAAAACACAGGCTGACGTCGGTGAACCTAGCTCGCTACAGTGGGCTACGTGTCTACCACACAGGAATTTATGAACTTGTATGCGCCAGTGAGGGGAGTAAGATGTGTCAATGGTTGGAAAATCTGCAGCTTCCCAGGCTGCCAACAACCGAGGGGACCTTGTTGAGACGGGCCTTCACGTAGGCCGCTTTCAGCAGTGCAATAAAAGGATTTCCAGGCGATCTTTTACCCAAATGGCACTGGACTTGATCGTCGTGTGAAAAATGTTGTACCTGTGTTGTAGTAAAGTGTAACAGGGGCTAGTAAGCGGCTATGTCAAGCAAGAAAAATTACACCATCTTCCCGTAGCGGAACCCTGACTAGTATGCGAAGAAGCCATAGGGTCGATTCAAGTGCCCATTAGTTTTCACTTCATCGTTTCCGTTAGGTTGAGGTACGTAGTTACCGTTATATTTATCGTTTGATTTTCATGGTAACTACCCCACTTTTCACTTACCAGAACTACCAAATATTAAATTGCGTTGACCCCATGGCTGTTTCGCAAACTACTCAGGGTTTGCTTATGGCAAGATGGTGTAATTTTATTGGAGAAGGTAGGACGGAGGTGTTAGAATGGAGAAGTATTAAAGAGAGAGAAAGAAAGAGACCGATGAGTGCGGTGCGAGTAATTATTATTAATGGCGTACTTCATGAAGACAGACGAGAGTGTGAGTCCTCCAACCGATGATGACGTTGAAGCAACTGCAGTGACGTCACCGCCAGCGGGACGTGTACTGCTCAGGTTGCATTGTGTTACACTTCGTGCTTGCGGTATCGTTTCCGCGAAGGATTCGACTTCAACGACTTCCATCGCTATCAAGGCGCCAGGCGCGCGCTCCACTGCATTATATAGATTCCAAGCGCAGCGAGCGGAGAGAGGGTACGCGGAGAGGAGAGAGAGTCCGCCGAGCTCCTCGATGCGAGCGCCCTCACGCGCCCGGGCGCGCTCCTCCTCTCCACTCACTCTCCGCTACTCCGCCCGAGCTCCGCGATGCGAGCGCCGCGGGTCCGCCGCGCCGAGACGACGACGACGATGACCAAGGCAGAACTACGAGGCACGCGCTCACGTGCGCTCGCACTGGAGGAATGCAGGCGCACGCCGACGGAGCACGACAACCCCCGACTAAGAAATGCATTCGCATTTAAAAAAAGTGCGAACTCTGGACCGAAGTCTTCCCTGAATGACCGTTCCTCGAGGGCGGGTAATTTTGCGGATGGTGTAGGATGGGTTTGTAACCCTTTCATACTGGAAAATTGCGGCACAGTACCTGTAGCAGAGAGCCTGCACGTCCCGCACAATTGGAAATGTTTGACGTCTCAGGCACCCGTGAGTCCTGACACAGTCTCGACATTAGGCCAAGAAAAAACAAGTGAATTTAAAACTGCAGAGCGAGGTCTTTCTTCTGACTCCGTTGAGCTCGGTAAATAGAGCTTCAATTCCGCTCGTGTGAACACCTCTTTGTCAGCAGCCGTAAACAAACAAACGCACCACACAGCCTGGCACTATACGCACCTCGCTCTTGAAAAAAAGTGTACGAAGTGGCGTTTAGAGATGTTTTTGGGGGCGTGGAACAACGCTGCACAGACCCCTTGCCCAAACGAAATCGCAGATTCGATCGGGCAGATTACGCAAGATCTGGTAGGAGAAAAGTACTGTGGTCAGTAGAAGCGTACGTCCGCGCAGGTGGTTGGGCTGAAATTTAGGTATTTCAGCAAGAGGAAGTACAGTGGTCTGCCGAAGAACCCTAAATGAGGAACAAAACTCCGGAAAGCCGCAGGGCTGCATGGTTACGCATTTAACCCTCAGCAAATGTTACGATGAAGCATGGCGCGTAGGCCAAAAAAGCCTCACGGGAATATCTTGCACCCACTGCTATCGATCTCGCCCATACTAACGGCAGCCGTGAGTTTACACATGAAAAGCTCGACCAAGCAATTAACGTATGTATGCGTGGTGAGCCTCAGTACGGCAGTGTATAGTGCGGCGAAAGTAATCAAGGGTGGTATAGAGTGTGCAGTTGAGTTATTGGCTGACATCAGTTGTTACAACCACAGCAACCGAAGCAGAAAAGCATTTGTTGGAAAGAATTATTCGGTAAGGGGGCACAGCACCGCCACATCTACGATGCTCACAGTGCTTCTACAATTCCAGGTGCTGACGTGCCTGGTGCCTGGAGCCGTTTGCCCTTACTTCACCGCCCAAAGTCCCTCCGGAACCACCTACCAGCACGAAGAAAGTTCTCCGCCCGCCGCACATCCCCCTTGCAAGTTAAATGTCACCCGCCACCCGCTTTTAGCACGAGCCTGGCACACCGCCTGGCAACCTTGGCCCTCTCCGACGTCAGCAACCACGGGACCGGATCGAGCGCTACATAAACAGCCAGGAATCGCCGACTGCTCGGGGCACAGCACCGCCACATCTACGATGGTCACAGTGCTTCTACAATTCCAGGTGCTGACGTGCCTGGTGCCTGGAGCCGTTTGCCCTTACTTCACCGCCCAAAGTCCCTCCGGAACCACCCACCAGCACGAAGAAAGTTCTCCGCCCGCCGCACATCCCCCTTGCAAGTTAAATGTCACCCGCCACCCGCTTTTAGCACGAGCCTGGCACACCGCCTGGCAACCTTGGCCCTCTCCGACGTCAGCAACCACGGGACCGGATCGAGCGCTACATAAACAGCCAGGAATCGCCGACTGCTCGGGGCACAGCACCGCCACATCTACGATGCTCACAGTGCTTCTACAATTCCAGGTTTGTTACCTCACCTGCTCAAAAGAATTCAGAAGTGATGACAGATGTATAGTGGCGGTGTCGTGCCCCTACGACTTGAAGTGTCGCGGAGTGATGCCGTTGTGTCGCGATGCGTTTGTCCTCCAATTGCTGTGCGAAATTTTGTTAATACTATCCGGTGATGTTGAGGTTAACCCCGGACCCTCCCCTAGTGCTGAACTTTTACCTATCCTTGACGCTATCAAACGAATAGAGAGTGTTCAAGCCGCAATTCGCATAGATCTTGAACAAATTAAATCAGCACAGACTGCCCAAGAAAACCTTATAGCTGAGATTCTGAACCGCTTCAACACATCAGATACAAGTCAACCAAACCAAGGAATCTCGACTGCTGTAAACACTATCGACCGACTGGAGCATGCCATCACTACCCTAAAAGCCGCGAACATTGACACCAACAACCGTATGCGCAGAGACAACCTTATTTTCTTTGGCATTGATGATTCCGATAAAGAACCTTGGAGCGATTCAGAGAACAAAATTCTAGACCTGTTCAAAAATACTCTTGAACTAACCCTAAGTGCTAGCGATATAGAGCGTGCACACCGCCTCGGAAAATTTTCTGCAACAAAAAAACGCCCTATAATAGTAAAACTGGCTCACTTCAAGACGAAAGAAAACATATTGGCTTGCGGACGTAAGCTGAAAGATACATGTTTTGCAATAAGAGAAGACTTTGCCCCGAGTACGCGCTTTGCACGCTCTAAATTGCTAAAATTTATCAAGCCCCAAAAATGCGCGTTTAAGCTTGCCTGGACAAACTACACGTAGGTAGCAGATGTTACTCTTACGACGCTGCATCCGACAGCGTTATTGAACACCCCACAGCACCAAACAGCAATACACTAACAGCCCCTACAGATACCTTATCTGAGCCACCCCAGTGACGAACAAGAAATGCTACCCTCCCTTCCACCGAAAACCGACCTCACTCATTCCTTAACATTAGTGTGCTTTTCACCAACATCCGCAGCATAATCCCAAAACGTGACGAACTCGAAAGCTTCATTGACGATACCGCAGCCGATATCGTCTTATTAACCGAAACGTGGCTTAACAAGGACGTCAGGGACTGTGAATTTTTTCCATCCAACCCCAGTTTAACCATATATCGACGTGACAGACATGACAGACGAGGGGGAGGAGTACTGATTGCCGTTATAAACAGCTTACTATCGTCACTAATCACTCATGACGACAACATTGAACTAACATGGGTATGCGTGCACAGTACAATTGGCAAAAAAGTGTTTGGAATCTGTTACTGTCCACCAGATAGTAGCCCCTCCTTTCGCGATAGCTTACGTATTTCCCTAGAACAAATAAAAAAAGATATACCCGAGGCACCAATCTTCCTTTTCGGAGATTTTAATCATCCCAGCATAAATTGTCCGCTACTTTCAGTACCCAACAAATCACCACATAGCGAACCGAAGCAGTTTCTTGAATTTACTCTGGACTTTAATCTGCACCAAACCGTAACATGCCCAACAAGGGGCGACAACACCCTAGATCTCTTATTAACATCTAGCCCTGAAAACATAAAAAATGTGACTTTGCTGCCTGACCTCAGCGACCATAGTCTACTTCATATCAGCATTTCATTGCCTATAAAAAAGAACGCCCCGACGCAAAAATCAATCACAGATTTCAAGAAAGCTAACTTCGACGCATTTAACCGTGAACTTGCACTCTTCTACGACGATTTTCGACGCTTATACTCTGCTCGCTCGGTCAGCACCAATTGGGAATTATATAAAAACACAATGCTGAACTTAAAAAACAGACATATTCCCACTATCCTTGGAAATACAGACAAAAATAACCAGTGGTTTACGCAGCGTCTAAAACGCCTACCTAACAAGAAAAAACGCCTTTATCGGAAAGCAAAGCTTAATAACCCCATGGTTTGGGATCAGTACAAATTGATTGCTAATGAATATATTAAAGAACTGAAAGCTTCCAAAGACAAATTCTTCTCAACTGACCTCTTATCAATCCTACACTCTAACCCTCGTAAATTCTTTCAAATTATCTCCCCGCCAGATCGTCAAACGCAGCTTCAGCTATCAAACGCAGACAACGAATTAATCGAAACTGGAAAATGTGCTACAGCCCTTAACGACTTCTTTACGTCAGTGTTTTCACCTGCTCAAAGCTTTAATCGTACCCAATTACCACACTACTCGCCTACCATAATGCCTGATATCCATATTAACGTTGACGGAATAGCTAAGTTAATAAACTCTCTCAAATTATCGTCCTCGGCCGGTTGCGATCAAATCAGCAGCAAACTACTTAAAAACACAATTTCCCTGTCAAGCGCAATACTAACCTTGATCTTCCAACAATCCCTAAGCACTGGTGAGGTTCCCCACGATTGGAAAAAAGCACAAATCATTCCCATCCATAAGTCTGGAGACCGATCAAAAGCAACTAATTACCGTCCGATTTCATTAACCAGCATCCCATCCAAACTGCTAGAACACATTATAGCAACCAATGTAATGAACTATCTCGAATCAATTAACTTCTTTTATGCGCACCAGCATGGTTTTAGAAAACTATTATCATGCGAAACTCAGCTCTCAGAATTCACCGACGATATCTTGCAACATATGGACGATCATCTACAAATTGACGCCATCTTCCTCGACTTCTCGAAGGCCTTCGACCGTGTCCCACACAATCACTTGCTTGCAAAATTATCTACTCTTGGAATCCCCCCGACACTGATAACTTGGATAGAACATTTCTTAAAAGGACGCGTACAATACACAACTGCTAACTCCCATGATTCGCAAATTTCTAGTGTGACATCCGGTGTCCCCCAGGGAGCAGGCTTATCCCCCCTATTATTTTGTATCTACTTCAACGACCTGCCATCAAACACAAAAACCAGACTGCGTCTTTTTGCGGATGACTGCGTCATCTACAATCCCATTCGTAACCCTAGCGATTCCACTGATCTTCAGGAAGACATTGACACTATCGTTGCATGGTGTGCAAAATGGCTCATGCCTCTTAACCTTAATAAGTGCCAATCCATGTCCTTTTCTCGTAAACGCAGCATCACAAATCACGCATACCGTATCAGTTCAAATGAAATAACTCGAACAGGCTGCTATAAGTATCTAGGCGTTCACTTGACATCGTCATTATCATGGGTCACTCACATTGAAACAATATGCGCACACGCCTCACGCACACTTGGCTTTTTGCGCCGCAATCTCAGATCTGCATCACCAGCTGTTAAAAAACTTGCATATCAGACATACGTTCAGCCTAAATTGGAATACGCTTCATCTATCTGGTACCCCTCACAAGCATATCTCACCTACGAACTAGAATCCATCCAGAATCGCGCGGCTCGCTTCATCATGTCAAACTACTCGCGTAAATCTAGCATCACTGAACTCAAACGCACACTTGACCTTCCATGTCTCCAATCACGTCGAATCATCTCGCGTCTCTGCTTGCTTCACTCGTTCTACTATCACCCAATAGCCCGGCACCCTCGACTTCAACCCCCGCCCAGAATCTCGCCGCGCCTCAACCATAGCAAACAAATCGCACACATTCAGTGCCACCCATCATCGATGAAAGATTCTTTTTTCCCTCATGCAAAAACCCTGTGGAATACCCTGCCCGACAGTATTGTTTCGTCCGCTGACCGCGCGACTTTTCGCGAGAAACTAGCAGTGCATTTCACTTAAATGGTTTTTGTTAAAATGACTTCCTTGTTGAGCCATGTTTGTGACAAACTTTTGGTGACCCATGCATTCTGATGCTTATTACTTATTACTTATGTATATTGCTCTTTTATTTGTAGTATATGATTTTGAATATTTTTCTGCTTGCTTGTTTCCTTTCTGAGCGATGTTTTTGGTGCCCTTTCTTCGTCTTTTCTTCCTTTTTTCGGCCACTTGTGTGATGAAGAGTCCCTCACATATTGTTTGCCCCCGCCTTATGTAATGCCTCCGGGCCCTTAAGGCTTCAATAAATGAAATGAAATGAAATGAAACTGTTTTTGCAGCAATGCCCAGAACGGCAACGGCTTGGGGTAATCGTGTGAAGTGTGAAATATTGTCAGAATGTCTTCGAAACCAGTAGAGGCGGCAGTCGGTTTAACCAAATTAATATGATCGTGATACCAATTGCATCGAGGCGGTAAAAAGCTGCGTGGAAGCTTTCCGCGTCCGGCCACTGTCCCAGTCTCGAACCACTATCTCGCATCAGTGCAAATCAGTTTTAATTGTCGGCGGACCCATCACTAAATGAAATTGCACTTTTGAGCTTTAACGCTGGGCTGTCACATTTGTTGTAGTTTGGGAACAAAGTTTATAAAACAGTAAGCGCTATTCGTTGGCGCTCTTCCTTTGATGGCAGTAACCCCACAAAGGAAGGTGTCAAAAATGAAGGAGTGACGTGCACTGGCTAACATATCTGACGAGACTGAGTCAAGGAAAAATTTATGAGGCACGGGTTAAAATGTTCAAGAGGAAATTGCCGCGTATGGGCTCACTTCACGCCAAACGCCGTGGAAGGACGATGTTCATTTGCCGCCTCTGCACCTAAATGCCACTCTTGTCTCCTGTGCCTTCAGTCACGCTCTTCCCTTCCCTTTTCGATCCTGTCGCGATATACTTGAAGTCAATTAGATTTGCACGCTGGTGATGATGATTAGTGGCTTTCCCTTTGAATAGGGGCATCGGTTGTCAGCAACCAACTTGCGTTGTATTACGCGTAGTTGCCCTACTCCTACCTAACCTAATAGATTTTCTTCCTCCCTCGATCTCCCCAACATTCGTTTTAAACTGTCATCGCTTCCATCCCCCTTTTTCGTGCCCCGGCTGTTCTAAATTCTTATGCATATGATTACTCCGCTTGCGTAACCATGCCTTCACTACTTTTCTTCCACCACAACTGCAGTCGCCTCTTCGTCAGCTCTATGGCCTCGTAGTTGAGGTTCCCCGTCGCCCGAAATCCCAAAGCCTCCGCCAGCGTCGTTTCCCCTCACGCCGCGATGGTCGTATCTCTGCAGCTCCCGGTCTATATTTTCCCGATCACTGCCGCAGCATGCACATGTTTCATCCTGCTGCCTGTAGATACCCGTGTATGCTCGGGTTCTCGGGCACCCCGCCCGCGCTTCGAAGAGCGATGCACAGCATCTCGTATTGCCATACAATTCTTCCTTCTTAATTTACAGTTTCTCTGTCCTATAAGTCTCCACGGTTTTTTCCGCTGCCATTCTCTGTGCCGTCTTTCTCGTCTATGCTGCCTTAACCTGCTTTTTATCTGCTGTGTAAGGCCCACGTTCTCCTACTGACTTTCCGTACCGCCTGTTCAGCTGTCTGGTCCTCCGTCTCTACCGCCTGTCCGTGCTCCTCATATACTGGTACTTAAACACCCTCGCGACCCATTTCTTTGTCCTTCATGTCGTGAAGTCGCTCCTAAAACTTTATCTTCTCTGCGCCTCCCTCGATATCGAAAGACGACCAGCGCAAATTTCCCTGTACCGCTTCATTTATAGTTTTGCTGTGGGCCCCTAGGGCCAATCTAGCTACCGCCCCAAGATTTACCTCTAGGCTAGTTTGGGTCTCAGGTTTCATGCACAGAACTTAAGTTCCAAAAGGTATTCCTGGTACCATGACCCCTTTCCAGACTTCTCTTACCACCTCATATATGTGGTATCCTTAGAGTGTTCTATGCTTTATTGTAGCCGCGTTGTGTCTTCCTTTTGTCTTAACGTAAACCTCATGCGCCTGCGTGTTCTCCCCTGCTCGAGTGCTATCTATTGGACCCTTCCTTACTATTGAACTTGGAAACCTGCCACGTGGTCTACGCTCTTCACCTGCTTCCTTTGTATTTCTACGTAAAGCTATTTTCTATCATAAACATCAAGGGAAGATTAACTTAAAATGAAATAATACTGTGAGTTGCAGTTGTGTATCGATGTTTTCCCTAAAATAGTACTAATGAATTTCTTTTGGGTAGTAATGGCGAGAAGTATGAACTGTGTTTCAGATCTTTTAGTTCAGAAACTTTTTCTTTTCATAGAAAGCTATCGTTCAAGCAACCCGTTTTGTTGCTGGATGGCTTAATCGAGGGATCGACCAAGACAAGGAGAGACGTACAGACATACAGAGAGATCAAAATTTTGGTGTTTAGGTTGTCTATAAATACTCGTTTATAAAAGTTCCTCAAACCCAGACCTTTCAGGTCGGTGCTGCCTACGCCTCGGATCTTCCTGATGCTGCTGAGCAGCAAGGAGAGGCAAGCGGCAAGCGGCAAGCATTAGCGGCAACCAGCGACGTTGTGGCAGCTTACAGGTTGCTATATAATACAATTAGCTACGTGTACCTGCGCTAGCAAAAGTTGTACACGATAAAGTGTTTACACACTCTTTTAAGCTGCGGAGAGCGGTGTGTTTTTGCCGCTTTTCCGGGTAAATTTATACTTTTTAACCCATATAAAACAATGCAGTACCAGCCATCCTGCTGCTGTATTTGCCGAAAGTTTGGAATCGGCTAAAAAAAACCCCGAAAAAAAGCGGTATGTCTCTCTGATGATTCCCCAAACGGGATGGCCAAACTCGAAACCATCAACAAAAAACGCCTATTCACCTTGTGGACATGGCTCATCAATAAAGCGGTACAGTGCGGCTGGTACTTTACGCACCACCCTTGGCGTATACAGACTTTAAACTATCGTGCGACCGGTCTTTATCATTGTCACGTTCACGCGGGTGCGCTAGCACCGGGACCGACGCTGCCCGTCGTTGCAGCTGGAGCTGTGGTTCACGCAGTAGCTGCCAATAGCTCGCTCATGCAGCGGTCACACTTTTCCCCCTGCTCGCGCACCGCCTGTGGGTCAGCGCGGTACGACTCCAACGATTCCAGTGGGCGCCGAATGCTGGCGCTGAGGATCCTACTCGCTGGTAATGCCGGTGACGAAGCCGGTGTTTCTGCGCCACGGGCGCTACATCTCGCGCTAAAAGTCAACAGCTAGCCTTTTATTAAGAGTCCATTTGCACACGTCTGCTTTTAACCAAACGTGGCTGCAGTTACGCAGATATCACAGTTACAATAAAACATCTCCCAAATGCAGAACTTACCATCTTGTAGAGCAGAAGCTGTGAAAACCGATTGCATTAAAACCAAGAGACTGCAGGCTTTGTGTGCTTCCGCTTCCTTCATTTTTTTCACAAAAAGTTTCTGTGAGGAAAATGCCATCCTTATTTATCTGCGTAAAAGCGTAATCTAAATATTAATTCTGATGTTCTGCGCATGGGCGTCAGCTTCATTTTGTAGTGCAGCGATCGTCTTCGTCATTTTTGCGCAGTTTGCGTTGACACGGCATTCAAAGATCATTATGCCCTATTTCATAAAGAGCATAGTGTGTCCTCTTATGCCGGAAGCGGACTCGGGAAAAAACAAATGTCCGGCAAAAAATTACCTAAGTAGATACTCTCTAGACGACCTCCGCAAAACAGCCTGCATTGAGTAATACATCACAGCATTATTTTATGCGAGGTAATAATGCATTGCGAAAAAGCACTACTTTCCTGGCAAGTTTAAAGCATGGCCCACCGTTATTATAAAGTATGTTTCTATCACTGTAAAATAAAATGTTTACAACGGAATAGAATAAAAATTCTTTACGTCCTTTCTTAAGCAGAAGCATCTCCCAGTACACAGCGTTTCCGGTATCAAAATATTACTGGAATTGATTTTCCCGAAGAAAAATTTGTTTTACATAAGCATTTAACGACTAAATATTACAAACACCACATACCATGAGGCATAGTTTGATTTTCTCATTGCTAACAATGCAAGCTTATGGCACTATAAAAAATGTTTGATGAAAGTAATTTTTTCTTGTGGGGCGTCTGACCGCAACACTTTTTGCTACATCACTCTACAGAAAAAATGAAAGCGTGGGTTGTGACTGCATGTATTTCTCACGATGAGAAAATCCTGTAGACGTCCGGGCTAAATCTGAACTAAACCAAACATATATTTCTGTCAAGTGCCCGGAACACGAGTTGGGGTGCAACTATTCCTCACAACAGCATTTTCTAGTAATTCCATGTCACAGCCGTCTTTCCGCTAGGGTGCCAGCTGCACAGTTGGTAATCACTATTTTCACAGTGCTCGCGTCTTGTTGCGCAATAATTTTGAAGTTGAAGACTCTCCAGGGGAACAAGGTGATGTCTAATGTAATTATCTTGACTTTTTCAGACATATAATCCTAGGTGTGGAGTTGAATTTTCTAGATTTTCAGGATACATTCCTAAATCTGAAATTTGGCATTGTATTTGGCCCCAATGTCACAGCAATATTGCGCGTGAAATATGCAAAACTTTATTCGTTGACAGGTATTGTTTATGTCTATGCCCATACCAACGCAAGTATGGGACGTTGTGGTCGACTGATATGCCCCCAACATAAAAAAGGGGGTATTTTGAAAAAGTTATTTTGTCAAATAAAGTTCAAAATCAGAAATCATCTGCAAGGCAGTAGCAAGAAGGCAATTTGTTAAAAATACCTTATCATGATTTTTATATATGTTTGCCGCATATGTACACCGTTTTTATAAAAATTTCAAATAACCACTCAAACAGCTTATCAGTTGATTCCGTCATAGAGATATTGTACACGCACTCTTTATTTCTCTTTTATGAGGTAATCTACAGCATGAGTTAAGTAAGGCGATGACACCCTGGTCCAAAACATTATATTTTACCGATTCATATTTGCAAATATTGCAACTTCTCGGAAAGGAAACAAAGACCCTCAAGGTAAAACGAGTGTGTATAATTACAACGCTTTCGTTGCGAAAAACAGAAACCTTGTTCGTTTTAGGTTGCGGCTTATCGTTCCTCGCCGTCATAGTTTAGACAAGCGAGTGCAAGAGAGAAAGCGCAAAGTCTTTCATTAACCAATTTAGCAATGTTTTTAAAAATTTCGCTTGATAAAATAACCAAACTGCAGATTTATTTGGGCGGACGTTGATCTTGTGATGGGGCTGAAATACTTCAGGAACGCTGCATATAGATTATGTATATGAAGATTATCACTGGTAGTTTACCATAATACGTGCTGACATAAAACTTCCCACAGCTTGGTAGGCGTTCAGGCACTGAAACGTCTTCTACTGTATTCCGTATACAACCAATGATTGACGACGTCAGCCGTTCTCTATAACCATACTCTTTAAGGCTTGTATTTACAGAAGACGGGTGTGCAAACATGAGTACATCTTAGCGGGGGACTAAGCCAAGTACTCAAAACTGTGTGTAATAAAAAAGCTGCCTTAAAGGCCATTTTTTTAAAAAAAACCTTTGTTGCAAGATATGTTGGCTAAATTAAGAACTAGCGCGCATTGGCGAAACGTTTGCTTTTCCGGGAAGCATGATGGTTATTCGGACATAAAAATGTCTTGCAGAGCGAGCCAGAAAATTCTTCACTGTAAGTGTTCGACGGTAGTACAAACATTGTAATAAACATTTTAAAGGTGGCAAGCTGCACAGTAACGGCAAAGCAAATGTTTACGTTTGTTCCATGGTAACTTACTGTCAATATTGCTGTCTTCTATGGAGTATATTCTGATAGCGAGAATCAAACTTAAGAGCTATTTTTCGTAAGGTTCGACGTAAATTTATCTTTGTTTTTACGGGACACTCCTCTGAACGTTCTCAAGTGCATCGGCCTCTGCGAAAAACGTGGTCACATGACCGGCAAGCCGCAGTTCAAGCTTTAAGGTTTCGTATGCCATAAAATATTATCGCCACTGAGTTTGAATGCTGCCACAAGATTTTCTAAAATAGCAACTCCTGACCTAAGGACTGCTGGCCAAATCTCTTAACTAAACTTTGGGAGGGCGAAGCCCATTGTATAGTTTATTCAAGGCAAAATAGGAATGTTGAAGTCTCGCTGAAATAGCTTTTTCTCTGAAAGTTAAAGAACACCACATTTACCTAATATTGAATTGGGAGAATAACAATACACACTCCGTGCTATATTTACATGGCACATGCGAAATGGCAGGCTGAACAAAGGTGGCAGTACAAATACAGGCTATAAACAGTTCGCTAAGCACCGCAGCAAATATGTGCGTTACACGTATTCGCTTGCCTGCTTAGCGAGTTCTGTGTGACGATTTTGTGGGTGCTATTCCGTAGAAATTTGCAGCACGAACATGTCTCATTGATCATAAAAAAATCTGAACTGTGTTGTTGTAAGTTTCTAGAACAAAACGTTTGTCTATGGCATCACAAAAAAACCTTTTTGAAGTTCAAACAAGCGAAATTACATTTTTTCTTTACTTCCCCAAGCGTTTGTGGAAGATAACCGAAAGCAGTTCAACGTAAGTAAATATGGTTTCCTGGGATTTACAAGACACGTCAGTTGCCTGTGTGAGGAAAGTGAGTTGTTTTCAGAAAGATGTATAATTTCACATCCCACCTAATGCAATATTAAAAGATTGAAAAAAGAAGAGAGATAACAATAAAATTTTGAATAATGTTTTAGCCCGCCTATTTTTGGGGCAGTGAAGCAAGCATATTTTCTAGCGATCTTTTGAAGTTACTCAGGGCAAAATCTGGCATTATACATGCGCACATAAGGAGTTAAAAACACGCAGGGCCTTACTTGAAACACGTATCGTCGTCGCCCTCAGCAGCTCCACACATCTGTGCCTATTGCCATTTTTTAACCCTAGTAATCAAAAAGTTGACGACAGAAAACACTTACATGATCTGCGGTTCTTTGTCTTGCTGAAGAAGAATCTCTTCACTCCCAAACCATATCCCTATGGGATATGGTTTGTGAACTGGCATCCGCAAAAGCCATATACACTGCGCGAGAATCGGCCAGTTAATGTGGAAAAACTACTGAAATTCCAACAGAACAAAGGTGAAGTCCATTTGATTGTAATGAACCTATCGCCCACCTTTACGGTCCTTTAGTGATTCAAGTATCACAATGATTACAAGTGAGAGACTTGATTCCGCCCTAAGGTGATCAAAATAAATACACCACTCGCTTCACACTCGCTAAAATGTGTTTTCAAATTCCAGATATTTTCTTGTTGCTGTAAGTAAATTTATGTTGACTGCGTCTCGCATTCTGCAGGTGAAATCGGGGTTTATTATTCGGAGCATGGGCTCTACGTAGCAAACCGCCATCTTTCAGCGGCTGAAGTAAAGTGTCGGGTCGACGTACAGCCGGTAAAAGGCTTGTCTATAACACAGCGTTCGTACTCTCAGCCCTACCCTGCCCCGCCGGAGCGGGATTTGAATAAAACTACTGCGGAATTCTGAAGTCTTAGCCCTTCGCTTTTGCCTCCGACATGTTTGCAACGAGTATGTTTCGGCAGTTTTTGGATGTAGCTGGTTGAAGTTGAAATCGCTGTTATAGACAAGCGTTTTACCGGCTGTACAACACATTGAGTCTCATACGTTCCTGCGATCAGAGAGATCTCATGTATACGAGGTACTTTTTCCAAAACATCTTCCCTGCAGTACAGGGGGCAAAAATGCCTTGGACAATCTTCATTTTGAATGACCCACCAGAACTCCTCGAACGCTCGAAGACATACGTGTTAATCTTCAGATTGCTCAAATGAGTGCTTACGCCCATCTTAGCTGAATATATGCCTTTTCAATTTATATGTATTGAAAAAAAACGATTGAGTAACTACGAGTGATTTACCTCTCACGCAGCGTACCCACTTCCAGAAAAATGAATCGCTTCATCAATGTTATCACTTCATCCATGAGGTAAGTAACACCCAAAGACAATGGTGTTACAAGGGTGCTACATCACTTAAAAGTGTGGTTGGTTGTCGTTGCGGCACTGAGCTTACAACATAAATAAAAGCAAGAGTTGTTTTCTGTGGCTACTAGGAACGTCTTTTAAAAAGAAAGTTGCTGCTAAAGCAAAGAAAACAATGCGTGATGGACTAGCTGAATAACGAACGGTGTATGTTTTCGCGCTGTCCTCTGTGTTGTTCTAGAAATTAGGAAGACTCACTAAGCGTACAATTTTGCTATAAAACGCTTCGCCCACGGAACTTTAAATGTTTTGAACATCTTCGTATTGCTTATGCTGTGATACATCATTTCTTCGGCCTAGCCAGTTTCTGCTTATCTGCATACTTTACACCAAAGATTATCGTCAAGGCTTCTCACCTAAAAATAACGCAAGTAGCGACGAAGGGCACTCATTGCTGCTTTTTTTCTCACTACCACCATGCAATCCCATCGCCGTGACTAACGTTACAAACGTACGCCACCATACTCTCGTACGAGCAAGTATAAGCAACGACAATACTGGCCGTAAGCTGTCTCGAGAAAATGCTTTTATTATTCCAATCGCAGGATCAGCCCCGATTGCTGTAAAAAACGTGTCTTCTTATCTGGTAATAGAACTGCATTTCTGCACAAAGTTCTTTACCCGCATTTTCCTGAAACTTTCAAGCATCACTGTGATTTAAAAAAAAAAACAACTCGAAAATGGAGATGTTCGAAAAAGCGACACGAATGATTGCATGCTTCACCCAGGCGTTGAAACGTATTATTCAAATAGTAGAGACAATTCAGGTCGTGTATCCATGTTTCAGGGGACGTCACATGTAGAAATTTAATCCCCTTTGCGGGCGAAAAACTTTATGCCAGCGTTTCTGTACCTGTCTGTGGGAACGATGATGTATCCATAACACTTGCGCACTGAGTTGAGTAGGTTTGAGCCTTTGTCCTGTCCGCAAAGAAGCAGACGAGTTTGCAACACCTGAAAATAAAGAAGTAGTATGAGCACGAATTGGTGCATGTATCTTTGAAAGATAATGAAGCCAACTGCCCGTTTGTTTAAAAACTGCTCTATCCAGATAAAAGTGACTCATTTATTATAGCACGCTTGTAACAAACAATGGGCATAACAAAAACACAGACAGGACGCACCAGCAACTACGCGACAATATATTTGTGACGCAGGAGGTATTTGTTTCGTCGATTGACGGCTGATCACCCAACCACAATCAGGACCTTGATTGGTCATTTGTGGTGTGGCCTTTATTTCACTTTTATCATGTTACTGAAATGCTAGCGTTAACAAAGTCGTAACGATGTTGTTATTCTTTCCCAAGAAACGCCATTACTGCCAATGACTCGACACTGCAGCACACAATATAAATATATTGTTTAGTTTTTGTTCAGTTTTCGCTGTTAAATATTGTCTTTTGTTGCGCAATTGGGAGTGAGTAGGCTAAGGAAGGTATATTGTTATCAAACTTAACGAACCTGTATTTTCTCTTCACCTTGTTGGGTACGGGAAGGCGTCCCCGAGCCGAGCTTCGTCGCCTCCAACATGCATCTTTTAGCGTAGTTTGAAGCGAGCGGCCAGCCAATGTTGCAGCCGTGAGGAAGTCCAGAAGCCGTAGGCAAAACGTAAATTGTTTATTTCATAGCGAGAGATGAGCCGAAGCCAAAGAACAATGCTCCAACGGGCGAGGTTACAGTACAGGACTCGAGCAGAGTGACAACATTGATTCACTGCTCAAACAGGAATGCACTATTGCGCTTGGGGGTGGTCGTAATAATAGCCAAAGCGCTAACGGCCGAAACAAGCGTTCCCTCTAGATTGTGCAACCGACACGAACGGAACAGACACACACAACACTCTTTCCAGAGTTCGTGAGCAGTCGGCAGTAGCGGCGCACGCTGAGTCCAAGAGAGCGGACAGAGGAGGCCTCTGCAGCGGACGCGAGGCTTCGGCGTCCTTGGGGCAGGTCTCTACGCGTTGCGTCGGCACGCCATCGAAGGTTGATCGCGCCGATAGATCGCGGCAGAGACCCAGACACGTCGCAGCTTGAATTGTCGGCTGCAAGTGTGAGTCACCGAAAAAGGGAGGCTACTTGAAAAACGCACGTAGTGGAGGCTTCGCCGCACAGCCGAGGAGTGTTGAAACAAAGCCCAGCGGCGGGCTCATTCGTAACAGCTTCTCCACCGGGGGTCCGAGATCCCCATGGATAAGGGTGTCAACCGTTGTCCGGAGGGATGTTTCGGAGAGAAGTGCTCGCCAGATGATCGACTCCCGGCCTGGGCTGTACGACACCGCGCTGGAGCTTCACCGGGGCCGCTCACTGGATGAATAATGGCACGCCAAGAACGTCTCTGACTTGGTCGGGCAGGCAACCGAACAACAAAGGAAGACACAACGCCATCGTCGGCAAGTGCGAAGACAAATCCACACTGAAGCTCTACCAGGCTTTTAGTTGCGATAAAATACGGTAATAAATAACTGCACTAGTTATATTTTAGTCCAGCAGTACTTTACCCAAGCAAACAAACGCGAAAGGTGACATTTCGCGAGATTGGAAATGTCCCACACAAAAAAATGTAATCGTAAAGGGCGAAACCTGCTCCAGAAAAAACAATACAATAAAAAAATCAGGTGTCTACAAGCCACTTCTCGCACTGAGAGCTGCGATTTGAGCTCTCGTCATTGCCCTGAGCTTTCCCCCTTTTGAATCACACCTTAGGTGCATCCGCTCTCTGAAAGCGACTGCGACCGGTCGAGAGGACATCGGCCTTCCGAGACGTGTCCCGAGCGGGCGGACGACGCTGCCCTACTTTCCACCGCTCGTTCAAGACGTGCGCTTTCTTTCTCGGCCTCTCCGAGGTCCGCTGAGACCCGGCGCAAAGCGTGCGCGCGGAGCTGCCACTCGGCAGGCGCGCATGAGACCTCTTGCGCATTTGTTTGCGAAACTGTCGATGAGCGAACACCGAAGGGTGTTTTCGCTCTCGTTTCAGGCTGTCAAGGCCAATCTAGGTACGGGCGGCCCAGGCTCAGACGACGGCTCAACCCCAGGCGACACCGGAATGGCTCCGTGCTCGGCTGGCCGTTGCCTAACAGTGAGTATCTGAGTATCAGGGGGAACGCTAGCGACTCGCTCCGTTGCGGAGGCGTCTTTAAGCTTAGCTGCACCTGGAAAATCGTTCAGTGTCTCGACTACCGGCTCTGCCACAGCGTAGCTCGGTTCTGAACTCGTGTTCAGAGAAACACCTTTCGTTTCAACGGACTCGTGTTGCCTCATTTCGCTAACTTTACGGCTTAGGCTTTCCCGCGGAACGTCGTTAGCCAGCGAACTGCGCGCGTTCTGGTCGGTAGCCGTTTTCAAGGCCCTTAGTGAACCTGAGCACTGTGAACACGACGACGCTGACATATTTCCGCTCACAGTAGGGGCCTTACACACAGTGTACTTACGCTGCCCTCTGTCGTCAGCCTCTGGAAGTACCCCGTCCTCTCTATTTGTCTGTCTCGAAATTCCTCTCAGAAGTGGCGACACTATCGTTAGTTGAGTCCTTTGCAGCGAGCCCGACTGATTCTTTCCATGGCAGTTTCTCGAAATAGTACCCCTTTCGCGTAAAAGCTGATCCGACCTGTTTGAGAATAGGTACCTGTATTCCGGAAGAAGTTGTGGGGATACTGCCACCTGCGTGACAAGTTTACCAAACGGAGCTCCGATGCTGACCTTAGCAATCGGAAGGCGGACGTTTCGTGATGCTCCGGCCTGCTTCACCCAAACACTCTGTGCCATCAGCTGATCCGGTTCAATGTACGAAGGGTGGAGCATGTGTACCATCGCCGCGGAGTTCCGAAGAACTCAGCACGGTTTACCGTTGACCACTAGCTCACGTACGTACGGCTCCAGAAACTGCTGCTATCCTCACTCTGGTCTAGCACGTGAAAGACCAGTTTTTCCTTCTTGCAACTCGCAGCGAAATGCGCCGTCTAGGTGCAGTTGTAATACCAAGCCTGTCTGCGCGCTTCAGAAGCTTTTTTTCTGCGCTGCTCCTCAGCGTCTGCTCTCTTTTCGTTTTCATGGCCAGTTTCGCTATCCACGAAAACGACTTTGCTAGTTCCACCGTCTTCATGGGGAACTCTGCCTTCGGCCCTGACTGAAGGCCTCTACCTGAAGTCTTTTACGCCGTCTTTCTGCCCCTGCGCACCTCGTCGTGCGACGAAATCGTCGGCTAGCTAAGCTGCATGATCCATCGTATTTACCCCTGGCCAAACTTGCACACAGATTCGGAGGTTTTCTTGTATACGGCGGTAAAACTGCTCAACACCAATGCACTCAACTACCTTGTCGTGCTTTCTGAAAGCCTTTGCTTATTTGAGCCGCTCTTCCATGTTATTCCTCAGCTTGTAGGTGAACTCCGAGTACGATTAGCCCTTAGCTTTCACGACTTTACGCAGTTTCTGCCAAAATGCCTTTGCCGACCGCCTGTGCTTACGCAGGATGCTCGATTTGATTTTCTCGTAGTCCTCCGCCTGCTCCTTTGGCAAGCGGGCCATCATGTCGGATGCCTCAGCTTGCAAAAGCGTAAGAAGCTTTTGCGGCCATGAGTCACGGCTAAACTGGGCCCTCTCGCACGTACGCTCGAAGTTGGCCAAAAAAAGACCGATATCTTCTCCTACCTTGTAGTGTGCCGAGCATTTCCGGGGGCGCACGACATTAAGTAGTTTGCGTTTCGTTATTGTTGTTGCACTTGTGGCAACTGCTGACGAGAGAGCGCTCCTCAGCAGTAATTTGAATGAGTCGACGATATAAGGCGCGTTCGTAGCGTCCCATTCTGTGTCGGCTTTGTGGCGCGGTGGGTAGAGAACCATGTACATTGCGTTCCGCCCGCAGGGTCGAGGGATCGAAACCGGGTGCCGGATAGTATTTTTTTTTATATAGTAGGGAGGGGGGCGGACTACGGACGTCAACGCGGGAGACATCGTGAGTTACTGAAATGCTCTGCATTTAAAATGTACCTTGTTTACTTCATAGCGAGAGATGAGCCGAAGCCAAAGAACAATGCTCCGGCGGGCGAGGTTACAGTACAGGACTCGGGCAGAGTGACAGCATTGATTCATTGCTCAAACAGGAATGAACTATAGCGCTTGGGGGTGGTCGTAATAATAGCGAAAGCGCTAACGGTCGAAACAAGCGTTCCCTCTAGATTGTGCACCCGACACGGACGGCACAGACACCCACAACACTCTTTCAAGAGTTCGTGAGCAGTCGGCAGTAGCGGCGCACGCTGAGTCCGAGAGAGCGGACAGAGGAGGTCTCTGCAGGGGACGCGAGGCTTCTGTGTCCTTGGGGCAGGTCTCTACGCGTTGCGTCGGCACGCCATCGAAGGCTGATCGCGCGGATAGATCGCGGCAGAGACCCAGACACGTCGCAGCTTGAATTGTCGGCTGAAAGCGTGAGTCACCGAAGAAGGGACCCTACTTGAAAGGCACACGTAGTGGAGGCTTCGCCGCACAGCAGAGGAGTGTTGAAACAAAGCCCTGCGGCGGGCGTATTTGAAACGACGCCCACTTAACCGTTTGATATCCAGTGTTGCTCAGGAGCAACAACTCAATATTTTTTTGTGTAACGCTTTGTGGTTTTTTGGACATTGTTGTTTAGTGACGAACAATGGAGCCCGGACCTTTGAAAAGTGAAGAGAAGGCAGAACGTACTTTTGTGAGAAAAAAAATATTGTTTACCCGTGTCAACTGGCATAGAGGTCGGGGGGCACTAGTGGGTTAGTGACGGGTAAACAAAATTGCGCAACTTACTTGTTATTAGAAATGATATCAATACAAAATTTACGTGATTGTCTTCAGGTTAACCATCAATTATGGTGATCTAAGTTTCTCTCTTGTTAAATTGATATATGGGCAGCCAGTGCCCACTGTGTCCCAGGGCCCAGTTGGTCCTAGTTTCTGTCGTAATGAACCAATTTTTTAACTGACTTGATATTTGTGAAGCGGAAGACTTTTTAGAACATAAAAACGTCGCGTACTCTTAAGAAAATATAAAGTTTTGGGCATGAAAGGGTTAACCCCTCTCCCTTAATACAATACACGTTAAGGCCTGTTTATTCTCCCTGACAAAAGCTGGGCGCTCCTCATCACCCAGGCTGATGATGAGTGTAGTTCCGGACAGACTGTAGGCTTAGGATACGCACGTGAGTAACCTTGCACTGTTTATCGCATATCAAGGGATTATTCTTTTGGGTGGTTGGCAGTATTTACAAGACCGGTAAACGTGTTTCCACTGTTACTGTATGAATAAGATAACTTATTCAAGTTCCTGCTGTTGTTCACAAGAACATTTTCCACACTCCATTGCAAAACGGAGTTGTCATGAACGTAATGACTGTCAACCCGACACAGGTAATTTTTAAGTTGTTGCGCGGCTATTTGCCCCAACAGACACTTCAGAATGCCACATTGCAGTTCTTCAGAAAATCAGACAGCTGATTTGGAATTGTTCGACTGCAATTTTATAACATATAATCAAAGTTATAACATCATGCTACTGACAAAATTAGCGATATTTCAATCTCAAAATTGCAAGATTTGAGTGTATTTGAAATAAAAGGTTAAGCGTAATAGGAAAAATTTTCCCATTGGCCGCGGTAGGAGGCGCGCTCCAAAGGAACGATTGGATTCTCAAGCCACAAGATGACTAGCGTGGCGGCAGTCAAAATGATACCCATGAACACCTCAGTAGCACCGGCCGAGCAAATGCCGTGTTTTAGGAAGCCTGACCATAATTCATAACTGAATCCAAACAATGTTTTGGTTTTCCATTTCTTTTGAAAGACATATCAGCATGCGGGCAGCCCAATCCACGGAAAATCTAAACTTATAACAAGTGGACCGATATAGGTGTGAAGAAGCATATAAATCGGACAATACAGGCTGCTGACAATTTAGGTCATTCTTTGACAAAAAGTTCGTATGTATTACTATATTTGTTCAGCAGTAAGAAAATATTTCGTTTATATAGTTACGCAATCTGAATAAGTGTATTACATTTGAATATTTTTGAAATTCCTAAATGTAGTCGGTATTGAGGAGTTCTCAGAAATTATAATATTCCTGCTAACACCCAAAGCATGCTCATTAAAAGCGAATATAATTGGGCAAGAACATACAACTTTTAGCTTCTTCGTAGTTTTACTGTGCAGGCGTTGTCATGCATAACCTATGCAGGTGGGTAGTAATACGTTCTTTTGACGTGCGGTGTACAGAGAAACTGCTAACATTTTATTCTGCTTGCAATACAAAGCGCGAAGTCTCATCAGGTAAAAAGCGTCTAAGCAGTATAGGATAAAAAAGGTTATTTTGATGCAAAATCTCAGGCCCTCAATAGGTCGGAAATTCCGCATCATTTCCAAGACCCTGTTTAAGCAACGGCGGTAATGCGTCAAACTAAATGGCCGAATTCTAAAAGCGTGAAACACCATTCAATGAAGGCTTGTAATAACACCAAATTTTTTTGATAAGCTCCCATAACCGAAGTAACTAAATGTCTTTGTAAGAAGTATTATGACTTCATAATGGTCAGCGCATACGAGAACCGCACAAGAAGAGTAACGACGACACAAACGCTGCCGTCTGCGCTTACCATTATGAATGCACTTGAACTCGCCCAATTATAACTTTGTAATATGTCTTTGTAGTAGGTAATATTTTCGTTTATCACGCTGAAAGTGTCCTCGATGTTTTTTCATTAGGTGTTATGTCTTTGTAGTAGGTAATACTATGGTTTATCACGCTGTCTTATTAAGGGAGTGGCGCAAGAACTAAGTGACGATTTAGCGTACATTATTAATCTATGTCTGTCCACCGGTGTTTTTCCTGAGGAACTTAAAGTTGCTAGAGTGACGCCGATCTATAAAGGGAGAGTACAAGATATTGTATCAAATTACAGACCAATATCTGTCCTGAAAGTTTGTTCCAAGGTATTTGAGGGAGTAATCCATAATAGACTATCGACTTCATTTCTTAAACACAACGTAATTTCCAAGTATCAATTTGGTTTCCAAAAATCTAAATCCACAGAGCAAGCACAACTGTACATTAAAGATAAAATAATTGAAACATTCAAAACAGGCAGTTCATAATTGGACTGTTTTTAGACTTTAAAAAAGCATTTGATTCGATAGATCATATTATTTTGCTAAATAAATTGGAGAGGTATAGAATACGTGGCATTGCAGCTAACCTTTTAAAAAGCTATTTGACTAAAACAAATCAGTTTCTTCAACTAAACTACACTGCATCAGACATATTAGCGCTGAAGCAAGGTGTCCCGCAAGGCTCCAAGTTAGGCCCGTTACTATTTATAGTTTATGTAAATGACATCATAAATATAGAAGGTCCGCAAGAACTTGTAATGTATGCGGATGACATTACGTTTTCTTCACATCTGATAATATAATTAAACTTCACTAAATGGTAAATGTTTACTTGGAACAATTATCATATGGGTATTAGATGATAAATTGCCATTTAACGCTACAAAGACAACTTACATGATATTTATGCCGTACAATAAAAATGTCGATAAAGAAATTCCCATTATATTCAACTGAACCACGTTAAACCGAGTGACAGAACAGAAGTTCTTAGGTGTTTGGTTTCAAGGACAACTTTCGTGGAATACGCATGTTGCTCACCTGTCCTCCGAACTCTCTAAAAGTATAGGTCTTATCTATAAAATCGGCCATTTCATACCACTATGGTTGAAACAAAACTTAAACAATGCTCTCATTTATTCGAAACTATGCTACGGGAGTTTTGTGTGGGGGACCACAACTAAAGCTAAATATAACAGGCTCATTGTATTGCAAAAAAGGATTTTGCGCATATATTTAGATTATCGTGGCTATTGCGCAGATTTGAGGACAAGTCCTTTATTTACTGAATATTCAATGCTTCGAGCTGACCAAATCTATTACATGAAGGTTCTGCATACCATTTATAAGCAAAAGACCCACAATTAGGTTAACCATAAATTTTCTGGCTGCCATCTCAGGCATACAATACGGCACACTCGAAAAGTAAGAACGAATTATGGTGAGCAATCTTTTCTGTACCAGTCAACTGATATAATAAATAAATTAGGAGAAAAATTAAACTTCGACGCCAGTGAACTAACGTTTAAAAAACAGGTCAAAGAAATGTTACTTAAGCAAAATTCTCGCAATACTGATATATAATTAAGGGTTCGAAGTTTATGTCTACATGTTCCCCTAAAGGTAGAAATTAAAAAAAAATTACAAACAAACATATATCAATACGTAATTGTGACATAGTAGTGTAACTGATGAAAGTTCATGCGTACGAAATACTGCGTTTACGTGTACATTGTGATCCCTTTGTGAATTTCATACCTATGATTTGTATAATACATAAGAAATGTAGTAATGTCTTTTCTTTGTGCTATTTCTCTATTACGATTGTGCTATGATGCTTAAATTTGTGAACAGACATGTTGTTATGTATGCTGTAAATCGGGTGGCTGAGGCCTCTGTCAGGCCACGTTCGCGTTTAATATCAGGTTCTCCTTTGTTTTTGCCAAGAAATAAAAATCAAATCAAATCAAATCAAAATGGTGTATGTACAGTTGTATTTAGTTAGGGATAAATAATGGCTTCTGTTCCTGTTAGTTGCGCTACGAGGTACTGGCCGCCTACAGTGACCTTTCAACTCAGCATCATGACGATCGCATATTGTCAAAACATCAATAAACAAACAAACAAACATGGTCAATTTAGAGCTGGTTTTAATTCCAGCCAGGGTCTCCCGCAATGTTGGGCCAACACAGATCATTTTAGATGAACCCTGAGTCTGTAGTTGAACAAAGATACTTTTAAATGCAGAGCATTTCAGTAACTCACGATGTCACCCGCGTTGGCGTCCGTAGTCCGCACCGCACCCCTCCCTTCTATACAAAAAGAAAATACTATCCGGCGCCCGGTTTCGATCCCTCGACCCTGCGGGCAGAACGCAATGTACACGGTGCGCTTCCCACTACGCCACAAAGCCGACACGGAATCGGACGCTACCAACGCGCCTTATATCGTTGACTCATTCAAATTACTGCTGACGAGCGCTTTCTCGTCAGCAGTTGCCACAAGTGCAACAACATTAACGTAACGCAAACTACTTAACGTCGTGCGAAATGCTCTGCATTTGATCGTGCCCCTCGCGAGGGGGATGTTTTTACAGGAACTGCTACTTCTAGCGGACTCCTGGCGCCCTCTTTCTGCCATTGTAGAGACTATGAGGCGGTCTTCGAAGGGCGCCAAATTTGAATTCTACCAAATCGATTTCTTCTTGCATGCGGTCGACTAAGTTTGATTTTTGATAGGACCCCATCGGTCCAAACAAGAAAGCTTTCACTTTAATAAATGAGCGATAACTTCACTTGAGTGTCTTTTTGCGATACGTCTATACGTCGTTTTCCGAGCGCCAAATTAGCCGATGACTGGCGCTTTCGTGTACAACTCAAGGAACATTTTAAGACAAAGACGCCCTGAGTGAAAGCCGACCATGACAGACCATCGGCTTTGCGTCATCCGACAAACCATACTATGATGAATGGGAATCATGGTTTGGCTTGGCTTCGAGATCGGTTTTTGTTCTTTTTCTTTTTTTCCGAACTTTCACATCACAATTAGTCTCAAAGGAAATATAAATAAGGCAAGTCTCTCACAGCATGCAACCGGTGGTTGTGACTTGGCAAACGACGTCGAGGCCTTCAGGCGTTGAGCGAGACGAGTGTCTCACAGGCAGCGGGCCCTAAGAGGCCACTTGTTGAAGGGCGGTGGCAGGATAAGGGGAGCAGGACAACGACGACCATGGAGGTCGGTGACGATGAAAATACCGCCACAGCCCAGCGTTGCTGGCGACGTGGTGTCCGGGTGTCGTGTGACGGTCAAAGGACACCTGGCCGTCCCGATCACAGGCCCAGGAAGTGGATTCGTGGAGCTTTCTGTCCAGCGTTAGCTTCTTCCTCCTGCTCCTAATTTTCTTCCGTCTCAAACCTTCGCCCGGTTACCGCATTGCTATTTTCGATGGTGATGATTCCAGTTCCTGGCTAACCTCAATGTGGCGACGCATTGCTCTCAGCCTTTTGTTCAGCGGGAACATCTCATCCTGACCCTCCATCTTCTTCCCGTTTCGGTTCTTGAAGCGACCACCTCGAAGCTCAACGATCCAGTGGGCCCGCCGCGGCCCCGGTGAGCCATTGACCAGTCCATTACCCATCCAGGTGTCCGCTACACATGATCCGCAGAAATTAGCCAACCGGAGTAATCGCGACCCGACCAGAATCCAACGACGTTCTCCGGCCTGATTTCAACGATTTATAGGTTCCTTCGTGGCGTTGGCGGGCAATCTCTATCTGGGCCCATCTTCATCATTCGTACGTCATCATCAGTGGTGGGAAGCACTTCGAACTGTTAATAGAAATTTCATGTTCACCATACTGGTTCACTGAATGTGACCTCAACCGGGACGCTCGCCTTCGCCATGAGAAGGGAAACGAGAAAAAGAGGATGTTGACAACGCAGTGGAGGGCCATGTTCATGAAATACCGATGAAGATGAATACGGTTGGTGCGGGAGCCCCTCGAGCTGTGATGGCCGGCTTTTAAATAGGGTGCAGCTCTTTTGTAAATAGATCGCTTCAGCACCCCCCATGGTTTATGTCTTCTGTCCTGCAACCACGCAAAAATATAATTAAAATATATCATTATATAGGTGCACGGGATTGGGGCACAAGTTTGGATAGTGCGAAGAACCAGTGACTTAACCGTTCGCGTTGCAGGCGCAAACGCCCCAAAAAGGTATGGCAGCCGCCATACGAAAACAAATTTCCCGTCATCAAAACTGGACTATGACTATCCTAGCGGCAGATAACCATAGGAGAAAAGGGTGGCGATTCAATAACAGCATCTATTTACGGACACTAGTTGAACGCAGATACAAAAATCTGCTGCCGTTTCTCACTTGTCCCATTTATAGTACTTAACTCTGGGTGCCTTGTTTTTGCAAACTGCTACATTCAGTCTCTTGTTTAAAGCGAAGGTTTCAGCATTTCACAGATGATATTTGTACGCAAAAATGAAGTGCACGAAAGCTAACTTTTTCTGGCAATGGTGATGATTGTGAGTGACGACTTGAAAAATAAAGCTACTCCCAGCAATCCTGGGCGACGTTGGGACCCTCTGCTAAAGGTTGATGCGCAAAAGAAGAAGGATGTGAAGCAGGCATTTGACGGAGCGGCGTATATAAATATAGGTTACTCTAAGGCGTAGGTCGACAGCCGTTGCCCACACCTCGCCATACGATTGGAAGGATGACATGCGATGTGAAGGATGTTGCCCTGCATGCCATGACTGTTACATGGAGTAAGTTAGGCCTAACGTCGCAGAATGTCTTTTAGTTCGTTAGACCTAACCGGACATTTTGAAGGATATTACCTGGAGACCCCAGCCACTCGAAGTGCCCCAGTGCGCCAAATGGCAGGTGCTCATTTATGCCTTGAACCGATACCTCAGGCGCACGATTCGGCTTAAGGCATTTTCGAGTGGCTGCGGTTATTCCAGAAAATGGTTGCATGCCTCGAAAGTGGCCCGTACGCACAACGCCTGATCCGCCAAACGAGGAATTCATCACGAGAAAGCTTGGCCTTAAGCCATCGTCGTCACTAGACAAAGGGTTGCATGATGTGTTTAAAGCACAGCTTTTTACAACACCAAGGGTTCTTTCACGACCGTTGGTGTCATCAGAAAACTCCCGGAAGGAAAGAAAAGATCTCACTCTACCACCAAGAATCAAACGAGGAACTAGCAGAGTAACAAAGCAAGAGCCCGTAGTCTTAGCGATTTAGCTACGAGCCCACACGGAGACGGGGAAGACAAGTGGTGCACTGACCAAGCACATCTATGGGTTTAACCCCTGCATTCTCGCTAAATGCTACGCAATAGCGATTAAACGGAGCTCACACTAACCCATAGAATCTCACTTCTAGTACGCCAATAGGCCCGTGGCTTCCAGTTTTCGCGTAAAAAAATATCAGTTCCTTGTCTTCCATCCTCACGCCAGACGATACCTCAAGAAACACATTCAAATACTCCTTGATGGCCAGGCCATCACTCCAAGCCCCAGCATTAAAATCCTGGGCCTAAGTCTTCAGGCCAACACCAAGAGAAACGTATCCTTGCAGTGAGTCAAACACAACATCAATAAATCATACACATGATCCGGCGAGTTGCCACCAAGAAGCGAGGCCTCAAAGAATGCGACACTTTACGATTAGCTTTCGACCTCTCTAGAATCACTTACGTCAACCCCTTGTCTTCTTCTCGGCAAGGAGGACATATAGATGCTTTATATAATGATTAGAAAGGCGGTTGAGCAAGGCATTGGGCTTCCCATGAGTGCGCCCAGACAGGCTGCTTAGTACGGGGCTCTAAAAAGCTGAGTGAGGGTCATCTTTCTATCCAGAAGCTCCGAATGAGCAGAACTGCGGCGGGTTGCAGAATCTTTCACTAGACTGGCTGGGCAGCAAAGAATATCACACCGCTTGATGTACATCTGGGCTTTTGGCCACAAGAAATAAATATGCTCCCATTGCTTAGAAATATGAACCCCTCAGACGACGAGGGGCTCAAACGCTCAACACCACCCTCGGTGGGGATCATGCAGTTATCTACACAGACGCCTCCAAACATAGAGGGCAGCAGTACGCTATCATCGTGGCTACCTCTATAACCAACCTCCTTGCTTGTGCCTCACTCAAGACCCAAGACATCACCGCAGTAGAAGGGGCCTTGGCTCTCAATCAACCAGGGGTTCGTAAAGTAGTCCTCAATTCCCTACAAGCCTACCGGAACTACCTGTCGGGTTTAGTGTCCCGTTCTTCACTGAGTGTGCTAAAAAGCCACTCCCCAAATGGTTCCATTTAGCTCATCTGGACACCTGCTCAGGCTTCCATGGAGGGCAACGAATACGCCCGCCAAGCCTGCACTTTCACCCCCCGGTGCTATGGAGCTAGCTGCACGAGGACACTCACCCGCTTGTCTCGTTCAGGGACATAAACCAGAATTATCGCCTTCTGAGGCAGACTCTACCTGCGCCTTACCCTGACCTTTCCATAGAACAACAAACTGCACTACGGCTCATACAATCCGGCTCCTTCCCACACCGCACGCGTGTTCACGTAATGCACCCGAATTGCTGCGTCGCTGCATGTCAAATTTTGCTCATAAGTAGGAACACTCTGCCACATAATCGGGGTGTGCTACTTAAGCCCTAAGCACCCTCCTCTCCTTCTGTCAACTACCTAACAAGAGCAGTGGGAGATGCTGCTGTCGAGCCCTTCTCTACCGACCCAGCCTCAGCAGGTGGACAGGGCACCGGCGGCGCGGACTGATAATGGGATACAGTGAAGAAGGAACTACTCCCCTGGGCCGTTCAGAAATCGGAAAAGAAGTGTTTCCTCCTTCTCTTGCTCCTCTTCCTCGTCTTAATCCTCCAGCTCCTCTACCGTCTCTGCCACCGATCTCATCGCCTCCGTCCGCGACGGCAGAGACGGACAAGTGAGATTGTCTGACACCACGTTTGAGCTTTTATTTTATAATAAAAGTTTCCACTCATGTGCTACACCAATACAACTCAACCAACCACCGTTCATGCCTCATGCAATAATTTAACACCAGGAAGAATATCTGTTTGAAGTTATACAGGGTGTGTGGTTAGGTACATTTCACTTCTCTCTGGTTTCATGATTTGTAGAGTGACGTGAGTGAATTTATGTGATGTCGCATGGGTAACCGTTGTGGGTGATGCTTACAGCTTTGCTTTCCATCCACATTCACCGAGTGGATTGGTGCCAATTTTTAGATGCGACGCACCTCTTGCTCTGAGGCATGTCTCTCCTGCATCGGTGTCGGTGCCGTCCGCACGCCACCTGCGCATGCGCGACTCTCCTCCACTCTTCTCTCCAACAGCTGTGCGCAACGCTCTCACTACGTCGCATTAGCATAACAACAACAGCTGCGCGTGCACTTCGCTCCGCTCGCGTCTGCTCCGGTGCGCAACTGAGCGCATGCGGGCCTCTCCTCTGCAGTCTCCTCTCCATCAGGCGCTGTGAATATAAAGCAGGTAGCACGCTGCGGCGGGTCAGTCAGCGCTCGCTCTCGGTCAAAGAACGGCAACCAGTCTCTCTCTCAGTAAAAGAATGAAAATTACGCCCTTATTCCCGCGTGTGAGAACACCTGCATGTGATGGAATGCATCCTACTCGTTAACTACACGTTTTACCCGATTTAGAGAATCAACCCAAAGGAAACGCCAATTGAACCCCCCGATGCATCGCATCACACCAGGGTTCCCTCGCGGGAAGATGGGCGTACTTTTTTTTCCTTCCGCGACTATCTTGTTTCCTTATCCATGCAGCTTTAACTTTTACTTTCGCTCTATTGTTATGCCATTCGGGTTATGTGTTATTTAAAGCCACGCGAGTGTGTTCTCCGCCTTGCATTCTACACGTTCTGAAAGAGTTCAGGTTTTTGCATAAAGCTGCGCACAGCATAATTCGTGAAGTTTGTTAAGGGTTACTATATATGTTGCTATGTGCAATACATAGCATCCTAACTTGGTACTAGAAACTTTAACACAGCACGCAGGTGTACTTAGGGCAGAATTCTGTGGTCTTTCCTGCAAAACATTTGCTGGGTATTTCTACGTAGGAGTATTACTATACGGCGGGACGAATTGTGAATATTCATGAGCTACACAGCGCGAAAAAACACCAGAAACAAACTAAGAAAAGAAACACACAAATAAACATTCTATCACAATGGCATGGCAGATACCTTCAGCTGTAACACAGCCACGTGTACAAAACAGATTGAAACCCGCTGTAGGCAGGCATCGAAACAAGTAACAAGAAAAATAAGACAAAATAATCACCCAAGAGAAAAGTTCACGATGGTTGCCCAAATAAGTAATCTTATTTTTGACAACAAAATGGACCGGGCACTTATGCACTTATCTCCTTCGCATATTATCAGAGCTGCCTCGATCATCTCTGGGGTAAGTGCATGACCATGACGGCTGATGACGAGACAGTCATAAAACATTGGCGTACAACCTGCCCGGTAACATCAATGACAATGCTGGCTGAGATATCCATGTAAACCGCGCGTTACAATATTATCATGCTCCCGGAATTTGTCATTCAGACATTGGCCCGTCTGTCCTGCGTAAGTTTTCCCGCATGAAAGGGGGATCTTGTAGATAACCCCTTCTACACACTCAAGAAAACTATAGCGGTGATTTTCGGGGTAAACACTAACCGCTTCAGAATTGGGCCTATTTAGTTTACACAGCCCGGACAACGTATGCGGTACAGATAAAAATACCTGAAGATTCACACGTTCAGCAACTATCTTCAATCTGTGTGACACTCCTTGAATGTGTGGCATAACAACAATTTTCTTTTTTATGGGTGACTTATCACTGTTTTCTTTGTTCGTGTTCTTAAGAGACATCAGCAGTCTTTCAGCAAGGGCACTGATCAATCGCGGAGCGTAACCTGCAGACGAAAGACGGGACTCTTGAACAGTAAATCTATCCGATTATGTCACGGGGGCATGAATTTTTTATGACATTTGCCAAACATGTATGGACAATACCCCGCTTAACGAGCTTTGAATGACAAGACTCAAGTGAAAGCAACGGCTTATTACCACGTCGCTCATTCACCAACACATGTCCGGCTCCTTGAACAGACGTATGTCGAGGAAACAAAATGAACATTCAACTGAAATTTCGCGGGTCCGAATCGGCGGGAAAAACAATCTTGAATAATCTCCAGAAATCGTTTTATGGCCTAATCTACACTGATGCAAATGTTTTAAACAATATTTTAAACAACGTACCTAAACACACAGATCACGTCACTTTCTGGCAGACAAGAAACCAGCAACCCATACAATTGCGCCAGCGACAAGTAACTGAACAGTTGAGCATTTGAAGAGCCAAAACAACCATTGCTCCTGTAGGTACGCTGAATCACCCCATTCGGTATACGTTGATAGCGAATACACAGACAACTATTCCAGAAAACCCGCAGCCGTAATACTGGAGGAATTTGGAAACGCCGTATCACCAAAACTTTCCACGGTGGTCCCGACGCAATCCAACATTTGTTTGAGAGGCAATGAAAATTAGGTCTTTTATGTCAATTAAAAAAACGTAAACAATTATTCAAAACGTTCTCTAAGAAAGCTCACAACGTTCTCTCAGTGCTTCGTGTAGAACGGGTCATCGAGAGATAATAATGTCAGGTTCTTTGGAAGAACACAGCGACATTCTTATGCCAACTTCCCTGGTCCATAGTTATGACTTTGAGGGGCCAATCTACTTTATGTGTCTTTACAGTGAACAAAATATCCAGGATGAAGACCTTGCTTTTATGATCTGTTGCTACAACATTGTTATGTTTTAATTGGTACACAACTTCTCGGCAACGTTTGTTACTTTACTTTCGAGTACCCCTTTTGGGAGAACAGCCAACCCTTCTTCTTTCTCGGAGGGAGCACACACAGCGCATTGCTTTGCAGTTACGTCGCCACGCGTTTCACTGGTTAGTTGCGGCCGGAAGAGCTCCCTCTGTACCTGCAGCAGCAACGTTTTTATTTATTTATTTGTTTATTTACATACCTACTACGCCCGTTGTGCATTATAGCAGTGAGGTAAATAATCGATATAAAATAAAAGATTGCGAACTCTTTCAAAGGTTGAAGGGAAAAAATTATTGTAAGAAAACATACAAGGTTTTTATTTAGAAGACATTTGAAAACACTAACGACTGAGCAAAAGCATATCCTACAAGGAGGTCTAACTTTCTGTGCCAGAAATAACCGCGTGAATAAATACCAGTTACACAATTATATTACTGAATTTTCTCGGAGAATGACACTAAGAGAGTTTTTATCGGAAACGTGGGGTCAACCTAAAATTAACGAACACACCCTTCCCCCACCTAGCACTTCAACTCCAGATGTAGATGAATCTTAAGAATTAAATCTGTACTTAAAATCAGTATCAATACAAATATTGCCAACTGAGCAATCAAACAAGCGCAAGAACCTACCTCCGTCGGAAGAAGTTACCCTGAGTAGGCTATCAGCAAGAACCGACATAGCCATCAAGCCATCCCACAAAGGTGGTAGCGTAGTTTTTTTACCCATGGGAAAATACAAAGGTGAAGATCATGGCTTCAGAGCCTCACAAATCAGCCATCTAGAGAAATAATAACGATCACTCACTTAAACTTCATGAAACTGAACAAAAAGCACACAGAACGTTTTTACGTCGTCCAAAAAGTCCACAAAGTCCCCGTAGGATCATTGTTTACTGCCGACATTCCTGGCAGAACCATAGTTTTAAATTATCATACCCCAACCGAAGCCTTAATACTGTTTCTGAATCATTACCTTTCCGAGATTCCGGCTCTTCCTTCCATCGTTCAGGACACCCCCACTTCGTCCGCATAATAAAATAGATAAATAAGAGTGGGCGCCTACCCAGTGGCACCCTCCTTGTTACTCTTGACGTCGCCGCTTTGTATAGAAACATCCTATTTGTCGAAGGAATCGAAGCTATTTCAAAAGATTTATCACAGAACCCGCACTAACATGCGCCAGAAGTGTGCATAACTTTGTTAAAGCTAGTTTTAACTCTCAATTGTTTTGAATTTGACTCGTCTTACTTTTTGCAAGTTTTTGTAACCAGCATGCGTACTCCATTCGCGCCAAGCTATGCCAATATTTTGATCGGGCAACTTGAAGCCACCCTGTTAAGCTCTTTTCCGCATAAACCTCAGGTTTACCTCCGCTACATAGACGACATCTTTGTAATTTCGGAACATGGTCGCGCGACTCTAGAAACGTTTATATCTCATCTCAATTCTTCGCATCGGACTATTAAATTCTCCTGCCAGTATTCTGAAAAAGAAGTGAACTTCCTAGATGCTACCGTCATTCTAGGCAGCACTAAACTTAAAACCACGCTTTTTAGAAAACCTACCGACAGGCAGCAGTACCTAGATATATAAAAGCCATCACCAGAGACACTGCAAGCAAGGCTTCTTTGTAGGGCAAGCTACCAGGCTTAGAAGAGCATGCAGTGATGACAGTGACTACGTAGAGCACCTAGACCAACTCAAGTCCACCCTTATGAACAGGAACCACCCCAAAAGCTCGCTTGATCAGGCGTACCAGCCTGCATCTACTCTCCAAAAGGATGACGTGCTAAACAAACAGCGACAAAACGAAAGCGCCCGGCCACCTGCCCTAATAACTGAATTTTCAAACGCCCTCCCTAACGTAAACAATATCGTGCGGAAATACTACGCCATTTTAACGAGTAAGAAGCGACCAAAAAATACCTTCCCGGAAGCACCAAGGGTTACCTACCGGGGGAATATGAATTTAAATGTTGTTTTAGTACATGCTAAAAGAGGACCTTCAATCGAACCTGTCATAGCCAAATGTTCCCGTCCCGGATGCATGACTTGCAGGCACCTGCAGACAGACTGCATCGTCAAAAGCAAAGCCAGTAATTACGTTCGAAAAATTAATTCAAGTACTATGTGCACTTCACCCAACATTGTGTATATGTTAAACAGCATATAAGCGAAACGAGTCAACTTATGAGCCTACGTTTGAACGGTCACCGGGCAGATACTCTTAGCAAATCCTTCATATCTGTAATACAGCATTTATAACAATCAGGCCATAGTGTTGATGACCTTAAGTTGTATTCCGTCCAACTATAGGTCTCCTATGGACCGAAAATACAGAGAACCCTTTTTAATTCGCAAATTCAACTCAATAGAACCTGGTGGAATTAATGCGTCTAGGGGCAACATAGAATTTCACATATTCACTGGGAATACAGCATTAGGCATTGCCTTGCTTGTACCTTATCCAAAGATAACGACCCCTATCTCTGCTCCTTATGTGGTTACCTACTTTATTTTCTTTTTATTCCTTAGCTTCGAATTTAGTACGCGCACACATCCCTCCATCCTTTGGTCTTTTTTTTTTTTTAATTTATATTTACTCTTTTCTGTCTTTTTCCCTCCGCTTTGTCTTGTGCCGCTAACGCCCTTCCAACTTTATGTTTTTGTTTTTGAGTTTCAGAAAAGGCCTGTACCAGGAATGTTGCTGTTGGCGACACGTGCCATTTGAGTTGTGCGGTTATTGCTTTTGTGTGCGTGGGTGCTTATGCATGTGCTTGAGCGTGTGCATGTGCGCGTGTGCACCTGCGAGCGTGCGTGAGTGTGTGTGTGTGTGTTTCTTCCCTTTTTTAAGTGGGAATGCACTTTATAAGCGACCCCAAACCTTCCACCGCCGGCGGGGGCAGCGTCCGCAGTCCTCCTCTCCCTAGCAACGGCGTGGAGCGGAGAGGAGCGTCGGTAGCAACGGCGCGGTGACGTCACTTCACCACGTGACCACGCTCGCTCCGCCTCCTCGCCGTGGCTGCGCGGGTGCGCGCCGCTCCCCGCACCGCTCCTCGCGCCGTAACGTCATGGTATGACGTCACAGCGCGCCTCCTCTCGCCAGCAGCTGCCGCGCGCCTCTCTCTCCACCGTGACGTCACACTCTCTCCTCTCCCCCTCGCTCGGCTGCAGCTGCCGTGCGCCGCTGTCCCTCTCCCCTTGCGCTCGCCTCCTCTCTCAGCCACCTGGCTCGGCGCGCTCGGCGCGGCGTACCCCCCTATATATGCAGCGATAAACTGCCAGACCTCCGTGGGTCGGCTCGCGCGCGCTCACGGGCGAATGCCAACGGATTTTAACTTTACTCCCCCTCATAGCATCACCCGTGCATTCGCACTTAACCATGTTCACCCTCGGGGAAATGCTTGGGAGTTTTTGTTTTCCCTTGACCTAGTTATTTTGCCCCTTTCCTAACTTTTCTTTTGACCCGGGGCTTGCAGATACTTTCTGATAAGAACTTCTCTCACCACATTTCACCGACGTCATTTTTCGGAAGTGATAGTATCGGGCACCGCCCTGGAGGGGAGTGCGCTATGATGTGTTTTTCTCCTTTCGAGAAAGTGTGGCCACGATTGCGGCGAAAGCTGGGGCGTTTCTCGCTTGAGAAAATGTTGCCAGGACTACGACAGACGCTGACGTTTTTCCGCAATATTGGCCAAACTCCCTAAGTGGGTATGCTTGGCGTGGCATACGTGTGCCGGCCACGCTCGGCGGTCACCGCTACGAATCCACACACGTGCGAGCGGAATTTTTTTGCTTTCTTTAGCTGCGGGGCAATCCCCTAAATCTCAGCCAATTTCACTGAGTGAGTATGCTTGGCTTGAAAAATGTGCGCCGGGGGTGCTGGGCTGTTGCAGAGGAACGCACTCACATGCCCTAATCATTTTCTTGTTTTTTTTTAACTGTGAGGAGGTCGCTGCGAGGGAGGTACTCAAGTGCAAGCGCTCACGCGCGCTGGGCATTATCTTGGTATTGTTACGAGGCAGCACGACAGAGATGAGACAAGCGGTGCGATGGAAGAAGCAATTTACGATACTTACTGGTTTCTAAGCCCCCAATTTTTGCCCGACTTTGACGCCGAAAGTGAATGGGGTGCAGAGATTAAAAAAACTAAGTTACAGCCGCCCCCCCTCTGCGCCACGTATTTTCCCGGCGGCATCTCGAAGAGACTGGCTTGAGGAATAATGATTCATGTGGCAGATAATCAAAAGATAAATAGGTAGAGACAGTCAACCACCACTTATATCCCAAACTCAGTAACCTTCTCTGTACCACTAAAGTCCACTGTGCCGCTTAAGACGCCACTCTAAGAATCCCCCAGCAGGTCTTCTCATGTTCCGTTGAAGTGGTTTGTAATTGAAAACTTGTTAAATTACTTGGGCACAACGACAACTCAGGTCCGCTTCCAAGCGTCCCAATCCCACTTTGCAATGGTTGTTAGAAAAGCGGCTGCGTAGATTCCCGGAAAAACTATTTTCCAATTATCACCCCCAAAAGTGGGAGAGGATAAGTAGGATCGGGAGCAGCTTAGAATTGCAAAAATGTGGTATTTAAAATAAGAAAATTGCCGCCGTGACAGCTCCCGCAAGGAGCACGCCAGAAATTTCGTCGTTGTCGTAATCGTTCTCCGGTCAAAGCGACGTGAGGCATTGCCCACCTGAGTCCCGTAAGCGTATTTTAAACTGTGGACACAAAACTCTGATGATTTGTTAAACAGTATGCTATTAAAGGGCGCATCATTAGGCTTTGCGAACGGCATCTTCAGGGGCCTGAAGTAGTTTGGGATGTCAGGAAAAATTTTGAAGACGAGTACGAGCTATATGTAAACGAAAACATTCTAGTCAGAATTGGAACTGCTTTCTCAAGGGTTCATTTGCCGAAAAATGGCATGCCCCGGGGAGTTTTTATCTGCTCTGTGTTTATTGTGCGGGTGAAGTTCATTCAGGAGGCATCACCACAGTCAATTTCTAGTCCAATGTAAGTAGACGACGCACAATTTTTCTTGAAATATTCAAACACATCTATCTGCGAGCCCGCTTTTTGATAACAAACTTGCTGTTTGGCCTGAAAGCAATGGTCTTACAGTTATTCAACGGAGAAGCCCTTGTGTTTTGTGTTGGAAGAGGCGTGGCATTGGGCTGATAGGTGTAGTCTTTAAAGAAAAGCTCACATTTATCACACACATCAAACAACGTAAACATCAATGATTTAAAACAATCAATACCCTGAGCGTTGTCTCACACACGTCTGGTGGTTCTGAGGAAAAACTTCTGCTGCCTGTTTTACTAGCCTAACAGGTTCACAGTTGACCCATGGAAGTGCTGTCTAGGTTTGAGAAACAAAAAAAGTCCACAAAGTAATGGATCCATTGCTTCATCTGGGACTCCGCCTGTCAAAAGGCGCGTTCCGTACCTGCCTGATGGAAAACCTCTATAGGAAATATAATTCACCTAGAACGGCAGTCAGCATACAGGGACCTGATTTATGCTGTTAGGATCTCAATAATGCCTCACCATCCCTCTAAGTCAATTTTTTAGCATACATCCATAACGCAGCTGCTTTAAAATTGTCCATTCATTTCCGCTCTTTTCTCAGCCAGAGATAAAGAGGAAGCGTTGGAGCATGCTGTATCCTGTTTAGATACCACAAAAACGTCCTGTACAATGTGACGTATCCTTCACACATAGCGAGAACTAACCAGAGCCGAGGTGCGGAATACTGCAGCACTTCTTGTCCCTGCACCAGAAATACAAGTGTGCATATTTTATACCGACGCCTCACAAACGGTCACCTCTGTGTCCTTTACGTAGCATAGACCCCCCGGATTTATCCGAATAAAGCTAAAAATTGGATATCTTGCATGAACAGAATTTACGGCAGGAGATTATGGTATAGTGCGTTTTTGTAAATTAATACTTAAAGCGAAATTTCACAATCAATGCTTATTCCCTGCGTGTCGTGCAGACGTTGTCGCCTCAAAATCTTATGCAAATCACCAAGTCTTTTCCAAACTTCCTCCATTAGTCTATGCTGCTTTGACAGTTTCCACGTAGTGTCAATACTTCCCAATAATGTATTCCCAATAGAAAAACGTCTGCTGATAGGACTGCTCCTGGCGTGCACTTTAAGTCGTATCAACGGCATGTAAAGTCAAGTCAAGTTAATTCTACATCACAATACAGGTGGCAGGAGCTCGGGTAATGGTCGGCGACGATCGAATCTGACTATGTATTGCGGCTTTCATTGTGACTGCCCCTAACATACGTCCAAAGTCGTCCTGTGGTTCTTGCGCTTTTGTCCTGTTTTGAGCTGTGTGCTTTTTGAGGCATATGACATTGAAATACACCAACTATCCTAACTGGCTATTCTCCACTATCACATGGCCTAAATATACCCGCAAATTCGGCACCGCATACGGCGATCCGGTTCCCAGCCGAACCCATCGATCCCCACATGAATGGCGCCCAACTCGGAAGCCGGCAGGACATCGAGAGGGTGCATCTCCAAGAACGTGTATTGGCGTAGCCTGCACCTAACCCAGAACAGGTGACATCACCTGCCTCCTGGTCTGGTTAGCAGCTTTGAAGACACAGTTCGTGTTCATATAATTGCCTTTTATCATCCTCATTTATTCGTACCTTTACATTTGCGCTGCAACAAGATAAACGCTCCGTAAAAATTGACGGCATATCTGCTATCTTTTCTGCGAGTGTTTTGGAATCCCGAATGTCTTCTTCCGTACCTGCAACATAATGCCGGTCTTCTCTGCCCCGCCCCCAGTCTCTTGCGCTCTTCCTCTTCATTCTTTCTTATTCACGACCACACCACGTAGCTTTGGTCCAGCTACTTCAAGTTTCCCGCACTCGCACAGCTCCCGCGCGTCTATTAGAACCTTTGTTAGTGTTGGACTTAGAACGCTGCACCAGGGTAGGATCCGGCGCGGGTTCTTTTTGTATTTTGGTATAAAAGCATTATTCTGTACCCGTATTTTTATGTAGTCGGCGAGCATCCATTTTCTAATAACTGAAGCGAGGCCTAGTACTAGTTATACAATGCTGCTTCTTCTCAAATATTCCCGTGGTTTCTTTTTGCTCAACGATGTGGCGAAGTATTAAGTGTGCTACAATATTTAGTGCTTTGAAGCGATTTTTTTGGTATAAACATTTTTCAGAACTACTTTTTTTTTCTTTTCGTGAGGTGGCTCAGTGCAGGGAGAGTAATTCACTATGATCGTCCCCGCAAAGAAGGAGGCGCTTGCACCTTAATTTCTTCATCACCCAAAACCACCAAAGTAAGGAAATCATCGTATTAGCGAACACTAAACAGAGACAAAGGTAAAAGAGGTGACGAAACACACGAGAACCATCATGCGGCTGTACTATAGGGAACTACAACTTGGGCTCCTCAAGACGTCAAAACATTATCCGCTACTATAGCAACGGTTATTGGTGTTTCACCAACAAGGACCCAAATTCGGGCTAGTGAAAGAGCCATACAAATTTGGAATGGCGGAATTCGTTACCATTGTCGACTGCGTAGCTGGAGGAGACATAGATAGTGCTCAGTCAATGCCGTGTCGGCCGGTAAGTTGCCGGTTTCTTTTGTCTGTATGCCCCCAGTAAAGCAACAGCCCGAGCATAGTTTTTCTGTATATACCCTCTAGAGATAGTACCAAAAAATGTGTTTTGAAGCAAGGCTTTAACTGCTGCAAGAGTAGAAGGAACAGGACAAGCGGTGAAGGCATCACCAACGACACGGCTCGAACTTTGACGTCCGCCTCACGGAAGCGAGAAGATCGATGTAGCACATAATTCCGACCTTGGTACGCCCCGCGACACAAAGCGTCATGGCGCATACCAGGCTGCTTTGGACGACTTCTACATCACCATGTACCATTTACACTGTTAGTAAGCTTCAATGTCAATCCTTTTATGTTTTTTAACCACAGTTTGTTTTGGGGTGTTGGTCGTCTAAAGCAATAAGCCGTTTTCGCGAAAAGTGAACCCGGCAGTAGCTATAAAATGTACTGAAATTGTTTCCAAATGCCAAAACGGCTCGATAACTTTAGCAAGGATGTCAGAAAACTTGAAGCGTACACAGCCGAAATGCTAGAAATGAAGAATATTTTAAAAGATTACTGAATGGACCACAAATATAAGTAGGCAGGAGGCGGTACATCAAAGTGCTAAGGAGAGTCGTGTCATACCCTCCGTGGCTTCATCGAGATTGAGCAGAAACTGCCGCACGAGTTCCGGATGACATCCGAATAAGTACGAGATCTGAATCAAATTAGAGAGGAGCTACTGGGCGCCTTTGTCTCCAGTTCCAGGAAGGGGATGGGGTTGGAGTCGCAGCTGTCAGTGCTCTTCAGTGCACTTTGGCTTGAGCGCTCCGCCTGCAACAACACCGGCGAGGTCTGCCGCTGCAGCCGCTTCGCTGCCGGGCGGAATGGAAGTGCCCACCGCCATTTGTGGTGATTTTACCGAATGTTTTGGTTTACACCATCTCTACATTGCGTGCCTTTTTAGCACTCCTTTCTATACCGACCCTACGACACGACGGGGCCGCCCAAAGTGCCTGGAAAGTACGCAAGAAAATACAAAAAACTTTCCGAAAGCAAAAACAAGTGTTCTTGCTCAGACGGCATCGTCTCAATATTTTACGAGGTTTTCGCAAAAAAAGCAGTGTATTAACAATCTCCTCCCGCAAGAATTTTGTTAAAGCGATGAGTATTAGCTGCGAAATCGTAAATCAAAAACCGCGTATTCTCGTCGCACCGCGTTTCCTCCTCCTTTCAACTTACTCTCCGCTGTTGACGACGCGACCCTTCCCTCCCTGATGCTGCGCTCCCCACAGGTGACGTACTTCCGCTATTGCGCTGCTCAGACTGTCGTCTGCTACGGGCAAGCTTAGGGAGCCTAGGGCAAGCTTTGTTGACACCATGAATCCCGAACTCCGCTCAAGGCTGGAGGAAAAGCGAACGAAAAAAGAAACGCACGCCAATCAACGAACGCCCGCGCAGCGCCCCTGCCGTGGTTTGAACCGTTGCGACACCGACCGGAGCGGGCGGAAACTATAATGGCAAACTGTTCACATTGCGACGCAGTGAAACATCCCCCTCGCGAGGGGCACGATCAAATGCAGAGCATTTCCGGGGGCGCAGGACTTTAAGTAGTTTGCGTTACGTTAATGTTGTTGCACTTGTGGCAAATGCTGACGAGAGAGCGCTCGTCAGCAGTAATTTGAATGAGTCAAGGATATAAGGCGCGTTCGTAGCCTCCCATTCTGTGTCGGCTTTGTGGCAAGTGGGTACAGCACCATGTACATTGCGTTCCACCCGCAGGGTTGCGGGATCGAAACCAGGCGCCGGATAGTATTTTTTTTATATAGTGTAGGGGGAGGGGTGCGGAGTACGACTACGGACGCCTACGGACGTCAACGCGGGTGACATCGTGAGTTACTGAAATGCTTTGCATTTAAAAATATACCCCATTCTGGTTACGGTTTTAAAAAACTCCGAGTGGGTTGGTCTCTTGCTTTTGGTCGTAAAGTCTTCTCGTTCCATACCCCCCCCCCCCCCCCAAACCAAAAAAATGAATACTTTATCAGCCGCAACAGAGAACTGCTCAGTCCGATTCGTACGGACCGACTACAAACTCTCGTGTTGATCATAGATGGATGTTTTAAAACACCTGTTCTCAGTGTCCCACTCAAACATGGAACCTGCTGCTTCAGGGTACGTCCTATAAGTACCACTGTGCATCGAAAGAGGGCGTACTGCGACTCCCTAGAGATTGGCTCTATGCAAACTGTCGTCCGTCAAATAAATCCAAGAACAGGCTTCCATCAGGTCGACCAATCATCTTCCCCCTGCTTCACATATACAGAATAAGGCAAACAGTAATAGTACAGCTTGAACCCGGTTACTCTCAAATGGCAAGAGTAATGTTGCTGCGTGCACTTGGACCACCCATTGTCTTTGCCAGCGATGTCCGATGTCTCCCTTATCCTCGGCTACATATGTGCATTTGCTGAGTCGGATGATTGCCGTTTCCGACTCTACCAACTTCAATTTCTACCTTGCGCGGATGTAGTCACCGTCATATACGCCCAAGGAGGTTAAATAAATTTAACCTCCTTGTGTACGCCTACCGGTCACACGTGTTGAAGAAAGTGGGCTGGCACGTCTCTTTTCCCGCTTCTCCGGAGCTGACGTGTACAAAATATATGTTATCGGGGAGGCCATGCTTATTTTGTGTGAATGTAAATATTTTTTAGGCTTGGGGGTGGTTGCCACCACCGCTACGAGAAGTTTTCTATCGCCCAACCTCCAAAACTTGTAAACACGTTAATACAAGCTTATGTAGATGCTCGTGATCATGTAGAGGTGGTGATACGTTTCGGCACAAGAGACGAGTGAAGGTTTCAGCGATCTGTTGTCACAAGCTAAGTGGCTCTCTCTCTTCTTTCGACCATAATGTACTGGATACCCACACAGGCGGAACGCCTTGCCATGAGTCTGCTCCCAACGGTGCTGCATTCGAAAGAATAGACTGATGACAGTCAAACAAGCAAACCGGGAAATCATTCAGGCGGTTTCGAATCCATATTCTGCCTCATTGCAAGTGATGCAAAATTTTAGATCCTAGATGCTACCTGCTCGTTACTGGGAATTTTTTGTGACGTTTCTGTTCAGAAAGGTATGTGAACTGTCCTGGACCGAGATAGCTAGAAACAAGCAAGCAAGATATTGCACGCACAACTACTGCTTAGTCGCCGCTCAGGGCGCGAAAGCAGAAAAAAGAACCAGCAATACAATGGAAGTGAAAATTAGAGTAAATCAGCTTTTACTGGCACAAAAGATTCCGACGTGGTGGGTGGGGCCCTGAATATGCAGATGATTTTTCCCGCACGAGCGACGAGTTCCTTATGGAGCTGGAATTACGAACTGCCTAACCCCTCCGTCCACTGGTCATGGGAATAAATGGAAAACGTTGTGTGCTATGCCCAAGCATGTGCTCTTGGGTGCCCATTTTGGGCGTTCACTGCGCCCCTTTCACACCCTGTGGTGGCAGAGCGGGGTTGAGTAGAGCAAAGGGTGTACGTACGTGACTCAGGATGGCTGTACTGGGTATAAACGCGTTTGGAGTTGACGCAAGCGACGTTAAACCCTCGGAGTAATGGATGAATCAACGGGACCATGACTGTGTTACCTCTCTGAACGTGAGGACACTATACCCGTCGATCGGATCCTATAGAGGATTTCGTACGCCTGAATGACGAATGCTGTGGTTGAAGTGTGGGGCGTGTTCATTTCTCGAAGTGCTTTCCGAGTGGGAACCACTGCAGTTAGACCGTGTGGAAAGGTGAATTTAAATAGAAAATTTCTTGTGTAAGCGGAAAAATGAGCCCTTTGGCACTTCCTCTCAAGATCGATTAAGAAGCCACCCCATTCACCTTACGGTAGAACACTACTTGAGTATACGAAACAGAGAAGTTACGAGGCCCTGAAATGAACACATCCCGCCTCCTGCCGATCACGTGGAAAACGCCAGCAGGCACGACGAGGTGGGTGCCGCGAGAAACCGAGCGTCTGCCGTAACGTAAACAGTAGCAGGTCGGCACTTCGCATCTTCGCAGTCCAACTACTTCGGCATGATGGGACTGGCAACCGAACATCTGTTGGATAAAGAAAGATGCCTCAATTAGCAGTAAAAATAGCACAGAGAGAAATGGACTTGCGTTTGATCAGCGATATTCACGGACCTGGGATAACTACTTAACGTTTGATTCTTTGCAGAAAATTATGGCTTCACACAATTTCAAAACCAAATATTTTAAATGTGGCCTGCTCCCGAAAAAGGAGCTGACAGCTGTAGAGAAAGAATTTCACCCTATTTTGCGGGCAAAGTTTTGTCGCAACACATAGCTAGTGCTCTTTTATGCGATAAAAGAACGGAATTTCAGTACTCAAGCTGATTGTCGCGCTACGTTTTTGTAAATAAAATTTCTTCCTAATCCTGCATGGAGGCTACCCCCTTTGGGCTGTGATTTGCAAATCGATGCGTTAATTACGTATCAAGTTAACAGTTTCTTGACGACAGTGTTTAGAGCTAAATTTTTAGGTGCATTAACCTTCACTGGCTCGCCTATTTTTCACCCTACTGCATGTGTATGGTGTGTCGTATGTAATTTGTTCTGTGATACTTGTAAAATGTGGCTTTATCCACTTCTTCAGGCTCTTAACATCATAGGTTTGTCTTTAATTGCAAGAAAGGGTGCACCTGCGGTCAGGTTATCCGCTCTGCAAGCATAAACTTGTAAATCTGTATTTTGGCTTTTCTTTTCTTTTTTGAGTTGGCACTTGAGAAGATAACGCAATGCCGTTAACTGAGAAATCTGCGAATTTTGTTTCCACAAGACCGGCTAATATCGTCATACGGAGTACTAGCAGAAGGTAACATCATTGATAAGGGCATGTATGTAGAACATCATTAGCAACATACAAAACGCTGGAACATGCGCTCTCTGAACATCTGCGCAGCTCACGGTTACGCTGCGTGGTTTCGGTAAATATCTGAACAGAGAGCAGGGAAACTGATGATGGGCGAATAAGCTGTAAACGAAACGAACCGAGGATCAGCCATTTTGTTTGTTCGTTTCCTGTACAGTGGCTACTTCCCTTGTGAACATTAGTGCTTTCCGTTTGTACATGTACTAAGAACTTCTGTCATCCGAAAGAGTTAGTCACGGCCAAAATTTTACGTGGCGTTGTTAGAGTGTAACGAAAATTTATAAATTGAAAATATTAGGGTTAGACACCCGCTGTTGCGAATGAGTCCGGAAGACCAACTAACTTAAACGACCCCTGACGAATTGTGGGGTTTAAACCGCCGCTGCTACAGCTTGGCTAGTACACGCGCTGTAGTGGAAGGGTCCATATTAATTTTGACCACTTGGGGATCGTTAAACAGCGCCACAATCTCGACACAGGTGCGTGTTTGCGTTTAGCTTCCATCAGAAAAGCAGCCACCGAGGATGGAATCCAGCCAGCAGAACGCTAACGCGGCGGGTTACTTAAACGTCTAGCTAAGAATTTTGTGGTCACAAACGCTGTATTGTGCTCTATGGTTTCCCTGCACTCTCGGGCTCCTTTTATCGGCTTTCTTATTTGCAATGGGCGAAGTATTTATTGCTCACGACTGCCGTTTAACGTCCCTCTAACTTTGTTCCGCTGAACGTTCCAGAAAGGCTTGTGTAAAGCGCGCATTCTGCCTGGATTGTCCGAAGAAGCTGTATTGCGTTGCTGAATCGTCCGACGTTCTACGATATTCTTGTTAACTTCATATCACGGTGATATTTTAAGCAGTTTTAAGGGCTTTTGACAAAACATGGTTGGACAGATTACCCCGTTTGCGAAGGGAACGGCACAGCAGTTTGAAATCCTCATAGATGCAAGAAATCGATCAGGAGCTCACGCTTACTACTCGGTAAGAGAAAAATGTCTTTTTTTTGTTTTCTGGACGAGAACCTTGTTTTACTGTGCAGTGTAGACAATTTGAGAAAGGTTTCGTGATCCTTGCTATCACTATTGGCCTGTTTAGTGTCCGCAAACTTCCAAAAAATGTTTTACTACACCAATTTTGTTGCAGAATCACTGTAGAAACACAATCTTTTATTTTCTCCGGCTTACTTCGAAAGAAGGCTTTAAAGATGCCGCATGGCTTTAAGTTTACTTCACAGCAGCTTGCCGTATACTTTTGTCGGATAGGTAATGCAATTTGTTTTTTTCGAAATTTAGCATATTTTCAACCAACTGCAATTCTCTGAAGTGGCAATCCCAGCATTATTTAGGGCAGGGCAGCCGTCTCAATAAAGTTGCCTCTCCCCCTCTCCTGGTGTTTAAACGAACGTGTATTTATTATCATTAATCAGGTAATAAATTTTTTTGTAAAGCAAACATTTTCGCGCCAGTCATTATTAACCTTAAAATTATCATCATCATCATGATCACCACCACTGAAAAAGGGTCCCAATTTTCCACCCCCCCACTAGTGCCTAGTTACAAATCTTCCCCTGAATGTAGTGCGCTATAGTAAAACTGGGTGCGAACATTAGCGTAAACCCAGTCTCTGAGCTTATGAATGATAACATTCCCGTATAACGTCTAGATGCATTAAAGGCACCATTTATTCAAAACAAATTAAATTTTTAAAAATGCTTGCTGCCGAACCATCGAGAAGCGCATTGGGCAGCATACGGCAACTTTCTGCGTTGTACCTTGATCAATAACAGTTTAAACAAACTTCATTATTGGCAATTCAGCAGCTGTCAATTAGATCGCATGCCACAAAGTAACGCGTGATGAGTGTTGTCGATATTTGTTTTCATTCGGTGGCTGAAAAAAATATTTTTCTGTTCGGCCGAGCTAGCCATTTTTCGTCGCTGACGAACAACGTTGCAAATCTTAGAGCTGGCTTTTATAAAGCTCTCTCTTGTTTTACAGACAGGCTACGATTCTTCTAAAGAGCGCTTTGAGCTAAAGTTTCCAAGCACATTTAGAAATTTTGACACCTTTATTGTGGCATTCGAGTTCTTCTCCGACGAACGCAAGTAAGTAACCTTAAACGTGCCCCTTACTTTGAAAGACACGCACGAATATATTGCAAGTTGCGGCATCTTCGTTGTGTAGTCACTCCAGCAACAATTTGCCTTCAAGAAAAGAATATTCAGAAGGTGGATTGGGAAAACACAAGAATAATTATGAAGAGCGTACATGCGTCATTTGAGGTCGCACACGACAAATTATTGGTGCGTGAGTTCAGCAGAGTACCTGCAAACGTGCTTGGGGAACTACAATAAAAAACATAGCCTTGCGACTGAAAATAAATAGAATAAATTTATAGCAATGAGGAATAAGCATGCCGTAAACTACCCCTGTAGCTTACGGCATGTTAGGATATGAAGCCCTTAGGATATGAAGCCCTCGAAGAGGTACAAGAACGTAATTACCTCGGACCGATGGTTAGATCTGACCACAACCGCGAGAGAAAAATCCGGAGCGGAATAGGCATGGGTTGGAAAGAACTCGGCAAGCCGTCTCAAAGTAATGGAAGGTAAGCTACCTATCTCACTGAAAAGAAAAATACACATCCAGTAACTACTGCTGGTGAACACATACCGATCTAAAGAAAGCAAACGTACACCGACCAACGACCCACAGAACGAATAATGATAGGAGTAACCCTTCGGGACAGGAAACGAGCTGCATCGTTCGGGGAACGAACTCGAGTTGATGATATCTTAGTTTAAGTAAAGAAAAATACATTTACTTGGGCTGACTATACAGCGAGACAAATCGACAACCTTTGGACAATGAGGGTAACAAAGTGTATACCAAGAGTTGGATCTAGAACAACGGGAAAACCAATGACAAGATGGAAGCATTAAATACGGAAATTCGCTGGCCAACAGTGGACTCGAGCGGCGCAGGAAAATAGCTGCCGGAAGTCAATAGGAGAGGTCTTCGCCCTGCAGTCTCCCTGAGTAGGCTTCTGATTATGATAATGAGTGGCCAAGATGGGTCCAAACGTCATACCACGAGCCCTTGAAGAATTAAAAACAAGAACACTAGCTATGCTGGGTGGTACTGAGGAGGTTTTACTATAGTAACTTTGTCTACTGGCTTGCGTATATGTTACCCGCGGGCAAGATCCTCTTTGTCCGGGAGGGATTTGCTGCTACTCGACGAACTGGAACTTGAAGCGAGAACGCCGGCTGCTGCACGTTCTGAGGCAGCCGTTTTCTTTTGCTTTCAACCCCACTAGTACATTGTGCGCTGGGATCCTCCTTTCATCCCGCTGTTCTTCCTCCAACTGAACAACACTAGTCACTTCTATAGCCAGTTAAAAGAGCAACTGGTGATAACGGCAGCCGCACCGTACCGTGGCGAATGCGCACTGTATGAATGAGGCATTGGTGGTGGAGAAGGGTAGAAAACCTATCAAAAAGGCGCTTATTACGGTGAGGAGTAGCCACAGTGGCATGACGAGTAAATTCATTACACCACAGACAGAACCTGCGGGATTTAACATGTACAACTTCGGTGCAAAAGCATTCAATCACTGCAGTTCTAACACAGGGAGTAAGCGTCACAAGTCGCGGCGCCACGCACTAGGTCACAGGTTCCAAACAGCAAGGTTGTTTTGGCAGTTTATCATAAACAGTGTGGTAGTACTCAAAGCTAACCACTGGAGGTCGCTACATATAACAGGAAGAACCCGTTTTGCACTTACCTCAAAAGGAAGATATTCACTCTGAAGCGTTCCAGTGTTACATCTTCGTAGAATAGCACAGCGCATAGCGGGGCGTTGCATGAATCATATTCAGGGAGCAGTGGCGTAGCCAGAATTATTTTTCGGGGATGTTAATTGTGTCGGTTAATTGCTAAAGTTTCCCGGTACTGTGCTTGTGGTTTTCTATGAACGCCACAACTTGGAGCAATTTGTGTTCTAATACGGCTTTTTTCGTTGCGCAAATCGAACACGGGAAAGCCCTTCTCTAGTGGAGAGCAACCGTTCAGTCCTTATACTTGGCAGCATGCGGGGGGTTTGCAGCTAATACGGCGGTACTCGGGAATCTGTCGAAGGTCACGCGTGCGGCCAGAAACACAGTCGCGGCGGGACATAAATCTCTCCACGGATGCACCGCGGACCGCGATATGGCGCGAACGTGACATCCCTTTAACAAAGTGCAACATGCCACAAACGTGTTTTGGAATGTGTAGTTCGCAGAAGTTATTTATTTCTGACCCTTTTGAAACCACCTCAGTAACCGCGTCATGGCGCGTCACGACTTCGTTAGCTCTTTTTCTTCTCGCGGCTTTCGGTGCAAATGTTTTTTTCGGGAATCGCTCTCTGGGATGCGTGGGGACATGGAGAATACTTGCAAACATGTACGGGTAATGTGCGGATTATGACCGCCGCCGCTTGACTGCCGTGCGGCCTATCAGCAGCCATAAAAGTGTATTACAGAGTCCTCCGCAATTTATTCGGTTTCCTCCCATTTGGAGCCGTAGTTTCGCCAACGAAATCAATGTGTTTTTTGTTGAAGGGAAGAGAGAGCCCAGGGGGTGGTTTTCCACCTCCGATCTGCGATGTTTCTTTGTCTCTCGTAAATCAGTTGTAAGTACTTGTTATAAGTTGAAAATATTCGTGGAGTACACCATCCTCAGCTATGTCCCTCTAATCAACGAGGCATATTCAACATGCACCATTGATGGACTGTGCCCCTGTAAGTACTCAAGATGGCGGACCGGTTAACTGGGGGTGTTATACATCGCAGGTGTATAAAACGAAAACTAAGAGGTCCTGAGCACCACAGCTTCCTTATTTTTGTTTTTACATCATGGTATATTGATTCGGCGTGCAAATATTATAGGTGGGAAAAGGGGGAAAGGAAAGGAAGGGAGCGCTGCGACACTCAGAAATTTCGGACGTGCTCACACACCAAAACACCCCCACCCTCTATGGCTACGCCCATAAAAAGAGGGCTAATATACTCATTAATTTGTGCCCCTGAAGTGCCTGTCGTTCTTTCTTATTGTGTTCCAGTTTAACCAGCTCGATGTTCCTACGGAAGGCAAACGCTATTGACACATACATCCAGCTTTCTTTTTCCGACCTGTACGAATTTCTATATATCTATGATAACAATACCATTTCCACGAAAGTAAACGAAATAACTTCTCCGGTCAAAGGGTTTCACGTTCTTGAGATTTCACCAGCAACTACGACTTTCGATGTGAGTATGCAGGAAGCTGGCCTTTTTATCTTAATTTATCATCCGCGAAATTTTACGGGTGAACCCGGAGATGCGCACCTGCAGTCATTGTTCACTAGTTCAAACTGTCATTGTTAACTCTGAGTGTCCGCGCGTGTGCTTGTAGACCCGGTAACTTTTTTTCCTAGCCTCACTACATTTTTCTTAGGACCTTCAGTATACGTTTCCCTTTCGCTCTATTTCGATGCACTTACGTTTATTTGTTCTTTCCAGTCAGGCGAACGCGTGCTCCCTCGATAAAGAGCCCATTGTTTTACATAGCGTTGCACACATTATAATAAACTCTTTTTGTTATGTATTATGCGTGTCGTTCCGGGTGCACTGCGTGGCCCGTACTTCCTGCTACTCTAATTAGCACCGAACGCACGCATACCATCTGCAGAGTCATGTCAATCATGTCAATGGTAGCCAGTAATTATTTCTGCCACTGCAATCTTTCCTCCGATCCTTTTGCAGGACATTTATTGGTTGAAACTATCTTTATTGTACTAAATGTAGCGGGTACGTAGCAATGGGAAGAATTGAGTGAAAAAATTTTGCCTTGGAACAATCTTTATTTCCGTCCGTGTCCCAAAAACTCAATGCATAGATAATGCTTAAAATGGTTCCGCTTGTTTCAGGTCTTCATTGATGGCCAAAGGTATTTTGATGCCGAAATAGTCAAGAGAGATAAAGAGGACATGATTCATTTTTACACAGCGTACCCACCCAAAGCACAGTTTATTTTTTGGGAGACCCACTATACGTTCAAATCAGTGTTCATCACTTTTTCTGTAAGCAAATGAATTCTCTTTGAAGTTTCGGTAAACGCAATAGAATGGAATCCCACTTTTTGTGAATACAACGTATTTTATTGCGGAGCATTGACGTTGCTGAGGGCTTTATCCTGTTGCTACGCTCCTTTCTGTGGTGTTTCTGTATGCCTCTTACTGGCTTTGGTGTAAGATATTTAGATTGTAAGCACGGTGTTTGCAAAACCGTGATGACTAAAGGTTCACTGCATTGGAATAAGCAAACTCCTATATTCTACATGTAAACCTGTGTAACTAAACATTTGGTTTACAGAAACAATAGCCTTTCTTTTTTCGCCTCTATGTCTATGTGAATACTCGCATTTCTCTGCACATAAAGAGAACTGTATAAATGTAGTAGGATGCATGATCCGCTTTTGTTAGCTACTACTCTGGCCGACAACCCGTAGGTTATACGTGAAGAGCCACTGAAGTGGGAAAGTGAAGTGCAAACAACTTCACAAAAAGAAGGTCCACAGCATCAAAGGGTCTTCGTACTGATGTCCATGACACAAGGTCCAGTCGCTGGAGTTAACGCGCGAAACTTACATCAAGGTCACAACAGTTACACACATCAGTCCACCTTTGCACTCGCGTCTAGGACTGATCGTTGAGGCATATGTTTAGCCGTACCACCTAGGCTCCGCCAAGCCCTCTGACTTCCCAGAAAACTGAGAAGTGTTAAACGTGATCAAGAGACGATACACCATTGCACGGCATTATTGGCGACCTTGAATAAATGAGCCCACCAATGCCGGAGGAAAGCTTCTTCCACCATTGCGGGCAATTTATGCTGCAAATGCTCTATTACCGTTTGTAAAAGGGCCGTAGGGTGTGCGTTGCGCTCTGCGGTCGTGCCAGCAAGGCGGCTGCACCTCACTTGCGCGGAATAACAAAGCCACCCACACACCGCCGAGACCAACGAATCGGTCTCAAGATTTCGTTTTGGCTCCCTGCCTAAACTGAAAGATTCTGCTCAACAAAACTCGGAATGTAGCGGCCATACGACACTCAAAAATAGCAAGCTGTAAAGTCTCAGCTTTCCCGCATTGTCGCTACCGCGTCGAGAGAACCACACCAAATGTTCAAACGCGGGCACACGTCCGATGCCCTCTCCAGCCAAGCACCAACCCGAAATTCCGAACGTCTGCAATTTGCACCTCAGACATCAAATGTTGCCGGCAGGCCCCGCACACTTCTTTTTGTCGGTTATCAAACTGTCCAATAGCCCATTTCCCCTCATATCTTAGTTGCTGATGTGGCTCTAATACCCAAATATGGGTTGCTTGATTGTAAGATTCTTAGTGTTTTAGCAATGTAGCTATAAAAAGTCAGCGGCTACCCTGCTGTAGGTCCGATGATGGGCTCCTCATGCAACAGCGCGCAAGCACTGCCCCAGAAGTAGCGAAGCATTGCCTGCTTGGCGTACACATTGTCATGCTTAAGCTCCCCAACACAGCTCAAAATAAAACACTTGACAGCGTGTGCAGGCATAGCAAGCCCTACGTTGTGCTGGGCAGACGCAGCAGAGCTCGCACTACATACTCGGTCTGCAGCCCATAAATTTTTTTCCAATCTACGCCGTGAAGGTGGTTGGAAAGCAAAGCTTTAAACGACACCTACAACATTTGACCAAGCGACGTCACTTGAATTCGCACACGTGGCTCTACAAAGAGTGAAACCAGAGATTCTGCCAGCCATTAGCTGGAATTTGCGGGGGCGCCGTCCCGAACACAGTAGCATTGGAGACGGTCGGGCTACAGCGGCGCACGCCACTGCTGTAGCCCGGCCGTGCGTCCGCGGAAAGGAAATGAAGAGGAGCGTCTTTCGAAGCCTGAGTAAGGCGATACTAGCCTTCCTGATATGCTATGTTGGTGCTACACCACCAAGTGACACACGCAGAGACACCAATACAATTTGTCACTTCAGCTTAGTGGTTCCGATTTATGCCAACATAAACTAGTTGTTTTTAATAAGTTTGAAAATTTTTAGAAAGCTGAGAGAACTATTATAATCGCTATTTATCAGATACATTTGTACCTTTCCCATGTTGTAATACCTCTTAAAATACAACAAAATTGGTATTCACCGATTTAAAAGCGGAGTCCCATTCGTGGCAGGGAGTGCGCAAAAGGTAGCGTTTTTACACCGGCCCGACGTCTGCACGTGGTCTCTACATTTTGTCCCCCCGCCTCCTGCAAAACGACCCTGAACGTATCTGTGCCGTACGCCCACGTAATTACATCGGGCCCAGGTTACCCAGAAGGTGCTGTCGAAAAAATTAACCATGCTGCGCGAAGAAAGCGCGCAACGGACGCAAAGCGCCAAAACAATCCCGAAACAACTGTCGCTAAAGCAGACGAAAAAGCCGTCACGCCAACGAGCCCGCCCGTAGGAACGCTCATCTGCATTCGGAGAACGCTGAGTAATATCGCCCTATTGCTTAGCAATCTACACTGTGCTCCGTGAGGGAAAAGCACCTCCCATTTCCAGCCGCGTTGGGAGTTTCCTATCCCGGATGCCACGAAAAAACCGCTGGCGGGTAGAGGTAGAAAGCGTTGCTTTAAAGAGCCGAATCTGGTGGCCAGCAGACAATAAGTCCGCGTGGTTGCCGAGCAACTGCCGTCACCTACAAGAGCACCACCGACCCAAAGTGCATAACAACACACCTTTTTGGGAGAGACATCCTGAATGTTGACGCTGTAGCTACGCGCTTGTCGGCCGTGACTAACCGATCTTTCCACGTCTCACGAAGAACCTCTCCATACATGGTAAAAACTACACCTATCACCCTACTCTCCCCACACACTTTACGCAAACATCCAGGTCAGCAACTGGCGACCAAAACCGTAGCGCTCTGGTTTTGCCCTTGTTCAGCAAGGATAAAAATTGAAATCTGAAATAAAATAACTGTTGACAGGTATTAACGCTTATTCCAGGGTAATTGGGTCTGCTTAAGAATTCGTAAGTTGCCATAAAAATAAATGAAGCATTTGCAATGTTAATCGCTTCTCAGTACTTGATACTACGGTATTACTCCCCACAAGAAAACAATATTTAAAACACGAATAAAATATGCATTGTACAAAATCAACTTACTTATTGTTGGCAATAGAAATACTTGGCGAGAAGTAATGCCGTCAGTTCCTGACAATTTCCTTCAGATACCAGTTGCATGGGCATCCCAAGACCTTGTACGTGTAAACGTAACACCAAGAATTTTAAAGCTGTCAACATACTTAATGATACCACTCGTAAAAAAGTGGTGGAACATGTAAACGTTTGCCGTTATCGCGGAAAATAGTGTTTTGTTTTTATTCACTAATTTTCAATGCATTACAATAGGACCCCTGGGAAACGAGACCAAAATGCTGCAGTCATGGGCATATATTATGCACTTTTCATGACCACTGATATTTGAAATATCATTTAAAAATATTTAAAAGAGGAGTGGCCCCAAAGTACTACTGTGTGGAACTCCATGCGTTATATTTTGATTGATTGTAGGGTTTAACGCGCCGACGCAACGCAGGCGATGAGGCGCGCCGTAGTGGAAACCTCCGGATTAATTTTGACCCCCTGGGGATCTTGAAGGTGCGCCGAAATCTTCTATACACGGGCGTTTTTGCTTTTCGTCTCCATCAGGAAAGGGGCCACGTAGGCCGGGAATCGAAACCGTGACCTCGTCCTCACCAGCCCAACGCCATAGCCACTGAGCCACCGCGGCGGGTCCATGTGTTATACTTAAAGCATCTATGGGGCAGTGGTTCATTTGAACATACTGTTTCTGAGAACCTAGAAAAGGCCTACTCAGGTTTGAGTCATGACGTCGTACGCCATAGTGTTCCACATTTGTAAATAGCAGATTATGATTAAGGAATTGAAGGTCTTGTTGACGTCTAAAATATTCAGATTTAGAGTTTCTTTTGTCGAGAAAAGCATGTTCCACCGATTTAGTTTATTTAACGTGTATTGACATTTTGTTCTTACGGACTGGTTGAGAAACATTTATGAAGACTCTGATGAATAACACGTGAATACCGCTGCGAGAAAAATGGAGGCAGTGATATTGGTCGGTTATTACAGAGAATAAATTTACCGCCCTTTTTGAATATCCCGCCTACTCTTTCAAGCGGCCTACCGGCGGGAAAGTGTCCTGGGCTAGTGCATTATTATTTATGCATAAGGTAACAAAGGTGCAGTGTTATGAACACATAAATTAAAGCACGAATTGGAATGTTTCAAGCATCAGGGATATTTGTAACCTATGAACTACGAATACTTTAAAAAGTCTGTCTCTAATTGTTGGTTCAAAGAAAAGTGATTCCGCAAATTTATCACCCCAAAATTAAAGTACTCCTTAGTGCAATAAAAGGAGGGGAACAGCGCAAATTTGACAGACACTGCGCGTGTCGTCTCCTTCTTCTCGTGTCTGTCAAATTTGCGCTGTTCCTCTCCTTTTAGTCATGAACCAACATGCCCAAGCCTGAGTCCTTGCAAGATCCTTAGTGCAGTTACCTACAGCTACTACGGAAGAGAACGCTCTGGCCAACGGTGAACCTTCCAATTTCTTTCCCTCGATAGTTAATAGCGTAACAGCTTCACCATACTTGTTTTTATTCAGAATCGCGTTTAGTCGCGGCTATTTTTCTGAGGGGGGGGGGGGGGGGGGGGCGGGTGAACGGGGTGAATTACGGGGTGAACGTTGGAAGTTACGAACGAACACCTAGACACTGAGGCACCAGTACATGCTTACTGCACGCACTACGCCAGCCATAGCTGCACAGCGGATTGATTGATTGATTGTAGGGTTGGACGCCTCAGCGCAACGCAGGCTAAGACGTGCGCATCAGTGGAGGGCTTCGGATGAATTTTTACCACCTGGGGATCTTTAAGGTGCGTCAAAATCTCCTACACACGGGTGGTTTTGCTTATCGCCTCCATCAGTAAAGCAGCTGTCGCAGCCGGGAATCGAACCCGCGTCTTCTTGCTCAGTAGCGCACAGCCTGAACCATTGTGCCATTGCGGCACATGCTTCTTTTATATTATTAGCGTAGATAGGCGGAGGTTATCCACGATTTACACGTATTTCTACTAGGTTGATATTCGAGATAGGAAACAAATCGTGTGATAGCGATAAGAAAAATGTGTTAAGTGCGCTGTAAGTGGCCTCAGCTGATGTCTCCTTCTAGACTGCATCCAAATGAACCATTTCAATACTGTGCCTTTAGCAGGTCTAGTGTTCTTTCACAAATTGGGTGACGGCGGTTTTTATGATGAAATCTACGAGCACGTGCTTTTAAATGCGTAAATACAGGAGAAGGTGATTACCGATACGAGCGACAAAACAGTGAGGAAAAAGTTCCAGGGGTCATGTTCACTTAGGTCCTAAGGTGTTTGTTACGATAGCGTTACTTCAGCATGAAGGGTACTTTCTTATTTGGAGTACGTGCATGTACCCTTTATATGTTTCAATGTAGGTCAGAGACAAGCGCTAGAACAGCTTCAACAAATTTTAATATCTCCGGCGAAGCAAAGGTGGCTTAGACGTAGGTTGCATAGACGTTTTTGTGGCTTAAGTTGGGGGCGCGAAAGGTTGTGGCTGCGGTGTGTTGGGCAGTTTGAGCAAGATGACAGTGTGAGTGGTTCAAAGTATTTTTTGCAGTGTCCTGGCCTGGCTGAGTATATTTGTTTTTATAACACACATATCTTTCCATATGTCCGGGTTGCGCAGAGAGCGGGTGTTTCCCATATTTAGCACAGTTTCATTACTCTCGCTTGTTTCCTACTTAACTCCCTCGTCGCCCCGATATGTGCGTTGATTCGTATCCTGTGCACACTTTCCAATCAGTCGTAGTTCCGATCCTCGTGTGGCACGGGCAATATTTGTGCTTCTAGTTGCAGGTTGAGGAGACGGTCTGAATATTTTTATAAATGCGCATGCATTTCTTAGTCCGGGGTTGTCGTGTTCCGTCGGCGTGCGCCTGCATTCCTCCAGCGCGAGCGCACGTGAGCGCGCGCCTCGTAGTTTTGCCTTCGTCGTCGTCGTCGCCGTCTCGGCGCGGCGGACCCGCGCCGCTACAGTCTTTTTAAATACGAATGCATTTCTTAGCGGGTGGTAGCTCGGGCGGGAGTAGCGGAGGGCAAGGGGAGAAGAGGAGCGCGCTCGGGAGGGCGCTCGCATCGCGGGAGGGCGCTCGCATCGCGGAGCTCCGGCGGAGTAGCGGGGAGTGAGTGGAGAGGAGGAGCGCGCACGGGCGTGTGAGGGCGCTCGCATCGCGGAGCTCGGCGGGAGAGAGAGCTCGCCCGCGGGGCAGGCGTGTTGCGCGGGTCTCTCTCTCCTCTCCGCGTACCCTCTCTCCGCTCGCTGCGCTCGGAAAATGTATATAAATGCAGTGGAGCGCACGCCTCTCTCCGTTACTGCTTGCCGCAGCGCACTCATCGGTGCACCCAATGCATTCGCATTTCCGCACGATCTCCTTCGGGGAGGTGGGGGGAGTTTTTTGTTCAGGGAAGTCTGGCAGTCATGGAAAGGGCACAGGGTATGCGAGTTTGCGTTGATTTTTATCAGTAGCGTCGCTCTCTTTTAGAATTTTTTGTCCGGGCTTTGATGTGGGGTCACCTTTCATCATTGTGGACTTAAGAATCCTCCTCAAACGTTTCTGTATTTTTCCTCAAGCAACTAGAGCAATGGTCTTTCCAGCATGCGCAAAGATGTTTAAGCATCTATTTGAAAGTTCCGCTGGGCATATCACCACGAGGATTTCCGCTTTTTTCTACCTGTGTGTAAGCGTGTAGTAAAGTCACAGTGATTGCCACGGTACTTCCCAAAGAGAATTACTGCGTTCGTCGTGTCGAACTTCCCGGCGTCGGCGTATGCAATGTTTTTATAGTTTCGGAGCTTTCGTCGTCATAAGTTTATCTTAGCTGCTTGTGTAGGCTTGAGTCTATGTTCTTCGGTAGTGCGAGGGCTTTTATGAAGAGCCGCTGAGTTGAGGACACACCCATCGCGGCGTCCACATGTTTTTCATTTGGAGGTGCGGCACCTATTTAAAATATGGTTTTTTGTTTCCGGTAGGCTTTATTTGTGCTAGAAAAATAGCCTCTCTGATATATTCAAAGTTAATATGCGAAAAAAATTAGAATATAAGCACTCATCGCGAAAATTGAGAAGTAGGATTGCCCTATCAGCTTGTGTCTAACGGTGCTTATTTGGCTGTCTTCAGTGCGGGGACATATTGGGTACGGGACGCTGACAAATATCCGGGTCATGATTAGTTCCTGCATAAGCTATGTCGTTTCTTTTTTCATTCTTGCTCTTCTCTGCATCGGCGTTTTACTATGTGGGCGGAATGTTAAAATATTTTTTTGTGTTTTCGTGATTCTATGATCACCTTGGCCGCTTCTGTGTAAGGTCAGGACGACGAGTCTTACGTGACGGTTTTCTGAGATCAAATGACGACCTTCTTTTACGTATTGCAATATGGCTGTTTCGGACCATTCATTGTTTGCCGAAGAGATCTTGTGGCGTTGACAGAGCCGCGAACATTATTTTAATTAGAACCCACATACTCGCTTTTACTTTTCACTGGGGCCCATTTTATTTTTTTTTCTGCTTGTAATCCATGTTTTTCTTGGTTGAGAGACCCTGGCGTTAATCTTCTGCAGCAGTTATGTGGGTGACACAAAGCTAGCTCCGGCATTATAGTCGTTAGGGCAGGCGCTTTGGAGGTAGCGTAAGTTGCGGGAACGGCTGGCGACACTGTATGCTTAGCATGCGACTTCCCATGACGCGTACTCCTAACCTCACTGCGCAGGCCTGCCTTAATCGCATATGTTTTCTTTATTCTCGGCCGTAGTATCATTGTCCTTTTGGCCACATGGTAGTGATCGCTGCTTTGCACTCAGGATTCGGGCGGGACGTCGTGTCTGGTCGCCCGTGTCGTAGCTTTCTGCTGCAATCGATGACGTACATGGCCGTCAACTTTACGTGCGAACACGGCGCAGCGTGGCCACGAAATGCGAATCTCCATCGCACAAGCCACGGCCGCGCATCGAAGCTAAGCGGCGCAGGCGCAAAGGGGCTTGGAGGCGGGGCTTCGTGTCGTCTGCTAGCGCGGGAGCGCGCCCTGCTTGCTTTGCTCTGATGCACGCCTAACGCACGGGCTTGGCATGCTTGTAGCGTATTAGCGCGCCGCGACCGCGTTGCGGAAAAGCCCACTTCTCTCACTGCACCACGTTGTGTGGTTTCTGCGTACGACAATGGAGCGCTTCTTATTTCCAGGTTCGCGGTCACATTCTAAAGCGTGTATTGTTGCAAACATTTCAGAAGTGGCTTGGTTTGCTTTATTGAGAGACGCTGTAGAGGATGGCTACATATAATTTGAGCCCCCCGGATTTATTTATTACGCACTGGTATTACGCAGCACACGGGCGTCTATGCATTTTGCCTCCGCAGAGGTTTGGTTACAGCGACTGGGCTTCAATCTAGAGACTGGTATTGATATATATTGGCTTTTTTGTATATATGAATATCATGCATAGTCGAGATGGTTCAAGCAGTAAGTCGCCCACGTAGCGGGTCACGCACCCAGTACAATAGTCCTACTCTCGGGCCGAGCCCTGGACTGGTCCCACTTTTGTCTGCTACATTATGATGCATATGTCATTGTTTGCGCTGCCTAGATGGCTTTTCATTGGGAGATAGCAGCTCTTCCCTTTGTTGCCGCCTGCTACGTATCCTCCTTTTTGGTACGACCCACACTTTCTCGCAACGGGCCTACGTAACTAATGAACCTGTGGTCACCAGTTCTACGTTACAAATTTGTGTGGCACCTTCTTCGTTCTTCAGGTCCAAAACTTCTACATTATTTTCTTTATCGTCCCGAAACACAGTGCCTAGCCAAACTCCACGTACTGAAAAATCACCAATATGTTTAATACGTTTTGAATGTTCTTAATAATGCAAACTATACCTGACCTAAAACCAAACGCTTGCTGCGTAGACTGAACGTATTCTGATTTCTTTTTATATTTACGATATTTATTTCTGATTTCCATGAGTTCCTTGATCACATTCCAAGTCGCAACGAGCAATCCGCGAGTGCCTTCGGGCTATACTTACATGTGACATTCCGGTCAAAAAAAACTTAGGCGAGCATGCACTCACGCACATGACTAGAATAGCGAAACTGTTGTAGGTGAGCATTGCCGGACAGAGTTAAGTTTTAAAATAAGTGCTTATTTGCATACTTGCGATGCTAGTAATCGCCGTCATAAGCAACAAAGCGGTTGTCGTCTTCATCGCTGCGAGTGGTGGGATCAAAGTTATCCTCAGCATTGTATCCTTTCACTTTCTCTTCGTCATTGACTCGAAGCAGCGGTGTTGCGATCGCAAGTATTGTCGAGAGGGATTGGCATACTCGTAGCCATGTCTACAATTATTCATAATGGTTTGTAGCGAATGTGGTGGTCGCTCTGACTTCTCTCAAGCCGGGCATCTTTTAAACTTTAGCATTAGCGCTGTAGTTTTTTCTACATGCGCGGTAGCGGTTGGCGACAGCGCTGGAGGTTCATTCTTTTTGTTTGCTAAAGCCACTGCCCGAGCCGGGGACTGCGCGGGCTCCGCGAGGCAGGCGCTCACGAGCGTTCGACATTTTCTCGGTCCTCAAAGTTTTTGCGAGCTTTTCAATTTTCCAAAAATATAGTGCGCGTGCCGGGGACGCTCGGTGGTCACCGCGAGGCGCGGGCCCACGAGTGCTCGGAATTTTCTTGGTATTTTTTTCTACAACAGCGAACTACAAAATCCAGTAGCAATAGCCAGTTACAACAACCAGTAACAACAGCCAGTAACCACAATAGCGAACTGCAACAGCCAGTAACAACAGCCAGTTACAACAGCCAGTAACAACAGCTCCGCTGTCAGAAAAGTGGACCGAAGGACATATCCAGTAGTACAGTCATCCGCTTCATCGAGCATATGCAGAAAATAAAGCTTTGTTCCTTGACCCTGTTTACTTCTATGGTGCGGTGAAGTCCTGAGATATATATATATATATATATATTATATATATATATATATATATATATATATATATAGATATATATATATATATATATATAGAGAGAGAGAGAGAGAGAGAGAAATTTTATTGAGCGACTGGGGTTAGGGAAGCGTGGTGGCCGCCAGTTGGAGGTCGGCGGCGACGATGGCAGCTCGTTCCATCAAGGTGATCTGATCGCCCGGGTCATAGCTACCCAGCGCACCCTCCCATTACTCGTCACAGGTGACAAAAGGGAAAGGATTGGAAGGACAGGCCCACAGAGAGTGGGGGAGTGTGGCGCGCTCGCCACATTCGGGGAAATGAGGTGAGGAGTAGAGGGAAGGGTGGATGGGATGCAGCACGGCCGTGCAGGGAAAGGAATGTACCTGCAGAAGTCACCAGGTGCGCGCTTGCTTATGGCTGAACAGGGGAGGCGCCGGGTAATATTTCCGGCGGGCGATGCGGTAATGCGTGAGTATATCATGGCACGTCATTAGGTGGTGTCTGGTGGATCGGGCCACGTTGTAAGGAACTAGGCTGGCTCCAGCTCGGATTGTGAATCCTCGAGCCACGTCATGGGCCGTCTCGTTCCCCCCGAGTCCCGAGTGCGCCGGGGTCCATAGAAGTTCTACCGGGGAATTTGGAGGATTTTGATCGATAGTTTTGAGTGCCGGTGGCGAAATGAGACCACGGGGGAAATTTTGAACGGCCATCTTTAAATCAGAGATTACGATCCTGGGAGCCGGCCTTTGTGACAGGGCTAACGCAATTGCTGCCTCCTCCGCAGTGGCAGGACAAGGGGGGCGGACTGTAAGGGAGCATAGCGGGGGTCATCCGGCCGATTCACGATGGCCAGAGCATAACCATTGTAGTGACGGTATTCTGCCGCGTCCACGTATAATATATCTGGTCCTATAGGTAGGCGTCGCTAAAGAGCCTCCGCTCGTTGCATTCTGCAACCCGCATGGTACACAGGGTGCATGTTGCATGGTACAGGACGGACGGCAAGTCCAGCTTGAATAGAATCAGAGTAGGGGATTTATGAGTGGGGAAAGTACGGGCACAAATCCCGAGTCGATCTAGAATGTGCAGACCGGTTGAGGTAGTGGATAATTGGGCTATTTGTCCTGTCAGCTGCGCCTCCACAAGCTCCTCGGCAATATTATTGATATTGTCACGTAGCCAAGGACGAAGCAGTTGTTTGGAAAAGAAACAACTTTATTGGAGCGAACTTGTGCTCCCCTAACAACTGAAAAGAATACAGAGGCGGCGAAGCAGTGGTCAACAAAGTGACGTACGTGCGTCGGCGAGCGTCGCAGAATCGAATTCCCCGGCGTCCGCACTGCAGGCTTTTTATCTTTTGGCGCGCGTGGTTCTCGAAACGTCGATTCGCATCGAGAACATAGTAGATCCAAGAAGGTTATTCTGGGCTGTTCACGTTAGATCGGAATGCTCTCCCTATCACAACAGATAACACATGCGGCACAGAAAGAAAGAATGGAACACGCGCTTCTCTTGGCGCAGAGATAACAAAGACCGGCGCAGCCGGCGTTAAAAGCAAAACACAAGTAAACATACCCAATGTATTGTTCGCGGCATTACCCCCCCCTCTAAGAGTGCATCGACCCGATGCTAACATACGCGACAGTCCGAACAAATGAAAATAAAAGTTCGTCATCGTCCGTAGAAAGGTTTTAAGCGAACCACGTGGACGACTTCAGGCCGCATGCGTTGTCGTGATGTGCCGGAGTCACCATCGGGGATCACTTCGTAGGTAAGTTGGCCAACACGTCGTAGAATCTGGTAGGGTCCGAAATACCGTCGCAGGAGCTTCTCACTGAGTCCGCGTCGTCGGATGGGAGTCCAAACCCACACACGATCCCCTGGTTGGTACTCGGCGTCTCGGCGTCGGAGGTTGTAGCGGCCCGCATCCACCAGCTGCTGGTCCGTTATACGAACTCGAGCGAGCTGGCGGGCCTCCTCCGCACGTTGAAGATATCCGTGGACGTCGGCGTTGAGGTCGTCGTCTTCTACGTGCGGAAGCATGGCGTCGAGCATCGTAGTCGGCCTTCTACCGTAGACAAGCTCGAACGGCGTCAGCTGCGTCGTCTCCTGGATAGCCGTGTTGTACGCAAACGTGACATACGGGAGCACTTCGTCCCAAGTCTTATGTTCAACGTCAACGTACATTGACAGCATATCTGCGATTGTCTTGTTCAGACGTTCTGTTAGTCCGTTCGTTTGGGGGTGGTACGCCGTCGTTCTTCGGTGATCCGTGTTGCTGTAGCGTAATACTCCTTGCATCAGCTCCGCAGTAAATGCCGTTCCACGGTCTGTGATTAGAACTTCCGGGGCTCCGTGTCGCAGCACCACTTGGCTTACAAAGAACTTCGCCACTTCTTGTGCAGTCCCCCTCGGAAGAGCGGCGGTCTCTGCGTAGCGCGTCATGTAGTCTGTCGCTACGACAATCCACTTGTTCTGTGATCGTGACGTAGGGAACGGGCCTAAAAGGTCCATTCCAATCTGTTGAAATGGTCTCGATGGGACGGCGATCGGTTGCAGAAGTCCGGCGGGTCTTGTCGGCGGCGTTTTTCGTCGCTGGCAGTCACGGCAGCTCCGGACGTAGTGGGTGACGTCAGAGGTAAGGCCGGGCCAGTAGTACCTCGCCTTGATTTTTCCAATAGTGCGGGCTGTGCCCAGATGTCCGGAAGACGGGTCGTCGTGGCACGCTTCCAAAATTTCGTCACGAAGGTCCGCGGGAATGACGAGAAGGTAATTCGCTCTTGATCCGGGGCTGAAATTCTTCTTCACAAGGACGGAATTTCTCAGGCTGAATGCTGGTAAGCTGCGTTTGAAGGTCCTAGGAACGGCAACGTTGCATCCCTCGAGGTACTCGATTATGACGCGTAAGTCGGGGTCGGCACGCTGCTGGGCGGCTAGGTCGCTCTCCGTCACGATCCCGAAGAACGCGCTGTCTTCATCAGAGTCTTGTGGTGGTGGGTCGACGGGGGCGCGGGACAGGCAGTCGGCGTCGGAGTGTTTCCTGCCGGATTTATAAACGACTGTAACGTCGAACTCCTGCAGGCGCAAGCTCCACCGCCCAAGACGGCCAGAGGGGTCCTTGAAATTGGCGAGCCAAACAGCGCATGGTGGTCTGTTACAACCTTGAATGGCCTTCCATACACGTATGGGCGAAATTTTGAAATCGCCCATATAATAGCCAGGCACTCTTTCTCAGAGGCAGAATAGTTTTTCTCCTCCTTCGACAGACCACGGCTGGCATAGGCGATTACCCTTTCGCAGCCGCTTTGCTTTTGGACAAGGACGGCACCCAAGCCTATATCACTGGCGTCCGTGTGCATTTCCGTTTCGGCATTTTCGTCGAAATGAGCGAGCACGGGCGGGCTTTGCAGGCGTTTTTGCAGCTCGCCGAATGCTTTTTCTTGGTCGTTTTCCCAGCTGAAAGGGGTGCTATCTTTCGTCAGGCGCGTGAGTGGCTCTGCAATTCGTGCGAAGTTTGCGACGAAGCGCCGGTAGTATGCGCACAGCCCGAGAAATCTTCGCACGCCCTTCTTGTCTTTCGGCCTTGGGAAGTTCGCAATGGCTGATGTTTTTGCCGGGTCAGGTAGGACTCCCGCGGCGTTGACGACGTGGCCCAAGAACTTGAGTTCCCCGTATGCGAAACGGCACTTTTCAGGCTTCAGCGTCAACCCCGACGTACGAATGGCCTCGAGAACAGACTCCAACCTTGCAAGGTGTTCGTCGAAAGTCCGGGCGAATACCACTACGTCGTCGAGGTATACGAGGCAGGTGTGCCATTTAAGGCCAGCTAGCACAGTGTCCATGACTCTTTGAAACGTCGCTGGTGCTGTGCACAGCCCAAACGGCATCACCTTGAACTCGTATAGGCCGTCTGGGGTTATAAATGCAGTCTTCTCTCGGTCTCTCTCGTCCACTTCAATTTGCCAGTAGCCGGTCTTCAGGTCCATCGATGAGAAGTACTTCGCGTGGCAGAGGTGGTCGAGGGCGTCGTCGATTCGGGGGAGGGGGTACACGTCCTTTTTCGTGATTTTGTTCAGTCGCCGGTAGTCAACGCAAAACCTTAATGTGCCGTCTTTTTTCTTTACGAGTACGACGGGCGCAGCCCAGGGGCTTTTCGATGGCTGTATAATGTCGTCGCTGAGCATGTCGTCGACTTGAGTCCGGATGGCTTCCCGTTCGTGTGAAGAGACGCGGTACGGTGACTGTCGGGTAGGTCGGGCTCCGTCTTCGATTATTATTCGGTGCTTCGCTAGAGGGGTCTGACGTAGTTTTGCGCTCGACGAAAAACATTCGCTATAGCGACGCAGCAAAGCCAATAATGTTTTCCGTTGTTCTTGCGGTAGCGCCGGATTCACGTCGAATGGCTGCGGGAGCTTCAAGGTTTCTACGGGTGTGCGTTCAAAGTCGGCGACCGCGATCACATCACTTGCTTCTTGCGTTTCTTCGAGGAACGCAATTGCAGCTCCCTTGTTTAAATGCTGGTACTCTTCGGTGAAATTAGTGACCAAAACGTGAGATTGGCGTTGCTTAAAGTGCGCAATGCCTCTGGCGACGGAGACACCGCGGTCGAGAAGCAACCTTCGATCACTCTCTACGATAGCGTCGATGTCAGAAGCAGCATCCTCACAGTAGACGGCGATCATCAAGCTTGCGCGGGGTGGCAGGGTGATGTGATCGTCGGCGATCCTGACAGCAGCAAGGTGATCGGGGTTCGGCTGCGGCGTCGTGGAGTGATCGGAGGAAAATGTTATCGACTTGGTCTGCAGGTCAATTATTGCGCCGTTGTCCGTCAAAAAGTCCATTCCGAGAATCACGTCGCGGGAGCAGTTAGGCAGAACGACGAACGCCGCAGGGTACGTTGTGCCGTCTATGGTGACGCGCGATGTGCACGTTCCACTTGGCGTCACGAGGTGGCCTCCTGCTGTGCGTATGTGCGGACCGTCCCATCTGGTCATAACTTTCTTCAGCTTAGACGCAAATGGTCCACTCATTACGGAGTAGTCGGCTCCCGTGTCTACGAGGGCGACTACATCAAAACCGTCGATGGACACTTTGACGTCGGATGCCGCCTTCCTCGAGTTCCGGGTGCGTCGGGGCGTCGATCTCGGCTTGTGCGTGTTGACGGTCGGGCACTGTGCGTCGTCGTTGTCCACGTCTTCTCAGCGGACGTCTCGGTCAGGTCGGGTAAGCGTCGCGGCGTATAGCTGTCGTCGTGTTCGGGAGTCTCGTCATGGTTAGGTCGGGTCGTCGGGATGAGGGCATGTCGTGAATCACTGTCTTCGGCGAGTCCTTGCGTCGTTGGAGGGTTTCCGGTTTTTCGCCATAGAGCAACTTCACCTCCAGAAGTTGCTGCTTTTAGTTTCCCCCGCGTGGGTTGGGGGACCTTCCACGGGCGAAGTCAGCGTTGCTACGGCGGTTCGGCGATTGGTATGGGTAGGGCGACGGCGAGCGGTTGAAATGCCCTGGACCACGGCTGGTTTCAGATAGATACTCGTCGATCTCACGTGGTCGTTGGCCAGGGAGAGGGCGAGGTGCGTCGACGGAGAAACCACGCAGTCCGAGTCTCTTGTATGGGCAGCGACGGTAAATGTGGTCGGCCTCTCCGCAGTGGTAGCACAGAGGACGGTTATCGGGAGTTCGCCATACGTCCGTCTTCCTCGGCGTCTGGTTTCGGGCTACCGGGGGTCGGGCGGGTGACAGTGGGCGGCGGTACGGCGGGGCCTCTTGACGGCGTGTTGGAGCAGGGCGGGGTCGACAAACAGCCGCGGAGTATGTCATAGCTTGTGGCTCTCGGGGTACGTCAAATGGCGTAGAAGTTCCCAACGCTTGTTGCACTTCTTCTCTAATGACGTCGGTGAGAGAAGCGACTTGGGGCTGCGGCGGCGTTGGGAGAAGTTTCCGCAGCTCCTCTCTCACTATTGCGCGGATAGTCTCGCGTAGGCTGTCGGCCGGGATCCGCGTGCTGCCAAAGTCGTTCGCATTGGCCGCGCCAACAAAGTTGCGGTCATACTGTTTAGCACGCATTTCGAGGGCTTTCTCAACGGTGCTGGCTTCGGTCACGAATTCGGCGACGGTTTTGGGCGGATTTCGGACAAGTCCAGCAAACAGTTCCTCCTTCACTCCGCGCATTAAGAAGCGCAACTTCTTTTCTTCCGTCATTTCGGGGTCCGCGCGGCGAAATAGCTGCTTCATCTCCTCAACGAAGATCACGACACCTTCGTTGGGGTGTTGCGTGCGCGTTTCTAACAAAAGGGCGGCTCTTTCTTTCCGCACGACGGTAGTGAAGGTCTTAGTGAACTCGCTTTTGAACTGAGCCCAGTTTGTCAAGGAGCTCTCGTGGTTCTCGAACCAAGTGCGAGCCGAATCTTCCAAGTAAAAGAAAACGTGCCGGAACGTTTCTGCGTCGTCCCACCTGTTGAATTTCCGGACGCGCTCCAGTTTCTCCAACCATTCTTCTGGGTCTTCTGCGGGGGCTCCTCGGAATGATGGCGGTTCCCGTGGCTGCTGCAGAACGACAGGAGGATTGGCTTGGTTGAGCATGGTGCTGGTTGCGACGTTTTTCTTCTTCGTCTTCTCCGGTAGTAGACCGAACTCGGGTGGTAAATCTTGCACGCGGAGGCTGGCTCTTGTTGGACTGGCTTGGCGGCTTCCAGAGGTTGTAGTGGGCATGAAGGGTGCGTACCCAGCACCTCCACCAGATGTCACGTAGCCAAGGACGAAGCAGTTGTTTGGAAAAGAAACAACTTTATTGGAGCGAACTTATGCTCCCCTAACAACTGAAAAGAATACAGAGGCGGCGAAGCAGTGGTCAACAAAGTGACGTACGTGCGTCGGCGAGCGTCGCAGAATCGAATTCCCCGGCGTCCGCACTGCAGGCTTTTTATCTTTTGGCGCGCGTGGTTCTCGAAACGTCGATTCGCATCGAGAACATAGTAGATCCAAGAAGGTTATTCTGGGCTGTTCACGTTAGATCGGAATGCTCTCCCTATCACAACAGATAACACATGCGGCACAGAAAGAAAGAATGGAACACGCGCTTCTCTTGGCGCAGAGATAACAAAGACCGGCGCAGCCGGCGTTAAAAGCAAAACACAAGTAAACATACCCAATGTATTGTTCGCGGCATTATCAGACGGTTTAATCTGGCAGGGGAAGAATACAGGTGTACCTGAAGTGCCGCGTTGCAGGATTTTCTGATGAGGGAATTGATTTTCTGAAACTCAGCAGCACTGGAATGAAGGTAGCGGAGGGAGTATGTTATCCTGCTGATCACGAAAGCCTGAATGAGTCGCAATCTCTCACTCTCACACAGCCCACGCGGCGGTTGGCAATCCTTTTATGAGACCAATTGTTTGGACTACATGCTTAGTTAACTGGGTGGCGAATTGGGCATTGGTTCGATTCCCTTGTATAAGGAGCCCGAGAACTTTTTGTGTTTGAACTTCCGGGACTGTATAACCACTAATTGCAATTGAGATATCTGACGTTGCGCGGCTTCTGTTTTAGGTTGCAAAACGAGCAGCTCGGACTTGTTAGGTGAACATGTAAGGCCTGCTAACTCTGCTTGTTTAACTACAATATTTGCTTCCTTTTGTAAGGTCTCTTCAATGTGCACATCACTGCCTCCTGATACCCAGAGAGCAATGTTATCAGCCTACATACTGAAGCGCAGACGGGGAGCTTTCTGTAATTCTTTGGGGATATTTAGCAATGCCAGATTAAAGACCATGGGTGATAACACAGCCCTTTGTGGCGTACGTATGGACGAAAAATTTAAGGTGGCTGATGTGAAGTGTCCGATTTGGAGGATTGCCATGTGTGCCGTGAGAAAGCTGCGAACAGTTGTATGTGCGCTGTCCCGGGTTTACAGTTTCTAATCAGCTTAGAATGGCGTTGTGTGAAACTCTATCAAAATCCTTAGTAAGATCCAAGGCCAGGATGGCCGCGGAATCGAGCCTACTGGGGAGAGTTATGACTTCACGGGATAGCTGAAAAAGGGCGTCCTGTGGGGATAAGCCAGGGCGAAAGCCAATCACAGAATGCGGAAGCGCGCGTGTGGAAGTGAGATTGGTGAGACGCGTGAGGATGAGGTGTTCGAGGACTTTTCGCAAACATCAGGTGAGGGAAATGGGCTGGAGATGTTCGATAGAAAGTGACTTTCCCGGCCCCGAAACGAGGGTGATTTTAGCGTGCTTCTAATATTGAGGATGGGTTTCCTGTTTCCAGCCATGATTAAAGTAGGCTGTAGGGGCCGAAATAGAACTATCGTCAAGGTTCGAAGCATTTTTAGTGCTACAATTCGGCCCCGGTGCCCAGCCTGGTATTAGTTGAAGGAGAACCCCCCGCACCTCCGACTCAGTAATATCAGAGTCCAGTCTCTCATTGGTGAGACCTTTATACTCCTGTGGAGGCTGTTTTTGACCGGTAGGTACGTATAGGGAACATATTTTGTCCAGGAGTTCCCCATCCGTGCCGATAAAGTTGTGGAGTATCGTGGTGAGGCGGGGAGTTTCTCCCGTTTTAGAACGACCGGGGTCAAAGAGGTGTTTAAGTAGGGCCCATGTTCTCTTCATGCCCAGGTTCTCTCTCATTCGGTCACATACTTGTCCCCACTCATCTCGGGCAAGACGGTCAGCGTGATCGCGGATTTTGTTGTCTAATTCTGCCAATGTGCGGCGAAGTTTGCGATTGTGCTTTCGTGCTTTCCACCGGCGAAGTATGCTTCCGTATGCCGCCCACAAGTGTTGCAGGCGGGAGTCCACAGCGTCTTATGGAAGGCCAGGATCCACCTTTTTGCTGGAGTTGCGCGCGTCGGTCAAGAACTGCTGAACCTAGCTTTGAAGGTTATTAGCATCTACTTCAAGTGCGGTATTTTCGTCTTGCTTGCGAATACGCCTGAATTCATCACAGTTTGTGACGTGTGGCTGCTTTGCGTGCGGCTTCATACGCTGAGCGAGAGTGAGCTCAATCGGAATGATATAATGGCCACTACCAAGGGAATAGTCCGTGCAGTGCCGATGAACATTGGTGACGTGATGAGCGATGGTGAGGTCAGGAGTTGAATCGTGTTGGACACTGTTGCCTACCCGGGACGGGACGAGGAGATCCGTTTCTAGAGTGAGACGGTGCGCTTATACTTGATCCCACAAGAGGCGGCCTTTGTGCAGTGCGGGTATGCCTATGCAGTAAGAGGCGGTTTCAATTCACCCACAATTAGGAGTTTGTGCTTTAGAGATTCTTTTTTAGCAAGGGGAAATCGGAGATTAAAATTGTGACTGTGAGCCTTAGGATTGCTGTATACATTCAGTTTGTAAACTCTGGTGGCGGAACGCTAGTGGGGTAAAGAACAAAATCATGAGGGATATAATACTCTCGAATTCTAGCCTTTCGGCTGGGATATTTCGTTGAAATAAAACGGCCGTTTTGTGGTTATGAGAACTTCGGGAAGCTTTGTACGCGGGTTGTGTAACGTTCGTGCCGGTTTGCTGCAATGCTATGATGTCCGGCGGTTTCTATAGCGTTTGTGAATGCATTTGCAAGTTAACTGCGCTTTTGTTTATAGCCCTTGCAGTTCCACTGCAACACGCGTAGGGACCCTATGGTATTATTCAAGGGTCTCGGCACATTGCTGGGCGGCAGGGGGGGCATAGGGAATGGGGATATTAACTCCAGTGACAATCCGGCGAACTTGCGAGGGATTTTCTTTGATGTTCGCCTGCAGCGTCGAGAAACTGGACTGGAGGGTTTGTCAGATATTAGTGTACTCATTGTTTTGCTCGAGTAAAGCCGTCCTGCCAGAATTCTCGATAGCTTCGAATCGAGCCTCTATTTGCTCGTCTTGGCGAGGGATCGCTGGGGCGAAATGGGGGTCTTCCGTTGTCGCCTTGCGTTCCAGGGGAGGTGTGTTACTAATTGAGGATTCAGCGCGTGACCGTCGAGCTTACGTAGGAGGGACGCATTTCCTCGGTGAAGCGCCGCGTTTTCCTGGCGGAGTATGGTGATGTCTGCTCGTATGACAGCGGGTTCCTTTAGTATATCGGGAGAGGGGGCAAGTGGCGGGAAGACGGATTGTGACGAGCTCTGATAGAGTGCGCTAGAGTAGCTCACCTTCTTGAGTTCTTTCTCGCAGTTCGCTTGTTCTGGTGGTTGATTCTTCCGGACCTTGGAGCTCCCAGGTAAGCTGTAGATCTAGTCCCTTGCCTGTCGGGGATGTGATTGATGGGTGTTTGCGATCCCCTCTTCTCGGGAGTTTGGAAGGGTAGCGGCTTTGCTGCTGCCGGTGGGTCCGTGGCCCTGGTCTTTTGCTGCCATCTGGGCGTAGATGGGATTCCGTTTGCGCGGTTGGAAACGGCGAGGACAGAAACCCGCCAGGAAATGACCAGACCCACCACGGTTTCTGAGTGGTTAGTGTGCTTGAATATATGGAGTCGGGAGGCCATTTTCGATGCCAGTAGCAGGTTCCGTGTTCCAAAACAGGTGAAATTGAAGAACTTGCGCTTGCAGCGCTGTATCTGTGCACGGTGAAGAGCCTCAGGTGATAGTTACCCGGAGCCGTTCTGTCAAGCATCTTCGTAGCAAGAGTCGTTTTGTGGCGCTAAATCTTATAACCCTAGCCATACCAGTCCTGCAATGCGTTCAACAATACATGCATTGAACTGGACAGTGTACCTGAAAAGCGGAAGCGCTTAGTTGTCGTACGCAGAAGCTACATGACGCGGTGCAGTCAAAGAAGTGCGCTTTCCCGGCGCGCCAAGGTCCTCCAAGCATGCCGAAAGTTAAGCGTGCTTCTCAGCAAAAAAACAGCGGACGACAAGAAGCTTCTCCTTCAAGCCCCAATGAGCCTGCGCCGCTTAGCTTCGATGCGAGGCCGCGGCCTGTGCGCTGGCGCTCCGCTGAGCGAGGCTACGCTGCGCCATGTACCTTCTTAAAGTGGACGGCCCTGTACTTTCGCGGAGGCTTGGTAAGCTCGGCTAATAGGGGATGGCTGGCAGGCAAGGAAAAAAACCAGAAATGTAGTGTTTCAGTTTCGGTTTCGATTTGGTTTATGTTGTCTTTACTTGCCACCAGGTGACGTCTGTATATATATGCATGCCTCTGAATAAAAGTTCAGTTTTTTGGTTGGTGATCGTCGACGACAGTGGTCGCTTCGTCGTTCTTCTGCGGCTTACGCCGCGATATAACAGGGCATAGTAACCCTATCGCATTATTAAGCCTTCTCATCGGTGCGACAATTGGTGTAACCCAGAAGATGGGTGTTTGGTATGCGAGTAGCGCACTGGATTACATTTATAAAACCTGCACATTGAAGGGTGACCATCATTTGCTGCTTAGCGGTGTTATGTGCACCCATATCTACATTAGAATCACCAGCAATGTAATGCAAAAAACGTTTAGAATTTAGAAAATAGGTTTTGTGTTCCAAAATTTGGAGCAATGAAGCGAACTTGCCATAATAAACAAGTTGCCGAGTTGCTATCTGCCGAAATGTTATGACGGCCGGACCGTATTGTAAGCATTTCAATATCGGAGCTACACGGGCAGCGGCCACTTAACAAGTCGAAGGGATAGCTCTTCTTTAGGAATTTGGCAACGTCTGATGGTTCCGGAAAAACGAAGCCAGGCCTCGAATATGTATGACGTCCGTGTCACTGCGGTAGCACGTCTCTGATAATATCATTTCTACGGAGCATGTCACGCTGTCAAGAAAACAACTCAAGTTATCAGAATTATGTAGTGAAGACTCCATTTCAAAATGAAGTGTTTTCAAGTATCTAGCGTTTTTTTTTGTGTGAAATAGGCAATGAACTGATGTGTTGTAACCAGTGGTGTGTCGATTATCTTAGTCAAATGAAACAGTTTGTGTCGCAATCCATAAGGCCGTTCAGGTGGTCTCCATCAAATCACCTACTGAACATATTCGCAACGTTTAATATAATCTTTTTTTGTGCAAGAGCATTGGTATTCCCTGTGTTTCTTTTTCGAGATAGCAGCGCCATCTTTCTTTTTCGAGATAGCAGCGCCAGGCTGCCTGTTGTCCGGCATCAAGTGCTCGTCGACGTAGATGTTATGCTGAGCACCAGAGAAAAGCCGGTCTTAGAAGTAGTTAAACTTGCCTTCCTGGCTGTCGGTGGGAGCCCGTTCCGCTTAGTCCTGATTAGAAACACTACAATTGCATCGATTTTTTAGTTTTGTTGTGAACGCTGTCAGCAATGAGAAATTGACTGGTCAAGCGGAAATACCTAGTACGCTGTGAATCTCATTGCCATCGCATCTTCTCTGTCCGACGGTTGGTGGTAGCCACTTTATTTCTACTTTGTTAAGCCAGCCATTTTGCTCTAGCTCTAAGCTCTCTGTCAAATGCACGTTTTCCTGCTTTAGAGTGGCAACGTTGGTCCCCGAACTTCTTCACGTCGCACGTGATAGTTTTCGTCTCCGCCAAACATTTCTTAAGGTCATGAACTGTATCACCCATTTCGACATGTGGACTTGATGAAAGCCATAAAACTTCATTGTAGGGGATTATGTTAATGGCATTTATGACTGAACGATGGCATATCACAGTCCGCAGGCACAAAGCCAAGGTGATGTATGCTGGCATGCTCGTAGACGTCGGCATGTCGGTAGCTGACGGCTTGGTAATAACGATAGTGTCGATGGTGGCAGGTTGGGTGAGGTTATGATTGGAGGTATAGAAGAAATTCCACAAATATAAAGGCGAAATGAAAGGAAAAGGTGCTACGAAATGCTTATGAAAAACGGATTTCACTTCTTGCAAAAAAATTTATAAAAAAAAGTTGCCGCAAATATGCACGCTTATGGTAAGGACTTGTGTTTACGGATCTGATAACGGATCCAGTAGGACAGCCTCGTTTAATAAAGGTAATTTCAAAGAGGGGAGTATTTCTCATGCGTCTTGCATCGATGATCTGTAAATGCTGGTTCTGCTCATTGAGGGTCTGGATGACGTGTTCTGGTGGTGGATGGCAGCATAGAGATGACTCCGGGACAGGTGTTTGTCTGTGCAGGCACATGTTACACGATGGCATAGATCTTGCATTCGGTACTGAGCGTGTTGAGTGATGCGTATCGGTCGGCGGGGTCTTCGTGAGTAGTACTCACTACGATGAAATTGGGCTGGTAATTCAAGCGAAGCAGGTGCTCACGGTTGAGCAGTAGCTGCGCTCGCAGCTGGATGAGAGATGCAAGTTCCATGGTTGAAATGCGGGGAGATTCAGGCCACCTCATGGCCTCAGGACTACCTTGATATTCGAGTGCGTGGCTTAGTGCCTAAGGCGTTGTACTGCTGATCACGAGATCGCGGGTTCGTTTCCCGGCTGAGGCGGCCGCTTTTCCGATAGAGCCGAAAAGCAAAAACTCCGTTGTGTACGAGAGTTCGGCGCACGTAAAAGATCCTCAGGTGGTCAAAATTAACCCGGAACCTTCCACTACTGCGCGCCTCATCACCAACTTTGAGTCGGCACGTTAAACCCTACAATCAATCGATGAATCCGTCAATCAATAAATAAATCAATCAATCAATGTCCCATTGCGGAGGTGGCGATTGGGGGGGTGGGGGGGAACGAACTGTCGGGGTGAGCTCGGGCTGTTTCGGTCATTGCCGGTTCCGTCGGTGGTTTGGGAAGCGGTTCTGTGATTGAGTGGTGCCATTGACGTGAGAGCGCGGTGTCTACGGCGCACTACGATCCAGCGGTTGGAGCTGGGGTGTGATTTAATGGGACAAGCGTCGTCGTCATCGACAGCGATATATATTTATTCCAGAGAGGGTTCTGGTATCGTATACGACGGAAAGGCGTTCGGCATGGTTAGAAGAGCGTCACTCGTAGGTACTTTGGTTGAGTTCGATGCAATTGTAGAACCTGCGGCATTCGGCGTGGCGTCGGTGGTCGGGTCGGTGAGTGTCACTGCGGCATGCCGCAGCTGCCCGTCTACGTCGGCTGCAGTGGTGGCCGTAGCTATACTGGGTAGGGCCGATGGCAAGGCGAGGTGCGTTAGGCTTAGGCAAGTGACCCACCTGCGGGAATCTTCTATCGCTGATTTGAGGGTTCGGGTGATCGAATGGGGATGAGGATGGTATCAATCGATGCCGGTTGACTTACTGGTGATAGTGATACCAAATTAGGATGGCAGAGTTGGATTTTTGCGCAGATACGGCGGGTTTGCTTGAGATCCCCTACGAGGACGTTTGACTAGTCTGGCCCCCTAGCGCCGTCTCCAGTTGAGGAGTGCTTGCGCCAGTGCCTGTGCAGGCGCTCTTTTACATTGCAGAAGTCAAGCCGCATGCGGAGCAGCAGGTAGCGGTCATCCCTGCTGATGCATGCAGGCAGTGGCCGTGGCGACAGGCCAGTCACAAATCGATGGTGGGGTTGCACCGTCTGCACCATGCGTGCCAGGGTGGTGCGGGCCTCGTTGAAGTCAGTGACGTCCCAGGAAACAGGGGTGCCCACCTGGTGGGCCTCCCAGGCTCGGGCGCCGGCGTCCTCATGATTCCGGTGTCACTGTGGTCCGGCAGCCAGTGGAGCCGCAGGTCGCACCTTCGGGAGGCCACCCGGTGGAGTTTGGCCGCAAGGGAGGGCTCTCGGCAGCCGCTGCTGTTGGTTTGCTGCTCGGCCGTGTGCAGGTGTAGCAGGGCAGGCCTGAAGTCTATGAGGATGACCATCCCGGGGTTGCCCTATGGCCCCCTCTCGAGGAGGAGGTCGACTCCAGGTGCAGCCTGCCCAGCTCCGCCGGAGTTTAAGAGTGCCATGTCTGCAGCAACGAAACAGTTCTCAAATGCTTTCTTCGCAGCAAGGGTTAAAAATTCTGCTATTTGTAAAGAAAAATGACACATTTATGTTTCGCTTGCTTTGCAACCGACATTTCTTAAAGTGTATTTATGAGAGAAAGTGCAAAGAACATAATGTTTATTAAATTGATGTTCTATTTTCAGCCGAAGTTTTCCTTCGAGCACAAGAATTTGAATATCGCAATTGGAGGATATGTACTTTTCCACGCAAAATGGGGGCGCGGAGATAAGTGAGTTAACTTCTTGTTTACTTAGAATAGTGCGGTTTGTGGTTACCATTTAAACACTGTTTGAATGCGGATGTCGTTTATCAACCTAACCACAAAATCATGAGAGATCTATTTATATTTTTCGCTTGGCTGTAGTACTGCGTGTCATTCGCAAACCGAAGCATACCAAATGGAGCTATATTCATTACTCAGGAACAACCACCATGGATTTGTTACGCTTTAAGAACTGACAAGCACCTTGTAAAGCACTTGCGGAATAACGTCGTGTTTGTAGTAACATGTTTACACTATAAAAGGTTCGACAAATGCTTAATACGAAGACAGTGTGCAAAGTTGCTGTACTCACAAGTTCCGGAACTGTCACAGGTTTATATGCTGTGTTTCTATTATTTGCATCAATTTGTAGTTTTTCAGGGCTCTCTGAAAATTTTAATTTGAAAATAGGTGGGTCTTGCTTCTACATTTTTATTCATAGAACATTTTGTTGTTTTAAAAGCCTCATGTCCTATAGAAAGGGCCGACAAACATGAGCATTTTAGCATAACATAGACTACTGCAAGCTACAACTGCAACGAAAACTGTAGCAGAAGTACGCGTAATTCGTCCTTGTTCTTCACACATAGTTTTGTTTTGCCTAATAGGCAGACTTTCTGAATAGTCCCCGAAAGCAATGAGTGAAATTCATTGATCATTCTTCGAGCTTTAAAGTTTAAATACCTAGAACGGGTTTGCAACCGGCTGTCGCACATATTTAGGGATTGTACGGACATAAAGTTCATTCAATATGCTTTTTTTCTGCATTTATCAACTTTGTTCAAAGTTCTAGTTCCTCTCGCTTCAGACAGCGGGCCATGAGCTGGGGGTATTTAATCAAGTTAGCGTTATTTATAGAGTATCAGCCAAGGCTAAGCTATTTTACTGGTATTCAGAATATTCCTGTAAGAATCCATGCCCTAGTTAGCTATAGGCATCAGAATTGCCATCACTTCTACAGTAAGCTAAAACATTTGTAAGGTACAATCAAGATGCATGACAGCAGCTACGAATAGAAATGACAGGCTTGTTCAAATCTTCACCGTATCTTTAAAGCTGGTAGCATGTAAGCCATCGATATATACAGGGCCAAACCACAACTAAGGCAATGCAGATTGATTGCAAACTCTCCATTACCAATGTTTCCTCCTTGTAGAAGTACGCTTTCTCTAGTGGCGATGATGCGCCAAAACTTGATTGCCACGAAGGGCGTCGGCTTGTTTGGCAAGGGAACATTTCACATCAGCGATAACAATTTACTTCGATCAGAACTTTGTTACAAATAAACGAATTTATATCCCCTCACGAATAATACTATCTCCGCACGCTTCACACAGAACATATATTGGTGCAGACCTTCACAATGACTATGCTGCTGTGAAACCAAACCCTTATATCTTTGAAATGCACGATGCGGTCTTTTCTAACAGAGGATAGAAAGCGGTTTATACAGTAGCAGGCAACCGATTTTCTTACCAATAATAAGGTACACCGCTATAATGTCACAAAAAGATGAAAATTCTCATTTGAACCAAAAGTGACACTCAGACTTTTGAAGCAAAATATTTCCCTCATCCACGTGCAATCTCAACGTGGTCCATAGTTTTGCCTTGGAGTTTGGGTTGCAACCACGGTCATATGTCGTTCTTATGGGAAAAGAACGCTCGAGCATCTTAGTTTGTTATTGATATCTTCAGCGCCTCAACTACTGCGGTGGTGTGACGATCACCTGGCACTAAAATGTATATGGATGAAAGAAAATCAAATATCATCACTAAAATCTATCCCCAAATTCTAAATATCTCATAAACGTTCCTGCAGGTTAATAGAAAGATAGAGAAGAAAAGCGTTTACCTGAACGGAATGCCTCTAGGTCATGTGGGCAAGGGAATGTAGGAGGTAAGGGTGCTTGCGCCCTGTGACATTTTGTTTTTTTTAAATGAACCATGTGGGTATCTTCGGAAATCTTAGGTAATCCCTACACTACACGACTGGTTCTATCTGACCCTTGTCTGTATACTGCAAGACCGAAACTGCTTTTATAGAAAAGTGTCAAAAACCTTACGCGTTTTCACGCATTATACATACCTCGACGAAGAACATTATTTGCATAGTATATTTCGGCTGTGTTTCTGAGTTGTTAACCCATTTCTGAAGATTAACTACAAAAAAGTACATAAGCTGAGCAACAAAACTTCATTTGAAATACTTTTTCACGCATATTACATGCCTCGACAAAGAAAATTATTTGCATAGTATATTTCGGCTTTGTTTCTGAGTTGTTAACCCATTTCTGAAGAATAACCACGAATAAGTACATAAGCTGAGGAACAAAACTTCTTTTGAAATAATATAGTACAGCCTCAGCTCTATTGTGCTTCATTGTGTAAGAGTGAAGTTTTACCATGACAAACGCCCCGTTTTTATGTCAGGTCTCATTATTTCCTCCAATCAACGTTTGCTTGGGCTTTAATTTTTCTCGACTTCTTAGAATTCTTTAAAAGCTTGATGTTTGCGAGTTGGTTTAACGTGATATAAAACGGCTCAAAGACGCAAAAACTATCGGCACGGAAAGAAACAAACACGACAGACAAAGCACCACTTCAAACTAAAACTAACTGTTGGAAACGCAGAAACACAGTTTGTTATATAAATTTCAGTTTAAATGTGGTTCCGGGTCTGCATTGTTTGTTTCTTCTCGTCGCCGCGTCATTGCGCCTTCGAGTACTTTTCAATTTAAGGTACTTGTAACTCTACCAACAATTTAAAATAAAATGTAATAAGCCGCAAGTCAAGATACTCCTGCCGTCTACCGACTTTAGACTGTACCAAAAAGAAGTAACATACAGAACACATCATAGCTTACAGTTATTTTCTGTTATATCGCTTATAGAAAACAAGTCACTAATTATGTAAGAATGTCTGCAAGAAATGTCATTGGTTGTGCGAACATCAACTATTCTGGCTCAAAGTGAAGCAAATATCTGCAAAAAGCAGGCAACACATACCTTGGAGGAACAAACCTGATCCTCATAACAGCGCCAATCAAAAATTGGACGGTTGAGTGCAATATGCAAATTGTGTACAGTATTATGTTTTCATGAAGCACGAAGTATATTGTGCGGGCAGGACGATGTGTGAATGTAGGACTCAAAACACACGAACAATGGGGTATAAATTATGGCTACCTATTTCAACGAGTGCAGACGTACCTGAAGATTTGAAGTCACCACACGCAAGTACACTCATTAACTGCATTGAATATGGAAAATAATTGAAGTCCACGCAATGAAAATATTCTCAGAGACAACTGCGTAAGCCAGCTATCACTACCACTACCTGTAAAAAATTAATGTACTTGAATATTGTGATTCCGGGTCCGTTGATAAGTTTCTTCCCATAAAAATAAACTGTGAATTTCGACCCTATTCTTAACGCCTCAGCCTTCGTCTTTATCTTTTTTCCGCCTTTTAAACACAATCAATGTTTCAAATTACAGAATCAACCTGAGGATTGATACTCCAAAATTCCGTGACCACATTCTTATGAGCGTTTCTTCTGGCGGGGAGACGACTTGCCTTCTGAAGATGTACGAGGAGGGATTTGTATTCAGACGCGTCGACGACAAAAACGAAGCAACGCTATTTCGTAAGGTCAGAGAAATACCATTAGACAAGATGTACATCGAACCAATGCCGGAAAACATCATCAACTTAATAATCGTACGTACCACACCGACATTCCCCAAGTCGCTGCAATCCACGGCTTTGATCGCAATGGTTTAGAGGAGGCTGGTAAACTTTGAGTCATAAATGGGCCATGGAAACAACATACAATGTAGTTAGATTTGAGAGGTCTGCCCTTTTCTAACGCACGCAACTCTATCGCAGTCACAAAATGCATTTGTTAACAAAAAAAGTAACCAGAAAATAAGCAACAAATTTTAAACCTTCGCGCCAAAGTCATGTCAAGGCAGGAGTGACGTATTCTGGGCTAGCACTGTACAAGTAATTATCAGTGTGTTATTTACCCGTTAGGAATCAATTCGTGCAATCAAATAAATAAGACGGGCACTACAATCTCCCAGTCATGTTTCTACTACTTTACATCCATCGCCTCCTCTTGCTAAACAGACTAGTTTACGCGCTGAGCGTAGAATTTTCGCAACTGTATCCGATGGCGTAGAATTCCCCAAGCGTGTTAAACTTCTTCGCGGATCACCTTGGTCAGGAAAGCGACTTGAGGTTGTGGCGCCACTGGAAAAAGTTTTCGGAAATTTTCCTTCACCATTGCACGGATGGTTTCGCGTAGTGTGTCGGAGCTAAAGCCCCAGCAGATATCTTCTCCAGAATGAAAGCACTGACTGCGCGGTCGTACTGCCTCGTTAGTATTTTAACTCTCTTCTCCAACGCGGCCGCCTCAGACACGAATTCGGCGACTGTCTTCGGGATGTTGCGGATAATGCGCGCCGACAGCTCTTTGTTACACTTCGCACCAGAAGCCTTGCTTTCAAATCCTCGCTCATTTCTGGGTCCGCACGGGGAAAAAGTCACTTCAATTTATCAACAAACATGAGCACGCTTTCATTGGGATGCAGCGTACGTGTCTGCAGCAGCTGCTCGGCGCGTTCCTTGCGCACCAGGTTAGTGAACGTTTTTGAAAACTCGGTCTCGATAATTTCGAGGTAGTACAGGTAGTCAGCGCTTTCTTATGGTTCGCAAACGAAATGCAGGCGAAGTGTTCAAGATAGCAAAAGACTTGCCTGAGTGTTTCATCCTCATCCCATCTGCTAAACATCCTTAGCCTGTCGAGATCTTCGAGCCATTACTTGGGATCTTCCGCGAAAAGGTGGCTCGTGACCCGTGAAATAATGGTGGCTCCTGGGGATGCTGCTGAGCTACAGTAGTGCTCACTCCGTTGGTCATGGTGGATGCGTTTTTCAGGGCCTCCGTCGTGACTTCTTTCGTCTTTTGACCTTGCTTTCTGCGGCTGGCAGGAGTTGCGCTTGGTTAACAACTTGAAGAGGGTTTAGGGTGCAGGTAACCGGCACCTCTACCAGAAGTCACGGAGCAAAACAATGACGCGGTTGGCTTCAAAGAAAAACAAATTATTTCAAGCGAACTTCTCCTTCCCTAACAACTCAAAAAATCTGGGGGAAAGTTTGACATCCACTTCAATGAAGCCGTAGGTCTACAAACGAAAGCTGATCATCTTTCTCCGAAACGTTGCTGTTGAAGAAAAATTTGTCGTGTTCGAGGATTCAAACCAGATACCACCGCTTAACCGCACCATTCGTTCTACCATCTAGCGGTAGTCCCGGGTTCGAATGCTGGACCAGGACGAATTTTGTTTCAGATGCGAAGTTTCTGAGAAAGCTCTTTAGCTATCATTTGTAACTGTACGGCTCAATTGAGGGGGATGTCAAATTTCCCTTCGCACAAACTTACTCCACCTTGTGAATGTCACCCAAATGTGATCGGTTAACACCTGTCCATCACTTCGAGTTGTTGATCAATTCGTTCTCGCGCGACATACGTCTAGCATCCTGGTTTGCTCAGTTGATAGAACGAGTGTTCCGGTTAGGTCCCGGGTCTGAAGCCTGGACCAGCACGAAGTTTTCTTCAAGTGCGAAGCTTTTGAGACAGTTGATAATGTTTTTCTTTGTAGCCGTATAACTGGATTAAGGTGGATGTCCAACTTTATTTTGCACAAACTTACTCCACCTTGGGCAGTACGTTTCTGTGAAGCAGTCAACAAAGTAACGTGCACAGGCGTGTTCCAAATCAAATGCCGCGGCCTCAGCTCTGCTGGAATTTAACTTTTGGCGCGAGTGTTTTGGCATGAGTAAGTCAAACCGTGGATATACATCGAGAACACTGTCGACAAATCAGACTATTCTAGGCTAGCGACGTTTGGGTAAGATATTCTACCTATCAAATGAGATAACCTTTGCGGCACCAGAAAGGCACAATAGAACAGGCGCTTCGATTGGGGCACAGATAACACCGCCCGGTGCATCTGGGCCGGAAGAACAAAATATAAACAAATACAACGCTTTGTTCGCGGCAATATCTTATATAAAAACATAAATGGACTTGGGCCATATGGTACAACGAACTGACCACAGCTAGACCACAAGGACAACCGAACAGACACCTGGAGACGGGACTAGAAGACTAGGAAGGTCATTCATTTTATGGAGAGATGGATTTTTGAAAATTTGGAGGCTTAGTTTGAGCCCGGGTAGCGCGGTACAGAAGCGGGTTAAAGTCAGTAAAGGAGGCCTTAGTCCTGCAGTGGACCTAAATAGGCTGTTGCTGATGACGTTGACGATTTGTTTTCAATAATATCTCGATTTCTTTTTTGCAAGTTTTGCATAAAGTAGGTGTAATATTTATTCGAACCATACTATCTATTCACCGAACCAAAACTTGCACTTTTGCTTTATGGCCCGTTTAAAAGGAGTGGCGTGTTATGACACATCTGTTTTGTGATCATTTGAGATGCCAAAAACCGCATTCGGAAACATTTTTTGCGCTATGCGTTATGAGTGTAGTTGTTATTTTTGCATGAGGGCAGTAACGCCAAGATTAAGGCTTTTAGTATGAGTGCGGCACCAATGTTGCACGAGGCTTTTAGTCCTCTGTGTGGGATAGAGGAGTTCAGCCCTCCTATACTGTGTGCAGGTCCGCACCTGTTCCGATAGTTTAAAACTGTCCGTGCGTAAAACTGCGTGAGATATTTTTGTTTTCTAAGCAGCCATCTTTATTTTATCAAATATGTTTCAGTTCACTAGCGGCCTATTTTATGTAACAATAAAAAATCTTTGATTGTTCAGATAGGTCTTTGAAATTCAAGATATAAAGTATTCTCTTTTTTTGAAACCAATTAGTCCAAAATAGAACTACACGAACGCGTAAACATAGAATTGATTATGTTTGCTATCAAAGGCCTAATATTACGGCACTCTGTGTTTTTTGCAGGTGACCGGAGACTTTTTACGCCAACTTGGGTATACGTCCGGTTCGGATACGGGGATTTAGAAAAGAAAAGGAATTGTGGAGAGAGAGAATAAATATGTTTAGTCACTAGCTCATTGGCGCAGTATGGTGAATGCAGCAGCAGCACTCGTGGAGGGGGGGGGGGGGGGGGGAGTACTTTAGTCCGCGACGCCTTGGTCATTGCTGGCTGCTCGTGCAATTTCTATCAGCATGCGCTCTTTCGAGAGGTCGGAGCTGGACAGCCGGTCCAACCACTGCTCGCACAGAATACGGGGATTGATGGTGAGTGAGGGATGGGGATTGCTCGCATTCCTAGGCCAGATGGAACAAGCTGCCGGGCTGGGAGCAATAGTTCTTGGTGGTTTATATTGGTAAAGGTAGATATCGTGGAGTGCGGCTGAGGGGGGGTAGGACTTGGTCTGGAGCCAGCGGAGTGTGGACGTTTCGGCTCTGGAACGGTGGGAGTGAGGGGGAGCCCACCCCGAAACATTCTATATGTACAGAATTATGGTAATACAAAATTTGTAACTCGGCTGACACAACCCCCTAATGAAAACAAGAATATGTTTTCAAAACAAATGAAAGTACCGTATTAAGTTGAAAAATTGTGACACCGGTTATATATCTTTAAGACTGTCAGGCACGCCAGATAATGGTCCGTGCGAATACCGTACATACGGAATAAACGAAAAGCATAAAAAACCGTACGAAAAACATAATGCACCGCCTTTAGCGTTTTAATACAACAAAAACGCAAATCGGCACCGAACGTATATAATATTACACTTCTTTTCATTCGGTTGTTTTTGGAATGATTATCTGCGTTAGTTACGAGAATGTGCGCTATATTCCGCTTGAATTCAGTATTCTCACAATTCCTTCTTAGCAGCATACCCAGCAAACTTTTGAGCGACACGAGGAAGATTGCCACACCGGAAACGCCGCAAGAAAGCCGCAAGAAAAAAGCAGTAATTCCATACATTCATGGTGTCAGCCACAAACTCAAAAAGATAGTACGACGGTCGGGTGTACAGCTGCTGTTTTCTGCCCCCAACAAACTGGGCGGGCTCTGCAGGAGAGTGAATGTAGATCAAGCAGCGGAGAAAGGATTCCAGGTAAATCACACCAAGCCCTTTGTCGAATGCCAGGACGCGGTGGTCTACGAGATCCCCTTGGTGCCTTGTGGCAAGTCGTACGTGGGACAAACCGGGCGGTACATCAACGACAGGTTAAGGGAGCATGCCAACACATTGAAGACCGGCACGGGCAGCATGCTTGCCCAACACGTCAAGTCTTGCCGATGTACACCACAGTTCGACAAATATAGTATCTTACGAAGATACAAGGGCCAGTGCACGCACGCACAAAATTTGTGAAGCGTTTGCGATACACAAAAGAGGAACCTCGTGTGTAAGCACCCCTTCAGTAGCTCTCCTGGAAAAAGAAAAATCATACTTGTCAAGATAGCGTCTTCCATTGATTGTGACTTTCCCTCTGTTAGCAAATAACCTAATTCATTCACTGATCATGCGCGCGGCTACTCTTTGATAATATTTCGCCTATATATTTCGTTCTTTGCTTTCAAATAAACAGTTGATAGTCAGCGCTTGTGTAGTCTTCGTCTTCCCTTTGTCGCGTGGTTCGCGCTGCTTTGTTAAAGTTTAAATCCTTATATACGGAACGTTTCACTTGAGAGGAACCCGTTGATGCTCCCTTCAGAAGTAATACACGATGTCCGCGTAGCCTTTGAGTGTGCGGGGGTATTCTCCTGGTCTCGGGTGGCCTGGGAGTTTGCTCGGATGTAGTTTACGCGGGAGCACCATGTGCCGTATTATTTCTGTCAGGATACTCATGTACAGGGGTCGAAAATATGTACATCGGACGCTACGCGGTGGTCCGTAGGTTCTTGAGGGCGACGGGTTATATGCGGCCGAGCAGTAAGTTGCGGAAGACTTCGGAGTTCGTGGTGACTGTGATCTAATCGCAGTTGGTTGTGGCTGCTAAAGCTGTGGCAATTGCCTCAACGGCGTCTCTCGATGTTGTGCATATCGTGGTAGCGGTGAATTGGGTATTCTGGAGGTCGATCACCGTCACTGCATGGGCTAATTTTGCGGTGGTAGCGTGCGGTGTTCGTGTAGCATTGTATTTCACACTCCACAAACGTGAAGGGAAACCACTAGATTTTATAATATTAGGTGCGAAAGAATTAGTCACGCAGGACGTGGCCGTGAGGTGATAAACTTGACTATGCAACAATACAGCTACATGTTTGCATTAAGTATACTGGCGTTAGTTATTAACTAAAGACATGTAGGTCAACCTGCGGCTACTGCCAACACGTGGCACACAATTCAACTCCGCATTGTGCAACTAGTTACGATAGCTGCTGGCGCCGCCCTTGCTGCGTACCTGATTACGAACACATATAATGGACAGGCCTTGTACGGGCCTTGAATAATCGGACCAACGGTATCTTGGTTTTAAAACAATAGCCGTTCTTTGACTATCCCAAAACTGAAATGTTGTTCTGTGTATCTGCCCGCCACTACATGTTTCTGCCACCATGACGAAAAAAATGCTTAGACACAATATATATTAAAGCCAGACCATAGACCCTTTGCAAAAAGGCGGGCCACACTGAACATTCAGCGGTGGCCAAAATGTAACGTGGCGGCAGAGCCAATGACTTGAACGATGGTTGAAGGATGAGCAACAATCTATTTACAGAATTCAGAAGGCGGCCATAACAGCGCGCGCTGCGAGCCAGCCACTTTTTCGTCGTCGTCCTCGTCTTCTGTGATGAGCCATGATGGGGCATTGGCCGCCTAGCTGTCCCGTGACAATATATATTAAAGCCAGACCGTAGACCCTTTGCAAAAAGGCGGGCCACACTGAACATTCAGCGGTGGCAGCACTGGTGGTTAACGCCACGGCGCTATGATTAAGGCACCATCTGCCAGGAACATCTTTTCAGTTACGCGTTTTGACCCATCGCTTCATCATTCTTCAGCCTTAAAAAGAGAGATTTTTGGTTATTTTGTACGCGCTCCTAGTGCTCTTAAAACATAAGGCACGATGCTCGCGCACTGCTGCGTTCATCTTTGCAAACGGTAAGGTAATGTGAAGTGATGCTGGGCGAAAGGTACGTACGAAGCGGACCCGTAGCGCTTCTCTTTTAAATGTGGCAATCTCCAGAGCAACGCGACTTCTTTTGAACACTATTTTGACGCGTTTTCTGCAGATTTCCATGTTTTTGCTCCCGCTAGTCTTCGTGTTGCACGCTGCAAAACTTTTGAACATATGGATTCAATAAATGTTGACTGCTCAGGTGTGCGCAAAATAAATACGGATGTAAAAATTTCTGCTCGCCCGGAGTCGATTATTTCGAAAATTCTGAAATGTACATAACTGTAATCGGCTAATATTCTGTCTAACAATTTTGCGCATTCTTTGAAGCAATGTGCCCCTCCTGCTGATTGGATAAAATGGAAGGTGGTTCCGGTTCACAAGTCTGATGATTCACATTTTCCAGGCAACTACCGTCCTATATCATTAACGGGTATTCCCTGTGAAATGTTCGAGCATATTTTGTGTTCCCTTATTATTAGGTACTTGGTGTGTAATTCGTTTTTCACTAATTGGAAACATGGCTTCAGAAAATATCGATCATGTGAAACACAGTTCCTTTCTTTCACCGATGATCTGTTCAAGAATATAGACAAGGGTTGTGATACTGAGTGTATTTTCCTCGAAATTGCCAAGGCTTTTGACTCTATCTCGCATGATTTACTTATTCTTACACTCAGCAAGCTAAACATAGATTACAATGTACTTTTTGGATAAAAAGTTTCCTTTCTAATTGCACGCAATACATCATTGCTAATGGTTTTTTATACGGATCAATTTATGTCTCTTCCGGTTTTTCGCTTATGTAACGACCTTCCCAGTTGAATTACTCACTCAACCATCAAGCGTTTTTCAGATGATTGTGTTTTATACCACAAAATTAGCTTCCCAAATTATTTGCATGACCTCCCGGATGATCTTAGGAGCCTTTTTAATTGGTGCAAAAATTGGTTTGTGAAATAAGTATCACTAAATGCAAAACCTTGCGAATATTTGCGCTACCTAACAACCCGAATGCGTATCATTTGAATTATATTCCTGTCTCTTCCGTTGACCCTTACAGATATCTTGGGCTGCAGATGACAGAATATCTTACTTGGAATATGCATGTAGAGTGCATAACTAACAATGCCAACCGCTTGCTTGGATATTTTGGCCTCAACTTCTACTTCGTGCCGTGGGATGTTAAATTAACATTTTTTAAGTCACTCATTCGTCGAAAATTAGAGTACGCCTGCGCGATTTGGAACCCCGTAAAAATCACGCTCGCCCGATGCATTCAAGCCATCTAGATTCGGGCGACTAGTGTAATTGTATCAAACCAAAGCCGTAATGCCAGCGTAACCCCAAGAAAATGTGTTCTTGGCCTGCCTGAGTTATTGAAACGTCGCAACTATTATTGTATTTGCCTTTTCAAAAAAATATTTTTCCACATCATTCATTTGGAAGAACAGCTGATGCTTCCGCATACATGTATTTCATCCCGCACAAGCTATGTAAACAAAGTTTGTGTTTTTTCTTGTCCAACTAACCTTTATAATTTTTCTTTCATTCCAAGAACCAGCGTTAACTGTAACCTCCTCTCCGCCTACACTGCTGCCATCTCAGAGCGTTCCCGATTGAAGACTGCCCTACAAACTTCTTTTGTTACAGTGTGTTGTAATCCTATGTACTTCCTCTTATGTACAACCATTGTTTTGTGTCATAGTGGTGTACCCCCCCACTCCTTTCTGTAGTAACTTTTGGATCTAAAATTTTTGTAAATAAATAAATAAATAACTTAAAAACTATTACTGCCTGGAAGCCAACGGAGGCTTGTTCGGAACATTTCGTGGAGATTAGAGCTGTGCCTTTAAGTATGCTTTAGTCCTTACCACTTCTGGTTTACAAAGTTTGAGTAGTTGCAATCTGCGCGCTCACCAAAAAACGCGCCCCTGATAGTCCTTCCTTAGCGGCTAGCCGCAACTAAAACAGGGCGAGGGCGCATCTGAATAAACACACATACAACTCGATGTTAAACGAGTAGGCAGCAGTAAGGCGTTCTTAGTAACAAACCCGGCATTTGTTTGTTCCCGTTAGTCTTCCCAGACGTATTCCACGCTGAAATTGTAGGATCTCGTTGGGCCTGTCAGTCGACTAACTCACCGAATAAAAGTCAAGAATATGCTGCTCTTCAAACAGAGGAAGAGCAGGAAAGGTGTCTTCCCAGCCAGTTGTGGGTAAAACAACTTTATGACAAGCGCATCCCATCATTACGCGGTGGCCATACCTAACCTGCTCTGCGTTGGCTGCCTTTTCGCTGTTTGCTTTTTTTCAGCTGCATCAAAAGAAATATTGCTGCAGCGGCCGTGTGTTCGGAACTCTGTCTAAATAAAGCTATAAATTTCGCTTGCACCGCGACTAGGCCGCAAAACGTATCATGTTTGGTAGGCTAAAAAATCGCATTAGCCACAATATTACTGGCACTTTGTAATGAACCGTGAAGGATAAAGCGAATGTTCCCCGCCGGAACGTCGGAAAACCCGCAAAACTGGTTTTAAACAGCAGCACTCCCAACGCGAATGAGACTGGAAAGCTACTTCTCGTTCAGAGCGAAATTCAGCTTCTCTTTGCTGGTGACCAAGGCAGAACATATATATGAGGCCTATATTTGCCTAAAGAAGATTGGTCAGCCGTTTTTCTCCCGGCCAACCTTTGGCCAAATGTTTGGCCCTTTCCCCAAAATGGTCCTTGGCCGTCTAAGGTTGGAGATTGGCTGCCATTCATTGGACAATCTACTTTGCCCGTAATACCATTTAAAATGTTTGGTCGACCATTGGCCAAAGACGTATGGCTTAAGAGTGGCCAAAGTATGGCTTACAAATGTATAATTTACTGCCTACCATTGGCCAAGCATGTAGGGCCTACTATTGGCCAAAGGTGCATGGCCTACCAATGGACAGATTCAGATTAATCTATGCACGACAGAGGAAGCCCACACAAGGCTGTTGCCATGCCTGCCCTACAGCAGGCAGTTTACCTTAGCCCCGTTAATGGCACACAGGTGTTAAATAATTAAAGAGAAACCAAAGTCCGTTTTATGTATTTATTTGTCCTTATGTATTGCATGCAATTTCTTTTTGTTGGCATTCAGTGCACATAGATGGCATTCGCAGAGTGTATTTATCGATTTCTTCATAAGCAGCATCGTTTAGCGTCGTGCTTGTGTTTACATTGCCTTTCTATATCTGTCTTTGTCTTTCCTTGCGTTATTATTAATGGCTGCCTCAACTCTCTTGTCGGCATCTTGATCTCGCATCAATGACCCTGGAGTGGAAAACTGAAATATTTATGAAGCAATCAAATGGAATCAAAGAAATAAGCAAACCTGTCAACTGTTCCCGACTGTTCGGGGGACCCTTGAATTTCAACACCATCCCCATTGTACCAATGGTATCTCAAATTTTCTACAAGTGGCCGCAACAGCACAAAGTTTTTTTTTTTAAATGACGCGTGCACGTTTGTTTTTGCTGCTGCAACAGTTGCAGTGCTGCGAATGAGCACTCACGACTATACTTATAGAACATCTGTAACCATAATGTGGAGTACCACTATGTGCAACTAGGTGCTGCTCGAATGGTAAAGTTTATGGCTTAGAAAAGGCGCCCGCCGGACGCGCTCACCCCACTACTCACTATAAGTGTTACAATAGGTACAACAATGGCTGGGTGTATCTGTCGTGGGTAAGGCTGAACTCATCGGCAGGCAGCAATAATGCGTGTTCGGTCGGGAGTGTGGGCAAACATGCACTATGATGGCAGTGCCGATTGAGGCGGCCGTGTGTGCGAAGATTTGTGCTTTACTTATACCGAAGAGTCACTCAACCGGGCAATGTCTTCAGCACATGCAGTCTGAGAAGTTTTGACAGCATGCGAAGCATGCAACAGCTACCGCAAAAGTTCGAGCAAGTGCTCCCCTGCACACAAGTCTAGATCACCAGCAAAGTTGGAAGGAAGCGCTATCCCGAAGCACCAAAATTTAAGATGGAAGCAACGATCCCTCATAAAGAAAAAAATACAGGATGCATACACACACCTAACATTTCGCCAATGTTAGTCATCGCTGTCAAAACCCCCGAGACAGTTTCGCCGAGTCAGTTTCAAAGAAACATTCGCAGAATTTCTCTTGAAGTCCGCCCCAGTCTCCCCATGCCCGGCCAGTAAACCAGGAAGGCTGCGTTCCTCCGAACCATTCAGTGCATTCCTTATGACACCGCTGCCAAAGGACCTTAGAAGAGCATCTTTGGGTACAGCGGTTTGTGCCACGGCAACAAATTCGAGTACGTGCTTCCGTCAAAATAAACAGACTCCACAAAAGGAAAAACGACAAATCGCGCGTAGTTATCGAGCTATTAGGCTGCTAACAACGGTAGAATTGGATTATAGACTTGCTATGGCACGCCAGTGTTTTCTTGGTGTGGGCGATTTGAGAGTGTGGACAGGGTGGAGCGAAGGAGGCGGGGGCCCTATCCTTGAACATGGCATAAATTTGAAATAAGCAGTAAATTTAGGGGGCCCTTGCACGGGTGGGGGAGCTAAGGATGTTTTTGGTGCGTATCTCGAGAAATTAAGACATTTCGCGCTCTCCGTAACAAGAACCAGGAGTAGAGTTTATCATGATGATAGAACAAATCAGCTGAAAATAAACACCGTTACCCCTTCCTGATGTCAGTTTCCAGTCCTGGTAATTTCTTAAATGCTCAACTAAAAATATAACCTGCTCCCTCACTGCGGTCTCCCGAATTTTCATGTTGCTATGTTGGCAGGTCTAAATAAGCACAGCCTAAGCAGTTGCACTGTGGTGTGCATCGAGTTTTGCTTGAAATTCGCACCCTCCTTGCTGCAACTTGCCAAAGCTGTTGCCAAATGAAGACGACACAACACACAAAAACCATATGCGTGACGAAACAATCAAGTAAAAGATAACAATATAAAATATATTATCATATCTTCTTTATTGATTACCAAAAGAAACACTACAGGGAAACGGCCACATCAAAGCCAATGAGAGTTATGTGACGTGGCCCTCCACTGTCAGGAAGCTATGTGGGTTCATCTTGCATGTACTTTCTTAATAAAACACTGGAAGTAAATTGAGATAAATAAATGCTATTCGCGTTTACAGTCAATAAAACAAATCATGAGTATACAGTAAACGGAAAAATGAAAACAGTACAGAATACTAGAAATGCACAACTATTTATTAAAATTTAACCTTTTTTAGAAGAAGCAGTAAATACTGCCTTTCGTACTTCGAATTAACAGAGAACATTTCACCGGGAAAGTTGTTAAAAAGCTTTCATACATACTGGCACGGTCTCACTGCTCCCCACCTAGTTGAAAAGCGCGGTACAACAAAGCGTGTGTTTTGGGGCAGCCGGCACGGTGCGAGATGTGGGAGCTTATTATGATGTGTCCACTATATAAGGGTCTTAGGGTATATAAGGAGTAGAAATTTTGAGAAGGAATTAAAAATATATACATGAATGCTTTGTCACAATTTCATAGTCACGTGAGAGCGCATGACAAAGATAAGAAGAGTCACTTAGACGAAAAGCTCATAGGCGTGTCGTCTGGAATACTTTTGCGGAACATGTACTGAATTATGTTGCAGCAACTCACAAGACATTGTACCCTATAGATTGTTGAATAGGAAAATATTGTCTGCCTTAGGACGCCTGGAAGTTAAGCAGAGTAACAACAGAAAAAAGTGATGATCCAGAGTGATAATTGTTACGAGTAACAAAGCGATGGTTGAAGATAGATATAAACTTTTTATGGATACAGTCAATAAGCATAGTGTTTGTTTTGCTTGTGGTATTCCCCACCACAGAGTTATGCTGTAGCTGCGTATAAGAGATAGTCGCGTACAACTTGAAAAGAGAACCCGGCTCCTTGAACTCCTTCGATAGGCGACCTACAACGCCGAGGGATAAAGGGCCCGCCCAGTGATCCCCCAAATGTGAGGAGAGGAGCTTACCCTGCTATCGAAATTAACCTCAAGATCATAAACATCCACCGCACGTGGTAGATCCTCACCGTTGATGTCATAACAGAACAATATGCCATCAATTTTTTGTTGTGTATGTTATAACCTTCGTTGTACAAGTGTGCATGAGTTTGTTGCATGGACACCAATACGAAAAAGCCGTTATCGCTTGTTTGGGAATGCAACAGGTACCACGAATCAATACACCCCTAAATATTCTAACACCAGCGTAAAGAGAAAATCACAATTATAGAAAACTAATGACACATCATTTATAAAGTGTGAAAAAAGGTAGGTGTAGGACAGAGTCCGAAGGGACACTACTTGTAGCCTTATAAGAGAGGGAAGACGTCCAGTTTGCGGGCACAAAGCTTGATCTATGCGACAATAGGTGCATAAAGGCATGTCAGTCATCGGTTTAAATCAAGTTGACAGCAGCTTTTTAGATAATATATTAGTGCAGAAAACATCAAAATTTTTGCTAAAAGGGAAATAAACAACGTCGAGTTGTCCCCTCTCTTTTGCACAGCGTGCGAGCTATTCAGCATAAATTTTAAAAGGTTGGTCGTAGTCGACCTCCTAGCAACAACTATGTTCTGCTGAGGCAGTATCATGATTTTGCACTGAATGTGAGTAGTGTATGTAGTATGGTCTCAAAGAATTTTGATGTAGCGCAGAGATTAGAAATCGGGAGTAAGTTTGGGCTTTCTAATTGGGACCCCGACCTAAATATAGCAATACCCTCACGCAGTTTTTGAGGGAGTAGGGAACTTGCCGGTTTTGCGGTAAGTTCTAATTATACACCTCAAAACCGGAACTAGGACATTCCCAAACGCCTTCAGTAGTCCAAAAATGCCGTCAGGGCCGCACAAAAATTGAGGCTTTTTTGCTTTAGAGCTTCTTCAACCAACATTCCGATCAATTATCATACCGTGAATGCATTGGATTCAGGCCACGCTTCATTTTTTCTGCCGTATAGAGAACATAATTGTTGCAAAAGCGTGTAAGGAACGTCGGGAATTCTCTCAAACCTCTCATCTAGGAGATTCATATATTCTTAAAATTTCGTTGTGGTTTGCGCATGAGCGTGACCTGAGAAAGCTCTACCTTGCGTGGCACCTCTGGTTCAACCGCGGAAACATAACTGGATGTTTCGTGCATATGTAGATATTTACAAAGAGTCCTCAGTTGATGAAACTCACTTTGGCACCTCTCATTTTCAGTCTTCGTTTTTTCTTTATGTGCTTTATTCTTACTTTCAAGGACCTTTTTAAGGTAAAATGAAAGCCGGTGCGGTTAACCGTTATTCTTTTGTGTATTTTAGGTACGAATGTGCTTAAAAGTAATCACAAAGAAATTCGGGAGAAAAATTAGCCTGCTCATCAGCGTCATTTAGATTGGCCATTGGCAACCACTCAGTCTCACTGAGGAAGTCACTTGAGCCATCATATTTTCTACGACCAGAGTTGTAACCACAGCTACCTGGTGTGCTCATTAACGGACTATGGTGGCCGAATGATATGTCATAATGTGTCAGGCTTTAAAAGCCGACGTAATTGCGTGAAACCTTGTTTTCCTAGCTGGGAAAAAACAAGTCCAAAGCGTTCCCACACGAATGCGTAATGTAGTTGCAGTTCTGAATTGAAGTCATAACAACGAAATCTAGCAAACTGTGATAAAGGTGAGTTTTTTTATGTAATTACGGATGCATTGGAATCTCTAGTTATAAAAAAACCCTGATCAATGTGAGAGGTTAGAACAGTTTTCAATTAAAAGTATTTTTCAGGTGAGCGGCGTGAGCTTCAGGAGGTATGTAGTAAGTGTATCGTAAGAGGTGATCACCCCGCGAAGAAAGCACCTGTAACCAGACAGATTCAGTGTGCATTTGAAGGTCCAGGCGCCGTTTATATTTATTGAAATCATATAGGGCAACAAGCACGCCCCCACCCCGTTGTTTGCCGGGCTAAGGGTCTAGGGTATGCGGAAAGACTAGGTAATTTGGGGAAAAATGATTTAGAGCTAATATCGGGACTCAACCAGGTTTCTGTAAGATGATGAAAGGAAAGAAAAAATAAAAAAAATAAAAACATTCAGCGGATGTTTTTAATATCTCACGAACATTTTGGTAGAAAATTCGATACTTCAGTTTCTTCCCATCGTGGTATTGCTTCGGAATGCATCATTTCTTCATACAGGTTGACGCGAAAGGATTGATTAGACATTGTCACTGCCAAAAAGCAGGGTGACTCAGTTGCTCAAAGCTCACATCGTCTGCAGCGACGTAGAAGGAGGAGTACGAGTCGTGCCTCGTTTACACCCGCTTGCACAGAGTCGGCACCGCACCCACAGAACACAAGTGCGTAGAAACGTGTACCGATGTTCTAAACGGAGGTAGATTGGTGACAATTATAATACTACGTTGCCTGGGACGGTCTACCGCTTCAAATACAGTCCTAACAGAGATGCCAGCAGCCAGAGGACGCCGCACGGTGCGCCTTGCACGTGGTTGCTGGTCTGGGGTGAGTCCTGGAGAGGCGAAGAATCCGTCGACACCGGCACTGGGCTTGTAGTGGTAAGCAGAGGCAACGCGGAGTTCTGTGAGGAGAATGTTTTCGGCGGGGTAGGAGGGTTTGTGTCCGCAACCATCCTGGGTGGAAGCGGCGGGAACTCATCCAGCCACAGCACCGGTGGAGGCCCCCGCAACAGAGACAAATAAGTGGAGAAATGGTCAGTATTATAGCAGACGTGAACAGAGATTTAAATGAACGCAACACAAGTTAGCAAAATGTATTATTTCGATTATACGGTTAGACTCTAAAACACACTCATTAAAACATTTTCAATTCGGTCTGTCCAGCCGTAGCAAAAAGAACCGATAAAGGTTATGCCATATCATAAAGAACTACACGCTAGTGCATGGACTAACACCAATTTAATGGTGAACAACACCATGCTTCGTGCAATAAAGTGTACAAAACGACACACATGTAAGTTTAGAGCACACATATGTGCTATGGTCTTCCATGACAAATCACTGTCGACATGTATGCCGAAGTATTTAATTGTATGTTCCACGGAAAGTTATGTAGAGGATGTGCAGTCATGCTTATCACAAACCAAGGGCGTTTATTCAAAGTGGTCCCAAAGTTTCGGAGCCAACTCGGCTCCTTCATCAGGAGTGACTGTGTACGACAACAAGCAGCGGTTATATAGGTGTCTTCTTCTTTTTCTTACTTGTTACTGGATTCTTGCTCTTGCGCGTCGAAGGCCGGGGGCGTAGATGGTGGGAAGGGCTCCGAGGGATCTGTTCAGGCCTTGCCGGTTCCCTTGTATGTGCCAGGACTCAAGCAGTAATCTTTGTGAGTAATTTGTTTCGGTGCCAACCACCTGCGCGCCGTCAAAGTTAATCCTGTGGTCAGCTTTTTCGCAGTGCTCGGCCGATGCACTGCGCTGAGTGTCGGACTTGCGAACGTCGTTTATGTGTTGGCGGAGGCGTTCCGGGAAGTTCATGGCCTCCCCAACATAACTAGCGGGGCATTGTGCGCAAGCAATTTTGTAGACGACCCCTTGGGATTTTTCTTTTGGCGGCCGCTCTTTAGGTCGAATTATGAGCCGTCCAAGAGTTGACACTGGCTTGTTGGAGATAACAATGCCTTCCTTGCGAAGCATGCGGGATAATGTTTCACTCGTTCCTTTACCAAAGGGGACAGAAATACGGGTGGGTCGGCGTGCGGAGGGGGTGGGAAGGACTACGGCCGAGACAGGAGAGGGGTTGTTGACCGGCTGCGTCAGTACAGAGGAATTCCTTGTTTGCAGCCCGGCTGAGGGAGACGGCGTTTGACGCGTCGTATGAAGTTGCTCGTGTATACATTTTTCTTCGGATCAGTGATTAGGGCTTCTTCTTCTATCTTCCGGTCCTCTTCTGTTGAGCATATAGTTCTGGCTTTAAGTAAGACGCTGAAACAACCGATGATTTGTGGGAATTTGGGTGGCAGGAATCGAATTGCAGGTAGCGGCCGGTGTGGGTGGGTTTGCTGTAAACTGTGAACTTTAGTCCGTCTGGCTGTTTTTATCGAGGAAGGGTAAGGTGCTGTTCGTTTCTTTTTCCATGGGGAATTGGATGGCTGCTTCAATCGAATTTAGCTGCGACAGGAAGTGGTCTGCTGTTGTTTCTTTGATGACACAAAAGTAGTCCACGTACCGGAGAAACACCTTGGGCTTTTCGGGGAAGTTTTCCAGAGCGGTCCTTTCAATTTTTTCCATTACAAGGTTGGCTGTGGTCACGGAAATAGCTGGCCCCATCACAGTTCCACTTACTTGGCTGAAATATTCCTGCTTGTAGCAGAAATATGTGCTTTGCAGGCATAACTGCAGAAGTTGCGTTATCTCGCCGACGCTGAGGCAGGTCCTGGAGCTGAGGCTGTCGTCGTTCTCGAGGGCACTTGTGGCGGTTGCGACCGCCAGGGAAACAGGGACGCTGGTGAAAAGGCACACGATGTCAAAAGAGACGAGTCGGTCCCCACGGTCGATCGGCACTTCGGAGACAAGTTCGACGAAGTGGCTGGTGTTCTTGAAGTGGATGGACGTTTTGCCGACGAGAGGGGAGAACCCGATGAAGGAAGTTGGACAGGGCTCGAAGTGGTGACGTTGTGAAGTCCACAATAGGCCTGAGGGGCAAATCGGGTTTATGAATATTTGGTAGCCCATAAAAACCAGGCGCTGAGTTATTCCCGCAGATTAGTCACAGATATAGGCTTCGGAAATCGGGGTACTTCTTGAAAATGTTGGCCAGGAGTTTGTTAAGCTCCCTTTGAACTTGCGTGGTTGGGTCCTTTTTCAGTTTTTCGTACGTTGAGCAATCGAAGAAGTCTTGAACTTTGCTTTCGTAGGCTTGGCGGTCAAGGACGACGGTACGATTTCCCTTGTCGGCAGGGAGGACGACTACGTTATCATCATCTCATTGGCTACGGATGGCTGCGGCTTCATCTGGGTTTAAGTTCTGTTGGTGATGTTGGAGAATGCTCCCGAGAACGCCAACCACCCTCAGTCTGACTTTTCTCGGACGCCTGCCTCAGCACGCATAATCCCACTTTTGATGGCAGTCACCATTTTTTCCAGAGGGGGCCGGGTAGTCGTAGCGTTAAAGCGACGACCTTTGGCCAAAACTTCCGTCTCGGAAGGGGAGAGTTATCTGGATGACAAATTAACAACAAAGCTGGCAGGGTCAGCGGGTGTGGCCTCTTTTTTTTTCAGTGCTGTAAGCTTGCTTTCTTGGTATGCCTGATGTTTGTCTGATGGAGACGAAGCGATACTTTTTGCAAAAGAATCCAGAGAATCAAACTTGACTGGTATGCGATGCTCCAGTTGCCTGGGGAGGAAGAAAAGGTCCAATTCCTTTCTCCTTAGGGTCGCTTGGCACTCGTGGACTCGAGCGCGCACTAAACGCCGTTCTGCTTGCGCTATGATGTTGTTTCCTTCAGGAGTGTGAACCAAGTGCTTTAGCTGGAGGCTGCGAGGCATGACGTCCAAGTCCCGGCAGGTCTTCGTAAAGGCGAGGTCGTTATTGAAGAATGAGATGCTCCTGGTGACGTTTACGTAACGTTTGGCCAGCGCTGCTGCCTCTTGGCCGAAGTCGAGGCGCAAAGACTTGAATGTGAACATCTTCGACAGAACTCTGTCTGGTTGGGTTAAACTTAAGAGGCATGTTTCCCTGTTTCACTGGCCGTCGCAACCGCCACAAGTGCCCTCGAGAACGACGACAGCCTAAGCTCCAGGACCTGCCTCAGCGTCGGCGAGATAACGCAACTTCTGCAGTTATGCCTGCAAAGCACATATATCTGCTACAAGCAGGAATATTTCAGGCAAGTAAGTGGAACTGCGATGGGGGCAGCTATTTCTGTGACCAAGCCAACCTTGTAATGAAAAAAATTGAAACCACCACTCTGGAAGATTTCCCCGAAAAACCGAAGGTGTTTCTCCGGTACGTGGACGACTGCTTTAGTGTCATCAAAGAAACCACAGCAGACCACTTCCTGTCGCAGCTAAATTCGATTAAAGCAGCCATCCAATTCACCATGGAAAAAGAAACGAACAGCACCTTACCCTTCCTCGACGTTCTGATAAAAACAGCCAGACGGACTAAATTTCACAGTTTACAGGAAACCCACCCACACCGGCCGCTACCTGCAATTCGATTCCTGCCACCCGAATTCCCACAAATCATCTGTGGTCTCAGCTCTCTTACTTAGAGCCAGAACTATATGCTCAACAGAAGAGGACCGGAAGATAGAAGAAAAAGCCCTAATCACTGATCTGAAGAAAAATGTATACACGAGCAACTTCATACGACGCGTCAAAAGCCGTCTCCCTCTGCCGGGCTGCAAACAAGGAAATTATTCTCTGTACTGACGCCGCCGGTCAACAACCCCTCTCCTGTCTCGGCCGTCGGCCCACCCACCCCCTCCGCACGCCGACCCACCCGTATTTCTGTCCCCTATGGTAAAGGAACGAGTGAAACTTTATCCCGCATTCTTCGCAAAGAAGGCATTGTTATCTCCCACAAGCCAGTGTCAACTCTTGGACGGCTCATAATTCGACCTAAAGACCGGCCGCCAAAAGAAAAATCCCAAGGGGTCGTCTACAAAATTGCTTGCGCACAATGCCCCGCTAGTTATGTTGGGGAGGCCATGAACTTCCCGGAACGCCTCCGCCAACACATAAACGACGTTCGCAAGTCCGACACTCAGCGCAGTGCATCGGCCGAGCACTGCGAAAAAGCTGAACACAGGATTAACTTTGACGGCGCGCAGGTGATTGGTACCGAAACAAATTACTCACAAAGATTACTGCTTGAGTCCTGGCACATACAAGGAAACGGCAAGGCCTGAACAGATTCCTCGGAGCCCTTCCCGCCATCTACGCCACCGGCCTCCGACGCGCAAGGGCAAGAATCCGGTAACAAAATAGAAAAAGAAAAAGACATCTATATAACCGCTGCTTCTTGTCGTACACAGTCACCCCTGATGAAGGAGCTGATTTGGCTCCGAAGCGTTGGGACCGCTTTGAATAAACGCCTTTGGTTGGTGTATTTGCCTCTTAAGTTTAACCCAACCAGACAGAGTTCTGTCGGAGATGTTCACATTCAATACTGTGAAATGCACGTCAGAAAGTGTCAGGGGTTTTTATTAACACATAATTTCCGTCTTGTTGTGATTGATGGTGAGATGGATTTCAAACAAACAAAATCATATTCTTACACTGATTGCCCAGCTGTTCTACCGCCGATTGATATTTGACATGCTTTGATAGAACGACCACGTCATCGGCGTACTGAAACATAGTAATTGGGAAACATACCATTTGGGAAACATACTATTTGGGAATATTGATACAAATTCATTTACAAACAAATTGACGGGAACAGGAAATAAAAGTTATCTTTTTGGGACGCGGGCACCAAGTTGTAGTTTGCTCCTGGAGTACATGTTACATATCTTAACTTTTTGCGATCTGTCAATGAGTAGTTCCCAAGTAAAACATGACAGGGACCCCTTAAACCGATAAAGTATACAGTGCGAAATAATATCGCGTATGAAACTGTATCGAAGGCTTCCGATAGTTCGAGAGAATAAACCACCGCTAAAATGATCATGTTCAAGCTCATCGGCAACTTCCTCCAAAAGCGCACTCAGGCAAATTCCCTGTCGCACAAACATACCACAATCATAAAAGCATTCATAACCTCGGTGAAAATGTTTTCAGAACCCGAAATATTACAGGTAGAAATAAAGAGGGCGATAGTTTCCAATTTTTTCTGCCTGCCCTGCGTGATGGTATAACTACAGCAGTTTTAAGATTTTGAGGTATAATTGCCGTATTGAGGAAACCGATTAACATGCAAAACAACGTGTATGAAAGCGCGTTCATATTTCCCACCATCATGCCTACAGGTACTCGATATAATCCAAATGGTTTTTATTCGAAAAATAAAAACTATCCGAGTGAAATCATACTTTGATAGCCGAGCTATAAACGGTTCCTTGCAGAGAATCATTAAGCTTCATATGTTGCAGAGGCTTTGAGACCGTAGTTGTTAAAGCATAGCCCAATATTACATTGAACAAATTAGCAGGTTCAACCGTGTTTCCGATAAACGTTCGGACACGGAACTTTCACGGCTCGATATTACTCTTTCTTGGTTCACTAAAGACCATGTTTTGCAGAATACTCCCACCTTGTGCATTTCTGTTTTATATTCCTAGCCGAGGGCGTCATTCTTAGAGGGGTACGAGAAATTTTTTCCAAAGCCATTACAATTAGATATAGCTTCCCTAATGTCAGAATTCATGCACGTGTAGTTTTTTCTCAAGTTTTGTTTCCTGGTAAATATGCAAGGCCGTTTAAAATTCATCAGTGGCTCAGAAACTCTCTCGTACAATTTGTGCAGTAAACCACTATCAATCAAAGAATTACAGGCCCAGTTTGCGAACAAATTGTGTTTTGTCGACCAAGTTCACTTGTATTCGTCTAGTGTTTCCGGGCGCATATAAACATTGCAATCCAAGAGGCCGTATTCTTCAAGAAACACGGCAAGCTACAAAGTATTGATCAGCAAATTTCTGAATAATAACGCAAGAGTTATAAGAATGATTACATTCTCAAACTGCGTTGTGGTATGCACTAGACATCCCGACATGGCCGCTGAAAATGTTTTGTCATGTCGCTGCAACAATATTTGACACGAAACCACTCGGCGCAAAATCAAATAATAATCTGATACAACGACGTTCGTAGAATATAGGATTTTAATATTGAAATCTCCAGCAAGAAAAAAATGGACGAATTCAAGACCTACGCGTCAATACCTTGCCCAGTACCAAAAAAACGACCATCATAGCTACACGGGGGCCGGTATATGGTTAAGAACAAAGACTCATGATATAGACAGTAAATTTTAAGGCCGGAGATTTATTATGAACAGAGGTCATGTCAAATGGTAAAGTAGTATTCCAAAAATGGTTTGTTATTGTAATGGTGTGAGATTTCAAACCATTCCAGCAAAATGTTTTCTGGAATTCTGCCGCATTTACTACACAAGAATTTTTCTGCCACTATATTTCAATAGAATTACGACACCGCGCTTTTATAAATAAGTTTAGAAAGAAAAGTCATTTTAGATGCAAAGCATCCCTTGCTCTCGGGTCTGTCGTCCATCGTCCGTCCGTCCTCCGTCGTCCATCCGCACCTCTCTACCTCTTCCAACCAGCTGTGCGATAGCGCGCGCTCTTCTGCGCCTCACCCTCTCTCCACGGCAGCTGTGCGATTGCGTGCGCGTTACTCATCCCCGCGGCTGCGCGATAAGCGCGCATGCGGGTCTCCTCTGTCATTTCCCCCTCTCAACTCTATCTGCTCTATATAATATACCCGGTCCGCCCGCCGCTCCCTCAGTTGCTGCTTCGGTTGAGTCATGCTGCGCCGTCCGGAGTTTTGTCGTTTTCCGTTATTTGGATACCCGATCTCGTGACCGTTTCAGAACCTCCGAGATGCTTCGCATCAACTCAGGGTTCCCTCGCGGGAAGGTGGTGTCATTTTTTCTGGAGAATGTAACAAATTAACTTTTCTTGCAGGGGTAACCTATCAACGAAGTTCATGTGCACAGAGGACCTTTTGTAATGACAATAGTGCCATCAATCACACTCTGTGGCTTCGTTTTATTATGCTGTTTAGCGGGCAGAGTTTGTATGGTGAGGCAAGAACGCACATTGTAGTGCCATACTTCATAATTGATTTATACGAGGCTGGGTAACCCATTTTGATTCGCAAAATAAACACATATCAAATTCTACACATAAGCACAAAGACGCCTTAAACGCTTAGCCACGTACCCTATGTGTACGTTCCAAGATTCTGTATCAAATAAATGAATTCCTAGGTATCTGACATTGCCCTGTATCGCAGTTTAAATATAGCGGCTGGGTAGAGGTGTTGCAGTTGCAACGGCTACAAAACGTAATATTTTGGTTTTACACGTTTTTATGAAAGAGTGATTTTTACTTAACCAATCAAGCAAACAGCGGACATCATATTCTAGATAAATGACAACTGACAACTATCACAAATGAAATGATAAATGACAAAAAATAGCCGCCAATCTGAACAAAACAAATAAACAAATGACGCCATTTATCATCGATGACTGAGGCGATAGCGAGTTTCAAAGAACTATTGAATACAATATAAGATATTCGCTTTTCTACCGATACTGGAGAGCAGCATAGCATACCTAACGCAGACCAAGGGGCCAGCTACGCCAACAACTAGAAATAACGCGGAGTGGACCCACCCGGCAGTCGTGAAGAATCTAGTCAAGCTACTTAAGCGGGACTTGATGAAATTTGACACGAATGGGCTTGCGTGAGAGCGGGTTTGGGCGCAGTACAAATCGGCGGTACACCTGAGGCCAAATATGAGCAAGGGACACAAGTTTAATTACTTGATGTCATCGGTGACCGGAAAGGCCACCGCCACTATCGAAGGTCTCCAGTACTCCAAAAACCACTATGATCAAGCTGTGACAATATTGAAGGAAAAAGATTGTAATCAGGAGCAATCAGTTGACCTGTATATAAACGAGTTGCTAAAGCTAGAAAAATTATTGCTCTTCCACCCTACGAAGAAGGATGACCTGCAAAGCTGAACGCCCTCCACAGAGTGAATGAAACAAAACACGTTTGTTGTAATTTGCACTGTAGCATACTTCCTAGCCATTTAGCTAATGAGCCCCTGAAGGATTTGTTCTTGCAAAGACGAAGCTGCCTGTGTCCCTCCTGCGTCGAAAGCATCTTTCAGTTTGTGTAACACACAAAGGAATCAGCTCTGCGGCTAACGACTACCAACAGGTCCCATTGGGCCGTTTAAAATCATCGTTTAAACATCGCACCAGACCAACGGACATGCCTTCAATCACTACCGGCATAAAACCAATAGCTGCTCTTGCACGCCTTCCCATCCTCCTCCCTCCACCTATTCTGCACTACAAAGCAGCGCACGCATAAACCGGCAACCTGTAATTTGCGCGTTCTTAGAAGTGACACATGGGGTCGAAAGTATCCCATGAAAGCCCTCTGGAGAAGTGATATTGGATCACGCCGTCATTTCAAGCGGGGAAGTTGCTCTTCATTCGGGAGGGATTCGCCGCTACTGGACGAGCGGAATTTGAAGAGGTCGCGGTGGCGTCAGCAGCTTTCCGGAACACCAGCCGTTCGCGCTGGTGTTCCGGCCAACGCTTCAATTCTTGATCTTATTTCTTCCAACGAGCGGCATGCATTCGTTCCATAACGACTTAAACCGTGGAAGCCTTTCAGCTCTATTATGGCGTACAAAGATGTGGCTTTCTGTTTTCCGTTCCTTTCGAAGGCATCTTACTGTCTGTGAAAGATATCTGTGTAACGCATCGACCCACACCCGAACGACTCGATTAAGGAGGACAGGCGAAAAGCGCATAGAGCAATGTAATTCCGACGAAATCTCCCACCAGCGCAACGATCATTTAATCGTTAGCAGCATTAAGCCTAGCTTTGCATGCACGCCCCTCTTTTTTCATCAGCAAACCGTGCACGCATAAAGTCATAAAGTGGTAACGGGTGATGGCGCATGCTTAGGCATGAGAGACGCCGGCGAACGTGTTGCCCAGAAGGTCTGCCAAGCTGAAAAACAAATATAGACTCACGTTTAAGTTCAAATGGGCAACTTTCTCTTCAACCGAGAGGGATTGCGAATTGGAATTTCAGCGACAAAGGTAACGCGTGTTTCGGTCGTTGTGGGGGCATACTTTTACAGCCGTTAACTCGGGTTCCACGCAGCGGCGTCGGTTTATGTCCGCGTAACCCAGTGAGTTAATGCAGCAGCGACGAAAGAAAGAAAACGGAGAGGAGCGTCTAACGAAGCGCGAGTTGGCGTACGACACGTGCGGCTATGGCGCCATCTCGACTGCATTGCCCTCACACATGTCTCATGCGTCACTCCCAAAGAACACTCTCCACTTGACAGTTTCCCAAGATGCTGTTTCATTATCAGCTAATCAAAATCGCGTGATATTTGCGGAGGAGGTGAAACACGATCTGCAAAAACATGCTCGTTGCTCCCTTGTGCGGTACTAATCCGAACCACGTCACATTTCCGCGGGAGGTTCAAGCAAGATTTGCCACATGCTGGCCGACGGCGGCGGCGAGCTGTAAGGTAGCAGCAGCGTAGCGCACCCCACCGTGCGTTCACTGATCTCACGAACACTTCCTGATACGCAGCAGAAATGCGTCGTGGCTGAAAAGACTGCATCTGGCACTGCGTAGATATTTTATATTAGGGAGTATAGTAATAATCAGTGCATTTGTACGCCCAATGTTGTTTCTGTCTATTTTTCGCTGTGACCTAACAACCGCACCACCGCTGTAACGTGCCGACGGCGCAACTTGCAAAGGGGCATCGGTCGAGATGAGGGGAAAAATAGTTGTGAAAGAGGTGTCAGCGGCAGTGAGGGGGAGTCCCAGAGTGGCACCGACTAAATTGGTGACACCGGAATGAAAACTGGGGGGTTCCACATTTACTGCTTTGAAGTAAAAATCAAATCTCTTAAGGAAACATACGCCATTCTCCAACTTTTTCAAACAGTGCAAGTGCACACACTAGCCCTGGAGTCATTGAATGTTTCTAGAGACTGTTAAGACTCGATGCTGCTGCCTGTGCTTGACAGAGCGCGGCCTCCGGAGTTAGCTGTGGAGTTTGTGATGAAACGAGCGGCAATAACGAGCCGGGATAGCAGCGATACTCAAGGACAGAAAACTGACTCAGTCGGAAAGAAGAACGCTGAAACACTGAAAAGGTTGATAGCGTTTCTTTGTGGACAAGTGAAATGCAGCGAGGAAACAGAACAACTGCGGGAACTGGCAATCACGAAGAAACAGGCAGAATACTGGAACACAACCACCCATTTTTTAAGCTCACCTGACAGAGTATGCTTATCCTGTAAATAATAAAATCATATGCCAGGGGTTGTTGCAGAAGCTTAACGATAGAAAAAAAGAAAGTGGTGGTGGTGGCTAGCAGAGCATGCTTTAGGAGCACATGACCTAACCACACCGCTCGTGTCTGTAGTTCCAACATTAAATTCAAAACGTGCAAAGGCCGGCACACAACTTCGATTCGCAGGACTGAGCATTGAGAGGAAACCAGACGGAGCGCTTCGACCCCATCTGAAAATAAGGCAACCAGTACGGCTTGTACAATGAACGCAGTAGATCTAGACGACCAAAATAAAAACACTCATTGTACTCCTGCAGACGGCAGTAGCTTGGTTCGGTGGAACAGCAGGAGGTGCATATGACGCTAGAGATAGTTTATATCAACCAGGCTGGCAGAAAAAATTGGAGCAGTGGTGCTGAGAAAAGGAAAGTTGTGATATGCCCCTTGGGTGGAGAATAATAAGTTAAGCTCGTGGAAGTAGTGCACGTTTCCGTGCAACAGAAAGAGAAAGTGACGAAATTGTGAAATTGTGAACAAAGCGTTGAAGGTTGACGGGGTATGCCGAAACAGACGACCTAGCTTAGGTATAGAGAAATGCAAAAAATGTAGGAGATGCGTATGAAAACCGCAGATTATAAGAACCCCACAGCATTTCAATCGCCTGGCAGGCTTATAGGACCGGATTATTACTTGGATTTCTTTGCGGTGACATCAAAACGAGTTAGAGACAACCTTATGGCCATCAAAACAAAGAATGGTTGGGTTATATAAACGCCAGTCCAACAGAGCAGTGTGACGCTAACGCAACTGCAGAGGGTGATGGCACTTCGTATGGTAGCCTCTGCGAACAAAATTCATAAAGAATCGCAATATTTTTGGAGCCTCGAATTTATCGGCATTGAAAGCAAGGCGAAACAATCAAAGAACGATGACCGAAGAGATGAATGTTTCGAGAATAGAACAGACAATTTGGAAGATGGTTCTTCAGTAAGGCTGCCTTGGAATGAAAACGTCACGTTAAGACATCGCGAAAATGGCTGGTGCACCTACCTGGAAGATTAAGCAAATATTAGGAAATGCTCATTAGGTACGACAAGGCAATAACGACCTAGTTATTATCTAATCTCACAGAAATGGTCGCAGGCGAAACAGAAAGGCTGATAACTTTTTGCTACTATATGCCACACCAAACCGTCAGTCGACAAAGAGTATTCATTTGCTGAACTGCCATCCATAAGCATTCCAAAGCCTTACAACTACTCTTGTTTGCTGGCCTGTGAATCTCGTGATGCAGTGCGCCCTTCTGCACAAGGTACATTATTTTATCACAAAGTACTTTAAAGAAATCATTGGGAAAACCTACATTGCAAAGAACAACAGACACGCGAAGTTCTTCTTGAGGTGAAGAGCCAACCACAGGTGACAATGTTTCTTGCATAAACAGAAATAGTCGATCTGGATGTCAAGGTCACCCCCCTACCCACGGAGCCTCAACAGCTGGCATGGTGTGATCTCTGAGCCAGGTCTGCTAACTTAAACTCACGATGATCTACTGGAACGGTTGAAGCATGAGGGCGTCACAGCCGTTCGCCGCATCACGATGCACAGATATGACGAGATAGTGGCCACCAAATATATTATCCTAACATTCAACCACTTATCACTCCCATATAATGTAAATGCAGGCTTCATTCGTTGTTCCGTTCGTCCTTATACACCGAATTCACGCTGCTGCTTCAAATGCAGCCATTGTGGCATGGCCAAAACTTTTTGCTGTGGCAAAACGACCTGTGGGAAATTCTATGCACAGTACCACACTACCGACAACTGCGATTCTATTTCAGCTAATGGCTGGTAATCGCACGGGCATACTGCTTGTCCCGTGAAAAACTCCAAGACAAGAAAATCATTACTTTAAACTAACTTAAATTATCTTCGTTCGAGAGGCATTAGAGAGGGTCGCATTTTACCCCCTGGGGAGGTTCGCCGACGAAGCTCGCCGTGGGAGGAGTGGCCTCTGATTTCGGCAGGAACTGCGCACCGCGATTCAGACGTTGTTCCGCCGCACCTTCCAACAGGCTACCACAGAGAGGCCAACCTTCACTCCATCACTTGCTGAGTAAGCAGCAGTTGTGGTTACAACCCTGTTGGTTGGGAGTGATGCTGCATAAAGTGTTTCTCCTTCACCGGCAGAAAGCTGACATGAGAACACTTAAGGATAGGGACGGAGGAACCAGAGGCTTCACCCACCCCCACCACACCGCCTGTCTCTCCCGTGTCACTCCTGACGGCCTCGGCGGTTGCGGCTCAGGCCAAAAGCACCCAAATTGGGTGCTTGGGTAATCCGACCACATGCGAAGACCACATGGACGTCGCAGCCTTTCTGACTTCATTTTAGCGCAAGGACAGAGTTCCGATATCCGCGCCTCCAGAAAAGCCCAAGAAGTATAGAATTACTAGAGCTCTGAAAGACATTGGATAAACAGACATTCTAGTCGCTCTTGAATATGCATAAAGGAAAGACAACACTTCACACAGAGGAACTGCAGGGGCCAATTTAAAAATCTAGATGATGTATACGAGTTACTACATGCCAGCCAAACAGGTGTCATGTGCTTAAAAACAAATTTTAAGAGAAAAGATGTCAACTACTTCCAAAAATTATCTGGTTTTGAGAAAAGACCTGGATGGTGCTCAACTATTTCTGGTGGTGTGGCAATATTTCTACAAAAAATTTTAGAATGTCATTCAATCTATCTGAACACTGTCCGTCAAGCTGTTGCTATCCGATCAATAGTCTTTAACAGGATAGTAACAACATGCTTCATATACCTTTCTCCGGATCATCGGCTAACAATTTCTGATTTTGAAATGACAATACATCAGCTACGTGAACCATACACATTATAAGGCCGGCGCTATTCCCACGACCCCCTCTGGGGATTTCCTCGCACGTATACGCAGGGGCGCTTTATTGAAAGGTTGTCAACATCATCAGGAGCATGACTATTCAATAAGAAACAGTGCACATACCATAATGTAGCATACAACACTTATTCACACCTAGACTTAGCTACTGGCCCAGCATTTCTCGTGCAATGTTTGGAATTGGAGATGGGCACAAATTTGTTGTGACCCTTTCGCCGTCTCACGAACACCTGTCAGCCAAAACAGTTCATGTTACCCCAAATTTTTAGTAAAGCGAGAGCAGCTAAGAACACAATCAGAGAAATATCTAAACTACAGCACATATTCATGGCACCTACACGTAGAAGAGGCAACCTAACTAAACCTGGTTCATATCCTCGATGCCACCAAAAACTCCATTCACCTTCTATCTGAGGTCTCCCGCAATTATATGAGGCCCTGATGGAACGAGGATTGTAGGCGGCGTGAAAGTGCTATAACAAGGCGTGGGGTATCCTTCGACGGCGGCCCAGATCAGATAACCTCTATCCTTTAATTGAGAAACAGGGTGCGCGTTGTGAGGCAAAGAGAGCGAGAGAGAAAGTTGCGTGCCCTTCTAACATTCATAAACTCATACACAGACACACACATAGTGTAGATACAAATACATTAACCGAAATGACTCCAGACACATAGCCTGCCCATGTACAGGACAGCAGGAGAAACACTGGAAGACCAGGTAAAACACTTGCACAACACTTCAAACAGGTGTCCAGCTCTGCGCACTACACAAACATTTTCATAAAAAACACGATATGATAGGGTAGGAATAACGTTAATAAAACACCGGCAACGGACAATTTAATTCATTGTGATGTTGGCAAAGCGTCGACGCAGGATTTTGCCCTAATATGACTGCCCCAGTTCGGCCTTTTTGTGGCAGGACCGGCGACTTGTGCTTTTCGACCGCACACCGGGCCTGGTGAATGGCCCACAGTTGATTGTCCTTTTCTGTAGACTGCAATTCGGGCGTGTATGTCCAGGAGGTAGCCTCGGTCGGGAAGCTGGCACAGCCCCACATGATGTGCCATTGGTCCGCCGTACTCACTGCACAATCACTGCTCATGCCAGCTCGGACAGAGTTAGGCACAAAGCACGTGTAGCACTACCGAGGTGGAGTGATCCGGTCGTATCTGCCTTCAGATGACGGCCTCCTTCTGAGTGAGTCCCGGCTAGACAGGCCGTATTGTCCGTCGAGCTAGGTGTTACCACTTTCTAACTTCGCCACAACAAGCTACGTGGTCCTTGGTTTCGAACCTCAACATGGAATGGTTATTCTCGCGCCGGAGTATGGACCGTCTTCTTGTGGTTTGGAAAGGCCGGACACTCCCTCCCATGAGCGCTGGGAACCCCTTCATACGTATGGTTCTACCGCGGTCTTTGATCCTCAGCTTGCCGATTGTACCGGCCGCCGGAGATCACAGTCAACCCTTAGAGACGTTGCGAGCAGCCATCCTAGATTGGCTGAGCACGGTGCGACACTCGACTTCAGAGATCCCTGGAGCGATTGCTACCTCCTACAAAGTCCGGTACGTCGGGGCATCGCACATTCGCCGGCGTTGTCTTGTTGCCGGGATCCGGCGCAACGACCACTGCATCGAGAGCTTCTCACTTGTATTCAGATGCGATACATACCGGGTCGGTGAATCTTGGGTGTGTTGCTCGGAGAGGTCCTTCGAGCGGGAGTGCCGCCATTCTTGGTTCTAATTGGGGCGCACGTTTATCGGGATGGGATGCAAGTGGTTGTGGACCTTGGCAGCTTCGCCTCTTTGCAGCTACTGGGCTTTCAGGCTCTTGATAATTCCGTCTTGTCCTAGATGTTGTGTAATGGTGCGCATAGGGCCGGCCAGGCGGTCGTGCTGATATGGCTTTGTCTTGGTTTCGTAAAGAAGGTGCCGTATTGTATTCCAGGGACAACCACGATGCAGTTTTCTATCAGCTCAGTTACAGATTTCGTTCAGATGCTGGCGGCACAGGACCTAGCAGTGTTGTTCATTGGGCTGTTTACATCGTCCACTTTAATTCTCAATTATCCATTCAGCCTCAGCCGCTGCAGACGCACCTATATCGAACGTCTGGCCTTGATACCATGGGGCCGGCGGATGTCCACTTCAGCGATGTCTTCTCCGTTTTGATCGGATTGGTGACCGACTGCACTGCATCGCGTGGCTGTACCGTCCAGGTTTCGATGTCGTGGTTGTCTTGCGCTGTGGTGGGACATCTATCGCGGAAACCGTCCCAGTCCGTCCACTTGTGTACAATGGTGTTCCGCATATTTGGTTCGGTTTCGTAATTTCCACGATGTAGTGTTCGCTACCCAGGTCGACTCGCGGTGTTCTGCCATGTTACTTTGCCCGTGTGGTCATTTTTGATAACTGTAAGGTTTGGTCTGTTGACTCGTGCCACGGAGTTGCTGATGCGAGTGGCATGGCGGAGTGAGTGGTCAGGGCTCGGTGGTGGTCCTTAGTATCCTGTGACAGGTCCAGTCCCTTGCCAGTGTCCTTCGCGCAACCCGACGCTCGATGGGCAGCCTTGACGTCCCGTCAGATCAGCAACATGTTGTGCTTGGCTTGGTCGATGGCTGTGGGCAGTCGGAGCTTGAATGTCTCTTTTTGGTTCTTGGGGCTACTGTAGGTGTTGGAGTTGAACAGCCTCCTTTGCCGTTATTTCCTTGGGATGACTGCGGTGAAGGTGTATCCCACCCTGCTGCAGCCGTGTTTGAGGTTGTGCTCGATGAACGTAAGCCCTTTGCAGATGGACTTGCAGACGCTCTGTCCCTCTGCCGGACTAACGTGAGCGCAAACTCCAAGTTGGGTTGGGGTCACCATCACTGTTTGTTTCAACTGGATGATGTCGGGTTTCTTGGTTTCTGTGGTGATGTGTTGTTGTACCACTGCTCTCTTGTTGCCGTAACTGTAGCAGTTCCACTGCAGATTGTAAAGCGCAGCAGCTTTCCTGTAGTGGCTGGGGACTGGCACAGGGTTATAGAGGATTTGTAATTTGCGTGTGTTCTTGGGGATACGGGCGGTTGTCTAATTGCGGAGCAAAGATGTGGCTCCAGAGTATGGGCTTCAGAATCTGTACATTAGAGTTGAACAGCTCTTCGATGTTGTGGCAGCATTTTGTGATCAGCTCATCCAGCCGCGAAAGTAATTGGTCTGTTAAAGCAGCCGCGCTGGCGTAGGCGTTGGCGAACGCTTCAGTTTTGGTTCGAGCTAAGTTTCCAATTGGGTCAGTTCAGTGTAATTCCGGGATGAGGTGCGTGCTCTTTGATTGGGGGTAGGGTCAGTGGCTTTTTCCTCCTGGGGCTCGTGTAGGGTTGTGTGCATTGATTGTGTGCATTGGTGTAGTGGCCTGTCGGTGTTGTGCTCGTGGGTGACGGTGGGTGTGGGTGTCTCGGGTGACTGAACTCAGCCAGTGGCTGGATGGGCGCGCCTTGCTATCAGTTCTTGCTTGACGTCGGGTGGTTCTGGGTTAGCGGGTGCGTGGTTTATACCGGCGTCGCGTTGATTCCGCAGAGTTCAAAATCTTTGTAGCAAGAACTGGTAATCGATGCCTGCCAGATTGTCGGAGTACTTCAGCCATTAGTGCCGCTGTTAGACCTAGCGCTGCGGCTTTTAACTTTTGCTCCGTCATTCCAGCTGACTGTCACGGGAGCTCCAATGCTTAGCCCCCAGCTGTTCCTGGAGATGAGTCACGGCCATGAGATGCGCTGCGCGATGCAAGACGGGAACCATGGCGTGAGGCTAAGCGCGATGTGGTTGGCGACGCGCCGCGTGACGGGGAGCGTCCAATGCGTAGAAATGACCTCGTTTCAAGCACCTGCTTTTGCTGTACTTCGGCTTACGGTCCTCTCATCGGTGTCACGGCATGACGTAGGAAACCATGTATTCTGCTCTCAAGCCGTGGTCCCCTGTGGGGTGTTCTCCGCCGCAGAGCTTTATTTGGAGAGACGCTTGTAACCCTCCCTTGGATTAGAAATACTGCATTTAAGGCAAACAAGCACGTTCGGTGTAGCGCACACATCGCGACCCTGGCCGCCCTTGCCGCACACTTGGCAAACTTCTATTTGCTTCCTCTAGAGAGTACAAGATTCTAGCGCGGAACCGCAATTCACATATTTGGGCACCTTGATTCCGTTGAACACTATAATTACGGTCATCGTGTTACTGATACACTTGTGCCCAGTGGCGAAAGCGCTGTACTTGGTAACGGTCTGCTGAATTATTTCGGCTTCGCTGCCCTTGAGGGCTATGCTTCTGATAACGCCCTTGACTGTGTCCTGGGCGGTCTTCCCCTAGACGCTTACTTCGTACTTTTACATGAAAGTTGATAGCTTGAATTCGAGCATACGTCTCCGCTTGCTCCAGGCTCGGAGTGCTGAGCACCAATGTTGTTGTGGGTATTTGGACACGGTATATACTCAGCGACACCTGCATTCTCAATTCTGCCATAACGGTGGGTGCCACGCATGCAGCTCAGGCCTTGGGAGTATCAAGCCGTACGTGGGGCTGCACATCGATCTTAATTTCTTTTGCAGGCATGCTGGTCATGCGAGCCGCCGGAATAACTGCATTCGTAGCGTTCTTGTTGAATTGAGGCTTCTTCTCTGAGCTCGGAGTATCAGTACAAGAAGTCGACTCACCCTACGTTGTTTGCCAGTGGGGTCGGCTTCTGTGCCCGCCGATGTGCTGCCATCCGGGCGAGCATTGAAATTCCTTGCCCGTCATTTCCCTTCTAATGAAAACCGAAATTTTCATTTTTCTTCAGTGCGTAAACTTGAAGCCCATCATTTCCGTTTTCATTTCGCCGTGCAATCTTGATAGCTACTTTGCTAATTCAACCCCAATCTTTCTTTCTTATTTCATTTTATGTTGTTTATGCGGTTCTTATACCACGTGCATAGCCTGACTGTTTGCATACTCTCCCTTTCCGAAACATCTTTTTCTTCTCACAGCTTTCCGCAAAGATATAAAAGAAATGTGTTCCAAATACTTGTGGCAGCAGCTTCACGTAACTGTACTTGGTGAAGGTAAGTGCAATGGCACTACGGTAGTAGAGTAAACTTACTTTGTTATTGTTCTTGCTGTGTTCATATTATATATACATATACAGGGTGTCCCAGCTATCATGCACCAAGATTTAAAAAAAGGGTAAAGGCGTAACTCGAAAGAAACCAGCTGCATAAGGTTTGCAGTACTGTGAAGAAGCGGACAGTATTTTTTCTTTAATGAGACTTAATTAACTAATTGTAATTAATTATCTAATTCGAGAAATACTTTCCTAATCATTAAAGTGTCAATGAGGCACTTGTAGGTAACCCCGAGGGGCATCTAACTGCGGTATTTTCAGCGATGAACTAATTGCGTACGCATTTATTCTGACTGATAAAGGAAACCCGCGAAATATGAAAAATACCACGTGATGGCGCCTCCGTGCGCACCGTAAAGCAACGCCCTCAAACAGGCTGCCTCTGAGTTAGCCAGTAGAAAATAGACAAAAAAACGAAAGAAGAAATCGCGACCGAGTTTGTTCCTTATCTGGACACGCGTCCCGCGAATCTTGCTGCTGCTGCTCCTTCCATGCCTGCAGCGCATCAACGTGATGCGCTGTCTCTTCGGGCGGGTAACACGCGCCGCAGTTGCTTTCAATCAGCTTTGTTTGGGGACGCTGCTTTACGATGCGCGAGTAAGCGTCGTCACGTGGTATTTTTTATATTTCGCGGGTTTCCTTTATGAGTCTGAATAAATGAGTACGCAATTAGTTCGTCGCTGAAAATAGCGCACTGAGATGCCCCTCGTGGTTACCTACAAGTGCCTCATTGACACTTTAGTGATTAGGACAGTATTTCTCGAGTTAGATAATTATTTACAATAAATTAATTAAGTCTCATTAACGAAAAAAATTACTCTCCGCTTCTTCACAGTACGGGAAACATTATGCACTAGGTTTTCTTCGAGTTACGCAATTTCTCTTTTTTTAAATCTTGGTGCATGAAAGATAGAACACCCTGTATATATATATATATATATATATATATATATATATATATATATATATATATATATATATATATATATATATATATATATATATATATGTACAATAACCATTGGCAGTCAAGAAAACCGGCGGGCATTTTTATTACCTTTTTTTCTGACTCAAATAATTTTTCATCTGTTTCTATGACCTACCGCATTACACCCACTGCTTTTAGAGGTTTTCTCGACTGCCACCCCTTATTCTGTGTGTATATATATATATATATATATATATATATATATATATATATATATATATATATATATATATATATATATATATGCACACTCAAACCAGGCTATAACGAACCCGGATAGAGCGAATTATGCTATGTATCGAACAAAAATATTGCAGTTACGGAAATACATGGGAAACATATTCTTTGTAACGAAGTTGACATCCGATATATAGAACTTTGTGCGCCGAAAATGGCCGTCGAAATGCTTGGTCTCGGAGGGGCGATTGGGATGCGGATTGGCCGCGACCGCAAAGCAAGAGTTGCGACTGTGACATTTCGCCTCGCATGGACGACGTGACGCCAGAAACTTTGCGTAACTGTTTCCGACGCGCGGGACTCACGTCGGAACCCGTGAAATCAGCGAATCCGGACAAAGACAGCAGCATCGGTGAACTGCGGAAAGAGGTCCCCCATGTTCCCGATGATGTCTTGAATGAAAGCCGTCTGACGCTCATAATGAACCGCTTTCTGGAGTCGATGTGCTCGGCCAATGCGTCTTAGATTTTGGAGGACGCGGACTTGAACTGGTGTAACAATGTTTCGTGTAGAGAATGCTATGCTAGTTGAAGCCACCAAAACGAAAGTGAAAACAAAGATCACCGCATTTTTCTTTGCAAAGTAGGCAGTTCAGGCAAATAGTTGCTTTATTACTTGCAATAAGTGTATTATTCTGGTTATCTTACTGGCTACTTTAATGTGTTTGTTTCTGCATGCGGGGATGGTTGTGTTGGGTAGGGCGAGAAGTGGGGCGGGGGGCTCCCGCGGATTGCGAACTTGTAACAATAAGTTCGTTAAAAGCAGGTTCGGCTATATCGAACTATTGGATATATCGAACTAATCACGGTGCATATTGCAATTCGCTATAAACGGGTTTGACTGTATATATATATATATATATATATATATATATATATATATATATATATATATATATATATACATATATATATATATATACATATATATATATATATATATATATATATATATATATATATATATATATATATATATATATATATAGTATAAGTAAAGAGTAGGATACACAGCAAGAACAATAACCAACAAGGTTTACTGACGTAGCGGCAATGGGACTTGCCTTAATCAGAGTAAAGTTACATGATTTTGCTGACGCAAACATTTCGAACACATTTCTTATATAGGTTTGCAGAAAACTGTGAGGAGGAGCGGAAAATGTTTCGGAAATGGGGAGTGTGCATACAATCGGGCTACGCCTATGTTACAACAACTAACCAAAACAAAAAAAAAAGACGGGGGCGCGAGAGAGAGAAAAAGTGGTCGTGTTAACAAAGCATGCTTTAAAATGCTTAAAAAGCATATTCCCCGAACCACCACGCGTTGTCTACCGGCGTAATAAGAATTTAGGTGACTTTCTTACTAGCTCTCGTATCAACCGACCGGCAACTACTGGCTGGATGCCCTGCAATAAACCCCGATGTAAAGTATGCCCACACATGACCACTACACAGCGCCCCACCAGCACGGCTTCAGACTACTACGTAAATATAAAAGGTAACTTTAACTGTGACTCCGCTAATGTCGTATATCTTCTAGAGTGCACTGTTTGTAGGCAACAATATATCGGCCAAACTGAAACGCCCTTCCGAATACGCTTCAATAATCACCGCTCTCATGCAAAAAGCTGCTCTTATTTGCCCCTGTCAAGACATGTGAACAGTCCCGGGCATGCATTTGAACATCTTAAAGCAACGATTTTAGAATCCGCCTTCAAAACGCACCAGGACCGCGAGGTTCGAGAATCTTATCTCATTTATAAGTTTGTGTCAGCCACACTTGGAATTAATGAAACTTACGGAAAACTAGCGTGCTTATCCCTCGATTAAAATTGGCTGCTTTATAATTTTATAACTATGTTCAATATTCCTACCCTCGAGTTTCCCATCAGAATTCGCAGAAACTCTCCTAATACAGCAGCTTTATTTGCCTAATGCGGCTCAACAATGCCATTTGTACTGGGGAAGGAGGCCTCGTTCCCACCACCACTTAAGAATGCTAACTCTTTGCGATCTATTCATGTTCAACCTTTTGTGACCCTACCTATTTCCTGTTCAATTGCTTGCTTCGGTTAAACGCTCGTTTGTGCCCCCTATATATTCTCTTCATCCGCGGGGGGCACACCCATATTCGCTTCCGCCACAACCAGTCTCCCCAGCCACTGAATACCTTACGGTATACTCTTCCTTTTCTTTTGAAACCCCGGTTGTCCAGTTTCCCGCATTGTCTGAACTTGCAGCCTCCGCGGCATACGTTGACCAGTCTTGGTGCAACCTTGAACACTGCTTTGTTAACACGACCACTTTTTCTCTCTCTCGCTCCCCCCCCCCTTTTTTTTATTTTGGTTAAGTGTTGTAACATAGGCGTAGCCCGACTGTATGCACACTCTCCATTTCCGAAACATTTTCCGCTCCTTCTCACAGTTTTCTGCAAACCTATAAAAGAAATGTGTTCGAAATGTTTGCGACAGCAAAATCCTGTAACTTTACTCTGATGAAGACAAGTCCCGTTGCCGCTACGTAAGTAAACCTTGTTTGTTATTGTTCTTGCTGTGTATCCGACTCTTTACTTATACAATTTCTGCGCGCTTTGTGAGTTTATCTTTCTCTAGATTTATATATATGTATATATTTATATATATTGTAACAAAGAGTATGAGCGGACGCCTCAGAGCAAGTAGAACTAACGCAGCGCTATCCACCTATGCGGGTATGCGTTGCATCGGTGTAAGAAGACGAAGAAGCAGAAGAACGCTCGGCGCCTGGTCTCGCGTAACCCTGCTCTCGGCTCTTGCGTGTGCACGCCTCGACCGTGAATAAACCATTCTCTAAGTGACTACCCAGGCGTCGGCTATCTCCTTTACAAGTGGTGGAGGAGCCGGGGTATCGATCCAGTCCTGGAACTCCGGAGCCGCAAACTCCCCGCAGCCATGAACACCGTAGGCAGCCAGAGCGCTACGCCCTCGCCACCGACTGTCATGTGCTCCGGTGGCATACGTGAGCGAGATCCACCGGGCTTCAACGGCGCCGATGAAAATGACGCGGAAGATTGGCTGGCATCATTCGAGCGAGTGAGTACACATAATCAATGGAACGAAGCTATGAAAATAAGCAAAGTGAGCTTCTCCCTGCACGCCGTCGCTGAACTTTGGTACGGGAACAACGCGCATCGCTTCAAGACATGGTTGATTTCAAGGCTGATTTTTTGTTTACTTTTGGCCGCCCAGCAGTCCGAAAGCTTCACGCAGAACAGCGACCGCGCGAACGTGCACAGCGCGCGGGTGAAACTTTCACAAGTTATATTGAAGATGTTGTCGACCTCTGCAAACGGATAAATAGCAATATGACTGAACACGACAAAGTCAAGCACATACTGAAAGGCATTGACGACGACGCTTTTCAGATGTTGCTGGCTAAAAACCCGCAAACCGTTAGCGACATCATCAGTAATTGCCTGTCTTACGAGGAGCTGCGCAAAGAGCTGGCACTCACGAGGCGCAAAGTCATGCATGAGCCCTTGGCAAGCCTAGCCACTGATGCCCATGAGAATCCCGCCATGCTCCAGCACATCCAGCAATTGGTGCGAGAAGAGGTCGCTCGCCAGCTGTCCCTGCTGCCGTACACGGAACCGCCGCTCTTCCCACTTGCCGCTACTGTTCGTCACGTCATCCAAGAGCAGGTTGCCGAAGAGCAGGTTGCCCTTGTGTACGCCCGCATCCTCCTGTGGCCGCTCCTTTGACCTACGCCGATAACACCGCTAGACCATTTGCAGATGTCGCTGCGCCCAGGATTTTCCACGACTCGACGCCGACACCATATGCTGAGGTCGCAGCGAGGCCCAGGGTCAGCTTTCCCATGGCCGCCCCTCCCATCACCACTGTGAGCCCATCGCCGCGTTCAGGATATCAAGCTGGCAATCCCTGGCGCACGGCCGACAACCGTCCCATCTGTTTTTCGTGTTGCGCTCCGGGACACGTGGCCCGGTACTGCCATCGCAACATGGTACCCCCGCGAGGAATTGCCCCAAATAGTTACCGTTCATCGCCGCCTTTCAATGTGCCGCCCACTCGTCCGCTGCTCGAGTCTGACCCGTCTGTCCACCGCGACTTCAACAATCGTCGTCCCATGTCCCCACGGCGACGCTCTCTGTCTCCTATGCGCCGCCGTCCTGCCTCCAGCGACGCGGAAAACTAGATGCCGCAGTTCCGGATGCAAGAACTGCGCAATCAAACATCCGAAGACCTAACTTTTCCCCATCTAATGTAATTGATGTCGCTGTCGAAGGTGTCGCTACGGTCGCACTCATCGACACTGGAGCCGCCGTGTCTGTTATAGACGCAAAATTATGCCGCCGTTTAAAGGAGGTGACGACGCCACATTCGGGACTATCATTACGCACCGCTACCACAGAACACATTTATCCCTTGGGCGCATGCACCGCACGAGTCGTCATTCAGGACATTCTGTACGTCATCGAGTTCATTGTTCTCTCATCGTGCTCACATCAAGTCATGTTGGATTGGGATTTCCTGTCACGGAACAGAGCTGTTATCAATTGCGGCCGCGCTGAAGTTGAATTCTCTCCCTTCCTGGACCTTCCTGCTACCAGTTCCCCTTTTCAAAAACTTGTCGTTGCCGAGGATACCACCATTCCTCCATCTGCTGCAGTCCTCGTGAGTTTATCCTGCAGCGCTGTCTCTGAGGGAAACGTTCTGTTTACGCCGTCCTCCCTGTTCGTTTATCGCCGGTCTATTCCGTTGCCCTTCGCCATGTTGACCGTTACGGACGGCCGCACCAGAATCGTTGTCGCTAATCCCGACTCCTGCCCCCGTTCCCTGCTCCGCGGTGAATGTCTCGGCACCATTGAGCCGACAGGATCTGCCGTCGTCGTAGATGTGTCCGACGATTTGCCGCATGTTGAGATCGACGCGCTCTCTTCTCCATGTCCAACGTCGCCGCCTCCCTCGTAAGTTTTCTGTCATGCTATCGACGCAAATCTCACTCCACAAGAACGAGACCAACTTCTGCAGTTACTACATCGATTTCAGTCGTCCTTAGATTCTGCAACGACATCACTCGGCCGAACGTCAACTGTAACACACCACATAGACACCGGATCCCACGCACCTGTACGGCAGCGACCCTACCGCGTGTCCACCACTGAACGCCACATTATTGACGATCAGGTAGACGACATGCTGCAGCGCGGTGTTATCCGCCCATCAAACAGTCCATGGGCCTCCCCTGTTGTCCTTGTGAAGAAGAAAGCTGGCTCCATCCGCTTTTGTGTTGACTACCGACGTCTAAACAAGATTACTCGCAAGGATGTCTACCCTCTGCCACGAATAGATGATGCCCTCGACTGCTTGCAGGGAGCTTAATTTTTCTCCTCCCTCGACTTACGCTCAGGCTCGACTTACGCCCCTTCGACGTTGTAACCGATCACCACGCGCTTTGCTGGTTGTCCTCGCTAAAAGACCCAGCAGGTCGTCTTGCGCGGTGGGCTCTCCGTCTGCAGGACTACAATATTCGTGTTGTATATCGCTCAGGACGCAAGCACAACGACGCTGATGCCCTTTCGCATTCTCCTTTGACATCTGATGCTGACAGCGTTTCAAGCGCAAGCTGCTATGTACCTCCCCTGGACGCTGACTCCATGCCAACCGAGCAACGCAAAGACCTGTGGATCGCTGCCCTTTACGACCATCGGTCCAGTGCCACCCCAACTGCAGCGTCTCGGGCACTTAGGCGCCAAGCATCTCACTTTGCCATTCATAACAACGTGTTGTATCGACGCAACTATCACTCCGACGGGCGCAAGTGGCTTCTCGTCATCCCCCGCCACTTGCGCTCAGAAATATGTGGTTCCTTTTACAGTGAGCCTCGTTGTGCCCACGCCAGTGTCCTGAAGACCTACCGACGTCTTCGGCTCCCCTACTACTGGCGGGGCCTGTACAGCTTTGTGCACGACGTTGCGTCATTCCTTCTTCGCCATTTTATTCTGCGTCATGGAGCGCCCCGCGAACTCCTCAGTGACCGCGGTGTTTTCCTATCGGAAGTCATCGAGGCGCTTTTGACAGCATGCCGTACCGTCCATCGCACCACTACGGCCTACCATCCGCAGTGCAACGGCCTAACCGAGCGCTTCAACCGTACACTGGGCGACATGCTGGCTATGTATGTGGCGTGGGATCACTCTGACTGGGATGTCCTGCTTGCATTCGTCACATACGCTTATAATACCGCCACACAGTCCACAACCGGCGTTTCTCCCTTTTTTCTTTTGTATGGGCGTGAGCCCTCCTGCCCCATCGACACGATTCTTCCATACCACGCCGATGCTTCCGAAACCAGGCCGATTTCTGACGTTGTGAAACGCGCCGAAGAGTGCCGTCAGCTAGCGCGATCCTTCACGACCGAAGAACAAGCTCGCCGGAAGACTCGCCATGATGAGTCCACACCTGCCTGCAGCTTTTCGCCCGGCTCTCTCGTCTGGCTGTGGGTCCCGAATAAGTGACCTGGGCTATCCACTAAACTGCTTTCGAGATACCACGGCCCCTACCGCGTTGTTGAACGCACGTCTCCAGTAAATTACGTTGTCGAGCCGGTCACCCCTTCTGCCGACCAGCGCTGTCGCGGCCGTGAGCTCGTTCACATTCAGCGCCTCAAAGCTTACGTCGAACCACTCATTGTATCGTCTCCGTGAGACGCCAGGATGGCTCCTCTTTGACGGGGGGGGGGGGGTGATTGTAACGAAGAGTATGAGCGGACGCCTCAGAGCAAGTAGAACTAACGCAGCGCTATCCACCCATGCGGGTATGCGTTGCATCGGTGTAAGAAGACGAAGAAGCAGAAGAACGCTCGGCGCCTGGTCTCGCGGAACCCTGCTCTCGGCTCTTGCGTGTGCACGCCTCGACCGTGAATAAACCCCTCTCTAAGCGACTACCCAGGCGTCGGCTATCTCCTTTACAAGATATATATATAAATATATATATATATATATATATATATATATATATATATATATATATATATATATATATATATATATATATATATATATATAGTCTGGAATCAAAAACTCACACAGAGCGCGAAAAAATAAGGTTAGTAGAGACAGAGACACACGAGAAAGACATTGAAAATAAATATAAAAGTTTACTGACGTTTTAGGGAGTCCTCTCCCTGAAACGTCAGTAAACATTTATATTTATTTTCAATGTCTTTCTCGTGTGTCTCTGTCTCTACTAACCTTATATATATATATATATATATATATATATCTATAAGGAAAGCAAGTTCTCTTTGCTGAAACGTAGGCCACAATCGTGCTTTTACCTTGTTCGAAGTTTTTCTTTTTCTTCTCTTATATATATATATATATATATATATATATATATATATATATATATATATATATATATACACATGGCGAATACGTATATCTGTAAGGGGTACGGCGCCGCATCTAGGTCGGTGACTTACGTCCCGTGCTATTACAGGCTTCGGTCACCTTGTCTATTTGTCCTGGCTCGCCGGACCCTGCGAGCTGACCAGCCCCGACCGCCTGCCTCTTCCCTGGTCGAATAAAACCCATCTCAGGCCAAACTTGGACGACATCGGCGTTACCTGACCCCGATTCCCTCGCAGCCATTACTTTGACGGCCAAGTCATTACGGCATCCTCAGTTTCTGTCCCTTCTGCTGAGGAGCAAGAGGGGACCGCCGTTGCACTTGCCATGACAGACACCCCTGCTGTTACGATTGTGAGTGACTCAAAGTCACTATCCGCAATTTCAGTGGTAGTATGGTTTCCCGTACTGCACTTGCGATATTCTCCACCCGATTCCCAAACCACGCTATGACTATAATCTTCGCACGCGCAAATGCAGGCATCCACGTAAATGGGGCAGCCCACACCAGCGCCCTAAGATTTGCCTACCGAGCCCTGGCCACTCGGAAGCAACAATGGCCGAGGCCACATGGTAGCTACAACGACTCCATCCATACGTTCATAACATTACATCACACTACCGTCTCGAATGACCTCCCTACCCCCCTGTCCATCGCTCTACTTCGAGACGCCGGCAGGTCATGTGGCATCAGCTCCAGACCCCCGCATTTCTCACCGCAACCTTTAAGCACCTCATCTACTCTGCCATCGAATCTCTTTCTTGCTATTCTGCCCTGACAGAGTTTACCTGAACCACCTAATGTGGGGATAAGCCACACGGCCTCCTCCTGAATCCCTTCAATAACTACGTTCCAGCAGTGGGATGCTGTTCAACTCCTCCAGCGTGACAAAGTATTGGATTGTGGTCAGAACGTGGTACTGGCATTCCAGGTACTGGATACTTTCATTTCTACCCCCCTGCTTTTTTTCTACATGGCCATTAAGTGTTCTGACCGCCACCGAGAAGCCAGAAAGGTTGAGGGCATCCCAAACCAATGAACTTGCAATTAAAGGCATTTATTATATCTCTGTCAACAATTATTCTTGCTTTCCTTATCCGCCCCGCCTAATTGGATGTAAACCCGAGCTCCTATAAAATGTCGCCGGTCACCTGCAAAACAACAAAGTACCATAATGTTAGACGTGCGATGCGAAAGAGAATTCTTTTGTATTGTGTGCACCCATTTGTGCAGTTCTCTTTCTCTGTAACTGGTTTTTAAAATATAGAATATTCTAAAGGTTGAATATTGAGAACCTGTACGATGTATCGCAAAAAAATTCAGTCTAACTTAAGAGTCGTTGCTAATCAATTGAAATATACTTGGACAAATAGTGAACACTTTTGCAGACACAAAGGTCGCAGGTTCTTTTGTTCAGGCGCGTTAAAGAAGGCAAACAGGTATGAACCGGCACACATACTTGAGATATGCACTCATGTATCCAACCCACTGGTCTAAAATACCGCTACCATGCTTTTGCCAAACGTTTAATAAAACGTTGATTCTTAGAATTACTTCGCCGAAGGTAAAAAAAGAATACATTTTTAAGGCTGAGTGTAAAAAAATGCTTAAATTGCATCTTGATATTTTAGATTATTACAACAAATATATGGCATAACAAGCCGCTCTTTTTAAAGAGGCCATTAGGGCAAAGTGCAGGTTTTGCTGCGTTAAATATATTCTTTGGTTCCAAGAAAAATGACACCAAATATATTGAAAACTTGAAAGAGTAATGGAGGTAATAATGACAACAACTCATCGTCATTATATCAGCTCTATCAACAACTACGGCCTGTTTAGACCACTGCAGCACAAAGATTTCCACCACTGACCCCACTGACCTCCCTGACCTTACTGACCCCCCACTGAATCCCGAAGGATGCTAGCGAGACCTAAATTTTTTTTTCACATATGCAGGAAAAACAGCATCATGGACCTTTCACACGTCCTCACTCCGTTATCTTTACGTCCTAGTAGAAGATATCATTCTTACAAATTCACACCTATCTTTGCAAGCACTAGCAACTTCAAGTACTCTTTTTTCCCTTACTCAATAACAGACTGGAACGAACTGCATCGTCATATTTTTGAGTCTGGAAATGTACTAAAATCTCTGGAAAATTATTTGAAGTGTTTTTTATGTTACTTGTGAAAATTTTGTATACCTGTATATTTTTTACTTTTATACCCTTGTTTTATTCTACACCGTATGGATATCTAATTTGTCATATCATTATCATTGTACCATATCACCCTCCTGCTTGGGCCATTTTTATGACCTGCAGTATTTTATAAATAAATAAATAAGTAAATAAATAAATATATATATTGAACTAAAGTTTTCTAAGGCTTTCTCCCATCGTGATGTCATGTGGCGGGAATTCAACAATAATTTGCACTTCTTACTCTCCATAACGACTATTTTCAATTGACAGAGGATAATAAACCACCGAAGTGTAAATAACTGAACACCAAGATAAAAAATATCTATCCAATCTTGTGCAACGCTCCCACAATAAAAGCGCTATAAGTTTTTTCAAAGATTCTAACCCCCACACAGTATTTTTTTCTACCTTAACTTCTCAAAAAATATGTTCCATTTTCTTGACACTAAAGAATAGTAAAGGCATAGACATGAATGGGCTTCAGATTAGACCTAATTAATTTGTGCTAGAATTGGTTGTATCGCCACTTTCCCATATCTTTACCTTATGCCTTACTACGGGTATTATTCCAAAAAAGAACAGCAAGCGAAGGTCACGTTATTGTTAAATTCGGGGACAACAAGTTTTTTTTCTAATTATAGACCAGTTTCTGTACTTATAGGTATTTCAGAAGGGTTAATAATAATCACAAAACCTGTTATATCATTTCGCGACAAAAACCCTATTATATAATCAAAACAGTTCGGTTTTCAAGAAAATATGTCAATGGAATTTGCTTTATTACAGCAAAAAGTAATACTACTCCAGGGATTTAAAGAAAAATGTTGACGTTTGGCAAATTTATGAATTTTACAAAAGCATTTGATAGGAGCATTCACAAAATATTGCTTGAAAACATTTAATAATATGAAAACCTGGGGCTTCATTGAAATTTTTTTTGCAGCGTATTTAAATAACCCAGAACCGGCCGTACCAGTAAAGTAACACTGTTCTGCATTACAAGACGTAAGGCTGCAGTTGCGCAAAGCAGTCTTTTAATCCCTATGTTGTTCAATATTTCTATAAATGATACCGAAAAATTACGCACACTGCACCGATAATTATGTACGCAGATGACACCAGTACTTTCTTTCAATCGTATACATCTCTTTTGCATTCAGGAAACATTACCCTCCATACCCTACAAAAATGGACTAAAGCGAACTCGTTAGGAACAAATAATAGGTTTTCACCGGCGGAAACATCTCTAGACAGAAACTTTAGTTTGTTTATAGGGTCTGAGCATATTTGTATTGTTAGTGAAATAATAAATATTTGCCATTATTTTTATTCAACATTTCAAATAAGATGCTCATGTCGACCATATAAGTACTAAGTTGTCTAGAGTGTGTAGGGTGCTTTTTAAGTTACGGCATGTGGTTTCATCGAATAGCAAATGGATTCTTAACCATACAATATTCACATCTAACAGCAATTACTGCAGCCTCGTATGGGTAACAACTGTCGCCGAAGCTATTCACAAGCTGCATTTACTTCAGAACGATGCCTTTGAAAATATTGGAACTGTACCTAACGATTGGCATTACAGAGAACTGTTTCTTTAGTATATTCTGCTTCCCGTCCAAGGTATCTTAAACTTTATTCTTCTAACAAAGGATAAAAATAGCTTGAAACACCACCCCTGTCAAGCTTATCACAGTCTATGTAAAATAGGAAAACCATTGAACGTACCGTACGAAATAAGGAGAAGCAGTACATTGTTGGTGCCCTTTTTAAGAACGAATTATGACAAGGATAGGTTGCAATTTCGAATTACCTGACTTCTAAATCACGTAGCCAAAAGTGGCATAGCTATGAATAGAATTTTAAGCGAGATTTCAGAAACGATTGCTGCTAAACATTGAACATTTTTAACAAGAAATATGTCAAGCATTGTCTCTCGTGGGAGCGTTGGTTTGGCAAAAATTAGTAATATTTTTCAAGGGCTTAGCGGAAATTGCCTCTATTCCCCGCGCACTACGGCATACAAAATCACCGAACACTTATTCTGCATATACTGTGTGCATGTAATTGATGGTTAATTATGTAGTGCAGATATTTATGTGTGTATGCAAACTTGAGTGTAACATGGCTTTTAACTTTTTGTGTCTACACAGATTCCGTACGCATCAATTATTTTCTCTTTTTGCGTAGCTTCACACCCTATTTTTTGTAACTTTTATACGCATCTATGTATAGCTGTCGATAGGCGTATATGTATATCATTTTTAAAGTTTTGTGAATTATAGTGCTGATAAACGGTGCCCTCATTGTTTGTACTTTGTATGGTCTTGTTAAGGCTAGATTTACGTATGCTTTGAACTCATGTTCATTTGAATTCATGTTGAACTCATGTTCCTAAGAGGCAAACACTCCGTCCGTCAAGCTGTAGCTTTGCATATTTTTGGGCTTGTTCTCACATTTGTATGTATAAAAATGGTCAAAAAGTTGAAAGTATGGCTATATAAAACCTTTTTCTCTTGTTTCACTTGATCACCATGGCTCAAAATCCCTCGTTATTAATGAAGCATTTTCCACGTTCCCTGATATTTCTCTATGGATTAGGAATCCTCTTTGTGTTTTTTTTCTCCTGGAGCACTCTGTAGCACGAAATATACGCCGTGCTAATCTCCATGAAACCCTCTCCTGCCATAGCTTCGCTTAACCGTATAATACCTCACGTATTGTCCGAGGGCTCCTGTAGTAGTACAGCAATGCATCCATCGCCATACATGTTCATGCTTTGAACGTTGCCAAAGTCAAGATACAAAGGCTGCCTCTCTGTACCCAGAGATTCTTAGCGCACTCTGCTATCTATACTCCGCCCGCACCGCCACCAGGGTCAGGTTTTCTCGAGCGGACAGAGATTGTGGGCTGGGATTTGGGTAAATCACTTATGAGGAGCTTATACCAGCTGCTATAACAGGGTGGCCACATCCTTCATTGGTGAGCGAGTGCAGCTTGCTGCCCCAAGAGCTTTCCTAGGATGGGTGCAGCTCTATATCTTAGCCTCCAAGTTATCGTGAACGCTTTTTCTTCCTGACCATGCGCACTACATACCTCATATAGTTGGAAAGAAAAAATTAATAAAAGAAAACAGCTGGACTGGCAAAAAAGGGCAAAAAAAAGGAAAAACCATCGTACGTGTGTTTTTATTATCAATCTGCTTGTAATCGGGCCGTTCAATATTAGAGGATATTGATCGCTTCCTATACACCGGAACATTTTGCGTCTAAGAAAACTAAACTTGCAATGCCTTGGTTGCTGTTGTTCTCAGGCTCCTACATGGCCTCGGGCGAAGAAAAGTTGTGCGCGCGAATAAATAAAGGGCAGCAAGGAGTGTTGTTCGCGGTAGAAACAGCAGAGTGTAACCCTTGCATAACGTAGTAACTAGGTGGCGCTTTTTGTTTATTATATATGGGCGGTGTTCTGGGATAAAAAAGTATGAAATTCTGTTTAAGTTTAACATTACGAGCAGAGATGCAAAGAAGCGCGCTGCCGCTTTCAAATAAGCTTACAAAGAAAACTAGTGAACTCACGTGGGCTTTCGGGACACGTTTACGATGACTGCTTGGCTGCTTGCGGAAGTAACACTTCATCATACAACGCCGAAATACTGGAGTTCCAAAAATTTTCACCCCCTTGTCTACATGGCGCGCAAACACGTCTCCTTAGCACAAGGAGGGGAAAGGATGTGAAGTAGTAGAAGCATGACTGGGAGATTGTAGTAGGGCATCTAGTTTCGTTTGATGGTTCAAATTCATTGCGAACATGTAGTAAAGATACTGGTAATTATGGGTTTAGTGCTAACCCATACTTTGTCACTGCTACCTCAAGCGTTACTTTTGCGCCAAAGTTTTAAATTGTATATGCGCCCATATTTTTTTCTAATTTAACAAACGAGTTTTGTGGCTACAATACAGTTGAGTGATGTATAAAAGAAGAGTACTTTCAAATCGACCTAATTACATTTTGTGTTTATAGTTCCTTTATTGACTGAAGGTTTATCAGCATTTTACAAGGTGTTTTAATCACAGACGCGGAATGTAGCCACGGGGTGAATAATGGTGTGGTACGTACGATTATGAAATTGATGATGTATTCCGGCCTTGATTCGATGAACGGCTTGTCTAACGGTATTTTCTTTATGTCTGTAATTAGCGTGGCTTCGTTGTTGTCGTTCAATGTTCTGAATATAATTCCGTTGCTGTACACCTTCAACAGGCAAGCCGTCACCCCGCTAGCACGAATGCTCTTAACGATGTAGGGTCCAATTGTTGTACTAACACTTCTCAGGTTGATCCTGTAATTTCCAAACATAAATTAGGTTTAAAAGTCCAAAAAAGACCTGCACAATCATTTACGTGTTACGAAAGAGGGCACAACAAACAACTTAGTTATGTTCACAAGAACAAACTTAACTATAGACCGCAATCGCGTCACAATTTGAGCCCAACTACGTCATTTTTTCGGATAGTGCTAGAGATAGCTGGCTTATACATTTTTCTCTAAAATTTTTTTTATTGCTTGCGCTAGTATAGTTTTCCAGATTTGCCCCACATATGGTGTGTGCTTACGTGTGTTGACTTGGAATGTTCACATAAATCTGCCCTCGTTTCCAAATGGGCCAAATGTGTTAGCTGTTTGTTCGTGTTCCTTAAAGCTCCAGTCACATGGCCGATTGGAGCATGAAATTGGCACGCGACTGATCGTTATGACTGATTGGTATAGCCGGTTGTGGTGCGGTACGATGGTCAGGTGAGGCTCACGACGTGCGACTGACGTGTCAGATGCATTGGCGTCATCGCTGCGACCGTCATGCAGCCACAGCCAATACGAGCCCAAAATTGACGCCACTATGAAAGTTTCTTTAAAGTTCCGAGGAGGCGCCAGTGGCAGTTTCGGGTATTTTGCTGAGAGCAGCCCTTCGCCGCCGCCGGTGACAAAACGAACACTTGAGATAATTTTTAATTGCGCCAGATCCACACAGCACAAATTGAGAAACAAGGGGAAGTTCGTTACCGGACCTAAATGCAACACTGTCAGAGCTATTGTGTGGTATTGTCACGAAGCCAGAGACGACGCAGGTGTCTTCGAGGAAAACAAGCTTATTGAAGCGAACTTGTGCTACCCTAACAACTCAAAGAATACACAGGTGGCGAAGCAGCAATCAACAAAGTGACGTGCGAAGGTGAGCGTCGACAATTGCAATGCCGCGGCATCTGCTCTGCTGGAATTTATCACTCGGTGCGAGGGTTCCTCGAATAGTCGAAGTGTATCCAAAACACTGTGGATCGACGAAGGTTATTCTAGGCTGTTCAAGTTAGTCCGGAATGCTCTCCCTACCAGAAGAGATAACACAAGGGGCACAAAAAGAAAGAACGGAACACGCGCCTCCCTTGGCCCGGAGACCACACCGATAACACAGAAACTCAGAGGCGGACAGTAAAAGCAAAACACAAATAAGCAAACCCAATGCATGGTTCGCGGCAATATATTTTACATGTTAGCTACGGGAGGTCTATGGGCAAAAGTAATAAAGAATTTATTCCTCGTATTTCAGGAATATCAGGCCAACAGGTTTGGATTTGGCTAATATTTATTTGAAACACTCAAGTAGTGAGGCATTCTTATCAAAACTTCATTTAAATTCATGCTCAAGCATGGTGCGATTCAGTTTTAAGTGACAAGGCATTAGGACGTGCAACAGAAACTCCAAAAACAGTAGAACTATACATTGGTTTTCTTCACCCCATTTGCAACTTTTCCAATTATTCAGTGGGTTAACTTTCTTGCGAACGCCTGAAGGCACTAACGAAGAAAGGAAGCTCTTCATTGCCTTGCCATTAATTTCCAAAACGCTTCACAACAAGGTTGCTCGTATCTTTTTTTCACCTTAAGGAAGTAGTTCGTAGTCTCATATTCAGGCGGTGGGGTCGGAAAGATTTTCCGGGCTAGTAAGCAGCGGCTATTTAGTTAGGTACTAAAATGGAAAATATGGAAGCAAACATATATAACGTGAGTTATTTCGTATGGACGGTTGAGATGAAATGGAATCATTGCCTGACATCTCAGTTTTATTTCGTGCACATCTTTCGTTCACTTCGTCATAGACATCTCGGGACAGATCTGATGATGGTGTCGGTTAATGTCCCACGGTGTATTAATCCAAAGAGCGCCAAGAGGAGTGCTGATGTTTCTGTTACAGGTGTTTGTCTTAAATTGGTGTATAGGGCAAATGGCAGTGATGAAAAGTGGATATAAAATAGTTATGTAAGCACGAGTACATGATGCCTTCAAAAACAGGGTGCCTCGGGGAGACCGTTTTGCCAAGGCAAAAAAGGCGAGGGCCCTGAGCATCACATTAAAATTCTTTAGCATTGTCCTCCTCATTTAGGGCAAGCTGCGGTTACAAATAGTATGCGATTTCCTTCAAACATTGAACATCGGGAAGGTAAGCTAACACATTTTTGAGCTTGCCATTTGCTTAGTCTGTTAGAAAGTGTGCTAATTGTAGTGGTATCGGTTTGGTGCATAAATCGGCGAAGTGTCGGCATCATTCTGGTTCACGTTCTCTACATTCAATTGGTACATGGCGTATACAAAGAGCCTCTTCGCCTGTAGCACAATTTTGACTTGGTGTACCATTTAAAAGATAGTGTGTGCCATATGTGTACCCAATCCTTAGTCGACATAGTCTGACCTCAACGGATCTGTGTAGCTTCCCTGGAGTATGTCGGCCTATTGTTGGTTTCATTGAATTTAACTTGTCTTCTCTTTCCTTATCCCAACGACTCTTCCAGATTTTATGGAGCTTTCTTTTGATGAGAGGTTTGACGTCGAAAAACGGTACAGATATCCGCATCTACCAAGGGAACTGCAGCAGCTGCTTCCCTGTAAGCAGCCTCATTTTCAGCTATTCCGCAACGGCCAGGTACCTAGCAGAGTATGATTTCTAGACCCATAACGTAGGCTGACATGATTAATCTTAAAACAAAACAAGAAGTGCCTTTCTGTGACGCTTTGCAGAATGCAGGGCTATCACTACACTCAAGGAGTCTGTATATATGACTGAGCGATGTATTTGGTGTAGTAATATGTGTTCTACAGCCATCAAAATACCATGAGCTTCACCTTTGAAGGTGCTGGGGTTAGGACTACTGTGTTAAAGGTAGAGTAATTAGGTCCAGAAACAGCACAAGAAACTGCATGGCTGGTTTTAAATGCGTCTGTGCAAAAATATGTTCATTGTTGCAATACTTCGCGCCAGAACCATTTGCAAGACTTCGCGTTGCAAGACTTCGCGCCAGAACCATTTGTGAGGACACTGCATGATTCAGAGCTCACCGGTTCAACTTACTTTCTCGTCCCAACTGGCATAACATAGTTTTCTTAAAGCGAACATTGACCCCAGTCGCGCTCCAACTGTACATTTCGTCGCTTATATGGAAGCCACAATCATTTAATTTGCGGTGGTTTATGACCCCTATGTTAAGGGTAGGACTCTGCCAGACATTCTGCCTCGTTAGTATAGACTTCACAATGCCTATACACCGCTTTGCCAGGTTGGTTCCCGAAACGTATCTTTCGGCCTATTTCCCATTGACGTGTCATCATTCATGATCACCTTATTTAAAACACACCTAACCTCTCTATACGCTTTATAAGATTGTAGGCTGCACCATCTGTGGCTCTAAACCAGATTCTTTCTTCCGTAAGTTCCGTTTTGGACAGCAACAACGCTGACAATGTGGTCATTGCTGGCCATTTTATTGCTAGAAACGCCCTTTTGGGGGAGTGTATTTAATGCGAACGGACAGCACTTGTCGCAATTTGGTCATTCTCGTCGACTTAAACTTTTGAAGACCCCGGACTTCCTTCCGACTGTCGCCACCAAATATTCGCAAACGCGGACCGACGTCACTTTCGCGAGTAGAAGGGCTTCGTCTTCTTGGGTTTTCTGGGGTGTTTCAGACACTCTGATGCTTTCGGACCATCTGTTACGTTCTCTTTGCCATGGAAGGAGCCCCCGTTGCGTGAACGATGCGGCTTACAAAGGCTTCTGAGTCACGTCTGGTCGAGGATATTGTCCGGGACCCTCGATTTGAAACACTGTCTGTCAACAGCATCGCAACATCTTAGAAGTTGGAAGACACCTTCAACAAATTTTAGGAAAAAAATGGCCCCACTGCGGAAGAGGTTGGAGAGTGTTCCAAAGCTACACAAGGGCAATGCACGGTGGTTGGATGGTCTCGTGGGGGAACGGTCCTCCGTGAGATCCTTGCGTCGCACGTATCAAGCGTTTCGTGATCCGTTACATTGTGCAGACTTCGGATTCTGCTATTACAATTGTTAGGTCCGTACAGACGTCACATTGAGGCAGTCAAGAATGAAGTTGTGAAAAATATCACCGCAACCAGCAAGAAGCCATCTGCCTTCCGTTTCAAAAAACCGTTTCAGAACTTCACTTTTCCTTCCGTCTTGCCCGTCTCCGCTCTCCCAACAATTCCTCCACCTCCTCCGCCTTGAAATCTAAAAACCTGCTATTATGAACTCTTCTGCCGGCCAACGACTACCGACTCGACACTCCCACCCATCGAGCTTTCAGGACTCTGATTATTGAAGCTCTGCACCATTAAACTTCTCAAGTCTGTGATTTCACCTGACACGAACCTCGATCAACTGCTCCAAATATAAACTTCAACTGGGCTCGTAGACCCGATGGTATAACCGGCAACAAGTGTACCCGCCTGTTTTGATGAACGCCTTCATTTCTGCTTATCTTGTTCAATGCGTGCGTCAGTCTTGGTCATTTCCCGTCAGTGTGGAAGGACGTGAGCGTGACTTTTCTGCTAAATCCAAGCCGGCCTCCAGATGATTCTTCATCATACACGGCCATCTGTATTTTGCCCTTCGTAGGCAAGCTTCTAGAGCGCATGCTCAATGGACGCGTTTACTTCTTTCTACACAAAGTCGGATCTGCTGCACGTGAATCAGTACGGCTTCACACAAGGACGAAATTATTCCTCAGCACTGCAATCTCTACACTCGCAAATTCAGTCTTGGTGTAACAAAGAATCATTGGCCCTTATACCTTGGGATTTCATGGAAGCATTTGCTACCATATGCCACCCGTATTTGCTGCACTTTTTTTGCTAACACATGGTTCCCTATGTATAGCCTGCTCGAGTCAATTTTACGCCACAGGGTGGTTTGCTACAATGGTAATGCTGGTTGCGTGCGGGCGCAAACCGTAACAGGCAGCCCGCAAGGCTCGCCGCTCACTCCCCGACTGTGGAATATTATGATCCACAACCAACTCTGGCTTCCTGTATAACCGGATGTGCACCTAAAAGCTTACGCTGACGACGCGTTCGCTGTAATCAAGGGTAAGACACGGCAGGCGATGGAGCATCCTGCCAATGAGACCCTTTAGCGGGTGTCAAAATAGACACGCACGGCTAAGTTGCAACTCAACCACACCAAATGTACTTGCCTGCGGATTTCTAGGGGAGAGCGGGAGGCGCAGCGGTAGCCGTAAATCATGCTGGGCGGCGCAAAATTGCAGCAGGTCACAGAATTAAAGCTACTGGGAGTCCCCTTTGACAGTCCCTTGACATTTATTCGTCAGGCGAACCGCCTGCGTGGCGGAACTGAAAAGTTGTGCAAGGATGTTCGAGGTTGCACTCGTTTTTAGACCAAAACTACCTCCGGATCGTCTAGAACCACCTTATACTGTCAGCCATCTCTTATGATGCACCTGCATGATGGGGACCGCCCGCATCATTTGCTTAAGGTGAGGATTCGCACCCCGATGCGCTCTCCGATTTTGTAGTGACTGGCTCTTACATGAGCACCGGTACCTAAGGGCTGGAGGTGTTGGCCAGTTCACTACCTGTGTCCATTGCTTTAGACAGTGAAACGCGTTTTGCCAATTTGTTCTACTTTGAATGGTTTGTTTATTTGCCCGGTAAACGTGTTTCTCCCACAGTGGTGGACCCCCTCTAGTCTGGAAGGGCTGTCATCCTGCTCTTAGTTTCGTAATTCCGCACAACAGTATTGAATTCCAAACGGCTTCACGACTCCTTGCAAGTGCAGGGTTACTCGCGTGCATAGACGGGTACTTCACCATGGCCTCTCCTGGTAACGCATTTGTCGTGTGCAGTGCTCGGGGTGTTATAGTAAGAGCCCGGATGATCCCGCCCACAGGCTTCTATGATGGGGAAGCAATCTCTTTATATCGTGTATTTCTTTACCTTCAAAAGAAGAAAACCCTGAGCAGAGTTTTTATCTATACGAACGATTTATCCCTACTTCTTGCTCTCGAATAAACCCTGAGCACCTTGGACATTATTTACAAAATTCGGAACAGCTATAGATTATTGGTTTGCTCTGGGACCGTCTTTGTTTCACGTTCCTGGACACTCGGGCGAGTGGGGAAATGAGCTTGCTGTCGTTCTTGCCAAAGCTGTTTCGACCATGGGCGAATGGGTGGGAGTGCGCGCATCAAACCACATCGTAAGGAAGAGGCTTTTGGGGGCCCGACGGGTAGAGTGGCATCAGCGATGAACCACCGACAACGCGGACAATGAGTTGTTTCTCTGCCTTCCCAGCGTACTCAATATAGCGAGCTGCTTTCCTCCACCCAGACAACACTTTCACATCGCTACTGCACATGGCTGTTTCCAGCACTATTTCCATGGGATCAACGTGCTCCCTAATAACAGTTTTTTTTTTTGTGGACAGCTTTCCTCTTCAGTGAGCCACTACCTCCGGGATTGCACTACGACAACCCCAATTATAACCCCACCCAAACATATCTTCCGCTTGCCCCAGGAATCTCCACACCTGAGGCATACCTTGGACATTTATCTGGCCGTGCAAATCCTCATCGACCTGGTCGATTCTGTGAAGAATATTCTGGATGCCTAGCCCTCATAAAATAGGCTCCAAGCGAGGTTTATTGTTTGATAGTGTAGTGTGCGCCTCTGTGACTGTCGGTCCTCATTTGCGACCTCTTCTATTGGAATGTAAGGTGCTCTGGGTGGTGGCTACTGCTCAGTTTGTGCTCATCTTCAGATCGTCGCGGTGGTACTGTTCTTTGGGTTGAGCTTCTTGGTAGCTTCTTGGAGCTTCTTGGAGAGAGACTGCGTGAATTCTGAACTACGGATACTGCCTCTAGCCGCTGTGGGTGTTATAGTTTAGGACCTCTCGAAAATCCACTGATGTGCTACTCTGCGGATTTTGTGTTGTTACTTTCATGTATTTTGGTGTTTTTATAAGTCGAATATTTGTTCTTTTCTGAAATTTACATATTGGGCTGTGGCATCTGTTTATTTACATGTAATTGTTTTCAAACCTGCCGTAGCTTTGTTGGTGGTGGTTTTGTTCCCCCCTTCTTTCGTTTTCTTTTGGGAGGGGGAACATGGAAAATAATTAGAGTTGGACAATTCGTGATGTGCTGAACTGAAGGGTTAGTTAACCATCTCCCACTGCAGATAGGATGTTTCTACTGATTCGCTTATTCAAACTCTAGAGGTGCTTGGTTTTGTGGCTTAAGACGCTTCGTCAGCAAAGTCCGAAAAAATTCCATTTACAGAAGATGCAGTGTCGATGCCGATTCTTGTATTAGCGTCATTCGCTTTTGTCGTACTTTTAACTTTTGTTGTACTTTTAAAAGGTGGTTTTCCAACAGCGTGCACGCAGGCCAGCCAGGCTACTGGAACCATAAACTTGGGCATTCTCGTTTCCAAGGTCAGCATTTCGGAAGTCTGGATGCCTCGTCGGCCTAGACGCTGTTGCTCTTCGTCCCTCTATGGGTCGCGATACTGGCGGGCGATAATGCCGACATGCTTGCAGTAGTGACATCGCGGACGTCCGTTGTCGTAGCAGAAATATATCGGGGTCATAGGCGGATAGGGGCGACATATCTGACATTCGATCGCACTTAGGCTCTCGGTCGGAGCAACAATCCACTCCAACCCGCGGTTGTATGCATTCCCCTCCTCCCGCAGCAAATGCTGCTTGGCTGCGTAAGTTCTCCTCACATGCGGGTGTTCGTAAGTTTGGGGACTCACCGGCGAAGACTAAGTTGAGGATGTGGGTACGCCGTGCATCCAAGGGGTGATCGTGGTACACAGCTGCAATCCCGGCATTGCAAAGCTAGACGTTGTCCAAGTTGCGCGGGACATCAGGGCAGCCTGGTTGATTTGTTGAAATGTCTCTAAAAATTTGCCGCAGTTGCTTGGACTCGCAATTATCATTTTCTCATTTGTGCTTGTATATAGCACACGAAAAAGATGTAGCAGTTGATCATCATCCGTCATAGCTGGGTCCAATTTTGCGCACAGCTGCATTACATCGTGGTAATACTACACCGATCTCCGTGAAGTGACTGAAATCGGTTATGGAAACGGAGATGGGCTATTTTGGCTGCATGCCTGTTCGTAAAACGAGCCATATTTCGAAGAGTTTATGCATTCCAGGAATCTGAAGCACAAGTGTGAATTTGAATTGTGTACCACTTGTTTCCGCCGCTTTGTAAACCAAAGGAGGTATATTTTACCTTTGTATCGTAAGCCAGAAGTTCAAAGATGCCACATGTTCGTGGCAGGTGAGCCACTCCGTGACCAATTCCTGCAGTGATCCTTTGAAAGTTGGCGGTCTGCTTAAGAGTCCGGGTAAAGGAGGCAGAGCCTCAGCAACTTGATCCATAACTAATGACAGGTTGGTGTTGCTTTGTCTTCTGAGGGTGGAGGGGTGGGGCTCAGGATAGCAGAGAGGGGTCTCCCTTTTCCCGCCCCTCCGGAGCTTTCTAGGGACTGGTTTTGGCCTGCCGCTGCAACAGGGTGTTCCGTCCAACAAGGAAGTACACAATGGCTCTAGAGATCCTACGTTAACTCTTTTTTCTTTATGGGTGGCGACATCCGGTTACAATATATTATTTGCCAATTACAAAATTTTGCAATTTCAGGAAATACAAAAACCTAAGGGCACTTTGCTAAACATATTTAACTGACAGGGGTCCCCTCGTTTGATATCGTACTGTCAACTTACTGTGGTCTCTAGCTCTTCTATAGACCGCCACAAGAAACGCCAAACACTTCACGCCTCCAACGGCGGATCCCAAGGGTGAGTGAGGACGGCCCAGCAATAACGCAGTATAGGCCTCTGATTCGCCACAACAACAAACACCAAAAGTTTGCACAAAAACATTCACGTGATCAACACTCTGACTGATAAACTTCGAGATTTTATCACAACACAAGGACACCGCTACCACAACCCAATTCAGTAAAAGCGACTTCAAGAGTCGGCGATCGATGTTTCGGTGACCTATATGATGCGCACCGCAATTATTCCAACATAGACGAAATTCCTGTATCTGCCCACAAGGCGCCCGAATAACAAAAGGACCTGTGAGTCTGTCATCACCCATCTCTGCCATCGTGGAACTTCTCGCGGAGGTACGACTTTCTCTATCCTAGTTTCCGGCCCTTCGGATGATCTCACAGCGAAATAAACTCTCCTGACCAACACGCTTCAATCGAATATTCCAGAGTATACCAAATAGGCACGTTGTGCACCTTATCGGGGGTCACTTTAAAGCTCCGCATGAGGATTGGGCGTACAGCCGCATCATTGCAAAAAGACGTAAACTCGATGCGCTTGTGAACAAACACGGGTACATGCTACTCAATGATATCAATAAACCGACCAGGGAAGGAAACTCGGCCGAAAGAGACACCATGCCTGACCTGACCCTCTTCAAAGGACACTACACAAGCCAATGGAGCAACTCCTACGAGTCACTTACAAGCGAGCAGTATTTTATAAGACTCGCGCACAAATAGCTAACCTCAAGCGCAGGAGAAATCAGTTCAAGATTACAAGCTGGCAAAGCTTTCGTTCACAGCAAGCGGAACAATCACGCGCCAGTTTAGGCAACTGCATAACCGAATTAAACCACAGGCTCGTAAAATATACCCCTATAGTACCGATACCCGTAGAGCACCCGCACGTCCACCTTCACCTCTTTCATCTCTGGGAAGACCGAAGAGGACTCGTGAAGAGATGGAAGAAGAATAAGCACAACCGCAAGCTCGAAGCCAGGATAGCTAAACTATCTCTTGCCGCACAGCAATACGCTGAATCGCTCACACCAAACAACTGGCACTCACTATGCGAACATCTCAGTGGGAGACTTGGAATGCGCAGCACTTGGGCTCTCCAGCGGTCTCTGATACAACATAATGAGACGAAGGCGGATCAAACCAATGACAACCTCCGTCCCTTGTATCGGCAGGACGTACAGCCTGATGTGCTGCTTCAACAGCTTGCTGCGAAATACCTACCTGCCGCCGACGCGCCGCGTAACAATAATTACACTGGACTCAAGCAGGATGACCAAGAAATTCGAGCCGACGTCACGGCAGCAGACGTCCAAGGAACTTTACAGCAGATAAGGCACAACGCTACTCCGGGCCTGGACAAAATCACTTACAAATTACTCCGTAGCATTAAGGACAAGGAATGCTAAACACTTACAGAGTTTATCAACAGTGCATGGCGGACAGGGCGACTCCCACAAGCCTGGAAAACGGCGAAAGTGTCCTCATCCCAAAACCGGGGAAGAAGCTCAGCTTAGATAATCTTCGTCCAATATCCCTCACGTCTTGCCATGGCAAACAGATAGAGGAGATAGTCCTAGACTGCCTCCACAGATATTTAGAATGCAGAAAAGCCTTCCTTAAAATACTAATTGCTTACCGAAAATGCATATCTACACAACAATGTCTCCTGCAGCTCAAAGCGGTGTTCCTGGATGACCCTAGCTCTGCGCCGGTGCGGGCAGTACTGACATTAGACCTACGTAAAGCTTTTCATAATGTCACACATGACCTCATTGTTCAAAATCTAGAAAGCCAGAATCATGGCCAGAAAATGGACTATTAGATTATAGTGTTTCTTCGAGACCACATTATAACGCTCACCCTCATACCTTATAAATTCAGCATCCAACAACCCCCAAACAGAGGCACACCGCAGGGCTCCATCTTGTCTCCAACGCTTTTGGTTCTTGCAACGAAGGATTTGCCCAAAATTCTCACCCGCATACCCGGTACCATATATGCGGATGATATCACAATATGGACCACGGAAGGATCACCGGCTGAAATACAGCAGGCGCTACAAGAAGCTGCTAATGCAACCACACGTTAGGCGTCTCGGAGCGGCCTCTCTTTCTCACACGAGAAATCCGAATTCGTTGTGGTCACGAAGCACATGGCGCATCAGAAACAAGGAGAACTGCACATCACCATAGAAGGCAGACCAATTCCCCAAAGCTATAACATCAGGGTTCCCGGTCTCACAAATCAGAGTAATGCCAAAGCAACTATGGCCATACGGAAGTTGCTAGGTCAACGGACACAGGTGATACACATGCTACGTCGCGTAGCCAGTCGGTACAGGGTAATGCGAGAGTCCGCCCTTGTGCGACTCAGGGCAGCACTCATCGGCTCCCGTATATTGTGCCACCTCCCCTATCAAAAGCCAACGACGACGGAAATCGAACTCATCATTGTAGTTCGAAGGAAAGCCCTAAAGGAAGCACTGGGAGTGCCGCAATATACATCGACACAAGCGCTCCAGGCCACCGGGGTCACCAACACCCTGGAGGATCTCGTGAGTGCGCAGCGCCAAGGACAGTCTCACCGACTCCGTAGCACCGACCAAGACAGGGCCATCCTGCGTGATCTCTGCAACTGGCAGGACACACCACCATCCGTATCGCAAGAAGATACCTCTTTCTGGAACACCGACCACGCATCACCATCGCCCCTGCCAAAAAACATGGACCCCGACCGGCATGCTGAATGGTGCCAAGCCATGACCAACGTCCTCTCAAAAACGCTGCAGCGCCTCGGCCCCATCAAGCACGTTTACTACGTTGACGCAAATCCTGGGGAAGATGAAGGAGGCATCACGGCATTCGCCGGACTCATAAACTATGAACGTGTCACGATCGAACAAGACGCGCATGCTATCGACTACGTAGAAACTCGATTTATTGCACGAGCCATATACGCCGCTACCATCCATAAAGTTTGGCCGCAAACACCCATCATCATTATCCCCGATTTGCAAGCCACCTGCAGACAATTGATAAGAAATGTTCCGCGCCACCGCACATTCCACCTCATGAAAGGCGCATTCGACTACAAACCGTGCACGTTCCACGTGATTTGGACTCCTAGGCACGAGGGTTTGGCAGGAAATGAGCGGGAACATACACTTGCTCGAATGACTATTTACCAAGACCTGACCGGCTCTCGTCAACCTTAAGCGATGCACAGCCGTCGTTCAGCCCGGGCGAATACCTCGAGTCTTTTCGCGCGCAGCGCAAGTTTCATGCCTCCCTATATCTATACTTACAAGGCGGCAGCCCGTCCTCCTGCGGCAGATATAGACCAACACGTTACCCACTGAACATCTCACATATCGTTTTCGAAATTTACCCGGTCCCCCTACTTGCTCGTTCTGCGGAGGTTACCCAGACATATTCCACACACTATGTACCTGTGATTGACATCCAAAGTTGACCCGCATGCCGAATCCAACTCTGTCATCCTGGGAGGCAAGTCTGGCTTACTCCAGCGCAGTGACACAACTCCAGCTGACGTCCACAGCAGAGGAAGCCATGGCTACCGCTTCCAAAGACGGCGCCCTAGACGAAGGATGCTTAGGAAAATAAAGTTTGCATCCTTCCTTCCTGACCAGAAAACACCCCCACCTCGAATGCACTAACGCGGTAATTATCCCTTACCATTAGTCGCCAGTGTCACGGACACCAAAAGCGCTACTCTGACTCAATAAATAATATGGGGGTCTGCGCCACGTCGCGCACAAATACGAGACGTACTGACGATCCTAGAAAGCATTGGCGGAACACGTTCGCACGGCGCACATAGCGCTTACCGAACAAGTCATGCCGGCCGGCACAAAGAAGCCACACAGGCTATAAACAACATTAACGAAGGTACCTGCAGTAGTCATTAACTAACAGAGGTACTAGAACTCAGCCACTTTTCTTCCAGACAAAAGGTTTTCAAACGACTGCAACGTGGTTTGCTCGTAAAGTGGGAAACCAGCAAATAAACTAGGATTTTGCGACCGTACCTACTTTTGACATTCCCGCGCTTTGCGAGCACAAGATATATTCACACTGGCTACATATTCCATACTCTGTGTTGGCGTTTTCCTTGATATAAATTGATTTTGAGCGCGAATACATAGATGTGGTTGTGTCAACAACGTGGGAAAGAAGGCGACTCATACGTCTTTTGGTGACAGCTCCCCGTAATTACTAATATTCTATCGCGAAGTTTTGTCCTAACAAAGCGGAAGTGAAATTGCGAGTGATTTCAAACGTGCTCTTCTGCTTATAAATTGACACACATATACGCTCCTTGTGCCTGAGTCGTGAATTTTGCTTCATATACTATGCGTTGCTTTGCAAATGACACCCTGTGAGACAGCCTAGTAAAAAAAATATAAAATGTTTACGCATTTTGTGCACGGATAGGGTAAAGGACGAGATCCGCCTTTAAACACTGCTCTGATGCTTACCGCAGAGTTCACGTTTCTACATAAAACTACTCACTGATCTCCTGGCTTCCATTTTGCTTGGAAAATAATATATCCTCCAATTGCGACATACAAACTCTTGTGCTCGAAGGTAAACATGGGCTGAAAAAAGCAGATAAATTTAGTAAACTTGGTCTTTTTGAAAGTTTTTTTTTACAAACATACTCTACCAATTGTGCATTGACGAGCATGTTAGACATAAATCTAAAATTTTCTTATAAAGTAATTTTTAAAATTTTAAGCCATGCTCCGAAGATTGCATTTCAGTACCGTTCTAAAGCGACAGATACCGCGCCCAGGCTTTGTCACTCAGAGGCTCATGCATTGAATCCACTTCGCTCGCCCATGGTACACGGTGCTTAAACGTTGGCCAATCAACGCTCGTTTACGCTGCGGAAAGTTTACGAGCTCCGTTTTAGCGAGAGTCGCTTCACGCTGGTCGGCAGTTATTTCAGGCGAAAAACTCTACTAAGGGGGGTGGGTCGATGGAACGGCTTTGTCGTCTGCTTTAGCGACGATTGTTGTGGCCTGTTTTCCCGCAGCTTCTTCTCCACAGCGCGCTTCCTTCGCACGGTTGATTAACGTGTTCGACAGCACCTGCAGATTAACTCGGACCCAACGGAATTAGGTAGTAAATATACATTTCGGATTGGTTTGCAGGGCGGCTCCGCGATGCGGGAGCGTTCGTTTTGGATAACCGAACCCAAAAAGAGCATTTGCTGCTCAGAGCTGCGCGGCCTGAGCAGCATGAAGTTCCCCCTTCGCCTGCGGACGCGACGTCAATAGATCGTTCAAACTGACACCGACGATCTGATGAAAAGCAACGCGGCAGTTGAGGGTGGCGGGCGCTAATAGAAAGGAGAAGGCTGTACGCGGAACGTAAATAACGCAAAAAAACGCCGAGTCGCGCGCAGGGTTGAAGGTGGCAGGCCTTTCTCCCGTGGCGCACTACACTTCAACCGACTAACCGATTAGAAAAAATAGTCGCGCCTAAACCTTTAACGAATTATTCGGAAGGTTAACCTACCAATCGCCCACCTCGAATCTAAAATGTGTCAAAAGTGCGTATATACATTCTCTGAAAGGGCGTCGAACTTTAGTGGGAGGTGCGTTAAAGCGATCGCCAAGCCTTCAAATTCCCGAATCGCAAACGAAGAAATATCCCATTCGACAATTGTTCCCGCATCTAGTAAACGCATGTACGAACGATCGAAATGTATACCGATGAGTGGTTTTTCAGATAAATGTAAGCTTTGTATTTCTTCTTCATCTTCGATGTGCATTTTGTTTTTTCCGGAACCGCTCGTTTCATGCCAGTTTGTAGCAACGTTTTGGACACAAAATTACCCCGGTTTTCCACACGCCCCATTGGTGAAGCGATCTTATCAGAGCTTTCCGGGCGGCTAACTGGTTTGTGAGGAAACGCATTTTTAAGTGCGAATGCACTTTATAAGCGACCCCAAACCTTCCACCGCCGGCGCCGGCGGCGGCGTCCGCAGTCCTCCTCTCCCTAGCAACGGCGTGGAGCGAAGAGGAGCGTCGGTAGCAAGGGCACGGTGACGTCACTTCACCACGTGACCGCGCTCGCTCCGCCTCCTCGCCGTGGCTGCGCGGGTGCGCGCCGCTCCCCGCACCGCTCCTCGCGCCGTGACGTCATGGTATGACGTCACAGCGCGCCTCCTCTCCCCAGCAGCTGCCGCGCGCCTCTCGCTCCACCGTGACGTCACACTCTCTCCTCTCCCCCTCGCTCGGCTGCAGCTGCCGTGCGCCGCTGTCCCTCTCCCCTTGCGCTCGCCTCCTGTCTCAGCCACCTGGCTCGGCGCGCTCGGCGCGGCGTACCCCCCTATATATGCAGCGATAAACTGCCAGACCTCCGTGGGTCGGCTCGCGCGCGCTCACGGGCGAATGCCAACGGATTTTAACTTTACTCCCCCTCATAGCATCACCCCGTGCATTCGCACTTAACCATGTTCACCCTCGGGGAAATGCTTGGGAGTTTTTTGTTTGACAAGACGTCATTCGATGCACTTACGAAGATTTCGCCTGAAAAACATTCCGGGAGGTAGGGGCTTAGAACCTTCTAACAACGTGAAGGTAACTTGCAAGTTAAACGTTGTTACGTTCTGATGTTGAACTTCGCTTTGAGCTTCGGGACCGCATCCGTCACACTTTTACCAGCCTTGGACTGTGCTGTTTTTTTACCTGCGCAATCCCCGGGTGACCTTCTTATTTTAGGTGAGATTGCGTGCGTCTAACTTCTGCTTTTCCAGCAAAGCTACATATATCGAAACGCCCCTGTTTTCGCGACTGTGGAACAAAAACTGGGGAACTTGCTTCACCACTTGTTGGCCCTTACGATTGCCTCTTGCTCCTGACCTGCGCTAATCGTCGGTTCGTGATGGGTCGTTCTTACATTGGGCGGTTGTCTCTGCTGTGCGGGTTCAGCGGAGGGTAAAATTAACAAAATAAAAATGGCTGCAATCCACGCTGTGAAAGTGTTTGGAAATCAAAGATTTAAACGACACCTACAACAATTGCCCATGCGACGTCACTTCAATTCATATACGTGGGCATACGAAGAGTGAATTCTGCCAGCCGTTATCGGGAATTCGCGAGGGCTGCATCGCGAACGCAGGAGCGTCGGCCACGGCCGGGCTAGAATGGTGGACGCCGCCGCTGTATTCCAGACGTGCGGAAACAGGAAGACAATGGAGAGGAGCGCCTTTCGCATACATACAGGGTATTACAGCGGAACATAACCATCCTGATCGCCTAGCTAGGGGCTACACGACTGCGCGACACAAGCGCAGGCACCGAAAAATGAGCTAAGTGATTCTAATTTATACCAATTTAAGCTAATTATTTTAGTAAGTTTGAGAATTGCGAGAAACGTGAGGCACTTTTGTAATCGATTTAGATAAGAAACAGTTACTCCTTTTGCATTTTGTAATACTTGTTAACTACAACAGCATAGGTATTCACCAATCTAGAAAACGGAGTCCCATTTGTGGCAGGAAGTGCGCAAATGGTATTGTGGTCTCTACATTTTAACTTCCCGCCCTGCAAACCAATCCTTGCGTATCCTTTCGGTACGACCAGTTAATTCCGTCGGATCCGGGTTACCCAGGAGCGTGACCAACTATACTTTGGACGTGCCCAGCCGGCTGCGCTCTATGGGAGCGCTTGCGCCGAGTCTCGTTTCGCGCATGGCCGCTAGGGGCGCTTTTACGCCCTGTTGCCGGGAACGGCGGCCTCGCTAGGGAGTGCGTGCTTGAGCGCTAGTAGAAGCCCTCTGGGCGGGAATTCGTGTTTAATGACATTTAAGTTGATTGACTTCGGTAATTCTAAATGAATAAGTAGCAGTTTGACGGTGATCATCCCAGAATGAGTGTTTTTTTGTGATTAAGCCGGGCCTCTTGACTGTCTTTCCCGTTGCGAGACGGGCAGCGGTGAACGCGACCCATTTTGCTTCGTGGTCTCAGATATGAAGGGATGACAAAAAGGAATTACATTACCTCAGGTGCCGACAACACAACTGGCTAGCTAATAAATTTGCACCGCTTCATACTTGAGGCGAAGTGATTCCTGAATATGGGGTACAATGGAAAGTTCATAACATAAACCAAACTTCGTTAAGTCATAAACGCTTCCCAGGAACACTTTCTGTCAAAGTAAATACAAAAAATGAAGCATTCTGCTGAATTTTCTCAGTAAGTGTAGCACCTGTTTTTTGCTTTGACTTAGCGGTGGAATTTTCACTGCTCGGAAAATAAAATACAAGTTCAAGCTCCTAAGATATCAGGTCGTACACGCAATAATAAACGAGATGATTGGGCTCTGTCTTTGCGAATAAATTAAATTGGAATTTTTTTATTGCGAGTGCATGTGAAGTGCTACAGTGACCTGCTGCACTACAAACTCAACAACACTGTCATTCGAATTTTATTTTTATGCTGTTTTTATTTAAATACACAATGCCATGCTTTAGGCACACAATGCCACACTTTAGTCAAGTTTTCAGAACCTTAATGAACGCTGTATTTGCACGAACTTTTCCCTTTGGCAATTTTGTAAGGTTTCTTTTCGTTCACAACTTTACACTTCACTTGAACAATGCAGCGCAGTAGTCACACCTTCAGCGCTTTTCTGGGGGCTGGTTTTTCTGCAATAATTTTCACTTTGCCTCGCGTGGCCGTTTTCTCTGCAGCAAAATTTGTAAAAAAAGGTCGGCTGAACATTTGTCACCTTACCTTTTTCAGATCTACAATAAGGCACGAAACAGTATACCATCGTTCTCCTTCAAAGGAAAAACTCGCTTCAGAGGATTGAATGAGCTGTATTTTTATGTCTGATACGTCGTGCTTTGCATACGGCAGACGCTACCTATATTCCATGCCGCGTCTGCAAGTGCGTGTTCTGTACGGCTGTCACCCGTGCGTGCGGCGGCGAGGAACGACATGGCGTAAGTAGCACCACTTCACTCGTAGCGCCGAAAATTATCCATGCGACGGTGGTGCTGGGGCCGCACTCACGGGGCAGGTCCGAAGTATAGTTGGTCGTGCCCAGGAGGTGCTGCCGAACAAGTTAATCATGCCGTGACAAGGAAGCGCGGAGTGCTCGTGAAGCATGCCAGAACAGGCCCACACAATCCTCGCTAAAGCAGACGACAAAGCCGTCCCTCCAACACGCCCGCCGCTGCAAACAGGCTGCTGTGCGAGGGGAACGCTGGATAATAGCGCCCTATAGCCGCGCCATCTGTGCTGTGCTCCGGGAGTGAATCATCGGTGGGTAGAGGAAGAATAATTTGCTTTTAATCGCCGTTAGCACTCTACGTCTACGTAGAAGATGCTCTGTATTGCCCTCGACAAATGCTTTCTCCGCAATTTATTTGTGTTCAGAGGTGCAGCCGCAACTAAGGATCTCGGTGGAAGCTTGGTGTTTTTTCCAAGATGGCGATTGCACATAGCGTGTTCCGCAGTAAAACAAGACCCTTTCGGTGGCAGGTTTGTTACAGCCCACTATTTACTCCATTCTGCGACCGCCTAGTTCCCGAGTCGTGTGTGCTGGCAGCCACTAGCGGAGTCTATCTCCACTCTGCCATTCCATGACGTGTGCTCCAGGCATGCCACATTCGAGGCGTTCTATAGGTGGCAGCGCGATTCGCGTTGCCGCGTTATAAGAAGACAAAATTTTCCCTTCCCAACTAATATGTGTGTGCTGAGTTGGTCACGCAGAGGTTTGGACGCTGCCGTATTTTTATACCAAAATCTCTAATAGAGATAAAGCCCAATTTGGCAAATCACCCAAACCTTTAGCTTCGCTGGACTTCCTTCTTCGTAGGTTGGACGGGCTCTGATACGTTGCCCATCCGGAGTTAAATGAAAAATAAAGCCCCAATTATTTTGCCTTAGACGGATTTTCTTGCGCTTGGTGTGGTGCTGTAGACGCCTGAATTTCCTATGTAGCGTGCGCGGAGTCATCGCCACGACATATTCAAGGCAGAAGAGTGGTTGAAGAAATTGTTATTAAATAGTACTTTCCCAATGTATGCCGAAAAAAACTTTTTGGCAAATTAGCGCTGAGGTGACGCTATCATTGCTCTGATATTCTTTCACGTGTCGTACTTTTATTTCAGGAAAGTTTTTTCATGTTACAGAATTTCTTTCTGAAGTCAGTACACGGCCGTATATAGAGGGATAATGGTTAAGGAAAACGGATGTAACTATCGCTTTATCGAAACTACTCAGCTGCTAACTAGATTCCATCATAACGCTTAGCTTTGTATACTTGTCATATACGGTTGATAGGGAAGTTGTGTGCGGTGCGAATTTCCGGCTACTGTACATGGGCTTCTATGGGATGGAAACGCACCGCCCCGTGTTTGTCCACTGAACTAAACTTTAGACCTCAAAGTTTTCATTGAGTTATTCAGCTTCAAAGAATGATCGATCGCAAAGTATAGACAAACGTGTTCTGTTTTGTGCATTTTTTGGACGGGGCCCATCTTCCATGCTCATCCTTCACAGACTTGACTCGCGCTTATTTATTATTACTACTTGCAGCCAGTCCAAATCAAAAGCTTTTATGAAAACCAACAATACTATTGTTTTTGGGACAAGAATTCTTCCGTGCCTCGATATTGTAAACGCTTAGGGGGTTAAACATTTAGCTTGCACACTTGTGTTAACTAATGGGTTCTGCGTTTGGTTACTACCATTTTTTAAGGCATACCGCAAAAATAATGCTGAAATAGCACTAAATATCCCAGTTCTAAAATTTGAACACACTACACTTCTGCCAGAAGACAATCAGCATTTTTGTTGTTTGTTTCTGTCGATTTCTAGGAAAGTATGCGTTATCTGAGAAGCTATTTTTTCTTGTCGTTTAACTTGAAACTAGGAACACAGCAATTTCATAGAAATCAAGTGCTCGAGTTTCACAAGAAATGCTTTCTTTTTAGAAATTTGTGTTAAACAAAATTGTTTTGTGCGTGCATGCTCCAGCTAGTTTAGTTTCTTGAGCAGCGACTTAAAAGCTGAGCAGTTTTTGAGTGTGTAGACTATCAATCAATGAAAGTAGCCAAACGAAAGGTTTTTTCCAAAGCTGTTTCCCAAAAATCGCTTTAAAGATATATTAAACATATACGCAATATTGGAATCTTCTAACACTTTACCTATAATTAAACCATGTCATTTAAGGGAGGTATGTGACACTAAATCCTACCCTGTGGTAGAGATATCGTTACCTGCTTTTAAAAGTTTCAGGTATGGCCGCGTTTCGATGGGGGCGTTATGGAGGATTGCTGCGGGACATCTAAAACGCTTTAAAGATGCAGGGTGCAAAGTTGCGGTCCTTGTAATCTCGCAAACAAGCTGTGCCATGCTGGAAACACTTTAGCTTTTAGGGATTGGTAAACAATTTGTGTTACTTCAATATTTATGTACACATTACGCTCAACGCATGACGCACTTAAGGGGGGGGAAGAGTGGTACAGTAAAAAACAGTAAAGAAATAGTCAAGAAAACATCAGTTCTGCACCGAACGACATACAAAATATAACAAAACACAAAAGAGTGAAATTGCGCACACACACAAGTAGATGTAATTGGACAATATTATGACACAGTAAAGAACGCATCACTGTTATGTACACTAACACTATGGCGACGTAGGTGGTTCCAATCACTTGCGCTTTGAAGAAAAAAACATTTTTTTAACATATCAAGTTTGCAAGTGAATTCACTTACATTAAATTGATGATTCATGTGTTCAGGGATTCAAAAAGGTTTGCGTATCTATTGTACACGTCACCGACAAGTGGTTAATGGTAAACTAAATGAAATATCTTTACGCGATGTTTTCTTCAGCGGCTTTGTAGAAATAGCCATCCCCACGAATCCTTCATTCGTGTCGCACTGACATTTCTTGTGTAATTTCTGGAAATAAATCAGGGGCTTGGTCTTCTACTGGCTATAGTTTAGCGATTTATTTACTCGTCCATGCGTCCCGACCCATGCTGGCATACTTCATAAGCGATCTGACATTTGATTTGTAAAATCTTCTTGCAAACTTGAGGAAACATTTTGGCATTCCGGCGAATGAATCCGATGGGCTCTACAGGCCACAACCACAACGTGATTCATATGACTATTCTAAGTGAGAGTGAGTGCAAAAAGTATTCCCAGGTATTTGTAGGGAAACGTCAATGTTATTGCAGTATTATTCATGCTATAATAAGTAAATTGTGGGATTTTTTAGGGGACCATCATATCGGCGCACCTCGCACAGTTTACTGGCATTTGCTATTTTTACCACCACAGGGTAATTTTCTTTCAGATCTTGCTGTAAGACGCCAGAATCCTCCGTGCGGCATAGTTCTGTACAAGACACAGTCGTCCACAACCAGTCTCGTATAAGAAAAAACTTCATCGAAAATTACAAGTATAGAATTAAAATACAGCATAGGGCCTATTACGTAGCCTTGAGGTACACCAGACGTAACCTCCCTCATGCGAGACTCGATCCCATTCACTATTACAAACGCTCTTCGCAGCCTTAAATATTTCTAATTCCAAGAGATGACTTGTGCATTATTTTACTTTTTAACAATGATGCAGATGCGGTCCCGGTGCATCTACCGTGCAAGCAGTCAAGGTTATGCGCACTTTTGCACCGTAGTGTTCGCAACCACCAAGGTGGAGAATAATAAACACCGAGCGCTCTGAGCGACAGTTTACCTGGCTCAACGTCAAAGGAGCGTGCCTCCCTCCCCTATCCGTTTGAGATTACCGCGCCCTCTAACGGTGGGTCTGTGAACGGGTTTCTGCGATGCCGTCGGAGAGTCTGGGAACCTGCTTGGACTCTTCCGCACGGAGTAAGATGAAGACAAGGGTATAACAGGCGACCATTAAGGCGGCCAGAAAACTTCACAAGCCCTGGCACAGGTTAGTCCATTCATACAACGCCGCCACTAAAATCTTCGTTTCACTTGTGCCCTCTGTCTTTTGAAAATTCTATCTATTACCGCTTTCGGCGTTTTAGCGGCGCCGCTGTCATTTCATGTGTCGCTACCTTCTCCATGCCGCTACCGTCTCCATCGCCGTCGCAGCTACGAAGCTTTTGTTGTCGGCGCTCGTTTTTATTCTAACATTTTTCGATCGCTCGGCCGCTGCTTTTTGCGGTGTAAGTTTTTCCGTCTATACACATCGTTTCTCCGTGCCCCTGCTTGACGCATGACCTAGATAATACAGACAAATTGGCTGGGGATACAAGGTCTCCCATTATTGGAAACCTTTTTCTCTCTCGTCTGCATAAATTATCGAGCCATAATCTTTTGCTTAACTGTCTGCATTGAAACACCAACGGTGTTTAGTTATTTTATTTTTGTTCTTATGCGTGAACACGACAAGCTATCATATTTTATAACTCCCTTTTTTCCTGATACCGGTCGTCGTCTTTGTTGGTTTATCTAGCAAATATCATGATTTACTCGTCTCTGGCCGCAGTGTGATACGCGTGTCATCGTAAAAGCATATTACTTGTAATTTTGGGGTGTTTTGTTTTCACTGCGTGTTTTTCTTTCCGCTTACTCCTGTCTTTAGAATAAACATTATTCTTAGCGTCTTACCCTGGTGTTTATGTCGGTATTTGTGGCCATCAATAAAACATCCAGGTTTTATTGATGATGATGAAAGAAGCCCAATCCCAAATTGACAGCTCTTCATCGAAATTGTATTAGGGAGGATGTTGCTTGTCAGCCATAACTTATCACAGTCCGAAATCTACGATAGTGCAGTGCCTAGTAATTCAGGCGTCCACTTATGGGTTGAACGAGTGGTCGCAGCAGTATCAATGCAACATGGAATCAATTTTTTGAAAAAGGCCCCAAAATTTAAGCAGTCCATCTTAAAAGCGACACTGAAATAAGTCCTAGATACTTCCAAAACTCAAGCTCCAATACTCTGAGACATGTAGGCAATGGTCAACGTTGAATGCGCCGAATTCTTTTTGGAGTCCCTCCACAGCCAGGACCGTTAAAAGCAATACATTTACTCCAAAATGTAGATTGGCCGTGTCTAGAGTGCCGTCGACGGTATTATAAGCATTCCAGTATATCGACGTCCATCGGGGTTTTATAACTAAGTTTCCTCGTCTGGCACTACATCGGTGTACACAACGTAAAACTAGACAACCTAACCTAAACATAAAATAGCATGACCTAACGCACACAAAGAATTCTTTAAAAACACCAAAACTAACCTAAGCCGCAAAATTATAGTTCAATTTAAAGATAAAAAAAACAACTACCGAGCCCGACCCTGTGTCGAACCTCCATCCTTAGGATTACGAAGCTAAGATGGATCACCAACACTACAGCGAACGAAGCTTCCGCCGGTGCTACACTGGTGTTATATATTTTAATGTCGTCGGACGGCACTCTAGCCATGCCTCTAGCGATCAGCTACAGTGCCGTTGGGTGGCACTCTAGACACTGTGACGTATATTTTGCGAAAGTAGCACCTGTAATCGTTAAAATTGTGTACTAAATGGAAGTAATTGCGGGAACAGAATTTTTGAAAACCAAAGACTACAAAAAACAGAAAAAAACTGCTCACAGAAATGCTCTTAAAATGTAAACTATGCATATACAAATCCACATAAACTGAAGAATGAACAAAAAATCCGCAAACAACGTTCAAAGCGCGGTCGAAAATAGCAAAAATGGTGAACCATTTAACGCCTACATCGCTAGGAAATTTGCTATTTAGGAGATCTAAAATTGTTATGTTCCAGAGTTATGGACTTCAAGGTGACCCCTGCGGGCAGCCTGACCTAAGATAAAGTTCAATTCTTGATTTCTCCATTTATAGATAATTCTTCTATTTTTCAAAAGTTATGAGTCAAAATCATCAGATTTCTCGGACACCCTGATTTTTTTTAGAAAGTTTACAATGACCGATGAGTTGATACAGCTAAATGCGTTCTTTATGTCTAAAGAAAATGACAACACATACCGCGTTATCTTATGTTGCTTGATCAATTTTCTTTTGTAACTCGTTTAGGGCGATGGTTGCTGACGTGTTAGAGGTAAATCGGAATTGCTTTGTACTATGGAGTTTTTTTCTAATGTTAGAAATATTATATTCTGTCTTTAATTATTTTTTAAGTATCTTTCCTAGTATAGAGTTGACTGCTATGGGTCTATATTTGTTGACTTCTTGGTTATCTTCTGATTTTGGTATTATGATTACATTTGATTCCTTCCGACGTGACGAAATGTATCCTGTTTTGATACATGCATTGTAAAGACCAAGAAAGAATAATTTTTGGTTATTTATAGACATTGTACAAACGTGGCTCGTAGGCCAGGAGCTAAATTGCTGCGTAATTCAGAAATGACTGCGTTAATTTCATTTTCAGTAATAACAGCTTCATCGCTATCGCTTTCAAGAAGAAGAATTTCTTCTTCGTCACAAACGTTGTCGACCTCGTATAACTCTCTTAATGTATGTTCAACTGTTTCTTCGGTTGATTTTGTTTTTCCTCCAGTTTCTTTTTCCAAACTTGAAATGATTATTGGTTGGTTTACTGTTCCTCTGGCTAATTTATACGGTAATGTGAATGAATTTTTATGAGCTTGTGAACAAAATTGTTGTTCCCAACTTTTTCTTTTCGCTGTGGCCAACTTATCATTGTAAGCTTTGTGTTCATTATAGTACTCGGGCTTAAATTGTTACCTAATTTATCCTCGCGGTTTTTGATACCTAGTTCTTAGTGCTCTTACTCGCTTTCTCTCGATTTCGAGTTACACTGTCCACCACGGGTTTGGTTGTTTGTGGGAAGGTTTAACTTTATTGCTATGTTTACTTACTAATTTTTCTATTTTATCATACAATGTGTGTACAGCATTTTTAATTTCTTCTGTTGTTTTAATCCCGTTTCTAGCGGTTTCAAACCAAGCGTCCTTTTTTAAATCTTCTAGGACAAGTTTCTCACCTTTTAAGGGTGAGACGGTACTTGGGTTTGTTAACAGTTTCGTATAAAAGTAAACTAATAAATTTGTGGTAGCTTCTGTTGTAATCTTCGAGTACTTCCCAGTGATAACTTCTGGTATTAACGCTTGCCCTAAAACGGTTACGTCGATCCAACTCCTACCTATACTGTTTTCGAATGTCGGAGGTGAGTTAGGGCTATTTATAACAGAGAGGGCGTTCCTAAGGGAAAGTTCAATAAATAGTCACCCCTTGTATCGGTTATATCTCCTTTCCATATCTGTGTTTCGGATTGAAGTCACCCATACTCTCGCATTGTTAGAATAGTTCATGTCAGATACTCCAGTGGGGCGTGGTTCTATAACTTAATATCTGTGAAAAGATAAACTGCGGCAATAGATATCAACTTCGAATTTCAATATTGGTAGGTGAAACGTCAGAAGACCATAGTTCCGGCCATTTATGTGGCATTTTCCCCGCGCGGGGTTCAGCCGCCATGCGCTTTTTCTTTTTGTGGTTGAAGCCTCATTTCCAACGGTAAATTTTAAATTTATTATTTGTATTTCAAATTTTCGCCCGTAAAAATTGCGAACCCCGCTCTTTTTATTTAACAGAAGATTGAGACACACGTTATGAAGCAAAGATATTGCTTAAATAGGCCCAATCACACATTCTGACTGAAGAAGGGTGAAAATCAAAGCATATTAGCAGATTTTCTATTAAAAAGTTAGCTCGAAAGATTTCAACTCCTCTCCTGGCAGATGAAGCGAGAGACAGACCGCCGGACATACATATGGACAGACAGACCAACATTATTGCTCTTGAGTAGCCCACAAAAGGCTATCATTTTTACAGACCAGATACTTAGTTACTCGGTGTAAGGTACAGAAAATAAAATGCAAATTACGTCCCTACAGTGCTCGTGTAGGCTTCACGATTTTGTAAATTTCGCGCCTATACTCCAAATATTGTTACATTGTAGGTAAAAAGAAGCACACAGAAAGAACTGCACAGAAATAGCATGTCGCAACAAGATGATGCAGTGAAGAACATAAAGGTAGCGCAATAGGACATAAAGTTTACACAGCATGCGCCTTCAATATACGAAATTTTTCGTGAATATAAAGAGAACACATTAGCTTACAGAAAATGTGTAAATCACTTCCTGGAACGTATAGTGGCTCTCCCAAAAAATAAAGTGTGCGGGGCGCGCTGTGTCAAAACTTATCATGTCTTCCTTATCTCTTTTCACTATATCACCGTCAAAATACCTTTCACCATCAATGAGTACCTAAAACAAACGGAACCATTTTAGGCATACTGTAACCATTCAGTTTTTCTGACACCGAGGGAAATAAAGCACATTTCGTGCCAGAGTTTTGTCACTTAACGGTTTCGATTGAAGCTTACCTGTTGTATTTATTACAATGCATGTAGTCTAATTATAAAACAATATTCACAGTTAGTATCGATTTATATTAATACATCTAGACACAAATACCCTGCGAAAGGCTTGCAGTAAAGATCACAGAGGGAAAAGAGAACCGGCTATCACTGACGAGAATTCTGTACAAGGTACGGCTGCGCGCGGTGGTGGTAAATTTTCTAGCACCAACTTCGGGTCATATATAAATTATCCAACAACAAAACTAATAAATTATTACCTTTGCAACTCTATATAAAAAAAGATGAGCTCTTTCAGAACAAATGCAGTTCAAGGCAAAGAATGGACTCGCAAAGTTGCAAAAAAAAATTACCCGAACGGCATTAAAATAGAGCAAAAAGAAAAGGTGAGGCCACTCTTGTTAAGGGAAAAGATAGTGACGGAAGGAAAGAAAACGCTTCGTAAAACCCTCCCTCTAATGATGACGATAGTTGGACGTGAGGCTTTCTCGGGACGGATTCCTCGGCTGGCTAATACCAGGTCGCGCGTAGGCTGCACTCACAGAGGTATGCAACCCTTTTCTGGAATGACCGCAGCAACTCTCGAATATAGACTCCGTGGCCTAATCTTTCTGTTTAAGGCATAATTGAGCCCCTGCCGATAGGCGCACAGTGGGGCTTCTTCCAGTGGGTGTGGGCAAAAAGGTAAGAAACGTCAAAATGTCACGTTAGGCCTAATGACCTAAAATTGAAAATGCGACGTCAGGCCTTCCATATGCCACCTCACAGCCCTGGCGTACTGGGCAACCTTCTTCTTATCATTCCTGGAGATTCTGGCAACGTTGTCTACATACGCCTCACAAGAAGAACTTAGATTTATATACATCGCGCTTTCGCACGCCTGAGTCATCCCCTCCTCATATAAACACCTGCTGCACATCACACTTTAGTGCCGGGAGTAAGATTTCGCTTCTCCATCTTCTTGGTAACTAATGAAGACGTGATAGTGAAGTTCTTTTGATGCTCGAGCCTAGAGGACGATCTCGGCTAACTCCGATGACCGACGTCCGATGCTTGAAGCATGTGAGGGACGAGGGCTGACTGTCTTGCTAGATATTAGGTTTATTTACACTATTTACATTGCTCAGGACAGACTTACGGTAACATTGTCGCTCTGCCTGCAGCAGCCTGTTCGGCGGAGACGTATACTCAACTAGATCCCCCTCGACCGACCTCGGACAAACCCCAACACTCCGATTTTGATCCACGCCTCCAAAGCGGGCGTTCAAGAAAGAGCGAAAACCCCTTTAAAAATAATGAATATAACCCATTGATTGGCCACATGAACGAACCAATGCTACACGTGTCCCCACCTGCGGTCAGTGACCCAACACTCTGTCTCAAGCACTCATAGTACGTTTCACACCCACGTCATTGCAACCTACAAGAAAATAGAAATACAAGACATCTGCCACCTAAAGTAACGGACCCTGCGGAGTGGTCAAACCATTACGTTAAGCAGGTGGTGCCTACTGAAAAGCCAAAGCTGACTGCTTACAGCGTCTTGGCGCGGCTATCACCTTACAAACTTGCCCGCGCACGCGCGTCGGCACAATGAGGGAGTCATGGCTAATCCCCTCCCAGACTAAGGGACGCAGCCGCCCGCCGTCTGACCAACGGGTAGAGCCGCTCCAAGCCCAGGCGCTTATTTTCTAGGCTAACGACCATCAACGCACAGCTCCCACGCCGGCTTCGCAAATCCTCAAAAACTAAGCCGCGCGCCTTTTCGACACTAAGAGACGGCACCCTTTAGCTTTCCGTCAGCTCGTCACCCAACGACCGCATACCAACAGCGGTACTCGGGCTAAGCACCCCCGTCTTTGGCCACACAAATAGAAGGAGCACCAAGCATGAACTCGGCGACCCCCAACTTCACGTCCGAGCGGCTGCATGAAAGGACGCAGCCTGAGAGCTACAAACGGAGGCGACGCCGATATAGGAGCCACTGGCGGCTTTCATTAATTAAATTAGGACCCTGAACCTAACAGAGGCGGCCTAACGTGGCCAAGCATCGTTTGTAGGCGTTTATTTTTATCGCCTTCACCCACGATCATCTTTACCAGAAACATTTGGCTTTCCTGCAGTGCATTTTTGCGTAGGAACATAATCAGTCAGACGTCTGAAGCTTCGCTTTTCGTAAATTACTGGGTGTAGGAGTAAGCGCACTCACG